>NC_137695.1:136109334-136715438 GCF_964034855.1 Anser brachyrhynchus
TCAAAGGAACTGAACCAGGATGGAGACCAGAGAGTTGATCTGCCTGGTCCTTTCTGCTGCTGAGATCACAGCAAGGGCAGCTGATGACTCTGTGAGGAGCCAAAACCGGATGCACCCAACTCTTCCTTCCCTGGCAGCAGCAGCAAACCCAACTGAGAACTTGGCTATGAGACAGTTAAAAATAAATTGCTCTCCTGAGTATGAGTGTCATCGATATTCTTCTGAATCTATAATGTCAGGAAAGCCCACAGACACAGACCAAATCTGAAGGTCTAAGTTTTGAATTCTGAATGAAAAGTTAGATGCAAAACCAAAAATTATAAAATAAAATGGAAAAAAAAAAAAACACCAAAACAAAACAAAACAAACAAAAAACTAGTCACACTCTCCTGTTAATAGCGCCTGGAAAACAAAATGTACAGTCTTTATTATGATATACTGATTTCCATTTGTCTGGAGATATCACATTTACTCCTACTCATGATGGTTTACATGCTCTTAGAAACATCTATATTTAGTTTTCTCCTAGAAAAGATATGGCACTTAAAAATAAAGGAAGTGAAAGAGCACAAACAGCCTAACTGGATTACTGGAATGGGATATTATTTTAGTAGGAACACTACCAAGCAAGGGCTTTCGTATGAAATATGAACTTAAATCCTCTGAAAGTCGCTTCAAAAATTGGGCTCTGAATTTGTTTCAGTGATTTTGCTTCTGTGTCAGACCCATAAAGATTTTCCAGACTCATTTCAGATGTGAATGAAATCTCCTAGGAACATGGTTAATAAAACCTGACGGTACCTTTATGATTCTATTAGCTGATGGGAAACGCCTCATTTCTGTTGAATCTTAGCCCTTACTCAACCTTGAACCCAAATTCAAATTCTAAGCAAGTCAAATCCAACACTTTTTGGTACTTTGATCATTGCTGCACAAAAGAGACAGAGAAGGGAGGATTTCTTTACTGTAAGGGTGGTGAGGCACTGGCACAGGTTGCCCAGAGCAGCTGTGGATGCCCCATCCCTGGAGGTGCTCAAGGCCAGGCTGGATGGGGCTTTGGGCAACCTGGTGTGGTGGGAGGTGTCCCTGCCCATGGCAGGGGGGTGGAACTGGATGGGCTTTAAGGTCCCTTCCAACCCAAATCTATAATTCTGTGAAACTGCCTGGGAAATTCTACTGGTGAATAGAGAGGAAAACTACGCAAAATCATGCAAGCCTCTCAAAGCCCTGTCATTCACAGCTTTAACTGTTGCTGAAGTGTTTCTAAGAGTGTAGGTTTGGTGCTTTTGAGAAGCACTCATATACATCCTCACCACAGCATGGATGATTTTTACAAAGGACTCCTAGCTCTATCAGTAGGAAAAGTCAACATCACCTCCCGTAAACGTACACACAAAAAAAGGGGTATAATCCACAGCTTTCCTTCCAAGAACAGAAGACAGCATTCATGTGTGTGCACCAGGAACTGTTTCTAATCACCTAAATAAGGAGCTTCTCTGCCTTTCAAGATACAAACCTGGAGATGATGGTGTACAGAGTACTTCAGGATTTATTTATTTTTTTTCCTTTTTCCTTCCAGTCCATTCCTCTTTTAAACTTACAAAATAAAATAGAAAAAAAATTATCCCAGGAGAATGTTATGCCTGTGTAATTTTTTCCACTGTATCGATAATGACTGTATTTCACATGCCCCTTCTAATTACATAATGCCTGAGATTAAAATTCAACAGCCTCTCTCAAAGAGAAAGTACTTTAATATCTGGAGTGCTGCTCCTCTAAATTGGCATCTGAAAGACAGGCTAAAAAAGGGGCATAAATACTAACATTCCCACCCTTCCTAACTGACTGCAATGCCAATGAGCTGCACTGACTCTTTACACAGACCTCCCACATTCTTGATAGGATGTTTTCTAGCAGAGTGATCCACAAATATTATCATTCAATGACAATACAGTTTCATCAAGGTATGTCTCAATCCACAGGATACAAGCCCCACACAACAGACGGAAAATTTGGCGCAGTGATGCGCACACTGCGTGTGTTACTTACTGGTTATTGCAGTGGTCATACCGAGTCCCGTATGGCGTTATATTAACGAATGGCATGCAAGCACCTTCTGTTGAAACATCTGCGACAGGGAAATTTCAGGCATTTTTCCAGATATTTTTTGTGCTCTGGACCAAATTTTCATTAGGGCTATAAAAGCTGGCAGGCAGCATTGTTGTGTATGATTTTTTAATAAACTGGGACATGCCTTTGTTAGAGGAGTGAAGAAAAGGGCTCTTTAGAGACTTCTTCCTATTACAAAAAGTTCAGAAAACATATGACAGCTCACCAAACAGTGTCTCCTAACTTTTTTTTTCCTGTCTTCTCCAAGTGTAAGATTTCCTGCTTCTTTAGATGTATACAGAGATTTACAGGTTTTGAAATGAAACCAAAAATGTAGATTTTTTTTTCATCTCTCAGATTAAATGATTCCAACAGTGGCATTACTTGAGAACGTGTTCAAAGAGAGAGCACGCAGCTAACATAGACTTTTAGCATCTTTTTGATGCCTGCTGCCAAGAATCTCACAAAGGATTTTCACTTGCTTAATAGACAAGGACCCTCAGGAAAAAAAAAAAAAAAAAAGCGGGGGGGGGGAGGAAAAGAAAGCAAATGGGCATGTGCGGATTTGATCTTGTACACAATGCAAACCTCATGCATAGCGTTACTCCTTTTTGTTTCAGAAACACCACATCACCAGCTCACTGCTCTTCACTTCCCCACAAAACAAGTCACCAGACACAAATCGAAGTTCCATTTTGCAATTCTCCCTGCCACACTATGAACACTAATGCAGAACAAACATGCTTGACAGTAAATATGTACATTATCATTATGTAAATAGCTATGTTATCATTATAGCAAAATGATGATGTTCTTTGCTAAGTCTATATTCCCTTTCCAAGAATATTATGCAGTTCGAAGTATAATTTCCATTATGCCACTGGGGCTAGAAAAACACTTCAGTTCAACAATAATTAGTATACTGTATATAACAAAATGTTTACCATGGATAAAGATGATGTGCAATCCTAAATCTTTCTAGACAAACAAATGCATTTTCACATGGTAGGGTTCAGCCTCAGCAACAGAAGCAGTTTCAGATTAACATCCATTCCCCCATCCAAGCTGAGCATCATATTAAAACATTTTACACCAACACCACAAGCTGTAATAATAACATTTTAAATTGTATGAGGTGAAAGATCTACTGTTAGGATGAAGGAGATTTCATTTCTGAACCTTAAATGAAATAGAAATGACTGCATGTCACAGGCTGTTTGGCAATGTTACAGCGTTTACACAAAGTCCATTGCTCATGCATAGATAGGTACATCAGCATTGCAAAACAGAATTCCTTAGGTTTTTAGTAACTCAAAAAGTTATGGTAGTCAAAGAGCAAGGCAAGGCCAACTCCTGAGTTAATAAGCTCTACGAATACTAAGTGCATGTCTATCTACATCATGCAATTATCCGTGAGCTCTAGATATACATGTCCATAAGACAGAGATAAAAAGTGCTGACTTCTTACAGAAATTAAATAAATAAATTCTGGCATAAGTAAAATTGGATGAAAGTGTTAATTTCTTCACAGCTTCTTTTGAGGTAAGTTAACGTAAATACTTGTCTCTCTTTTCCTCTGTAAAAGTGGATTAATTCTTTAGAAGTATGTAAATGGGTTCAAAATGTCTTCAGTTTCTTCTTTCATTTTCCTTTGAATGGTGCTTTGAACTGAAAAATTAACTTTCTAAAAAGGCAGATATGCCAATTAGAATGAAAAACAAAACAAACAACAACAAAAAAAGAAACAAAATGAATTTATAAGCTATAAAATACAAAATGGCCAGATTCTCACTGTTCTGCTGCTCACTTCTATTACAGGTTCATGTACCACATTCGAAATGTGAAAATCTTGCGTGAAAATATTCATACCAGTCTCATCAGGTCCCACTGTGCATCAGCTCCCTTTAGATAGTCTTTTCCTGTGGAAGCTCACATTGAAAGAATGAAAATAAAGAAGCTGGACATATCTTTGAGCACTCTCACAGAGATTGTGCATGGCTATTCCTCCTTTCCCACACCAGCTGTTAGATATTTATTTTACATTTTCACCCAGTCAGGTCCTGACCATGAAACCAAACCCCCTGGGGGAAAGCAGCAGCAGGGGAGAGGTGCCCATATCCTTTTGATTAATGTTTTCATTTAATAGAATCTTAGAATCATAGAATATCGTGAGTTGGAAGGGACCCATAAGGATCATTAAGTCCAACTCCTGGCACCACACAAGTCTACCCAAAAGTTCAGACCATGTGACTAAGTGCACAGTCCAATCTCTTAAATTCAGACAGGCTTGGTGCAGTGACTACTTCACTGGGGAGCCTGTTCCAGTGTGCGACCACCCTCTCGGTGAAGAACCTCTTCCTGATGTCCAGCCTAAACTTTCCCTGCCTCAGCTTAACACCGTTCCCATGGGTCCTGTCACTGGTGATAACGGAGAATAGGTCACCTGCCTCTCGACACCCCCTCACGAGGAAGTTGTAGACTGCGATGAGGTCCGCCCTCAGCCTCCTCTTCTCCAGGCTGAAACTGATCTGATCTCAGAAAAATACTAATTTCTTACCAAACCTCTTCCTACTTCTGGCCTCCACAGTGTACTGGGTTGTAAAATGGGACTGTGGCTTGTACAGAAGAAATATTTCCCTTTCTTTTAAACCTGATGCTCAATAGCACCACTGAATTCCTCTCATTCTTCTCCTGTGAGAACCAGTGAGTAATTATTCCCAATTTACATTCTGTGTAGCATTCATGACTTCATGTACCTCTCTCATATCCTCAGCAAGCTTTCCCTCTTAAACTGAAAACCCTTAGGCTATTTAGTGTCTTTGAAGCCAGTCCATACCTATGGATGTCTTTGTTACCCTTGCCAAGGGTACCTTTCCTAGTTCAACTATACCTTCTGCACACAGTATTCAAGACATAAAGTTACCACTGGTAATGTAAACATATGATAATGCAATGATGTTTTCAGTCATTTTCCAGTACCTTGTAGGAGCACTCTAACATAGTACTTGGATAGCTTTATAGAGCTAGTCACAGATTGAACCACACAAATAATTGACTGAAAGAGTTGCTTGACAAATGGAAATATGTAATAAAAAAATAAATAAATTCACTTCAAGTGGAAGCAAACAAAACAAAAATTGTTAATTTATACAAATTAAATAAACTAGTTAAAAAATAAAAATAAAAGGAAAAAAATTGTTATTTCTAGATAAGAGGTGAAAAAAAATAATTTTATTTTATTCTAAGGACTCCAGCGATTTTTAAAGGAAACTTAGGGAAAGGTTGCCCCAAAGATCTCACTTTTTGAAATTTAAGGCAAAACAGGTGGTTGTTGTGAATCACAAAAAAAAAAAAAAAAGAACAATAAAAGCAACTGGATACAAGCAGGAGTCATACTAGACCAAGGTTTTCCTCCCTAGTTTATGAACCACTGTCTCTATAATTGTTATTCTTATTGTTTTGATTGTAGTTGACTAGAACATGTACCTGGCAGACCTGCACTGACATTTAGCACTAATCTTTTGTTAGTAAAACCAGGATTGTGCCACTGGCACAATGATGTGCTGTTTGAGCTCGGCCCATTTCTTATATCCCAAAGGTTTAAAGGTAATACTTGGGCACCAGCAAAATCATCAAACACATTGTCATCCTTTCTTGTGGCCACATCTTTCCAATTCAAAGAATGAACAGAGTTACCATGGTGGACCCTAGGAAAACTAAACCGGGTGCAATTAAGGGGTCAGTTACAGACTGCCACTGTAGGGGGAGTTGTACCTGTCTTAGGTTTGCAGCTTCTCTTCTCTCTCCTGTGCAAAGTGCAACTGCCATAACAGCTTACCACTGACGATTCATATATATACTCATGTATATAGCTCTCTAAGGTAACAAAGGCATAATGTAACCCAAGGCAAACCTGAACAAGGTACGGGCCAAAAGTTTTCATGATGGGAATGTCTAATCCTTGAAAAACATGTTCATGGAATAAGAGGGCACTGTAATCATTTCAAAGCCTTAAATGTTATGGAGTAGATGGTACTGTTTCACCAGCTGATAACATTTCCTCAAGTGTATGGCTGGCAAAGGCCTCTCTCTCCTCTGTTGAGTTCTCAGGTACTTCCACAAGTCACTTAAGGAAAGATGTTAGGGATTGGGAAGACTTTGCCTGTGAAGAACCAGACACAGTCTAGTAGGGAGGAGGAACATGGTAAGGGAGGGTGTTCTTTCTGATCTTCATGGACCTTACATCACCATTGGCTTCCTGCCCTGGATCTAAAAGGAGCTGCAGTAAAACCAACCTTCCAAAAGTTGGTTAGGCATCAAAGAAGAGGTGTGTCATGGTGAGGCTGTGCTTCGTACATCGTGAGATGTCTGGGTTGCAATATACCATTAACTATTTAAAAGAATAGCACAGAAAACACTGGAGTGTGGGGAATGGGATCTCTTGATATCTGTATTTTGCATGTCACTTTCTGAAAAGAAGAAAATAGGCATTCCTCTCCCACTGAATACAGGCAGCCCTGCAGATTGATTTTGGTCCATGCCATGAGGTTAATGCTCGGCTTGATCTGCACTGACATGAAAATACCATCTGTGTAACCCGGCTTGCCTTGCTGGGAGAAAAGAAGATACAGGGCTCAGCAGCTGGTCTCAGCTACTCTGGGAAAAGTGTTTGTCTCCAGACCAAGTTTGGATCCAGCCATATCTGGCAAAAGTATCGTAAGTATATCACATGCATACTCCAGAGAAATCTTAGGAAGCTTAATGGAAGTTCAGATCGTATGTTGAGGCTGTTACATGAAAAGCATCAGGAAAAGCATAAACTGTTCTTATTTTGAAATCATGCAGGAAAATTAGTATACAGTGTAATAATGACACAGGACTGTCATGAGTTGATTAGATATCTCTAAATGAAGATATGAAATTCACATGATCATTTCTTTCTCTTTGGTCAATATCTAATTAATGCTTTTGTCCCTAAAATGTATTACAGAGAGCTGACTGCCTTTTTGGTTATTAGGACACAATATTGAGTCTTTCCATAAGCATGCAAATAAAATAATATGTTTTGTGTGTTACACCAAGGAAAGACTATACTGAATCCTCTTAACCTTCTGACAGCATGAAAATAAGCTGGAAACAGTGCTTGTCCCAACAGAAACAACCTTCCCATATTGGATCCTTTCCTGATATGCCAACATAAAGATCTTTGCCTTAAAGATGAGCATATATTCTGGCTGTTTATCCGAAAAGTTGAACTCAGTAAATTGATGCAAAGTTTATAACAGAAATAAATGGGGGAAAAAAAAAAATAAATTATAATCCGTGTGTTGGATTGCTCTCTCAGGTCTGCACTCCTTGGAGGGGAATAAAGGCAGTTACAAGCTCACGGGGCCACATTCACCCCTGCTAAAATCAACATGTGACTTTGCTCTCCTGTGTTCAAGCAAAATCCACACTCCCTTAATTGCACGGTGACTTTCTTGAAGTTTAAGAGCAGGAGTGGAGCCTTGGGAGACCGCTTGCATGAAAGCATCCCTTCAGCTTCTCAGAGCACCCGCTCCACACTGCATGCCCCGCACTGGCCCGGCAGTGCACATTTCAAAGCGTCGGCTGGCTCTGCCCGCGCTGCCAGAGCACATGTGGCTGCGTGGAGATCCCGAGGTGACACGGTCAGTTTGATGAAGTATACAAAAGCTTTTGGCACTGCATATCTGCAATATCATGGACAGTCAAGGAGGCGCCTGTTATAAAAATACACAGTGAAACACAACTGGAGGACTGCTCTTTCTCAAAGGCTAACGTAATGCATTCCTTCTGTTTAGGCTCATTTTCCAGCCTTTCACATTCTTTGTGAACAAGAGTTATAAAACAAGCCTGATGCAGGCCAATTATTTTTACTTTGAAGGCCATTAATCAAGATTGACTAAGAAAATGAAGACAGCTAAGCAAAATTTCATATGTGACTAGAGTGAGATTAAAATAAAACCAGATGGGGATGGACAGAGACGTTAAGCTGCTTTCTCTCCCCCTTCCCTCCCCTTTTTTTCTTTTTTTGACTCATGTAATAAATGTCTTTTACAAATTACAGCACTCTTATTTTCTTACAGTAAATCAAATTGGGTCATAATGTACAAGTGGTCTCATTGCTGAAATGTCAAAAATAGAACCCGCCTTGTTCTTCCAAAGTAATTCCTCAAATCTAAACCAGCAGTGTGGCCTGACAGTCTATAAACCATCTACCTGGATGCAGATCTCTTTTAAGGTAACTGTCTGTTGCTGATAGATGCATTTTGCAAGCTCCCAGCATGAGCCATACGGTGAGATCTGTAGAATGCAGTCGTTTTCAGGAATCTCAATTTGCAGGACTTACATATAGGGTACTTGTAACAAATTTCAGGGAATTTCTGGAGCCAGAAATTTTTCTAAACATCAACTAACTTTGAGTCAAAGCCAACAAGTAGACCTATAAAAACTCTGCAAAAGTTTAAATAATTTTTGCAGACCCCAGTTTTCATTGGTTAGATGAAAAACACCATGCAAACTGTAGAGATTACTTTTGAGTTTTCAGGACACTCCAAGAAAAAGAAGAATCAGAAAGATGGGTAAATACGCAGAAGGATATTCCCATGTCAGGCAGATTTTTGAAAATGTAAGTATTGCAAAATCTTTTACTTAAGATGAAATGGTCACGTATATATTAATGTCTTTAAAAAAAAAAAAAAAGCCTATTAGAAAAAATGATGAGAAAATGGTCCCAAATATGTTTAGACTAGATAATTGAAAATGACTTCTTTCTAGTCAAATTTTGAAGAAATATATTCTAGTAGTTAACCTCACTCATATTGTTTCTGACATTTCTAGAAGCATATTTGATTAAACACTACTATATCACTGCCAAGAAAATAAACAAACAAACAAATAAATAAATAAATAAATAAAAATGAATAGACCATCAGCATCCTATTAGAATACCCGAGACCTAACTTTGCAGAGTAGTTAGCTGGTACAGTGAAAAACAGGAGATACTTCCCCAGGTTTTACTGTGCTTGAAATGTTAATTGGGTCTGAGGACTGGCTATATCCTTAGGAGAACATTTTATTTTAGGGAAGGGAAGGCCCTGAACATGTAGACTGGAATTCGGTAAACTCTCTGAATGAATGTTTCAGTTCCCTAGTCTTTTTCTGTATCATCTCCACTCATTCATTTAAACCCATAGCTTTCTTCCACCCACTCCTTATAATGTTGTAGAAATAGGCCTAGAAGGCATCTTAAGGGGTCTTTTAGGCCACCCTCTCCACTGAGACAGGATCAGCTGTTCCTCAATTATTCTTGACAGATGTTTGCCCAACTTGTTTATCAAACCTTGTATGGCAGAGTCTGCATAGATTTTGTAGCCAACCCGTTCTGTTTCTAGCACAGAAAACATTTCCTGGTGTCTACCCTTAATCTCTTTTCCTGAAAATTAGGCTCCCTACTTCTTTTGGACATTGACAACAGTTTATTACTTTCCTCTTTGCAGCTACCTTTGAGCACTTATCATACATTCATCCAGTTTGCCTCTATCTAGACTAAACAACCCCACTGCCTTCAGTCTTCCTTCACAGGTCATGTTTTCCAGACCCTTGGTTGCTCTTGGTCCTCTCCTTGGATTCTTTCCAACAAATTCATATCTTTCTTGAAATGCAGTGCCCCAAACTGGACGCCGTGCTCCAGCAGTGCTCTGGTGTGAGACCAGAAGAACTAGTTCATGTTTCTTACATATGCCAGCACTGTTTATACATCCCAGGATGATGTTTGGGTTTTTGGCAACAGCTTGACCTTAGTGATTCATGTTCATTTTGTGTTTGCTTTGGCCCCCAGCTCATTCTCTGAAGAATGGCTGCTTTTCCATACACCCCCCTCTCTTGCAGCCCGCATCTCCTCACCAAGTTGTGCCATTCTTGCTTTAGGCCATTTCTCCATTTTGTGAACATCATCCTGAATTCTGATCCTTCAAAGACTTCACAGGCCTGCTTGGCTTAGTAACATCTAGGTATTAAGTATTCTACCATCTAGGACCTTAATTAGACTAATTGGCCTCAAGACATAGCTTGGAGAGTACATCCTCCTGGTCAGATAGTGGTCTGCCATTAACTCCCATGGTGGTACAATTTCCCAAGCAGTTACTTATCAGCAATGTATCCCTCTTTTTTTTTTGTTGAATAGTGTGCAAGACCGTGTCAAAAACCCTACTGAAGCCAAGGTGTATGACACCTACTTCTTTGTTCTATTCAGAAGGCAAACTAACCCTAATTTACTTCTTTCTGTAGTGGGCTACCTGGCATGTTTTGTGCTCAGTTATTTATTACTCTTATATCTTGCTCACTCAGTTATTTATTATTATTATATCTTGCAGATGCTCACAGGAGTCTGTTGGATGTTTGTATTTTTTTTCTGCAGAGGAAGTGAATTTGCCTTTTTAAAAATTCTATAAATCCACCTTTCCTGTTTTATTTTTAAAGGTGGTGGTGATTTACCAAACAATATTTGTAGGAGTAGCAGAATATTCTGAAATGACAGCTAGTTTGCTCCTTATGGCCTTGAAGACTGTATCCCTATTTTTTATGTATTTATTTATTTATTAAGTTAAGATCCTGTTCTTACTTCCTCAGGTCTCTTGTCACAGTTTATTTGTTTATCAGTTTCTTCACAGTACTTGTTCCATTCCAGCCTATTTTCTCTGCCCGTTCTCTCTTGCTATCCCTTTTCTGATTCAGCTAAGTGGAATCTGGTTCAGTAATGTTCAAGTGCAATTTAATCTTTTGAAATGAAGGTATTTGAGGTGCTTTAGTATAAAGGTTAATTCACCCAGTTCCTGCTTCTCTCATTCAAATAACTTTATGAACAGTAGATCACACAGTAGTCTCTGAGGGAAAAAGTGCTTAGTAGCACAAAGACGCTGTGCACTCTGCCTTGTCTTTTCCCTGATCAAAGAGGTTTGAGTACTGCTGATAGCAGCTTTGAAGAGACGTTACTGGTGGGGAAATTCAGTGCCCGTCTTCCTGGATGCTTGTTTATCTCACATTCCCTTTCCTTAATTTAGCCAAACATATACCTAGGTAAATCTTCCATTGTCTATTGCCCTTAGTAATGCCTTTTCTCACCTCATTTTCCATGCTTTACTCAGAAAGGAATAAAAATACAGATGTGCTGTTATTAGAGTGTACAGAGATAGAAGAGGCAAAAACTAGAGACCTTTTCTGATCTCTACAAAGCCATGTTGTTTTGTGAAGACAGGGTTTTTTTAACATTAGATTAGTCTCTGTCCTGAAAAATTCAAGAAATAAAATAGCAATTTAAAATAAGAAACTAAGCTACTGGTTAAACTTTCCCATTTGTTTGAAGGCACTTTCCTCCTTATACTTTAGAGGTTGTGACTCAGAACCTTGTTACAATCGTTTCATACAGTGTTTTCTGGGAAGCTGAGACCACTGAAACAACAACAGTGCAAGATATCTGAACCTAGGTACAATGGGAAAACACAACCTGCCAGGGCTCTGCTTGGCTCACCTCTCGGCACAAGCAGAAGCTGGTTCGCCAGCTATGACAGTTGCCCACCTCCTTCTGAATCCATCCTTTCAGCTCCCTCGCCCATTTTTTCAGCTCTCTCTGATGCTGTCAGCCACAAACTACCTTTATAAACAAAGCTGCAAATACAACGTCCTGATGAAGGAAGGTGTTTATCTATTTTTGTAAATAACAGCTGTGTAGAAGTGGCAGAATGTTCATTTCCCAGAATTTCTATGTATTACCATGGAAAGCTGCAAGTATTCTTAAAATAAATAAATAAATAAATAAATACACAAATACATAAATAAAATATATTAACCTGGTGCATTTGGTATTTTGGTCTGTTAAAGACTCTGTTTGAATTTGACAGAAAACCAGTTGATCATTTCTGTGGAAATCTTCTGTGCCAAGTTCTGTGGGACTGGCCCACCAACAGAAGAGCGCAATAACTGCTTGAACGCTGTTTTGAAGTGTTCCCCTTAGCACTTTGGGGATATCAAAGTGAGACAAAATTCATTCTCCAGATGAGCTCCCACCCAGGTACCTCAGGATGTGACTATTAGATACCCCCTCAAAACAGGAAGAAGATTCATCCATTTTCTTACTCTTATCCTTCATTAAAAGCTCAACATCTTTCCCCACTGCTGCACCTGACCCTTAGCTTATCAGATCACCACACAGAAGGTGAGCAGCCAAGTTGTACTAAACTCCTTGGTGGTCTGAGTCTTTCCAGGTGCCCTCCAGAACTCAACCTGCTCTCTAGACAGCAACACCTGCTTGTGAACTCTGCACGCTGCTCTGCTTCCCTGCTCAGGTGTTTCCTTTGTCACACGTACCAGTAATGATCTGCAGATGGGCTGAGCTGCTGGCTAGTTCGGTGCTCCAAGGTGTGCCTCGGAGAGGAAAGACAATCCAGATGGAATTTAACCTGCAGCATTGCACAGACTGTCCATTTAAAATCATCATCCACGAGCACAGACTGCAAAAAGCTTTTTCCACAGTGTGTGGTGGGAGACCCTGCCACTTCAACACAGTGGCAAACAGCTAAATAAAATCAAATAAAATAAATCTGTGTTCATTAATAATCACTGATGACTCATTTCAGAATGCCCAGAGCCTCTTGAGCCTGCTCTTGCATGGTTGTGGCTAAAGAGATTCTCCTGCCTACTCACCAGACGCATTTTACAGCCTAAGCAATGCAGTTCACTGAGGTGTTTCAGCCAATGTTAATGAAGTGGAATTTATGGCAAAGGTTGAAAGATGGAATAACAAAACAGGTAATTTGCTCTAAGAAGTATGGGATTTGTGGTCTGTTTCTATTCCCCAAGGTAAGGGGAGGGAAGGAAACCTAACGAGGAATGCATAAAAGTCCCAAGACTTGAGTTTGGTTCAAAGAGCTGCTTTGAACTTCTTGTGCAACTTTGGGCAAGCCACTTTTAGTTGTCTAAGCCTCCATTTCTTACTGAGTGGCTGTAGATTAAGATCAGACATAGAAAATCTTGACATGGAAAAACACCTCAAGAGGAAGCTGTGAAGTTATTTCCTAGCAGTTTGGAAGTAGACAGAACATAAGTCTGTATTTCTTTTGAAGTGTTTGCACCACATTGTTGTAGGAGTTCTCCAAAGACCTTCTGCTGGGTGTAGGGGACAGCTGTTTAGGACACTTGGGATTTCAAGAAAACTTTCAAACCACAACATGGGTTGCTGCTGGCTCCTGTACAACGGCTAAAATGCCAAGACAGATTTTCAACAACATCCAGGTAGGTCTACTTGACTAGAAGTCTGGCTCCAAATGTGTCCTGCTCTGCTTTCCACTCACCATCACCTGGCAGTGTTCATCCTCTCTGGGAAAGTCTTGGGCTTACTCATGTAAAGGGCTTCACTGCCTGTGGTCTCATCAGAATAGCTATGCCTTAGCCCAAGCTTTCAGGGTTTCTTGCCATCAAATAAGGTAAGCTGAGTTGTAGGGGCACATCTAATAGCCAGGCAGACCTACCATCAGCTTCCAGTCAGGAGTCTGATCAGCAGTACTTTCAGCACATGTAATATAACTACACCAGAGTGTTCTAGTATCATCACATTAAACTTTTTCCCTTCCCTTCCCTTCCCTTCCCTTCCCTTCCCTTCCCTTCCCTTCCCTTCCCTTCCCTTCCCTTCCCTTCCCTTCCCTTCCCTTCCCTTCCCTTCCCTTCCCTTCCCTTCCCTTCCCTTCCCTTCCCTTCCCTTCCCTTCCCTTCCCTTCCCTTCCCTTCCCTTCCCTTCCCTTCCCTTCCCTTCCCTTCCCTTCCCTTCCCTTCCCTTCCCTTCCTTTCCCTTCCCCCCTCTCCTCTTTTTTTTTTTTTTTCCCAAGTATATTTAAACAACAAATATTGTATTTACGCCTGTTTAAAGTTACTTCAAATCTTCAACTACCCTGTCAGGGAGTAGCTGCACTCCTGAGGCACAATTCAGTAGCCACTCTTACAGAGTTAAGATCTCTATTTGCTCCATAGTGAAACTAACTGAAGAATTGCTTCTGAAGCCCTTCTAGGTCCTAAGTATTGTCTTGATTCCTTGCTTGCACCATATTTTAGCTTAAACAAATATTTGCTGGCCTTATCTTATTGTTTCTTCCTGAAGATGTTCCACCAGTATGAACTGACACTCTCATTTATGATTATGACAATTATATTTACCAGCTGTCAAGGAAAAGATTCATTTGTCTCCCTGGTATGTGGATTTATAATGAAAAGCTTCTTGAAAAAAATAGAATCATAAAATAGAATGGCTCGGGTTGGAAGGGCCCTTAAAGCCCACCCAGTTCCAGCCCCCTGCCTGCCATGGGCAGGGACACCTCCCACCACACCAGGCTGCCCAGGGCCTCATCCAGCCTGGTCTTGAACACCTCTAGGGATGGGGCATCCACAGCTTCTCTGGGCAACCTGTGCCAGTGCCTCACCACCCTCTGAGAGAAGAATGTCCTCCTAACTTCTAATCTGAATCTCCCCTCTTTTAGTTTAAAACCATTCCTCCTTGTCCTGTCATTATCTGACTGAGCAGAGTTGCTCTCCATCTTTTTTTATAACCTCTCTATAAATATTGAAAAGCCGCAGTGAGTTCACCCTGGAGCCTTCTCTTCTTTAGGCTGAACAGTTCCAGCTCTCTCAGCCTTTCTTTGTACGAGAGGTGCTCCAGCCCCTTGATCATCTTCGTGGCCCTCCCCTAGACCTGCGCTAACAGCCCCACATCCTTCTTGTGCTGGGGGCCCCAGACCTGACCTGGACGCAGCACTCCAGGTGGGGCTTCACAAGCATAGAGCAGAGGGGGACAATCTCCTCCCTCCATCTGCTGGCCATTCCTCTGCTGATGCAGCCCAGGATGCAGTTGGCTGCAAGCATGCACTGCTGGCTCATGTTGAGCTTTTCATTCTCCAGAACCCCCAAGTCTTTCTCTGCAGAGCTGCTCTCAATGAGTTTTTCTCCCAGTCTGTACTCATATCTGTGATTTCCCCAACCCAGGTGCAGCACCTTGCACTTGGTCTTGTCGAACTTCATTCGGTTCACATGGGCCCACTTTACAAGCTTGTCCAGGTCCCTTCCTTCCTTCCATTGCATCAACTGCACCACTCAGCTTGGTGTCATCTGTTAACTTGCTGAGGGTGCACTCAATCCCACTGTCTCTGTCATTGATAAAGATATTAAGTAATAATATTTAATATTATTATTTTTTCTCTAATCACTATTCATTTGGAATGAATTTTGAGGGAATTAATCCCTTCCTCTTCTGGATGGATGAATTCTTATAACGAAAGAGAAAAAAGGAGTTTTATCTCTTGTGGACAGGTAACAGTTCACTTTAATATAGACGATAACAAGGATTATGGAATTTTAGAAATATTTTCTTTCTTCCCCTCAGCTTCCCTCCTCTTGCTTGTGGCATCATTCCTAGAATATCTAGGCTGCGTGTAGAGCTGAAGCTTAATTTTCTGTCCTCACAGTCCCACAAGGTTATATATGCATATGAAGTCCTACTTAGGAAGAGTATGGTCAGATCCTTACCTGGCTATTTTAAATGCTTTTGTCATATTATCTCTCATGCCAGGAAAAATCTTACCTTTTTATTGAATGATCTCTCCCTGGCATGTCCACGTTCTCCTTTTAGATACATATATATTTTACTCACATATTATTAAACTATAAAAATGAGTTCTTTGAAAGCCAAATACCTGCTAGAAAAAAAAAAAAAAAAGACAACAAAAAAAAAAAAGACAGTGTTCCAAGTCTGATACAGCACATGGCTAGTGTGAATGCAGTTTGTCCGCCAGTGTAGTTAAGGCATGTTAACTTCTCTAACTAAAAGCAAAGAAGAGAGCAATGAATGAGTGTTAATATCTGATGGCCTGCAGTTCTCAGCCTGAACGATGAAGTGAAATGCTGCTTATAGCTCTATCAACTGAGAACAACCTTCTGCACAGATCTGGAGTAAGGTGTGAACTCATGCCGCTGGTCTAGAGTACAGAGTTTAAGGCATTCACTAACACCCCACCCACACCATGACAATATAATGAATACTATCAGTCTGAGAAAACAACACTATTAAATTAAGTCTACTTCATGAGCATCACCACCACGACAGAATTTTTTCTCTCTTGGACTGTTTCTGAGTGAAAAAAAATTAACCTCTGAGATTAAACTGAGAAATTGAACTGCATATGGATATATCAAAAGAACAGGGAAAAGAGCTGGACAAGCATCTGGAAAAAATCAAGTTCACCCCTGCTTAGATTCTTCCAAAACAAGATTCTTAAAGGTTTTATTGGACACCTGAGAAATGTCTCACAGTCAGGTTTTTCACCTGGTGGAAAATGCTGGAGGTGCCAGTTGCAGAATAGCCATCAAATCTATCACACCTACTTATTTTCTTGTTCTGTAGGCAAGTGGTGGACTGATGTTTCTAGAGGCCTCCCCTGTTCACAAGAAGTTTCATCCTGTTCTCTGTTTTGTGGCCACATATTTTCACTAGGACCCATTTCCTCTCTGCAGTACTGAGAGTAGCTAAGTCCTCTGTGTGATGCCAGTTATGAACCACCTGAATACCTGAGCAGAGCAGCCACCCAATTCTTAACCCACCACCCTGTGTTTCAGGGGGACTTCAGATACTGAGGAAGTTATAGATATCCAGTAACATATACACTGACTGCCAACGAATTTTTGAGTGGAGATGTACTTGCCAGAATTTTAAAGTATTGTGCCTGAGAAACTACTGTGACACTTGTTGAAGCTATTTCTTCATTTGTATCAGATCTGCAGAGCCTGATGTGCTGGCCTTACTTTATGAAGTTGCTCCTCACCCAGCAGTTTCTACTTTGGGTGGGAAAATCAGTGCAAGAGTCTTCATCAGACTTAGTTCACCATCAGCCTCAATTCATTTCCCTTTACCATATGTTGTTCTGATCAAAAACATCTTCACAAATACCAGATCCTGGCTCACAGATTTATTCTGCTCATTTTATAACAGTGCCTGTTGGGCATCACGGTGTTTTTGTTTTACAGTTCAACTGAGACACTTGAAAGCGGACATACAGAACAATTTTCAAGCAAGCATTCTGGCTTGGCAGCCTCTATTCCCATTGAAGCAAAAGTGAGTTTTACAGATTTACTGAAGACAAAGCTATACCAGGAACAAATACGTCCAAGCTGTCCAACCTCTCTCCAAGCTGTCTTGTCTTGTAGGTGAATGCTCTTCCTTTTAAAGAATATGCTGAAAGGGACTGAACAAATATGTAGAGAGATTATCTACTGTGACATCTGTGACATGTAAGATGAATGAATTGTAGGTACTTAAATTGAAATTCAAGAAAGCATTGAATGAGTCAGACCAATTAATTCAAGGTCTGCCGGACCAGTTAGCCTATGACCCCTTAAACACTCAGAGAGAGGTAGACACAACATTTAAGTTAAATACTTATAATGGCAGTCTTACTACTTCTATTGATTCTAGAGGGAACCAAGATCTGTTAGTCTAGGAAAGAAATCTAAATCGATCATTGTCCTCTAGAGTAGACACACTGATGTACACAGTTCAAAAAGCTCCCTTCATTACTTTAAAAAGTATGTGGGGCAAGTTCTTCCCTCTTTTATACCCTTGGCAGACACAGTGAGTCCCATAAGATTTTGCAGCAATAATAGAAAACTAAATAAAATATTAAATCATAAAGACCACATCTATACCCCTTTCCTTTCGCCTTCTCTCTCTTCCATCTTATCCCTCTATTCTGCTTTGAGATGCTTTAAATATATGCATATGAAAATTGTCTGGGGGTTGTTCTGTTCATCCAATTAATTTTATCATTGCAAATTAAAACAAAACAAACAAAAAACAAGTAGAAATCTGTATTGTACAAGGAAATTACTCTCTTTTTCCTATACATTTCCATATATATATATAAATAGACATATGTTTGTAGTTGGATATTTTTTCTCCTGGAGAACATGTCCTAAATACAAATTAGTACAACAAACCCAAACAGATCCACAGGCTATCATTTCAGGGAAAATGTTTGCCTTATACATATTCAATGACACAGCAAAGTGTTCCTGTATAACAGCTAAGTAAAATATTTTTCGATAAAATATTTAACGGTATTTATGTAGGGGATCTGAACAGCACTAAGACCACTTTTCTGTTGCTTGGATGGATATCCAATTCTGGAGAAGACAGTAATGGAGATTTTGCTGAGCAGTATTTTAATAGACTAGGGATTCAAGCTTCATCATGTTACATCTTCTCCCAAGGATATATAGTTTCAAAGCTACTGAACAATTGAGGATTCCAGGACACTCTCTGCTGACCACAGTCTCTATCACCCTTTCTCCTCCCCTTTGTGCCAGGGCATCTGTCTACATCTTCCTTGCTCAGTTGCCTGCACTATCATATTTTCTCATTGTGCTTGGAGGTACTTAAGCGTCCTCTTCCCCTTGTGTTCCCCCAGCTCTCCCCAGTATTACTACTGATAATTTTTCTGAGAGGTAGGCTATTCAGGATGTAAATGCATTGCACAGGGAAGATGGTATAGATATGATATAGATTACAGGAGAACTAGCTAAGCTGAATGCAGGATGTTGCAGCTGATAGCAGTTAAAAAATCATTAATAAGCCATGTCTCTTTCAACTACATCCCTTCTGTGATCCATTCCAGCCTCATGTTCCTCTGACATCAGATGAATTAGACAGGTTTTATGATTTAGCTTTGCTTTTCCAACTTTTTTTTTTAAATCCAATTCCATGACACAGATTTCGTTTATTTCTGCCAGTCCCTTCTCCATTATTCACTATTAGTTAGAGCGATTTGTTAACTTAAATGGGTGCAGAATAGGATATTTAAAGATTGACGTATAGAGATGTTGCTCATAAAAGCATGCACAAGGCCTTGACAAAATCATGCAACCTGTTTTCTCCTGACAGTTTAAATATTTTCCAATTTAGCCAATGACTAGACTTATCCACTATTTTATTCATGAAAACAGTGTCAAAATGAGAAATAAGGGCATTCTGCTTCCTCCCCTAATTTGAAATATCATCTTGAATTGGAAATGAAACAGTTTAAAAAAAATAACATGCCTCAAAACATAATTTTTTTGTGCCGAGACATTTAATCCTCCCCCCCCCCCCTTCAAACTGTGATTTTTTAGACAAGTGAGTTTTTTTTCCAAATGCCCTCAACTCCCATGAAATAGTTCCAAGGCATCCTCTCCAGTTATGTCAATCAGTTTCAGGCAGTCTGTAAAGAGACATGACATTTCATAACAATGACATACCAGCCTGAGAAATGATAGGTGGGAAATAAGCAGTTTTCTCAAAATAATTTCTTTCATCTAGACAAACTCACCTTATATATAAAATGTTGTCTTTCTTCAACTTAACCTGGTTAAATGCAGAAAATATTAAAAAATGAATTAAAAGTTGAAGTGCTTGCTACCTGGGAAAAGATTCAGGTTTCACAAGTAATGAGTGGGAAGAAAAAAATGTCTGATTTCTCTGCTGCTCATGGGTATTTTGATTGAATTTAACACATCTCAAGCTGCCAAAAGCCAATGCTACTCATATGAAGCAGCACTGCTTCTCCAATTAAAAAGTGGAAGCGCAGCTGCTTCCAGGCAAGTGGAAAGGAAAGTTGGCTTGAGTGGCAGCAAAAGAAGAGGAAAAAAAATAAATAGATGTGTTAATTTCTTCATATGATTTTTTTTTTATTTGGTTGTTTTTTTAAGCAGTGGCTTCTGTGGTCATGAAAAGCAGTTAGGACAACACAGGTGGAATGATTGCTATCATGCGTTACTAAAGGAAACACGGAGACGAACTCCTTCCCCGTCCCCACCTTATTTTCTTTTAATGGTTTTACCAGCTTGCAGGCTCACTCTTGTTCCCTCTCTCTCTTCCTCTCCTGCTAGGAAAAAATGTGCGTATTGGACCCTTATAATTCACTTCTCAAGAATGAAAAGACTAACAGAAATTTCTTTTTGAGATACTTCAGGAATACGTTGTGTATATATGATATGCTTTCTTCCACAGTGTCTGATCAATAGGAATATTTAAAAAGAGCAGAATCCAATCCAGATGGAGCACTGATGTCTTCTCATCCTCACTATTGAACTGATGTGCAGTCTAGATCGACCACTAGCTGATCTGTCAAAGTTGAGCTGCAATTTGTACACACCAAGAGCTGTGAAAAGCAATAAAAACATCTTCATTGCATGTTAGCACACAGACATGCCTAACATCCCAAAACAACCACATGCAAATTTTATTGTTCTGACATTAATTATCCTGCCAATAAAAGAATACAAAAAGTAATCAGCTATCACAGCTCTGTTCCATTCTTCTTCAGAATGCTGGATTTATGTGCCATAAATAAATAAATAATGTGGCTTAAAAGGGGAGTCTGCAAACAATTAAAAAATGGATACAGACAAAACATTCAAACACTCTCAGATTCTAGGATATATTAGAACTTGGAGCAGTTGTTCTGAACTTTCCCAAATACCCATAAATCATTATTAGGTCAAATACTTGATCAAAGCACATCATTTAATGGTATTTGGAATCCAGATATAAGTTTAAACTGTGCAGTTGAAGAGCTGAGACATCCTCACGTTTACAGTGAGTTACCAAATCACCACGTGGTAGTTAAGCTAATTTCTATGTGTGCTTTCATTTTTCACCAAATGTGAGATAGTTTGAGATCCCTTCCCTCTGAAAGGGAAGGGGTTTAAAATAATCCCTATAAACTTGCACTTTCTGCGGCCTAACAGCACGTACATGGATAATTGATCCATTTCCACTCACTTGTATGTACTTGTGCTGTGGTAACCACTCTATTCTACAAGTCTGATTTTTAAGCAATGTATACAGATAAGGAAAGAAATCAAAGAACAAGATCTATACCAGATAATTTCTGTGGTGCCTACATAGGCTCAAGGTCTAGAAAATCTGGCAATATATGCCCTTCCCCAAAATGAGCTGTCAAGCAGACAGAACTTTGAAAGCTGCCTAAAGCACACAGGAACTTACACTGCATTTTTAAAATGTGATGTTAGCATGCAAGAGGCAGGGCTTTCCTAAGACAATTTGGCATCTAACATCATAGCTAGATGTCAAGTAGGATTTTCAGAAATGCCCAAATCCCACTGAAATCAATGGAACTGAAGTCAGTCCCACTGAAATCAATACCCAGTCGATACTCAAATGTTACTTCACACTGGCAAGCAGCCTTTCTGATGGTTAAATGCAATAGATATGAGCCCTGAGCCAACATCCTTATGCCAGTGACTGTTACATAAAATAATACAGATTTTTCACTGCTATCTGTCTTTTAGATGTACTTGGAATATTCATGTATGAACTAGGAAGAAATAAAGTATCTGACAGCTTAGTGCTAGGCACATGGATAAAAAGAAATCATATTACTGCCATGTCAAAATTAAACATTATTAACATTAATATCCACACCAAAGAACAACACAGCTTTCTTATCTGGGGGAATAAAATGGGAATTCTAGCTACGTGGCTGCTTTGCTGCAAGAAAAACTAACAGCAAAAAATTTCTGTGTGAGGCCTTTTAAGGTCAAAAGAATGAAAATGTTATTACATTTGTTCTCTTTTGTTAATTAGATACACATTAGCATTAAAATAAATTTATTAAAAACAACAACAAACACACACAAAAACAAACAACCAAACCAAACCAAATTAGCAGTATTTCTGGTTTCATTACTTTAATTCAATTTCTGTCATGAAAAACATGAAAAAAGCAAAAATGGGGTAGCATTAACTGAACAAATTTATTGATAAGTAATGTATTCACCATAAAAAAAATATAAGGGACTGTCGTTATTTGTAAATTTAAATGTCATTCTAAAAAAAAAAAAGTGTTAAAAAAGATAAATTGAAACTTTAGAAAACGACTATTCTCGGGGTTTGGCTAGTATTTTGAAATAGCTATTCAAAAAACAACTGTTCATCTCCCTTCACGTCCTTCACATTAAAAAAAAAAAAAAGCATAAACAGAAAAGTATTTCCAATTTTCCAATTAAAAAACAAACAACAACAAAAAACAACAAACCTTTCTTCTAGCAAAAACAGTAACAATTTAATTCCCAAGCCTCTCCTTCTCTAAATTCATGTTAAATCAGAAAGAATGTTGCCAACATTATTTTATGAGTAATAGGTTTTACTAATACAATCATTTTTATTTGCCAAAATGCTTAAGGTTTTCTTTGGCTTGATTTATACTGAAGGTCTGTCCCCAGGTTCTCAATTCTAATACCAAATCAAAACCCAAAGCACTAAAAAACAATCACACTATTTCTTATCCCTAGTTAATAATGTATATAGAGGGACAGAGCCAACACTCAGTTTTCCAAAGTACTCAGACACTATGAAAAACATTGTTTTGATTTGAAGACTTCACTCCTAAGGTATCCCATAGAAATGCTGTCCTGACAATGTTTTATCTGAAGCGAGTCCTTAAAAGTAAATTTTTCGAAGCTACCTTTGTGGAGCGATGCCCAAAATTGTGAACAGTAGAAGTTCACTTTATGGACAGTCACTTTCAGCTAAAGGATTTCTACCAGCTAGAAAGCTCAGTTTAACTGGTATGTAATGTATCTCTTGGGTTGTCAACAGAGCTTGCTATCCTGACAACCATCTAAATACAAACCTAGCTGAAGACCTGTTCTCCTTAGGAAATAAAAAGATTTCCTGGTGAAGCTCTATTAGCAATCCTTCTGGTGCAGAAGCAATGCATATTGACAAGTACGCCTCATGCATCCCTTGGATGAAAGAAATTATGCTGGCAAAAGAATTTGATGTTTCAACTAAGAGTATGTTAGGGAATCTGTCCGTGTAAAAGTACCATAAAAATAAATTACACAGCAAGCTCACACTACTGTATTAACAAAAGTTGTTAAGAGCACATCTGGCTTAAGCAGAGCACAGGGTAATTTGGGGAGGGGCAGGAGAAGTTCTTTGAGATAACTTCAGGTGAAACAAAGCAGACGTCAAGAGCTGTGAGCCTGTGCTAGGCAGAGCTGCATGTTTTTCCTCTCTGATGCCAGGAGCACTGAGACTTACAGACTTCATGTAACTTCATTAGCGTTGGGATTGTGATCTGACCTTGCTTGCCAATTTGAAAGCAGGCTCAGACCCTCACTGTTCATCATTACAGGCAAGGTGTTGCCAGATTTAAATAGGTATCCTCAAAGGAAAAGAAGATCAGTACATCAAAGCACTATCTCTAGTTTATTTAATGTGGACTGACCAAATGGCAGGCCTTTTTCATGTTTTAGACTAGAACTGTAAGCAATTATATCTGTATCATTGTAACTGATACCACCAAGCCTGTATACTTACCAGTACCTCTTTCATCCTGTTTACTTTATATAGCATTATCAGCCCGAGGAGTTCACATTGCTTTAACAGTTTTCTAATGTTTTATAGACATATTTGGTCTCTAAGGATGAAACAGGGTACAGAAAATTAATACTCCATCCCATCTAGATACTGACATCTCAGGGCAGAGCTGCCTTTATCTCCCGCTTTAGCGCTACTGTGAATTACAGGCTTTTTCACAGCTTAAGAAAATATTTGTATCAAAGCAACACAAAAGAAAAGCAGCATAAATACAACATATTTCCAAAGTTCTGCTAAACCAGAACTGAGAATGATACACTAAAACAGAGCTAAAGAAAGCAGAACTAAAGACCTTCTCTGCATGAATCTAAAGAAAGCTAGTGTTATTTAACATCCACTCAAGCTAGCTCTGCAAACCAAACATGAAAATGTCCATTCATTTCACTGGCCACCTGAAATGTTATTTAGCTTTCCCTAAAAACATTTATAGCGGCAGCTGTGGAAATAGTGCCTCCTTCCCCAAAGCTGTGCCCCACCTGCAATGCAAAAATCAGCCCTTCCTTCCAGCTGCTCTGGCCACATTTCCCCACACAGGGACCGTCTTCCTTGGGAGGGAGGCCAAATGCTTTCTCTGCAGGAGGGCTTGAAGCTAAATTGCAAATGAGGCTGGTACTGCACATCTCTGAGATGCACACAGCCCCAGGGACGGGCTCTCAGAGGGGACAAGTATCTCAGATCCCAGTGAGGAGCTCCTCTGGTTTCCCACATCACTTTTAACAGCATTTCAGATATGACTGAACTGTCTGGTACCCAAACCATTCTTTCTGGAGTAACTTCTTCCTGTCCTGAAATGGAAAATGCTCATGGTAGGGAAAGACAGGGGAGCAGATGAAGTGTCTTCTGTGCCTCCCAACATGTCACCAAGTGACAGCCCTGCTACTATCCATCATCCCAGACCCTTTGTCTAAAGATTTTTAGTTGAGAATTTTTTTCTATGAGAGTGAAAAGTCATTTATTTAAGGGAGAAATGACAGCTAACAGACCATAGTAGTCAATAGCTTGAGAACGTGCCTCTCACTTTCTCCAGAATGGCACTGTGAACCTGGACCTGTCCCCAGGAGCACAATTTACAGAGACTTCATCTGCTGGAATGCCCATGGGCTGTAGATAGCTTTGCTTTTTATACAGATGGATATGTAAAGAGTTCTCCTACTTAGATGCAAATCATTTGTCTGTGCTAGGCCCTGCTGCAAGCTGAAGCCGCTTATTGCTCCTCTCTCCAAGTTAGTCTATTCAAAACTAAGTTTAGTGGTTACTTGTTGATTTTCTTTCTTTTTTGCCTAGTCTCAGTAGGATCTTTGGTTTCAGGATATGAATCCTGGAAGCTGAAGATCTATCAGGAGAAGCCAGTGCAAACAGAAGCCACCCTAAGGCTTCTCTGATTTGTGGTGTGGAGCACCCATGACCCCAGTACCTCTCAGGAACAAGAAGGTCAGTATTATCACACTTTCTGGCACACTGCTCAGTCCCATATGAGGAGCAGAACAGAGATTTGTGCTTGTTCAAAAGCAGCAAACAAGCATTATGCATGCTCATTTCACAGCTGTTCCCTACACTCTAAGATCCTGCAACATAAGCTGGAAGGAAAGGCAGAGCCTATCCACCGCTTTGAACAAACATACAGGCCTCTCCCTGTGTACGACACTCCTGATCAGCAGATTCCCTACAACACAAGTGAACATGGAATTTTTTGCAGCTCATCAGCTAAGATATTATCTGAGTTTGGCCCTCTCTTTTAAAGGTGGTTTGAAAACCAAGACCAGTATTCTTGCTCTTGGATTTGGGTGGCTGCATGTTATTCAGAAAGAGAGGATTGTGCTAATCGTGGCCAACAGATTTCCAGGTGTTTGTCAATACTATCCGTACGGTTTTAGGGCTTCAAAACAGCAATAGTGATACCTCCAATTTTTTACTTTACTCTTTTCCTATTTCTATTATATGAACAATGGAAACCCTCTTCTAATTGTCTCATTGAGTTAAATCAGCTCTGTGGGGCTGTGGGGTAGCTACAGGCCCCATTAGCTAGGTTAAATACTTCAGCTCATAGTGCAGTGTCCTCCTCTGCCACAGTCAGCTCTCATGCCAACAGGCATCAAGGCTGAGCAAGTTTATAGTAGGAAAAATGGAATCTATCTGAACAATGTGAGAGCTGGAGGATCCACACATAAATAATCTAGAAATGAGGAAAGGTAAAACCCAAGATTTTGGGGTGGTTTAGTAAGGGAATATGTTGAGCTGCATTTTTGAGTAAAGCATCTAGAAAAAGGCACCTTCTATGGTATAGTTTGAAAAGTATGCCAGTCTTTGAAAAAAGCAGTATTATTATTAAAAGGAAGGAAAAAAGGAGAGATTTTTTTATTGTAATGGTAACAAGTGTGCTGTATAGAAATGATGGTGCCTGACATTCAACAATCAAAACGTTTTCTCAGTGGATTTCTAGCAGATTACTAGATCATTTCTAGTAAATGATATATGTCCCAGAGACTGATTGTCAAGGACTGCCATTTTTCCTCAGGAATTAATAATCATACAACTCATAACACAAGCCAGCACCTCTGCAGCACAGCTTAGCCCTCTGATTTCTCTAGATAGGCAAAACTAATCTTGCCACACACCTTTACAGGAGAAAATTCCTCTCTCAGACACATCATTTCTAATGTGATTGTACGTAAGGTTACACCAACTTATACTGTTCCATAAGGCAGTGGAAAGGTGGTGAGAAAAGAGAAAATTTTCAACAACGAACAAAAGGATTAGGATTTTATGGCTCCAAAGCCTGTATTACGCTATTAAGATGTAGTACATTATCATTAACAGGTGAACAGTGAAAGTTCAGAACTTTCTTTTCCTGTGGCCTCAGGCACCTAAGGCAAAGTAAATGGCAATGTTGATAGTCGTATCAAAAATAGAATGGAAGGTAGTGGATTTTTCCAGAGCCTAATGAAGTCACAGCACAAGTGCGTCTACCTCAAAACTCAGTTTCTTAGTGCTTGACGTTATGCACAAAACCCTGCATGTTTATTATGACGACTAGCTCAGTGCATGGACAGCAAAGCAGCATGTGGCTCTTTTATTCTTACACCATATTTTATCTTAGTCATATCAATTTTAATTTCAGTCAAGTTAATGGAGAATTTTAGGGTAAAATTACACTTCACCACTTAAACTAACGGCAGACCAGAGATGAATGGCCATTTCCTGCTTTCCCTCTCCTTCCCTCCTGCCCTTTTCCTTCCCCCAGCTCTGAAGGTCAGCCCTGTGGTGGGCCAGGCCAGATCACTGGCCTGAAGACAGCTAAGGTGGCAAAGTTTTGATAATTTTCCTGCTGGCTTCAGAAGTTGATCCAGCTCAGTGAAAGACCTGACGAGCACCAGAGCCAGCCCAAAAGAAGGATGAGGGATGAGTTGGCCAAGAGGGGAGTAGGCAAGAAAAAGCATGACCTCCCTCTGGGCAGAGTTAAATCACCCCAACTTCACCCTTAGAGAAAGGACTTAAGGTAAAGGGCAGAGTAAGCAGGTCAGCAGCAAGGTTTTAAAGGTGATGGTGGGGACATGCTGACTGGGTTACGATGACCTCTTGTTATTCACCCCGACTATTGTAGTTAGATGCAGAAAGAGAGTGCAGCAGCCTCAGAGGGAGCTGGAAGGAGGAGAGGGGGGAGAGAGGAGGGAGCAGGAGGGGCTGCTCTTGCAACACTGATTCTGGACAATTTCTCATATCCTTTGATAGGGGAAATGGCCTCCCTGGGGAAATACAGAGCTTTTGATATTTGATGAAAGATCTTATGAATATTTTGATATTTCACCCTACCAGTGACTCCTATGGGCAGGAAATGTCTTATGGGAAGCAGAATAAAGCAACTTTTAGAGCAATCGTCATCATATTTCAAGCAGTGCTAGCTAACAGGATTCTCAAGTTACTAAAAACTTTCCTCTGGCTAATATAGAGCCTATTAGTGAAGTATTATATTATTTGTCAAGAATGTTTTATAACACTGTCCATGCCTACCTACATGAACTAGAAAACTATGCTCAGCAGTTTGGTAGTGAGGTTCATATTTAGATACTGTTCTGCGGCTCACAACCTGGACAATGGATTTAAAAAAAAAAAAAAGTCTTATGAAGAAAGATACAAACAAACAACCATCCAGAAATGGAGCTCAGGTGAGGCGGCAAGATGGCTCGTACTGTCACTTCTGGTGACAGCACTGTGTAGAAACTCTTACAATAGTCCCCTCTGAGCCATCTCCATTCACCATCTATTTCTCCTTTGTGTTCATCTGTTGTTCTGCAGCATGGTCTTTGGAATAGTAACAGAGTCTATGGCAAGACCAATATTGGAAATATAAATATTTGTTCTTCAGTCCAGCCATCTCCTACTCTAAACTTGTATACTGTTATTAAACAAGACCCTCCTCTATCAGTACTGCTGTTTGAGGCAGCGCAACCACACAGATATTCCTGTTTTGTTGTTTTGTATATTGCTTCTCACCTTTTGCTTAAGCTTAACAAGCAACATGTAACAATTCTCACAGTGGCGCATCTCCTGCTATTACAATTCCAAAACCAAAACGTGCAGCACAGAAAAAATACAGGTTTATAAAACCTGTATAAGGTTTTCAGAATGTTCTTCAGATTTGTAGGAGGAAATAGGGAAGACTAAAACAATTACTCAGGCACCATCACTCAGCATGGTGGCACCTGACTTTTGATTGTTTTGTTAGCTAGAAGAAAGGATTCAGTCTGGCCTGAAAAGAGTAAGACATGGAATACGATGTGGAAAACGCAGGCTAAGCCCCTGCTTTTCATAAAGGACTGTATTTCACTCTTAAAGAGTGTGCTACTGCAGGATCTTTTTATGGGTGACTGGTAAAGTTTCTCCATTTCAGAACACTTTTAACTGAAGAAGAGAGAATGAAGATGCCTCTTTGCCATACTGGTTACAGCACTCCACTGCAAGAAGGATAGCTGTGGTCTAGTCCCTACTCTAATTAATGTTTAAAAATGTAATAGATATTAAGTAATTATTAAGGTATTATCATATGGTATAATTAATACCTATTATATAAAATAGGTATTAAGTATGTGTACGCATTTGGGAAAATGAAATTGTCAATCAGGGATAAGGTTCAGGTGTTCCTTTCTAAGTATCCAAATCAATCATTAAACCCTTTCAAATTTGATGACATACCTGACTAGTCTTATTCTAAGGGTAAGATGTGCATTTTCTTCTATGTTCTGTTCTGTGACCACTGTGCTGCTTTACAAAAGGGGAACTCCTCTGAGCACCATCAGCACTTTAATGTGGCCTCAGCTTACCCATCTGGTGTGGATGGAGGTGCCCACCATGCATCCCACCAAGGGAGCTGGATGGGGGCCAGGTACCACTTTTTGGCTGGAGCACAGAGGCCAAATCAGGGGAAACCTTGCAGGGTGGGGAGGCATTTGATGAAACACCTACTGTGGCAGGGACATGCAATTTAGACATGGGGAGGTCAAATTTAGGCACAAACAAGCAAAATCCTTCATGGCTGAACATGACTGACATGCACAAAATCTCTCCTAGAGGCAGCTGAGCAGGTATGTTCTCCAGCACTAACTTAGTCAGTGAGACACTCCAGAAAAAATTAAAATGCACATTTTTTCTTTACTGCAAGTTCTTTTTTGTAGCAAGTCACAACCAGAAATTGTTGGCAATATGCTTTTCACTAAACACTGCAACACCAAGAAACATCAATGGAGTTCATAAAACTCCACAGTGACAGGGCAAATATCTTCACCAATATCCAGCTTTTTGATTGCAAGAGTCATATGAAAGGGTGACTGGAAATTCAACAGCTACAGTGATGAGTGCTATTGAATTCTGCAATTATTTCTGCTTTTTTTCATACAACTTATGGTTTCACACAATGTTTCACTGCTGGCTCCCTTGCACAGGCCACGTGCTGCTTTAGGGGAACACGAGGAACCTGCCCCATGGGCCACCAAGAGGACCAAAGTGTGACTGCAGTTCTGTCAGATGTTTCAGCTCGGGGAGAAAAATGTTGTTTGAGTTTTACCCATTTTCTTGATGAAGGTTTCTTTTTTCCGTATGTCTGTCACACAGACTATGAGAAAAACATTTCTGATAGTAGTGAAACCAGAACTGCCACTTTTTCAAAAACATTAATCATAATGGCAACTAATTTTCAATAGATAATTTGATAATACATTTGCTTTGATATTGCAAATGTCCAGCTTTGCCTTTTTCACAGTTATGAATCAAGCGTATTATTTTTAAGAAGCATGGAAAGAGACATCAGCAGCAAATGAATCTGGATATATTAAATGGTACATTTTAGTTACTTAAGTAGATTACCTCTTTCCTTAGGTCCAGCGTTTGGCAAAACTAAAACATTCAACAATTTTCGCATGTATAAATAAGCCAAATTGCTTTAAAGCTTGAGAATTATTATTATTACATGTCTCCCCAGGTGCCTGGTTTGAGCAGAGGTTTAGATTTTGCCTCAGAACTGTTGTAAAAAGTTAAAGTGAACTGCTATATTCGTGAACAAAGAAACTTTTTACACTCAGTGACGTGGGTCATTAATTGGACATCTCATTCATCATAGACCCTTACCATAGAAAACAAAGAACAAGAACTAAAACAGGACTCTGGCTTTGTTAAAAAAAAAATAAAAAATGTTTAAGGAATCTGCATTTAATCAAAACATGCAAAACAATCTCCAGATACTGTCTGGCAACAAATTTAGGATTTGCAGAGCTGAAGTGTTCATTTGCTTGGCTATAAATATTATGTTGATGAAAGACAGTCCTAACTCTGTCTTCCACCACTTCACTTCTGATAGGGAAGTTAAGATTTTATGTGTTTGCTTAGAAACCCATTAGATCTAACCTTTCCAGGAGAATTACAAAGGGGAATGATAAATGGCCATGTATCAGTTTAGGGGAGGGAGAGGTTTCATCTGGGGTACTGCAGGGGTAAGTACTCAGTCTAGGCATATTTGATGTTATCATTCATGATGTAGCATATAATTGAAAATCAAAGATTATAAGGAGGTGGGAGGAAACACTAATATTAGTACAGAAAAATGTATGAAATGACATCAAGTGGTTAGGAAGAAGAGCAAGAAAATAAGATTAAAACTGGAAATGAAAAAAAAAAAGCAAGATATACTTGTGAGAACACATTCTAAGGCAGATATTTAGTGGGAGGAAAAAAGCAGTAAGACGACAGGAGTATGGCTGAACAAAATATTAGATATGCACTTGCAATAGGAAAAGACAAGAAAAAAAAAAAGGAAAGAAAGAAACAAATTATGTGGTATACATTCTAAGGCCTTACCTCATGAACTGTGGAATTAGGAACTTCTTCCATAAGAACTGGTAGCAAAAAGGCCTTTACAGAAAAGAGTTGATCTGTGAAGTGTGTGAGCAGAGTTTGCCGAAGTGTAAGTAAGTCAAGGGTTGCTGATTAGTAGGTTCAACATCATCTTGGCAGAAAGATTTCTAGCTACCTACACAAGCCATGCCTTAAATCCCTTTGCAAGCACATTTGTAAAACTTATGCAGTAGGAACTGAGATTTTGGGCTTATGTTTTTGCACAACCCCCTCTCTCCTTCACTACAGAGTTAAACCCACAGCAAAAATAGGAGAGAAAAGTACCAAACTGTTCTTGAATAATAAAGACACAAATACTGTTCCTTTGTTATGTGAATGTTGCATGGGCTTTTACACTACCAATTTCAGTTTGAACATCTGTATTGGGCTAAAACATTCTTAGAGGTGAACACTGCCAAAATGCAGATATTTGGAAGTGGAATTTGAATATCCTATTTAATGCAACATCTTGGGAAAATATGGAACAATCTAATGCCACTTTATTTTATACAACATCTTATTACATAAACCGTAACACCTTCTGAAAGAAACACCACAAAACAGAAGAAAGAAACTGGTAGAAAATTCCAGGAAAATGAGAAAAATACTGCAAAATACTCTTTTAACTGATGACACCGAACCTATAATCATGACTATTGCAAAAATTTGAATAAAATCAGTTCATTTAAAAGAGCAAAAAAATTAGAATACATACAACTTTTGTCCACCTTATGATCAGTGGCTTTTATTAAATATATATATATCTGTGTGTGAAGGAAGAAAAAATTTTCTTTACTCATACTTTCACACTTTGTGTAAAATTTTCCACACATAAACTCCCGGTCATGTTTTACACCGTGTTACATATTTAATAACCATTCACAATCAACCTGGGAGAAAAACCCCAATTTATCAGGAACTGGGCTGCGCTCTGAAAGATTATCAGAGAAGACTATAAAAATACTGCTGCTTGTAAGAGACCACTAGGAACTGTGTGTTATGCCCTGTAAAGCAGCCAGGGCAGTTTTATTAAGGTCAGATGGCATTTGAAGACAGAATCATGAAGAAACATATTGAAAAGGCTTTTATAGAATGTTCCTGTTGTGAAAACACCTTAGGGACTTCAGCACATGCATACATGTGTTTCTTGTTTTTATTTCCATGACTTCATGTACAGTCAGTTTACCAGTCAAAAAGTTCTCTTTCCTGTCACTGCTGTCCTAAGCATTTACTATTTTGGGGTCTTCAAAGTACATGTTCCATATGGCATGAAAATGAATTAGGCTTTTATCAATCTCACAGAACATTAAAAAAACCCATAACCAGATCAAAGGACAAAGACTTATGATATAGATTTTTTTTTTAAATTGTGTACAAAATGTATTCATTTTAAAATTCATTAATTACCAGAGCTTTAAGACAGGGATGAATTTGAATTTCTGTCTCATGGAAGGCAGACACTGAACCCAGCAATGTGGTGTAGGCTCCAAGGAGCTAAGGAAGCAAAACCAAAGAGCTGAGTCTTAATGTGTAAACAAGACCAGGGAGCTGGGAAGAAGTGCAGAGCACTGCATTGCTACAGCCCTGCTCCCAAGTGCCTTGCTTGAGCAAATGGCTATTGATTCTGCAGCCAGAGGTAGCCTAGTAGGAGGTAAACCATCCTACTCTTGAACTCTTGGGTCAGCTCTCCCCTTTTGTTTGGTACATTGATCAGCATGTTTGTGAAAGCAGGTTTAAAACCATGCATGTAAAGAAAAATGTGATGATAAAAAACACTTTGAATTCTATAAGGTGTTTTCTTACCTAAAAGTTGTACTTCTGATTTAGCCAGTGTACAGTTAGTTGCAATAATTGCACTAGCTTTTATATTCACTCATATTTCTCATTGTTAATTTAAGATTCCTTAAACTTGCTTTGAATATGTTAACTAGTTCTAGTTTCCCGAGAATCACTGTAGGACATAAGTTTTCCAGCTATCAAGTTAATTTTGTACAAATTCTCTGGATCTTTTCAAATTTCCTCTTTTCTTTTTTTTTTTTTCTTTTTTTTTTTCTACAGTCAACAAAAATGGAACAACATATTCAGCATTAATTTCAATACAGACATCAATATGGTAACAATCTCTCCCATCATATATTCAAAAGTGGTTTTTATATCATGCTAGTAGTTCATGTAGAGCTGGCTACTTATACTAATTTTTTCCACTGTCACAGGTTTGCTGGAGAAAGACCCACTTGAAGGTTAGTTTCTTTGTTCTTCAAAGCACAACCTGAAATTCAACTGTTTTACAGTGAAATAATTTTATCAAGCAGTTCAACCTGGCATATCTTATTGGTCCCCATCATTATTTCCTATCTATCTTCTTCTATGGGAGCAGAGGGGCAGGCCCTGATCTCTTCTTTCTGGTGACAGCGACAGGACTTGAGGGAATGGCATGGAGCTGGGACAGGGGAGGGTCAGGCTGCGTGTTAGGAAAAGGTTCTGCACCCGGGGGGTGGTCAGGTTCCCCAGGGTAGTGGTCACAGCACCGAGCCTGCTGGAGTTCAAGAAGCATTTGGACAATGCTCTCAGACATAGAGTTTGATTTGGAGGCAGTCCTGTGTGAAGCCAGGAGTTGGAATTGATGATCCTTGTGCTTCCCCTCCAACTCGTGATATTCTATGACTCTGTGATTCTTTTTAATCATTTGCTAATGTTGCCAGAAATTATTTTATATTACTTTTCCTGCCACCACCACAGGTGGTGTAATGTAGGCAGAGAATAGATCCCAGAGCAACCCACTAGAATCCTCTTGTCAAACAATGATTTCGATTTACAATTGCATTTTGCATTCCACTGGTAACTACATTCAATCCATTTAATACTGGCTATATTTATTTCATATACTGTATTAGACCAAAATATTATGGGAGACTAAGCTAGATTCTTTATAGGTGTTTATTATTTCAGCAAACTTTCCTCATCAATCCAATTTGTGATTTTGTCAAAAAAAAAAAAAAAGTGTCAGATCTATTTTCACTGAAACCTTGCTGAAAGACACAAATTATTCCATTATGGTTTCTTTCCTTTTTCACAGATTCACAGATTCACAGATTTCTCTAGGTTGGAAGAGACCTCAAGATCATCGAGTCCAACCTCCGACCTAACACTAAGTACTCCACTAAACCATATCCCTAAGCTCTACATCTAAACGTCTTTTAAAGACCTCCAGGGATGGTGACTCCACCACCTCCCTGGGCAGCCCGTTCCAATGCTTAATAACCCTTTTGGTAAAGAAGTACTTCCTAACATCCAACCTAAAACTCCCCTGTCGCAACTTTAGCCCATTCCCCCTCGTCCTGTCACTAGGCACGTGGGAGAATAGACCAACCCCCACCTCTCTACAGCCTCCTTTCAGGTAACTGTAGAGAGCGATGAGGTCGCCCCTGAGCCTCCTCTTCTCCAGGCTGAACAAGCCCAGCTCCCTCAGCCGCTCCTCGTAAGACTTGTTCTCCAGACCCCTCACCAGCTTGGTCGCCCTTCTCTGGACTCGCTCGAGCACGTCCATGTCCTTCCTGTAGCGAGGGGCCCAAAACTGAACACAGTACTCGAGGTGCGGCCTCACCAGAGCCGAGTACAGGGGCACAATCACTTCCCTCGACCTGCTGGCCACACTGCTTCTTATACAGGCCAGGATGCCGTTGGCCTTCTTGGCCACCTGAGCACACTGCTGGCTCATATTCAGCCGACTATCCACCAATACTCCCAGGTCCTTCTCGGCCAGGCAGCTTTCCAGCCACTCATTTCCCAGCCTGTAGCTCTGCTTGGGGTTGTTGCAGCCCAGGTGCAGGACCCGGCACTTGGCCTTGTTGAACTTCATACAGTTGACCTCAGCCCATCGCTCCAGCCTATCCAGATCCTCCTGCAGAGCCTTCCTGCCCTCGAGCAGATCGACACACGCACTTAGCTTGGTGTCGTCTGCAAACTTACTGAGGGTGCACTGGACGCCCTCATCCAGATCATCAATAAAGATATTAAAGATATCTTTATTTTTTTATCTTTATTTATTATCTTTTTATTTTATTATCTTTTTATTTATTTTTATTTTTATTTATTTTATTATCTTTTTATTTATTATCTTTATTTATTATCTTTACAAGATATAAAGTTCTTGATTTAAACAGGGCTGCCAAGATATAAATCTTCCTGGTCATGTTTTTTACTTTTTTTTATCCCCCACTTATCTGGAAATAAAAAACAAATAAAAGAAACTAAACACACAAGATAGGGAAAGATATTGGATTAAGACAAGATGAATTGATTTATATTTAGGAGATCTGTGAAATTATCATTATAATAAGATGTTTGATCTTATTAGCTACTATACACCTTATTATACTACTTTAGTACTATTTTATTTTGTGTAGAATTAAAAATAAGATTTGCATTTTTATTTCTTTGTTGCTACTGTGAAAAATTTAATGTGTGTACATATATTAAAGTAGAGTATATGTATTATTTAAGTAGATTTAGAACACAGCATACATTTAACATCCATGTTCTTTAAATATATTTCTCATCACAAGATGAGTCTGATAGTATTTGCAAAAAAATGATCTTTACTTGATATTTTTGTGTTACTTGGACAGGACTTAGAACTCAACTACAGTACACAAAAGAACATTCAACGTTTCTTTATTTTTATTAAATAATACTATTTGGCTGTGCTAGGCACCTTCAGAGAAGTAAATTGTTTGCAACATTTTTTTTTCAGCATTAAAAAACAAAACAAAACAAAACAAGCTATATAAGAAGTTTTGTTTGTGATTCATAGATATTAGGAAGAATTTCTTTATGGAAAGGGTTGTTAGGCATTGGAACAGGTTGCCCAGAGAAGAGGTAGAGTCACCATCCCTAGAGATATTTAAGAGATGTGTGGACATGACTCTAAGAGACATGGTTTAGTGATGGGACTTGGTAGTGTTCGGTTGATGGTTGGACTTGATGATCTGGAAGGTCTTTTCCAACCTAAATGATTCCACAATTCTATGATAATGAGGCTACAGCATCAAGAAATTTGTTTATGCTTCATCATCAAACCAGGACAGTCATCTTTGACTCCTTTTGGTTCTCTGCATTCTTGTGATGATCACCGAGACCCTCAAGAGTGTCATAACTCTTTGTAACTATGTACTTTGTAACTGTCTGATAGTTTCATAGGAAATGGTTACAGGTATAGGGTGATTTATTCCAACACTATCATAAGCACCCATCTGATGGAATATATTCCTTCTTGGGTTTATTGGTTTAAAGACAGCAAAGAGAACAGATGAACAGGATAACTGGTGAACAACACTACTGTAAATGATGGAAAAAAAAAAAAGTTATTCAAAGAAAATACTTTCATTACCATGTAAAATCATAATTAGTATTGTTTCATTTCCTCCTGAGAGACTCTAAAAAAATCTTGTACAAATATAAAGTTGTTTGTCAGTATTGGTATTATGCTACATTCTTACAATGCAAGAAAACCTATTATAATTTCTTTGAGTTAGTCACTGAGTTTTCTTACTAAGTTTTAAAACACAATCTAGAGAAAAAAACTAAGAACCTTGGAAAAAAAGTAGACTGTAGGCAATGCAAAGTTTTTTCCATTGCCTTCAATAGATTTTAGGAGGCACACTTACATGATTAGACTTCATTTTAATGCTTTACTTCTTTTTGCTCAGTCACTTCCAAAACATCTTCATAGATTTAGTCAAAGAATCCCAGGTGGGAGAGGTCTCACTGAAGTTACAAGACAGAAATTTCACTTTCATGCTGGATTTGAAGGTCTCTGCATTACTACGTAGAGTACACAAACACAGCTAAGCTTGTACACAGACTTTCTTTGGCGGTGGTTGCAGCTTGATGTAGCGAATCTTGAGGTAGTTCTCAGCCAGCTAGGTCCACTGTCGCTAGCCGTCTTTTCACAGCACAGTGAGCTGAATGCCAGCCACTTCATCATGCTTGTGTCCTGTGATGGCAATTTACCATAGCACTTCAAGCAGACGGAAAATGCTGAATTAAATGACAAAGCTACATGAGTCCCACTGCAGGCACTTTTAGCAAGGGATAAAAATGAGATTTTACTAAGTAATGTATTAACATATAATAATAAAATGTCATTGAAACATTCTCTTATGTGGGTTCAGCTGCTGCTATTGTTTATAATCTCTCCACACCTTTGCATTGCACATTTATTATTTTTTTTTAATTTTTTTTTTTTTAATACTTGGCATTTCTATAGCATTTTTCACTTTCAAAGTGTTAATTTTATTTATAAAGGAATGACTGAAGCTATCCCTTTAGCAGACAGTTATAGTTGTCTCAAAGAGAAAGGCAGTTGTCTGCATTCTCTGTGAAACAGAAGTTGTCTTAAAGAGAAAGCTACTGTCCTCTGGGACAAAAAGAAAATAAAAAAATCTGTGAATAGCTAGGACTTTTTAAGGTTTTTGATGATTTGGGGGATGGAAGTTGCTTGCCAAAAAAAAGGTAATAATTTAATTAACAGGATGGTACAATTTCCAACAATCATTTAAATTAAGCCACTGAGCCAAAAACAATTATTCCAGAATCCTAATTGTGACTGCTAACATACTTCCTTTAGCAATGTTTATATTTTGTATAAAGCAAGAACTTGTGATTATGATCCTGATTTTGGTGCCTGATAAATGTATCCATAAGCAAATGAGGAGGCAGATTTCTTGATTAGGTGCTCTTCAAAATTGTACGAATCACATTTTCTGCAAAACAAACCAAAACTCTAATGTACAGCAGCAGAATATTTGGCAAATTATGCTATGTATCTATCTTTTACTGTATCTTTGAATGTTTTTATGCAATACCTTTCAATCATTAAACTGGCAGAGCTTTTGATAGGTTTTATGTTGGTGTTGGGTTTTATGCCCAGTAACCCGTATGTCTTTTTGCTGACCATGAGGTTGGGATTGGTCCTTGCGTAAGTGCACATAGCTTTTCTCTAGGAAGTGTCCTATTTTCTTACATCTCCTCCTTTTTTTTCCATTCATGTTTCTAAAATGTCTTCCTATTTCATGCCACCAGGGAAACATCTTCAAGGACAAGGTAGCACTCACACAGCGACAGACAAAAGAGCCTCTGAGATGCAGTGTAAAACCAAGTGTTCTGGGTCAAAAGTTTCCTTATTTTATTGACGGAGAAGTGTTTTGGTAGAGATTGCAGAGTCAGGTAAATTTGGAGAGGTATTAATGCCAAGTAAAGATATCACAGCGCAGACTTAGTAACTGTTCTCATGTTTTGCCAATTCATAAGCAAAAGTTCTCAGAGCTTTGAGACAGAAATGTCTCTCAAGGATTTCACCAGATTCTTACCCAGGAACTGCTGGGCTCAGCAGGAAACTCATCCATGTCTCTTTTGCCACTGCAACATTACTCAAAAATTAGGGTTTAAGAAAAAGTATGTATCGAAGTCCACAGAGAGCAGAAATATACTGATGGGATTTCAGGGTAAAGCAAATTCTTGCACTGCTGTATTTAGCATCTAATAGAGCAGTGAAAGAAAACAGTAAGTTGAGTATTAATCATTTGTTTGGTACTAGCATCAAAAATCTCAGAATTCTTCCAAGATTGTTTCAGAAAGTTTCATTTTTTTCCTTTCAGTCTACCACAATGCTGCCACAAGCAATAAGGTGGGACACAATAAGAGAAGTTTTTAAGGTGAATTGCCTTTAACGTGATTTGGTTGCCCAAACTGTTAGGAATCTTAGGCAATATTCTTTTCATTAGCAACATGGGGTCTTAGTATTAAAAAAAAAAATGCTCCACTTACTGAAATGTTTATTCCCAATGTGAACATTCAGATAGCACACTGGCTTTTGCAATATCATAAACAGCTGGGAAAAAAAAAAAAGAAAAGAAAAAAAAAAACACTAATCAATCCACCAAACCTTGGTGCCTTTTGAAAACCTGTATAATATGCTGTAGATTCAAATAGAGAATAGCAAAGATATTATATTCTAGAAACCTTGTTCCCCAGCCAGAAGTCAAAAGATGTTTATAGCACTAGTGGGCACTGAGAAAAAAAAATAAAAATCAAAAGCTCCAGAGTTGATTTGCTATTATTATTTCTATTATTAACATTCTACCTAGAGTCAAGACTATAGAAAAGTGTGAGAAAAAAAAAAAAGAAAAAGATTGACCAGCTGCCAGATCATTTCCCATTTTGGAAACTGATTAGTCATTTCCAGTTTTGCTCTTTTTTCTTTTTCCCCCCCCTCTCCTCTCATCAGAAGACATTGCAAAACATTGCAACTGTAAAGAATGAAGTGAAGGAAATACAGTCCTAACCACCCCCAGAAACACACCCTAGATCTCATAGGAAGAGCACAGTAGGAGGGGAAGAGAAGCATAGCTCTGAGACACATACCTTGTGTCATTAAAAGTAACACTAAAAAGCAGAAGTCCTCTTAAAACTCACAGACATCGGAAGGATGACAACCTGACTGGGGCTTTCTTTGCATATTCAGATACCGCTCTTAGAGGTACATCAGCATCTTCTGCATCTGCCAGCTGAAATGTATCAGTTACACAGCAGTTACAGTTCACGATCTAATTTAATTTCAAGGCCTTGTGATTTGGACTGTTTACAAAGGGATATCCACCAGCAGCTGAGGAATACAGGGATGTCAAGACTTCATGTCATAATTATTGCACTTCCAGTGTCCAAAAAAGCCAGGTGCCTTTCTGGAACTTAAAAAACAAGCGTACAATCTAAACCAAACAGAAGTAGAAGTGTGGGAGGTTTGGGGAGTAGGTGAAACATACCAGTGTTTTGTTTTGTTTTCTGACTGTTTTATCACTAAAAATGATTGCCCATTTACCGGGAGCTTTATCAGCACTGGAGTGGTCAGTAGCAGCTCTGGTATGTTTTCTCTGGGCAATTACATTCGAGCCTGATGGCTCAACATGATGCAGGGTTCAGTCAGGTTCAGTTCCCTATCCTTCCTTGGGCCAGTCCCACTACTCACCGCCAGTTCCAGGAGAAGTCCCTCTGTATTAATCTGCAACCATCCAAAAGCAAAATGCTTCACTCCTGGCTATTGGCACAATTTCATTTTGCATGAAATTATTTTCCATATCTCTGGGTAATATACATAGTCGTTATAGCTAGTGCCTCTTTCTGAGTGTGGTCGTTTCATGGTCTCTCCAGCTTCTAGGTTTGCTCTGGTCAGATTATTATTTGATATTGTTTTCAAAGTGGACACAGACAGAGCTGAGAAACCACTGCCACCTACAGAAGTATTTGTTCCAATTCTTCAGTTTAGCCACAATTCAACATAAAAACAAGCTCATGCCCATACATCGTTTTGCTCAAAAGAGGCTACATGTATCAATCTTCTGGTAACCCATAAAAAACTTCTGAAATAAAACTGCTTCATTCACAGTTTTCTTGCGGGAATTACCCCTTCAGATCCTCATCCATCCCTAATTGGGTGCCAAGGGTCCCTCTAAAGAAGTTGTAGAGAGCAAAATTGCATATGACAGAAGGCTAAAGTGCAGGGGGCAGATCAGCTTTTTCTTTTTAACTCTGCTGATGCCTTCATAGCTGTGAGCAAATCACTTAATATCTGTGCTTTCAATTTCATTTCAAGCATTTTTTTACACTGGTTTTCAGGGAGACAGTGTCTTTCTGCAAGTTCAGAATCTTCACTGATTATAGTTTTAGCAAAAATCATCATTGGCTAGAATTTCACCCCAAAACCTATACAGTACTTTGGGAATGGACCTCTTAGGCATTTAAATCACATTAGTAAATACTAAAATATGTGGGGATTTTAAAAACAGGTTGGATAAAATGAGAAGGAATCTATTCTTATTAGAATTTTTTTTTCACAATCTTTTTCTCTAACTTCTTTTTTTCTCTCTGTTAATCACTTTGTAATGAAATGTATTGTAAACAGATCAACATTATTATTCCACTCACATTTTTAAGTGTTAATAACCTTTTTCCATTTTGCAATTCAACAAAATAAAAATGGCTTATAGAATCTTTCAGATTAAGAGATAAGGATGCTAAGCCTCACAAAAAACATTTGGTCGGTTGATCTAGCACTAACAATTATGTTTAGGGAACAGTTTAGCAGCCGCAAAACACAACCTTGTAAGCATTAAGCATAAGTGTTACATATTTCTACTATAATTAATTTCCAAATAAAACGTTGTTTTATTTGTACATAACAAAAAATAAATAATAAAATATATTCTTTAACAAACTAAGGTATCATGAATACTAGAGGGAGAAGGAGGGTTCGGATTTTATTCACACCATTTAGACTGGAATCTTTCTGACATTAAAACTAACTTAAACTAACTGTAGGGTTACTTAATTTGAATAGCATTTTCAGTTGGAATCTCTTGTATTTCCAATTTTTGGTATTAAAAATACATGTTTGTCTATCACCCCAATACAACAAATTTTAAACAATTATATTTAATTTGGGGCCAAGGGGTCCAAAAGTCTGCTTTATGAAGACAAGGACAGATCAGCTGTTCTCCCCAGTGTTTCTTCCTCCCTGAGAGAAAAGCCTGAAAGAAAACACCACACGCACACATACACATAAGCATGCCCTGGTGACTACTGCCCAACTTTCCACTGGTTCAAAAAGAGTAGTTCCTAAATTGTGGTACACAACCAGAGCCACATGAATGTGTGAACTGAATTTGGTCCACAGAGTAATGCTACTTTTGTCATGATTTTTTTTTTCTTAAAAAAAAAAATAAATTGGTTATAAGCAGTCATGATGGTCTGTGGAAAAGATCTTCTATTGGGATGGGTTTGGGCTGCCTCATCACTTGCTCTCTAAAGCAGTCCTGCTGCCTATGCTGATGAATGTATCCAAAGGATCCACACCAGGATGTAATTCTTGGTGTCATCCCTGGAATATCCTTTCCAGAGACCCGAAGGATGTGCCTCCTCGCAATGTGACTGGCACTTGCGTGCCAGGACAGCCCAGCTGAACTACAAATGGAAATGTCTGGATTGAACGCACTGATGGGGAAAGCCTGCGGTGGTGGTTTCACCTGGCTGACTCGGAATGTAAAAATTAATAATCAGCCCAGAGCATGCGGAATCCAACAAATCATCTCCAGGGTTAAAATGTCTAAGGCGGCATTAAAGACGTCACAAACAAATTAACAAACATAATCAGCCAGATCATCGGCTGGTATAAGTTGGCAGAAATCCACTGTAGCAACATAAGTTTTGCAAAGCTAACCTGAATTACACCAGCTGGAAAACTCAGTTTATTTTTTTTCTGCTATTCTGCACATGAAATAACCTGTGTATCTTAAGCCTTTTTTTTCTTCACTTTTTATTTTTGTACAACTCTTGTCTTTATATATACAAACGTGCAAATAAATTAAAGGGTCAATTCTCCATTCCATCTGCTCTACAGAAAACCATTTGCTGCTCTTTAAGTGACAGCTGCTTGGCCCAGGAACAAGCTAGACTGCCACTGTGCAACACGCGTGTGTGCTGCTGGCAAAGCAGCAGAAATCCCCAGCTTTGCATCGCCCTGCCCTGGCACCTTGCTCTCCTTGCTTGCAGGGATCAGGGCTGGGGGACACCTAGAAGGTAGCAGGGACAGTTGCCAATGAAGACATCCCCTGAACAGGAAATTTTACCCCCAGCATTATTTTTTTCCCCCCTGTAATTAGTAGTAAGGACAGGAGGTTGAGGTCCCAAAACATTTTTATGTTACAAATTAAGAGCAACATAAGAATCATCTTAACAATACCCCAGGCTAATTCACAATTTCAAACTGAGGAAACACCAAAAGCTCTGAAAATCTATCTCAATGATATCCACAGCATAGGGCTTATCAAATTTCTGCATTTGGAGTTTGCCACTAGGCTTTATTAATTAAAACTATCTGCTCTCACCCTCTTGAATTAATAAAATGTAGCTGGCATTCATTGCAATATCACAGGCCATGGTTGTTATGAAAATATAGTTGCTAGGTTACCTTCGTTATTTCATCCTCACATTACACTGGTCTATCAATTAATGAAGAAACTTCCGAGCTACTTCTCAGCACATCTATGCATGTTCTGAACATACGACTCCTCTCCCCTTGTGCTGCCTGTCTCTGCACTCACCTCTGAACCACAGCACAGGAAAGAAGTGACCACATCAGTCTGCAAACTGTGGCAGTGGTACAGCTCTCCCACTTGGCCTTTTCTCGCCCTTGTGAAAGTGAGGACAGAAATCCAGCTGTCTTTACATCCAATATTTCTCTGCTGAATGGACTTTAAAAATAAATAAATAAATAAATAAATAAATAAAAACACACACAAAAAAATCCACTTTTTCAGGGGCATTTTTACAATTCTATGCTACACGTTATCCATTTAAAATATTTTATCACTCAACCTCAGCAGTACAATGTCTATTCAAAAACGAGATCCTGCAAAATTATATATTTGTCAAGGCAGGTATCTGCTGAAGTACATGAGGTATTCTCATTAGATACAAGTAGGCAGCCAAAGCTCTGGAAATACTCAGTCCCATGACTGAATTTGTTTGAAAGTCTGATGCAATCCAATAAACTACAATGGAAACTCACCTTGGATACACACACAGGTACATTATCCTCTGCAGGAGCACAGAGCCTGTGCAACGCAAAACTCCTGACACTTACAATCTGAATGAAAATTAACTAGGAAGCGGGCATCATACAGCCCTTCTGGTATACTGAATTTCACAAGCAAAGCAGAGTGCTCGCCGTTCACATCATTCTTACAGGAGGACTGGAAAGTTGGAAAATATTCTACAGTTAGTGAACACTGAGAGACAGAGAATAAACAACAACAAAAAAAACCATATCTGCATTTCAAGCTATTTTTTAATGATTTGACCAAATATAATATGATGATCAAGTGAACAGAGCAGCTACTGACATTTCCAGACAGATCAACACATCTAAGTAGCTGATCTATAAATAGTCTGCTCACAGGATTGCAGCACATGCTGACCACACAGATGTGATCCTGCAAAGCAAGTACCAGAGACTGTACACAGCTGTTTTCACTTGGTTAAAGCCTGTGTGGTCTTCCCTCCAGGACAAAGAAATACACTCCATTTTTCTGGAAAAAATAAAATAAAATACAACTCCTATTTCATGAACTAATAGATTTTATATATTAAATAGGTTAATTTTGTCCTGAAAATGATCGGTGGTTCAATAAGCAAATAAAGGCTCTCAGAGAACCAAGCGAAGTAGTTTGCATAAAACATTAGGAAAATATTCCCAAAGCACTCCAGAATTTCATGAGATACTAATAATTTGACATGATTATGTATGATTTGTTGAACACACAAGCATGCTTGAGCAGAGACCTATGACTGCCAGAGAGGCGCTTACTGCATTACTATGTCCAGCAGTCTGACTTTTCAGGATATGTTGTGTGAAGTGCTGAGCACCCTGGGCTATCGGTGAAGCCCCAGGAAGCCAAGGAGACTCAGAGCATTGCAGATGTGCAGGGCATTGCAGGAGATGCTCAGCAGTTAACAGCTCTTGGATCTGAGGACCAAGCATCGGGTCATGCCCAATGCACCGCCCTGCTCTGCCACCACATCCCAGCTCATCAGCTTGGTCTGTCAGAATCTACTTCGAGCAGCCAGCCCCACGGCCTCTCTCAGCATCCCGTGGATAAACACATCCACTACACAGCAGGAAGGCATGGGAACATGGGCTGAGGAGCCTCATCTTGACTTGAGTGTCTTCCCTCCTGAGACACGACAGAGGAAAACCACTGACCCCTGAGCTGTCCCAGCCTAAAGATCTGTACCTCTGTGTGACTGCGTGGTCCTGTCCTTCACTGCATGTAACACCACCTCATATACTCACTTTATATGGACATGTAGCAGTGCTGGGATGACAAAATAATGCTCTGATGTATATTACAAAAACTTTATTAGCTATCAGTTGGAATGCCTGTTTATCTCCTAAATGATGAAGCCATGAGTGATGTGATCCCAAGCAAGTGCTGATTAGAGTTCCCAAAATGTGTATGAGCTACACACCTATTTTGCTTTCTTTACAATATTGTACCTCTTTCACTGTTCTGCATGTGCTCTTTATTCTATTTGTATTGGGACATTGCCTTTCATTGTTATACTCTCCACCCTCCTTTTATAATCAGCTCTTCTGCCCTTTGTTTATTTCATGCCCATTCTTCTTTCATTAGGCCTTAATTATAGCCCGTGTCTCTAACTTTCTGCCTGTGGCTGTTTACAGAATTGGTTTTCTGTCTCTCTCACACACATGCACTCACTCCTATTCTTCTTTAGATCTCAACTTCTATGCAGTCATCACCTTTTGAAAGTGCAAAGCAGGACAATTAGTCATTGTAACAAGTTTTCCAAGGCTGGAAGGTCACATTACAACTCTTAAACTTCAGTGGTTTAGATGTTTTGAGATGCAATGTGAAAAATGTCTTTGATCTTTTTATTGCCTTGGTAAAATTTTTATGGGGCAATCCATTTACCTAGTCCATTAGAGAGCTCCATAAAATATTCTGTGCACAAAAATACTGCACTTTACCAATTCCATATATATCTTTGCTCTGTAAAATTTTCACGTCTATGCAAAGGTCTAAAATATTTTATGAATATGAATGAATTTAACCTCAAAGCCCACCACTGAAGCAAATTACTTGCTACCGTATTTTCTCAGTGCTTCTAATTCACGGTATTAAGCATCCGGTTTTGAAAGTCAAGCCTCCCACCTATGAAAAATGAAGTCTCAAACTTGATATGTTTGCAGTTACTGGAATCACAAATACAAGTTAGTTACTTGTGCATGAAGCCAGCCAGCTCCAAGATGTCTCTGGTTAGCTGTGATCCCATTTGTATGCCCAATTAGCCCTGCAAGGTGTCTGCAATTTGCACATGCTCAATTCTAAAAGACCTGACTTCAGGGATTAGAGTAAACTCACAACATAAGCCAAGGCTGGAGCTGCAGTCACAGCATTGGAATCCTCATTGCCAGATTCCACATACACTTAAAGTGTAAATATATATATGATACTGGCAGCAGCATCTTCTCTCACGTCCAAAATTACCTGCCTGTGAGTTCTAGAAGGATGAATGGAAATTGCTGGCAATTTCAAACCTCTAGAGCCCCTTTGAAGTAGCTCAGCTCCTCCTATTTGTGCCACATTGGGACATGAAGTAACTGCAAAGGCAGCTTCACTGCTCAGGGGAGGTTTATCCCCCACTATGAAATTGTCCACTGAAATGGACAGAAGTTGTCTTACGTCTTCTCAGAGTGCAGGAAAAATTGGATTTTGCTGTTCAGATGATAATCTGGGGCTAACCAAGGATCCTAGGACTGCAAAGCAGCAGAGTAGGGCTAACAAGGAAGAAAATTTGCCATTCCTACTGCTACTATGAGCATGGGAAAGGTAGGGGCAGGGACTGGTACTACCAGGAGGGTCCATGCACCTTCTGCCCCTCAGTAGTTACCACAGTCCCAGACATCCAGTCCCTTTCCTCGTGGGAGCACCAGTGGCATGTCTAGAAAAGGAGTCAGGAAAGGTACAACTATTTTACTGCCTCAGCAATGAATTACTGTAGGCACTCACCTACCATATTCCTTTGGCAAGTTTGATGTGAACAGAAGGTCAGTACAGCCTCATATGGACAGCTGCTGACCTCGTCTTTGGAAGACCATTTGCATTTCAGTAATATACTGACAGTTCAGGAATTAAAGAATTGTTAAAGTAGCATAAAGCTATCACTGCTTCTGTCATGCATCAAAGATGGTTTGTCCCAACCCAAAAATATAGCCTCCTTTTTCTTTCTCAGCCACAGAATATGCTGGATACTTTCCTCCCTTTCCTCCCTGTTTCTAGCGTTCTGTCTTTGCTGTGCTGTCACGTCACCACTCCACCATAAGTCCACTTTTCTCTCTTCTCCTTCTCCACTTCTCTGTTTCCTCTTTCGCTCCATCACCTCCCTGCCACTGGCCGCTTGCCACCAGTGCCCTGGGAGCCTGCTCATCCACTCCCTGTCTGCTTCATGGGACTTCAAGCCCCAGGTGGTGAGCACTGAGCATATTGCAGACTTTGTTTATTTGGCTTTTTCTGCCTCGTGGTTCCCTCTTCCCCCTTCCTTTAACTTCTTCCTAAAAGCTCAGTGCCAAAGAAACTTTTTCCATAAGCCATCTCCATGTTAGAGGCAACTGTATGCATTGCCATTCACTTAGTCCATGTGATACACACCCCACCTCTTTCCTCCTTCCGCAGCTACAGCAGCATTTGACCTGCATTACAGAGACGTGTTGGCTACAAGGGGAAAAACAGCAATACCAGCAGTCATTTAATTGGTTGCACAAGAGCATGAATTGCAATTATCTCGTGTGCTTAACTAATTTTAGGAGGCTGCGATCCTATGGAAAGCATGATGTCTCAGAAGGTCACAGCAATTCAAAGTGTTAGTGACTTAGAAATATTTGGGACTTTTATTCCCACAACAGCCAGCATCATAAACTTTTACAAACACAGATTTACTCAGCAAACAACAGAAAAAAACAGCAATGAAAAAAAAAAAAAAAGCATCTATTAAGCAATGTAACCTAACAGGTATAGCAGTATCAGTGACCTAACTCTGCTATTTAAACAATGAAGATGCTGTGGTTCTGGAGAAACTGAACAATTCCCCAGCAACAGTGAGCAGCAGCATGAGGCCATTAATTGAAAGCCTAGCTATGGTCCTGCAGTACACATTGTAATCCCACCAGGCATCACATAAAATTATTTTTATAAAGTCAGAAAAGGATTTGAAAAGCTTAGAACCACAGGATATAAATCTAAAATTACAGGGTGAAATTTTGCAAGATTTCTGATACTACATAAATACAATTTTAAGACCTTTGAACTTATTCTCTGAGTTGAACTGACAATATAGAAATAGGTGAACTTGTTGAATTTGGTGCTTAAATACACATTCTCTGAAAACAGAAAAGAAAGCTAAAATTTAATCTAGGGAGATCATTCTCTGTCACTGTGGGTACTACAGTTCAGAGTCCATATTGCTATCTCCAGTCCTCTTCACTGACAATATCTCTGCTGGAGCTACAGACATTGCTTACACTCAGAGGTAACATCAGCATTTTATTTGGTATAGAATGAGCCTCATCTCTCTCAGTCCCTGATGGGACCTAGTCAGGTGAAAAATCTGGATGAACATACCAGTCTACTTATTTCAAATCAATTTATTTTAATTAATTACACTGTTTTTTGTCTGCACCTTCCCCTCCAACTCTGCCCAATAGTATTAAAATACTACTCATTATATCTTTGTGGACTTCTTAAGTTCTCTTAACACATTTTGGTAATGCCACATGCAGAATTTGAATTCTTATCCAAACTTTATATTATTTCTGTATTTGATATAACAAGAGAAGCACCAGGACATATTTTGATCTCTTTCCCTTTATATCAGGAGCTAGAGAGGTCAGCGTCAAAACAAAACAAAACAAAATAAAATAAAATAAATAAATTCTGTTTTTCAAACAGTGGGAACTACCTGCAATACTGCAGCATGAGGAGGTGAGTACTGTTCTCAGGCACCGCTCTGCAAAAGCAATAGAGGGGGACCCCTGGTATGATGTTCTAAACAAGTATTATATTTCCCAACTTAGGTAATGTTAATGCAGACATTGCTTATTCTGGAAGTCTGTTTAGATTTGCAGAAGTTATTGTTGATTCTGAATTCTACATGCTAATATTGATTTTCTGTGTCTTGATTTGTATTCTTTCCACTTTATTATGTCTACACATATATCTAGAACTCTGGAAAGATGTGTAATGTGCCATCTCATGCTGTCAGAATTTAGGACCCAAAAGGTTTGTTCAGTGCAATGTTCCATGGTGTACAGTCCAGGAGACCTGACCACATATGAACTCCAAAACACAGACGTATGTCAATGGCTGCATGAATACAGAGCATTATGGTATGATCTAGCCCATTTCCTACTCATCGTCTCATTCCCCACCATTGCCCTGAACACAATCTTTCCCTACCAGCACATTTTCCCTCGGAAATGAGCTTTGGCCTTGGTCTTAGATCTCAGAGTGGACTCCCCTGTTAGCACCATCCTAAATACAAGGTCTTTGAAACAAGTCCTTTGTAACTCCTGAACAGTTTGGCAGCCATGTTTTTGTGGTGATGATTTAGGGGTCGTACCCCAGTTGTATTGCTACAAAGTGAGGAAATCAGGTTTAAAAAGCCAACACAGATCGTCTTTCCAGCTCCTCTCTCAGTTTCTCCTTACAGGGTTCCCCACACCAAGCCTGTTTCTAGCCCTTGAGACACTGCTCAGTAGACTCACTGTATATCAGATATTGAGGTCCCAGAATTTAGAAAGAGAATTTCAGCAAAGGCTTATGCCACCCATTTCCCATTAATTTCTAAACTAAAGGTGCACTTTATATCATCCAGGAGACATGCCACTGAGTCATTTATCCCATTATATGACCCCCCCGACACTCATTCAGTTCATCTGAAGAGGAACTCTGTGCAGGGCAAAAATGAATCTTAGTCCCACCCTCATAAAGATCCAGCACGTCCTGGGATGTGGTGTGCATGTATTTATTGATACAGTAATCACAGCGAGTCACATTCTCTTTCTGTGTATTTAATGGAGACATTATTATTCTGCCCCCTTTGCCTCATTATAATAAAATCCTACCTTGGATTTAATAACTAAAATAAATCTGCTTGAGTCAGGCCAAAAGCTAAGTTAGTATTCTTCCTAAGGACCATCTTAGCTATGCAATGGAGAGATGACACTCTACATCAGCCAACATATGATAACCTATCTTTAATTTCTCTGTGCTCTGGTGCTATTATCTCTCCTCTGCCACAGCTGCATACTGCTATTGTCAGTGGTAAAGACAAGACATCTCTAATTAGAGGGCAGGATAAATTGCTTTTATCTACTTTTAACATGCTTTTACATGGCACCTGGTACACAAGCCTTAGCTAGGCAACGATAATTTGAAAAGCAAATCACTGCTTGGAGAAATATGATACATTTTAAAAAGAAAATTAAATGTATAGAATAGCAGAATCAACATATTGGAGATTGCTGAGCTTTAAAGCTGTCAGAAGTCTTGTATTCTTATGTTTTATATTGAGTTAAAATAAGCAATCACAGTCTATATACCCAGCAGTTTCTCTCCCTCTGTCTTTCTGGATGATTCAAAGAGCAAGCTGTGATTTTGGAACTATACATGCAACACAGCAAAGACACCCTTGCCATACAGCAACTCTGTCTTCTCTGATGGTAAGTCCAAGTGAATGGTTTTAAAACATGCTTTACAGGATCAGCACGGACTCATACAGATTCATCCCTGGAATAAGCCCATCATGTAAAGTGCAAATCCATACTACTGCTTTATATCATGCTTAACAAAAAATAAATGAAATAATAATAATAATTAATGATTATTAATAATAATAAATATACAGTGACAAACATATTTCTAGAGAATAAAACTGACTAACAAATGGTTCACCTATTTTAATGAACCACCTATTACAGAAAAAGAACATATTACCTACTAATGTCAAAAAATTACTGATCTTTGGCTAACAGCGACCATCAAATATCAGTCAAACATTTCAGCTGTCCATTACATCTCTGAGTTCAGTTCACATAGCTGGGAGTGCATGACTGCAGTACTACAACCACACTGTTCAATCCCTTTGCTCATCATCAGAAAGTATCAAGTGCTCTTCCATGAAAGGCATTGCTACAGAGATATATATTCTTTATAATGCACTGTCAGTTGGCTTCATCTTCACTAGCAGAGTCAGGCAGAACTCATACTTCTAACACATCCTCCAGGCTTTTGATTACACTTTCTTAAAAATCTGTTGAGCTTGCCTGATTGTTAGGAGCTTTCTGAGATGTAAAACTTCATAGATCCAAATGATGACTGGGCCAAATTATTTTATTTGCTATTTACTGCAACTTAGCAGTTTGGAAAGTCTATAGAAACATCCAAGAGTGACAGCTTGCAGAGAAAAGCTCAGTAGAGCTTCTGCTGTTAGTTTAATGAAAGGGAAATCTCTTTGCCTCCAGACTATGATTTCTGGCCCAGTTTTCTTCTGTGGTGGTGTGCACATTACTAAACGTGCTCAAAGAGCTGCAGTCTGCAGAGTGCACCAGTTGCTGCCTGTAACAACTCCAAGTGCAGTGCTGGTAAAACAGGGTCGTAAAAAACACCCCAGGCTGAAATGTAGCTTAAGTCACATTGGATACATTTCTACCTAGTGACAAAGCTCTGAAAGATCTTGTTTTCCCTTGCTGATTTGCATGAATTGTCCTGGAAACAGAAACAGCTTGTTCTCTGTACTGTTAAGTATAGGCAGGTAGATTTTTAGCCTTTTCTTCAATTTCCAGCTGGATCAGGAAGAAAATAAGCCAAATAATTTCATCAGGGCATACAATTCTCTTTTCAAATCCAACATAAACTGTAGGAGAAAAGGTGTGCGTGTGAAGTTACAGCCCAGAGCAGCAGGGGTGCATCAAATGATGAGTAACGGGAGCAGTAGTGCCATAGCAGTGGTGGCCTAAGATTTGCAGTGAGAGTGCATCGCTACTAGTAGCCTTGCTGATACTTAGGAAAGAGAGATAAACTTTTTGGAAAGAAACATTTCTTTAGTCTTAGTCTTGAAACAAAATGGAGTAAACCTCAAGAACATGTTGAGAAAAATTGCCCTAGTGGTAACCTAATCATATTAATATATGAGGCAAGAAAAACCTGACTAGGATATCTTAGTAAATACAATGTGCTCAGCTGGTGTGGAGCAAAACTATCAAATGTAGGTGACCAGATACTTACAGTAATGTTAAATGATTCATGTACAAGTCAAAAAAACTGCAAAAATGAAATTGCAATTTAATTGTCTATTACAAGCAAAATATTAAAAATAAAAAATAATTAAAACAAACAAACCAACAAACAAAAAAGTTGAAGACCAAAATTTTGATTAGGAAGCAGAGCACTCAAAAGTTAGAAAATTCAATTCTTTGTACATAAGTTTGGTAATACAACCTCATCACAAGCCATTTTTGTATGGCATTCTGATTTCACTTAGGGTTTAAAGCAGACCGTGCTTACTCAGTTAATGAACAACTATACATTCTTCTTTTTCCTGTCCCATATGCAGCTCTCTGATGCATACTATTCAAACAACCCTCTAAAATCAGAATGATTAATGTTTCTCCAGTGGTCATCACAATGTTATCCAAATCTTGTTTAATCACTCTTATCTTCATAACAACCTGGTGAAATGATGAAGCGGCTACTCTATGTTTTGACTGGGGACATGAGGCATAGATAGTAATGCTAAAAGTCTCCACTGATGCTGGGTACCCAATCTGAGACCTGTGAGATACCATTTTTTTATTAATTAGCATTATCTTGCTCTTAGTATCTTCAAAACAAAACTATTATTGATGTCAATTGGAACAATGAGTTCTGAACATGCATGAAAAATCTGTCTCAGATCAAACCAGTTAAAATGCAAATTAGTGTCAGAGCTGTACTTAGCATATCTTGTTCAGGATCACCTGGGGATGAGTTATAGATACAAGAATAAAATCTTTTGTTATATAGGTATGTAGATACTAATACATTGATATACACATATATACACACACAAATATATGCACACATTAATTTTATTTATCAAATTTATTTTTACAAGAAAATACATCAATTACACTGTTATTAAAGGTAACAAGTACAGAATAATAGAAAATGAGGATGGCAAGGATTTACCACTTGAAAGCCACATAATACTTGGCATAACTTACTCTTGCTTTGGGCTAATTTTCAATTATAAAGTTTTTCTCTGATTCTCAGTTTGTTTCTTTTAACACACCAGTATTGCTTTCTTGGAACATAGCCCTTATTTTTTCAACTGATTTTGTCCTCCTTGAGGCATTTATAACTCATGAATACATAAATGAACAAAAAGATTACACCTAGGTGGAGGAAGAAGCAAATTCAGCAATAGATAGGAACAAGCACTTTGCAGTACTTCGCATCAGTGAATAAGGTCTGCATCTTTCCCAGACAAATAAGCAAACAAAAAAGCAATGTAAATACATGGAGAATCTCCATGGATTCAGTGCTACAGACAATGTGTTATTTCAGGGGCTTCCAGGAGTAACCCTGATAGAATCTTCCTTGTTGGAGGTAAAACGTTGTTTTAATTAAAAAATTTAAAGTGCATCTTCCTCTTCTCTTTGGACTAGTTTTTATTCAAAATATGTAAAATTGGCCAAGCCTCATTTGAAAATCAGAAGTTGATATTTATGCTAATTTATGCTAATATAAATATTACTAAAAGTTTTAATTTTTTCTCTTTGTTTGTCATGTTTTAGGATATTGCTTTCCTACACTAGTACCAGATGCAGAGTAAAGACATGTTTATACCTCCTGTGCTTCAAGATATCTAATACATAATACAGCAACATACACATGTAACTTGCTGGTATCTACGTGCCAACCTGAAAAGGCTCATCGTCCTTAATAGATTTAATTAGATCTAACCACAACTGCCAATTAAGCTGTCACTTTAATATAGAACCAAATCGTATGGATCAAATTCACAAACTTAATTGAAATTAGTCAATCCTACTTCCTCCTTTTCCTAAAAAATTGCGCTCCTTTTTAATATATTTATTTTAGTTTTAACTTTTACTGATTCACTCTGACTGCTAAAAATAAAAATAAAAAAATGAAAAAAAAGAAATATTGTTGGAAAAACAGGAATGTACTATGGTTTGTGTTATTTATGAGTGACTACAGAGATGAGGGAGAAGGGAAAGTTTTCACTAACATAGGAAACTACACAGCTTATAAATAACTTGAGCTTTGAGATGCAGAGAGGATATTTGTTCATTTGAAACATACATAAAAAAGCAGGTAGATTTACTTACATTTCTAGTCAATTCACCATATAAAAGCATGTGTAAAATCCTGAAGTAGACAAAGAATAATCCAACAGATTTTTAATTTCAGAATGATCCTCATTGGAAGTCCACACCTAGAGACTTTTTCTGGCATGGCAAAACGTTCACAGAGTAAGATAAAATACTACTTTTGAAACATCAGAATTCTATCAATCTAAGTACAGCTCAAATATGTTTGTTCACTTTCAACACCAGTATCCAAACTGAATTTGAACTTTTTAATGGAAGATAATTTGACATAATGGTCGGCAACAAAACCAGGATCCCCGACACATAATAATATCCCTCTTTCTGTAGGCTACAGATTTTAGAATATGCATATCCACATTTTCTATGTTCACTTTGAAATTGGTTGAAAAATAAAGACTGAAAAAATAATTCATCTGTTACCAAAGTCAGTAAGAAGGCTCACTTTTTTTTTTTTTTTTTTTTTTCTATCTGAGCAGAATCAAGCTCTTGTTTAAGGAATGCCTTCTGAATTAAAATGTACCTCAAGCTGATGATTCACTTTGTCAAGGAGTACTATAATTAAAAGGTAAAGGCACAAGTGTTAAGGTGTCTCCTAGTGTATTCAGAGTTGGTGATGATGGACTGTAGGTGCTATAGTTCAAGCTGATTCAGCTCCCATGTCACTGGCATTTTAAGCATTGTGCTCAGATCAGGTGGGACCATTAAACCACGTACAGTAACTTTGGAACTGGTCCAGGAAGAGCAAATTTTATACAAATTCCCCTATTTTACAGAAGGTTATGTTTAACCAGCTTCAATATTTTATGGAATAACAATAAGAATTTAGGTCAATTCCATTCTAGCAAAATAGGAGAACTGGACCATTCTAAGAGGGAAGACTCTGGATTTAGGAAGTCCATTTTCTATTTTTTTTTTTTTCAAATGGCTTCCTAAAGTCGAGACACAGTGAAAGGATAGCAAAAAGTGCATAGAAAAGACTTATTTCTGGTGAAGCTTTTGAGACATCCATCAATTGCTCACATGTGGTCTTATCTAGGTACTTACATGAGGAAGGGAGGAAAAGGAACAGTGCAAAGTGGATAAGGAACTCTGGGATTGTGAACCTAAACATTTACATCTGAGTCTGGTTGCTTGGGGTACTTCCTGTGAGTAAGCTGGAGCCTTCATGCACATTTTATGGATCTCTGAATTGTCTTTTCCACTGTGAAGTGCAACTGTGTTTTAGCTCCATCCCAGCCGAATGAGAAGCTGTGATATCTTACTGCAGTTAGTACTGGGAAGTGGAAGATTTGCAGGAAAGTAGACCCATGACGTTACCCCTCTGCAGCAGGACACACCACCCCAGTCCTGGCTGCAGAGTGAACATTGGTCTGTGCTTTTAGACAAGGGAATCAAATCCCTTAATAACTTTCCCAGGGCTAGAGAGCAGTGTCAGTTTTTCCCTGTTAGCTTTCCTTGAGAATAGCAGAAACAGACAAAATTTCCTGTAAAAATATATGTACATAGTAAAAATTATGACAAAAAATGTCTTTCCAAGACAAACAACCCACAGTACTGTTGCCTTTGAGAGTTCAGGTATGTATTGTCATATATAGGTAAATCTGGTTTGCAGCTCTGAATGAGTCACAAATTAATGACTTTAACTGTTGGTGTTTTAACAAAATTGCATATTTCCATGGAAGAAATTTAACTGATTTCTATCCTTCCTCTGCTTCTTCTAAAGCACAAAAATCAAAAGTTCTGATATTGCCTCATCCAAGAATGCTTACTTTCCTTGAATATTTAGGAATATTTAGACAACATATTTATTTTTAAAAGTCTTTTTTTTTTTCTTTCTTTTTTTTTGACTGAACTTGAACTCCACTTACTGGCAAGTCTGCATTTACAAGGCTGCCAGCTAAAAATAACTCTTGAAGAAAGAAGTCATGGGGAACAAGTCAGAGCATGACACAAACATTAAGAAATAAAATTCCTTGCAATATTCTGTACTCATAAAGAAAAAGTTAAAGTTCATGGTCTTGGAGGAAAAAACCTATACACATCCAGTGCGGTACACTCACTATTGCTATAAATTGAAATGCAGCCTACCCCAAAAGTGTTCTTTTTAAAGCAGTATGCAAGTATGACAATATAAGTAACACCAAGAAGCTGATCATCTGAACATATGTTGATGTATCCTGAGCTGTGCCACTGGTTGAGGCAAGGGAATCTGGTATTTATACTGGACTGGTGTCAGAATTTGAAGATATTGCTAAAATGGTGGAAAAACACAGCCATGAATGAAACCAACCCAATGAGCTTCATAATGAGTACAGATTTATTAAGTGTTCAGAGTGAGAGGGAGGAGTGACTTAGAAAGCAGTTGATATTACATGCATTCTCCCAAATCTCCATAAAATTGATATAATAATTACTACTAGAATGTATCAAAATCCTTTCCTTGTGAAGTGCTTTGAAGTTTTTACATGAAACTTGATGTGTAAGATAAATAAGCCACAACTTGAAGTCCGCATGTTGAGAGAATTTCAAGACAGATATGGGTGGAACAATTTTTACTGAACTTTTGATGGTGAGAAATGAAGTTTCACAAGTATCAGTTTGGTGGAGTCTTTCACTCAGAATACTTGTCCTAACAGGAAATAAATCATCATCTTGAAAATACAAATAGATTATTTCTACTGTCATACATAATCATGACAAAGTCCCCATTAATCATTTTTAGGAAAGTAGTTCAGTGCATGTTGTTTTTCTGGTCACTTACATTTCAATATAGAGCATTTATTTTAGTATTATCTTTGACAAGGGGTTTAAAAGTTCTGCTTTTTACCCAGTTCTGTTTCAAGATAAGCAGGTTAACTTTCCAGCTGCATGCTCGGAAAGAGCCACGTGCTGCATTGTGTCACTGGCTGGTGTATACATAAATATCAGTGCTGAATGAAAGTGGATTTGTGATTGTGTACACACGCACACCCAGAAGAGTGGTCTTTTTTACTGCTACTTGTGCAACGAAAGCCACAGATATGCAAAGCATAAATGTGATTCTGCCTTTGGGCTACTAAGTAGCTATAGCACAATTTGTTTCAGATTAAATGGCTTTAAAGATGTAAAATAAAGATGTCATTCACCTGTCATCTCTTCCTTTATGATAGCCAATGCTACCATCATGTATTTTTAATATTCTTCTGTGGATGGACTGTTTACCCTACTTCTGGTCTGTCTCTGACTGCAGCAGTACCACTGTGAGTTTTATCCCTGCAAAACTGCTTTTATTTGGCAGCATCATCATGTCTATCACAACAACCAAGAGCAAGTCCTTTTTTCTGCTCTGCTAAGATCCTGAAACTCACCTCTTGTAGTGGGAGCATTTTTGACCCAAGCTAATGCGATTCTTGACCTGTCTAAGAATGGCGAGAATCAAACTGCCGTCTCTTGGGAGAGGCAGGTTTAGCAAAATAATGTCAAACTCATTGAATCACCATGGTAGCAGAAAGAGATACAGATTTCCGCTGAGTGAAAAGGATCTACAGATTGGAGGCAAGGACACCGAGAAACTCCTCATCCCTCCCCTCCTCTGTCAATACTTCAGAAAACAGCCCTCGAAAATAACGGTGGACTGAAAATTGTATCGTTTCAGTTGGGTAAGCGAGAGCCATGGAACAAAGGAGCTGGGCACAGAGGATGCCCACCATAGGTTAATCGGGTCCGTGCATGCACCCAGGACATGGTGGGGGATTTCCCACCTAGCTACATACAGCCTGACATCCCTATTGCTGCTGCAAGCTCAGGTACGTTGGAGAACAGAGAAAGAGTCTCAATGGGTTTGGTCCATTAATGGCACAGGTCAACATTGTGACACCCACATTAACACTTTTAAATCAGGCCAGCTACTGAGGAGATAAGCTCCACAGCAAAAACAATGGAAGAGTTTGGGTTGTTATCAGCTTTCCTCGCATGCAAATATTAACTGATAGAAATTAAAATTATTAATTGATAGAATAGTAGCACTCTGGTCAAGTTTAAATACAGACCTGCTGTTCTTTTTGTAGACAATTAAAGGGAAATATAAATATTCAGAACTCAGAAAAGAAAAATTATAGGGAGTTGATCTGGTGCTCACCTTAGTGAGATTCAGGCTGGTGGGTACCACTCTGTGCATCAGGTTTGCCTAGAGATGTCTGCACAATAACACCTCATCCACTTGACTGCACAACCAGCTTGTTGCTAAACACAGCATCAGTATCAGTGCATGCATTCAAAACCAGTGTGGAATAAGATAGCGATCCAAATGCAGGACTGGAAGCGCCTGATGCTAGAATTGACACACCAGAAAAGAGAGGGAAGGCACTCAAGGAAGCCAATTCAGCTGCTTTCTTTTCAGAGACATCCATGACACTTGCAAGCCCTTCAGATCCTCTGAAACACCAGAGCGTGCTGCTGCTTGCCGCGATCGTTGGTTGTGTCAGCGAGCAGATCGCAGGCAGAAGGAGGGCACAACTCGCAAAGGAAGAACACATTGCATTTTTGTGTGGAGAGCATGTTCATTTTAATTGCTGGGGAACAATGCTGCTCCACACCACCCACGGCTTGGGCCTGTGGCTTAGTGGCACAGTCTGTCCCTGCACATGCAATATGGCTTGCTTGATTTTTTATTATTATTTTTTAACACGACTTTACAATGAGCAATTTAACAGTTTCCTTTCCTGTTTCTGAGTGGCACTCACATTTTTTTTTTTTCCCCACAGGAGCTTTTTGTAATTTGAGGCCCACATTTCTCTGACCCATCAACCTTGCCAGTTTGGGGAGGAAACCACAGCTGATATTTTTGTTGTGCTGAGCTACTACCTGGGGCAAGCAGCTGCCTACTTTACCTGCCTCTGCAGTCAGTGCACGCTAGTGTCTGACTAAAACCCACTCTCTGTGCATAGGGAGCACATTTATGGTAAATCCATGCTATTTTGAAACAATCACAATGAAAGCTACTGTCACATTTTCCTTGGTGCTGGCATGCAGATGAACTTTACATAGGGTTCCCCCTCTTGGAACAATTTTTTACTGATCTTGCTTTGTTTAAACTGCTTTGGTGCATGATTTGATGGAATGTGTGGAGCAGAAGGAAACTTTGGATTGAATGCCAGATGCCTGCTTCATTCCTCTAACCTACAGTGTTATTAAAATATTACCAACTGGTTCTCAAGATCTTTCTACTGCAACAACTTAAAAATAATTTGGATATCAGTTTTTTTGCTTACTGTTGTGTTGTGATTGTTGTCTCTGTTGTCACAAGTATGAATATCAGGTAATGGGTACCATTCATTTTTGTAGTTAGTAGTTTTCCTGGGGTGCTAGTGACAGGAGAAATGTATGCATTAAAACAAGCGTGATGGAAAGCAGCTCTCTTTATAATTTCAGCCCAGCTGCTGTATTGATGGATACAATCTTTACCACATGCTCCAGGTGGCTTCTAATGCCTGACTCCCTGCAGAAACCTCTATTTGCACATCTTAAACCACTTATTGGATTTGAACAGGATTTTTCAGCCTGAGTGCAATAACAGTGTTCACTTATGTAATATTTGTAAATCCTGGCTTTACGTTTCACTCACCAGACTATCTTCAGAGGTATTCAACAGGGCCTTTATGTGGTCTGATTCTTGCTTTTTAGTGAGATCCCGTCAACTTGCATGGCTACAAAGCACATTGCTAAATTTATTTTCCATCATTGTCAGGGGTTTACAATGAAGTGTAACTCAATTAATCAACCCTGGCTGAATAGTGCTTTTCTTTGTCACTAGATTTCATATAAAATTCATCTGAAAGCTTTGTATTCAAAGTTCACAAAGGTTAACCTTTATTCAGGGCATGCATCTCCAAAGGCTCTAATCAACTTGTCTACTGTTGTTTAAAACTTCGCTTACTACTGTACCAGTTGCTTTGAATTATTGTGCCGGAGACCTTTATTTGGTGCCTGAGTGACTGAACTGGCACACTGAAGCCTGCACAATAAAGGTCTTTTATAATTATGGATGGGTAGAGCTGTTGCTAAAGGATATATATTCCATCTAGTCTTATGCATTACAACTGTCCACCACCCAGACATTTACTGTACACTTTGTAGCTGCGCAATAAAACTTCAAGTGTTTTCCTTCTCTCAGTAATTCTGTGCACAGCCCAGATCTTGTATAATGTTTAAGGGACTTAATAATAAGTTAGTGTACTAATTAGTGGAGACAACAGCAGACACCCATGATTTATAGCAAATGCCCAACAGATGATTACACTGCTGAACCACAAGTAAATCTTTTCAGCAGTGAGCCTTTACAATTAATTGCACATCGGTATACATATTTTGCTCCTCTATATTAAAAAAAAAGAAAAAATAAATAAATGAAAATGTCGCCTTTGAGAGGTGGACCTTATGGTCGCTGCAGGTGTTTCTGCTGATAGAAGGCATCGGTATACAGAAACAGAACCATTTTCAGATAGGATAAACTTCTATTCCCATCCTCCTTTGTTTAGTATGAAATATTATTCTCCACTTGAGTGATGTTTGCATTCCTTTCCAACACAGTTGGTTTGATTTGTGACCTGAATACAATGACATACATACCAATGATCCATTACATGAACTAACATATTTGGGATTCTTGTAAGTTGGAGTGCAAGGGGACAGCAATCTGACTACATTATTTCTTTAAATTTCTGGGTATATTGTACATTTTTTTTTTTTTTTTTCCCCACTAAAATCTCATGAAGATATTAAGCACATAAATTTAATATGAAGGCAAGGCGGCTGGACTGACACAATAGATCTAAGGAAACATTACTGCTCAGATTATTGACCCAAAAGGCTGCAAGAAGGATTAGTATGACACACTGTAATAGTTCCTCCTGATCCTTTACAGTCTGCTGGGTCCAAAGACCGCTTTGCACAATCTCCCAAGCAAAGAATGTTCTCCAAATTAACATGTTTTCTAAAATACCTACTAAGCTACAAACCACACTCCAGCAGAGCTGTTTGGGTCTATCCAATGACTATTAGACAAAACAGAATATACATAGAATGTAGAAGAGAAGGCAGAAAACAATAGCCTTCAAAATGCATGGTCAGAACACTAAATATAGCGGTATGGAAAGATAACAGAAGTATTTGCTTGAGGTATTGGCCAAACCTGAGGAAAAAGACACAGACTATAGATTATAATTCACATCAAAAGATTATTTTGGGGTAAGGATTAATACTTTTATTGTAGTTTATTTTTCTTTTCTTAATTATTACAATATAAAACAAGTTTGATCTCTATATGCTAAACAATAACTAGTGAGAGGAGGATTCAAATTAGTCATCTGAATTCTCATGGCATCATTGACTTTTTCTTCAGTCTCACTGATGTAAACATGTCCATGCCTTCATCTTAAATAATGCAAACTTGGCACTCTAAAGCAGCTTTTAATTTTCCATCTGGAACTCCTTCCAAAGTAAAGATGGCCATTGCACTTCCAAAAGATAAAGGAAAATGCAAAGTACTCTTAGCTTTCCTTCTTCTGTTTTTCTTCATCTCAGTTGTAATGTTCCAAATATTACTTGATGCAGACTGAAAGATAAGGAAATCTGAGAGAGGGGAGAAGAGGAGAGATGGAATTTCAAAAGCTGTAAAAAAAAAAAAAAAAAAAAAAAAAAAAGAGGAAATACCTAACAGTTTTTCTTTTACAATACATATATATATATATGTTTTTCTTTCAGGGAATTAGCTTTCTCCATTGATCCATTGATATATTGGAAAATGAAAGACAATCCATGAAAAACATTTTTCAAGCAAAGAGACTGTAATCACAAGGCTGCTAATGACATACTGCATAGCTTCAGGGCAAATCAATTAATCTGAACATCAATATCTCCATCTGTGATATGAATATAATAATTCTTCCCTTTTTCTTAATTAATTTGTAATATTCTCTCTCCTCATTTGCCAACTGCCCACAGCATTCATGGCTTAGGACTAATTCCAGATAGCTGAAGCACCTGACCCGTGGAGAGGCTGCGAACCCATTGTCAGAGGTTTGGTCCAAACCATTCAGAAACAGCTGGGACCTCCCCAGGAGCCTGATCAGGTATCCAGGATGTTTTATCCAGGATGGCAGCCACAAGCAATAGGCTGGCCTGGCCTCTGGCGAGGTGCCGACTGAAAGCCCATTGAGGTTGATGGGCACTGCTGTCACTGCAGATAGGGTCCGCAGCGCTTTAAAACTATTAGAGCTGATTTTACTTGAGAGTCCTCTTTCTCTTCTAGGAGTTACTTATCAGTCACTCTGCTGGCACATTGCAGTCACGTTGCTATTACAGCCTAGTCACAGCCCCCATTACATGACAGTTGCTTTAGAGTACAGAGCAATCCCATCGCACTTACTTTATATTGACAGTCGTACGATGCCACTGTCATATCACAGGTATTTCCTTGTCACAACTTAGCGACATTGTAGTCGCACGACAGATACTTTTTTAGAGTACACTGAATCTTTTGCATGGAAAACTCTGATAACAACAGTCACTACTTAGTTATCTATTACCTGTAGGTATGAGAAAAACATTTTGCAGTGGTCACTTCCACTAGGTGCTTTGCCTGTGATACAAAGAACCACAGAAAAGTCACCATTGCTTGATACAGACCTAATCCTGGGTCTTTAGATCCACTTTAATGTCAAATTAAAGTAGGACCTAGTTATATTTACAGCCAATTCTGTATTTTATAGATGCTTCTTAATTTTACTGTTCAAATACTGCAGGCTTTTCCTCTGGACTTTGAATTGTTATCCTTATTAAAGCTGTACGAACAAGCATATAATACTGTTTGCATGTTTTTACAAACAAAGGATCGTTTTTTCCAAAGCATTTGTCACATTTCTCATTATAATGTTGTATCTCTTTGTAGCCACTGTGTTGCACGAATTTAATGAGCAACATTGAAGTTGTGTATCTAAAGATATAGTTCAAATGGTATATTTCTTCTCACTCACTGGCCATTGAGTCCAAGGAAAAGCGATCACTGCAGTTTATGTTCCTTCATTTTTTTTTTTGAACAAAATATTACACTGTAAACTGAAAATTCTTTCAAGAAATACACCTTTAAAAAGTACTTCTTTTCCAGTCTATTATATCAGAAGGATTTTTACAGAAGGAAGGAAGATATATATAATTTTCTTTTATATACACACATGTATATGTATATATATATACATACACTATATATATGTACACTAGGAGTGTAAACATTTGTAATAATGGAGATTTTGTAGTATTGTCATTGCTGTGCATTTATCTGAATATTGCATAACAAAGCTCATCACTTTGAAGAGATTTCACCCCATGACTAATAATGCATAATATAATGACAATCAATGCAACTCGTTTCTCTAGTTATATAAACAATATATTTCCCAGTGCAGGAGAAATACATTAAAACAAAACATAATAACATAAAAATAAAAATCACTAGCACTACCCTCCAAAAAAAATTTTTTTCTTTGTCTTTGGTACTGCAATGGAATCAGTTCTGTGAGTAAGGGTTCCATATTCCTGTCCAAATAATCTTGGGACTGTTTATATGAGGACTGACCCTTGTCCCAAGTTCCAGCACTACATTTAGACTTCATAACTGACCATATTCTTTCTAGGACTGGTAGTTCCCTTCAAGTACCACGTCAGATGTAGCAGAGCAATTATGTCAGAGAACTATGTGGGTATGATCACTAATATTTTTGATTCTCGCTCTGAATTTTTGCCTGAGACTGGCACAAGCTCTTGCATTCTTCTTACCTGTAGGAAATCTTTGCTTAAGATAATTTTATGTTTCTTTCTGAAACATAAGGTACGTGAAGAAAAACCTGATTTTAGGTCTTTTTTTTTTTCTACAGCTTTTGTATAAAATCTAACCGTAGCTATATAGTCCTTTATTTAAATTTTGCTACTTTCAACATTTTTTAATCTTGATTTCCCAAATAGCTATTAGCTTGCTTTAAATCATTTCAAAGACACATGCTACTCCTGCCCAAGAGGTGTTTCTACATACTCAGAACAGATGCTCACCACAGTGGATGTCATACAATAGACAGGGCTGGGAGGAAGACTTAGTTTTGAATACAGGCTGCTATACCCATTCTCTTTCCTGCATACCGTATTGCATTATTATCCTATAATTACCTGTCTGATGTATTTAAGATACAGTTCTTCAAGTTCTTTCTCCATATTTCTTTCCTACTGAAATGTTCTTGTTTTCAAAATGAAGAGCATGATGCAAATTGTATTAAAGCTTTATAAAATGCAAAGACAAAGAATGCCCTCGGAAACACCACTACTGAAATCAATGGTGGTAATACGGATATTGAGCTTGAGACCCAAACTTTGAAATGACGATTCCTCTAATTTTGACAGGGATCAGCCTTGAGTATGACAATGTCATCTACATGAAAACTAGAGCATTTTTACCAGCAAAATCTCATTTTGACATGCAAATCCAGCATGAACTGAGCAGGTTTTTTATCTGGATAGTTTATAGACTGTCTACTAGTGCCAGTGCTTAAAAGTGACATAAGTACATGATGTGCCAGTGCAAAACCACATTAAACAAGAAGCCTGATGTTCTGCTGATAATCTAACATATACTCTGGTTAATACCCTTAAATTTATACTCATTTTCAGCATGGCATTGCTAAAGTCTCTTGAAATAAAATTGAAAATTAAATAACCTTAATGCAAAGCCAAATTAGAAAAAAAAAATCAATAAACATTAACATTTTAGGGGGGAAAAATAGTATATTATTCCTTAGAAAAGGGATGATATTAATACAAGTGAATAAGAAGCTAATCAAGATGAGGAATCTGTGGAAAACACCCACAGAGGAGTTTGCAAGCTGTTCTAGGTTTATTCCATTATTATGAATATACAAGAATATCTGATAAAAAAAATGAATGCAAAAATTGGAAAATCTACTTGTAGTGCTATATGACTAAAATCATAAGCAGCCAGATTATGCAGACCTGCCAAGTGAAGGCTTCCAGTCATTTCCCTCTTCACAGCACATTGAATTCTTACACTGCAGAAGTACTCAGCATGGAGCAGATCTGCAGCCATTCAGTGGCCTCCAGCTTCAAAATTTTTCCCAGAAAGTAAGACACAACAGATGTACATACAGTCTTGTTTTGAGGCTTTACATTGTGGGGCATAGTTTGCACAAAACAAAACCTATGTTCTCTAGGCATCAAGCACTCAGCTCCAAAATTTAGACCTAAGTCTGTGAACTGTAATGTGGTCTATGCCAACTCCAAATAAATTATTTAGGAAGTAGAGAATCTTTTCATAATGATCCACCCCTATATACAATTTTTCTAGTGTTTCAGAATGAACATATAATTTTTCTCACTTTGGAGGAAAATGGGTTGAAAGCATCTGTTTTTCATGCCATCACACTTTTTTAATTTAAAGAGCAAAACCAGAAATATATAGCGGAACTAATATGGGCCCCAGTCTTTTTACACGTATAAGTACTATCTGCAACTGTAGCAATAAAACTTTCAAAAACAAACGACCTTTTTTATGTCCACTTTTATTTGTCTACTGTTCAAATAATAAAGAGAGTCTATAAAATAGCTCTACTCTGTAACTTGTGAAGTTAAATCCAACCCGCCAAAATAATGAAGAAACAACCTCTTTTAAAAATGGATCCGGTTGTAGCTTAATTAAAGAAGTTAAATACATTCCTTTGCTATGAGGCACTTCACAGCAACACACAATTTATTATCTGGAATTAGTCACTGGCTGAAAAGAAAAAATAAAAATCTTATTGTTATGGATTAAGGTAGTAGAAGTGTCAGATGCTGCCAGTTTATTTTGTTGTTATTTTTAAACAGTGCTAGTGATTAGTTTCAAACAATTATATGCATAGTCAAGGGATTGTTTGCTTGGAGGTTTCTTTTGTTAATGTAGATCATTTTGTTGTATTTTTTCTATGCATTTCAAAATATAAAAGGATGGTAAAATATTTAAAGAGAGAATGCATTAATTCTTAAAATATAATTTCATAATAGTTTCCTTTATGCATTGAAAATATGTTGTATTTGGGCTATTACAATCATATTTTACTTACCATTTAACATGTCATGATTCATCTATGCAGTATATTTATTGTATGTTCAGGTGAAATGTCTATGTAGAGGGCCAGTATAATTGTCATATACTTGACAGTAGGGAACATATACAGTGTCTATGGGACTGGCTGGCCAAAATATATATATATATATATATTTCACAGGTCTATGTGCTCTACCAACCTGGTTTAATAAATAGTTGAATAAATGATATTAACTATCCTTGCGTAACATGCAAACTGAATGTGTTGATGGTTTCCCGACTACCAAAAACCACTGACTAAATCTAACTAAAATTGTGGCAACACCAAAGAATATGACATTTACACAAAAGCAAGATTAGAATGGTTTTCCAAAGGTTTAACTTAAAATTTGAAGGTTGTCTTCTCTTTGCATTATATGACACTATGACTGTGCACTATGGGAGGCTCTTTAGTTATGTGCCCAGCTATATGCAAAGCAGCCCCAAGTTTGAACAGGGCAACACAGTGATTTACTGATGGTTTTCTCAGTCACTAGATGAGAAATGGAGGGTGGATGAGAGAATTCCCCCATGATATTTTTTATTTTTTTTTGGGGGGGGGGTCAGGTATTAGGTGAATTGTAAAATAGGAAAACATCTGGGGATGAGAGGGACAAGTGCAAAAGGGAACATAAAAAAGATATAAGCACTAGTTACAATGCAATTTTTAAACTCACAGTGGTACTGTATGCAGGAAAAAAAAAAAAAAAAAAACTAACAATTGTGAGTCCAAGAGGAAATATAATGTTACTGAGGCAAATGTGCCAAGATGGAAACAATCAAAACAGAAGCTGTTATGCACTAACTCAATGCAGAAATCATTCAGTGCCTGAAAAAGGACACTTCCATGGAGTATCACAAATGCAAAGAACCACAGAATAGTCAAGGCTGGAAGGGACCTCTGGAGATCTTCTAGTTCAGCCCTCTTGCTCAAGTAGAATGATAAGTGTCAGAATGTGCATACTCAAAGCAAAAAAAAAACACCTCACACAGGAAATCGTTAAACTGAATTCTCAAGAAATAACACAAGCATTCCATGGCAAAAATTCAAGGCCACTAATGGCTGGTGCATACAGATGATGTGTCATAATGGTTTTTGCCTACAGAGGAGAACTTTGCTTTGCCAACATCTACGTTCTGAATTCACCCAAAAAAATCCTTGCATTCCATCAGTGATTGGATTGCATAAAGGTCATGATTATCTGTTGAGCCAAATGGGAAATGCAGCTGAGACGCCAGATTCCTTCGACAAACCATCCAATAACATCATCGAAGAAATAGGCACAAAATCCTTCATCATCAAAACTTTGGGGAATGAAAAAATGTGCATTATAGTAATGCTGGCAGTGTTAGCAGATGGTATAAAATTGCCACCGTATGTGATCTTGAAGCGTAAAACAGTGCTGAAGGACCAGCTGCCTACTGGAATAATTGTTAGGTGTCAAAACCAAGGATGGATGTCTACAGGCTTAATGAAGGATTGGCTGAACATCATTTGGAACAGGAGACCAGGTGTGTTGGTATTCAAAGGGAGAATGCTTGTCCTAGGTACATTCAAAGGGTATCTAACACCAGCAATGAAGAATCTAGTTGGATAAATAAATGCTGCTCTTACAATCGTACCGGGAGGAAAGTCACAACTGCAGATTCCTGATGTAACAGAGAACAAACCCTTTAAGAAGCATTTGTAGCCCTTATGGTTCTTGGCAGCAGATCCTGCTGTAAGCCCTACAGGGAAGATAAAGAAGTCCTAGAGCAGCATTGCTTTGTCATTGGATTAAGGCTGCGTGGGATCAGATAAAGCTAGAAGTTGTCACTGCAGGGTTTAGGAAATACCATATTTCAAATTCTGTAGGAGGAGATGATGAAGATTTGAGTTCAAAGAAGCTGAGAATTGTGAAGACACTAGAAGTGGAGAAGTTGAAGATGGTGAACAGAGTGATGGTGATGGAAATGCTGAAGAGATGCCAGATGAAAAAATTAAACTGCAGTAGTAATATACCATGAGAGAAGAAAATAGACTGAATTCAGGCAAATAGTGAACAGTTTATATCAATATTGTATGTTGGTTAAAGGTATGTAATAAACTTATTTTGTTTATAACCTTTTCTTTAGGGATGTTATCTTAAATTCAGCATCTTTTTCCCAGGTAAGATGAGATATTGTCCATAACTTAAAAATATGAGAGAAAAAAAAAATAGACTATATTCTGAGAAAGCAACACTAAATGAGGAAATTTGAGGAGCTAGTGAAAGCATTTTTTCTCCAAACTATTTATCAATCTGTTATGTAAATATAGCACTTGGCAAATTAAAAAAAAAATAAAAATAAAAAAAAAAGAAAAAGCCAACAACAAAAAAAACACTTTTCAACTGATACTGCTACTGGACTGAATGATAAATTTCCCAACCTCAGAGAAGACAAGGAGGAAGATCTGTTGCGAATAAAGGTTCAAAGTCTGACCCATTGATTTTATTTCAATGTAGATATTCAGTAAAACCCAAGAGGATAGCCTAAATACTGTTTTGGCAACACATAGAGTAAGACATAAAAAGCTAGGCCAACATGGCTGTCCCCACCCAACCTTAAAACAGAGCTGTCCTTGCACACCTCCATCTCTGAAAGTCTCACAATCTGAAGAATCACAGATGTTCACAGATCAGGCAGCATCAGAGTGTGCTGGAGAATGAAGTTACCTCCAAGGCTCTGATCCTCACCAGTGCCTCGCAAGAGTTCTAGCTCCTGCATATTTGCTGACTGTGATGAGGCTGTTGTCCACTAGCAGCAAATTCTGAAAGCTAGAGCTGAAAGCCATGAGCTTCTGCCACTGAAAATCAACAGCCAAGGCACATCCCAAAGCTCTTCTGCAGGAAAGTTTAGTCAGTGACCAACTTGACACTCAATGAATATCTGGGCTGGGAAAGGACTTGCGAGGCAGCCTCCTGCAGCAGCAAGCACCATGCCTCTGTTTTCCCTGGAGAAAGTAAGAGGCAGGGATAACCAGCTTCAAAGTCAAGAAAAGACAGGCATGAGCCAACAAAATCTTTCCACTGACTTCAGTGGGTTTTGGATTGGATTCCTTAATAATAATTCCTATCTCAAAGGTCAGAAGTAGAAAATTTAGATGTTTAATATTATCCTCAGCAATTTTTGGTTTTGCTTTGTTTTAAGTGTTCTTGAGCTAAAGACTGCCAGGCATACAGTGCTTTTGTTGTTGCTGTATAGAGACCAACAGCCTTTCACTACAAAACACACTTGTATTATAACTGATTCCTCAGTACGTTTATCTCTTCTGCTATATATTGCCTTATTTATCTATTCCTACCAGCTTTTCATTTGTCTTTTCTAAACATTGGTGCTGACTATAGAGAAGCCAAGAAAATTCAAGGCAGTTTCCAAAGCTGATCATTTTTTCTTTCTTTTTGCAATGAGAACTCCAAACCAGGACTGATGATTTAAAAATGTATGTCTACAGTTTATAAGCAAATCGACTTCCCTGCCATTCTGTGATGGAGCCTTAGAAATCACACAATGCCTGTCACTATTTTTCAGATATTTAATAAATCTGGTTCAATGATTTTCTGACAATTCTCCACCAAAATTATTCAGGCAGCCTGAGTCCCTCCCTTAAAGAGAGAGAGAGAGAGAGAAGTCAAAAACAATGCTGTATGGATTCAATTTTGAGTCAATAAATTGTTGATTAATCTGGCTCATGGTGTGTATAAACTCAGGCTTAGCTCTAATGGTAATCATCTCCAGAGTGCCATACAGCTGCATGCTTTCATTTCACACCAAGGGAGCAAGGATTAAATCCCTAATGGAGAAGACATATAAACAGTTTTAGTCTCTGCAACAAGCACAGTCCCCATGGCAGCATATTTGTGTATACAGCATGTGAACGTGTGGAGAGGAAGAAGGGACTGGTTTAAAAATATAATAATCATCTTTGCAAAGTGAATGGTGCAACCTGTAGGACAACAGAAATGAGTGAGGCAGGAGCCTAAGTGGATCAGAGCAATAAGTTTAGCGGGGTGCATTGCTGTTCTTTAGGCACCTACACTGGCCACACTCAGGTGGCACAGCGTAAAATCTCTCTGCTGCTCTGAGTGACAACCTATGTATGGTGACAGTCTGAGACAGTGAGCTGTTATGTGCAGGCTGCTGATAGCCATAAACTCCTAACAGCTATGTGTGTTCACTGGTATGCCATCCTGACCATTAAGTGGTTCTGTAAAATGTGGTTTTACCCAGACCCTTATTTTCCACCATATAATCTTCCCAAAGCTGTCCCAAAATCTCTAATATAGTGGTATTAAACACAATCTATTTGCAAAGCTTTCTTTTTTCTTAGAGAATCTTAATCCCATTTATTGGTAACTAGCTTTTAAAATGACATTTTTCCTTGCTGCATTTAGCTTAGTCCAAGGGGAAAAAAAAAAAGGAAAAAAAAAAAAAAAGATGCCAGATGTCACAGGGCCAATAAGCAGGTGGGCCGAAGCTTCTGTACCAATTCAAACTGGCACCGCATCAAACCTGGTGGGTATAACCTTTAATTCAGTGCTTCCCTGGCACCAGATCTAGTGCCATCTGCTTAGCTTTGCTAAGCTGTGCTTGTTTCTGTGCAGGGACGATGCCAACAATGCAAACTGTCTCCTACATGTGCAGGGAATCATCGGTGCAACTAGTTTTTCAAGACCCATATGGTGGCATCTGCAAATGTACACTGTCAGCATTGCTACTCATACCACCCTTCGTGTTTAAGAATGGAAGGAGAGAGCTCTGCTTTGCAATTCACTTCAAGCTGAAGGGATGTTCTCTTTCTCTAGGACCGTGTTTTTAAGGGCAACTCTGTGACAAAGGGAACATGCAGCTTTTAAAGAGAAAGCACTTTAGAAATCAGGCATGGGAACTACAGCAAACTGAGTAACATCTGGGAAAAAAAATGATGATTTTGTGGGAACCCTCTTAACTCATTGCTTGAAAGCTTTCCCATTTTATTTAAAGCCAGCAAATCACTGTCTTTTGGCTTTTGGGGTTATGAAACAGGTTCATTTCCCAGCAGTCTCCCCAAGACATGGACACTTCAAGTTGGCAGGAATGGATGCCATCCTATTGCCTCTTCTCCATGAAGTGGTATCATCAAGAAGCGTGCTGCTCAGAGCGGCAGATTAGATAGAGGCTGGCTCCAGCACAGCTATTTTGGTGCTTATTCCAAGCATTAAGGAGAGTGACAACTGACATGGAGTAGGGAATGGTGAAGGAGGTTAGACAATGGAACAGGTTGCCCAGAAAAGTTATGAATGCTCCATCTTTGGAAGTGCTCAGAGTCAGGTTGGATGGGACCTTGTTGCAGCCTGATCTGGTGAAAGGTGTCCCAGCCCATGGTGGTGGGATTGTAGTTAAACGGTCTTTAAGGTCCCTTCCAACCCAAACCAGTCTATAATTCTATTATAAACCTAAGTACTATGATGAATATACCCAGTGCTATTAAAACTCACTTCAAGCTCTCCAATTTAAATTTATTTTTGCTAAAAAGCAACAACATATCCCTCCAAATGTGAAGATGTAAGTGCATGGAGGAATGGCTAGCCTACGCCTCCTCCTTTCTTCTTGTCTGCCTGCCGACACGTGCCATCCTCAAGCGTGCAGCCTTTACACATGCTTTGCAGAGCCAGCAGGTGTGTGTGACAGTTTAGAAGGGAAGGGCAAAGAGGCATTATTCGTGTTCACATCTCTGAGCATTGGCTTGGCATTTTCCAGTCCTTCACAATTTGGCTGCTCAGACATTCCCACTGGCTCTGGTATGTTACCACCTATCACCAGCATCACTAAGCAAGATCCTAACACGCTGCTCTGCCGACCATCATCAAAACACCTCCATGCAGTCAGGAAAACTACATGTTGACAACAAAAAGCAGCTCTCCTTGCTATGAAATGATTAATTGCTCTCACAGAAGGCCAGAAAAAGTTGCACGGAAGAGTTCAAACAATGCTGCTTTCTTTGGATCACAGATGCTGCAGTGAAATAGCTAAATACAAACTTTTTTCTTTTTTTTTTTTTTTAGTGAAATAATTTTCAACATTTGATTTCATGGAAATTTTCTATTGATCTTGTAGTTAAAAAAAAATAAAATAAAAAAATCACATTTATATAGAGCATAACTCTACCTGACAATGTAACTTTAAAGCATATCTTTCTTTCCCTGCTCCATGTTCCTCTGATCCCCAAGTAGTTCTGTAACATTTTTAATTGAGGAAAAGGTTAACCTAACAATTTGGGAGTCATGAAACCTGTGGCAAGTTTTCCTTTGAAACCTCAAGCAATTCTCTATGTGTACAATAACACTGACTCACCACCTTCTCCTCCCTGCATCACTGCTCTCCCACTGCATGTATGGCTCTCTCTGGATCAAATTCTGCCTGTTAGTCAAAGAGGGGGCAAAAATTATTCCTTATTTTGCAGAAAAGTTATGAAGCTTTACTAATGCATGTCATAGTTTCAAGATGTTCGCATTGTACATGTCACACACTATGGCAATGTTAGCTTTTTTAATTATTATTTTATTTTAATTCTACCAACTGGGCTGTCTTCCCTTTATTTAGTGTAAGACAACTGATCAGCACCAAACACAGCTGCAAGTCATGTCACTAGTAATGAATGAGGACTTTTATGTTGCTGTTATGAACTTGCAGATAGCTTAAACTGTGACCTTTAAATCACACTAGTCCAAAACTGCCTTCTTTTATTTTTACAGTCTACATGTTCCTTTTCATGACATGCTATCTTCTCAAAAATTACAATTAAAAAAAATCTTGTAAAAAAGATTATAGCTAATAAAAATTGAAACCTTCTTTATGGCAAGGCCACTCACTTCTGCACAGAAAGATACAAGTAAAATAAAGACTTATTTCTTTCTTTGATACAAGGAATTTATGGCACCGTTAGACTACAATTTGTTCCGTAAAACAGTTCATCATGTTTGGTATACACTCTCTATGAAACTTCTGAAGGTGTCCTCATTGTATGCACTTCCACAAACATAGAAACAGGAAAGAATACTCTCTGAATTTGCACTTGTTGCAAGTTTGATATGGATGATGCTGATGCATCGAAGCAAATAGTTAATTGTCCAAATCTACTGCTTGTACTGTTAAGCAGCATTTTTGTTTTTACAAGGAAAGATTACTTGCAAATACTCCCTCTTGTGATCAAAGCTAGAAAACCAATGGAATCACTTCCCACTGGTTCAAATCTTTCTGACTGACATTATTCAAGTGTTACAAATAGCCTGTGTAAAGTATTTTTAAGCCCTTCCATTCTTTGGTCTTGTAAAAGTGATGGTTGCCTTTCCGAGACGTTTAAAAAAGGCTCATTCGTCTCCTGATAAAGCATTACATATGCTGAACTTCATATTTCATTTCATATCTCATGTGAAGAGGACATATTTAAAAGCACTGATTCATTTCTTCTTTCCCCATTGGTAAGACAATACTTTAAAATTCGTTGATGGGTCTTCAAGGTTGATGGGTCTTCAAGGAAATAAAGCAGCATTTAAAGCAAAAAGTAAAAATAAGTTCCTTTTTTTTTTTCATCTTAGTGTCTTCACTGAATAAAAAAAAAAAGAGAGAGAGAGAAAGAAAGAAAGAAAAGAAAAGAAAAATGTTACTTTTGATATAAATCTCTTCGACCTTGAATTTCACCAACTGGCCAAGAGTAGCTGATGGGTGTTATGAGGTTAACAATGCAGCATCTGCTTTAGACTTGCAGACAACTGATTTGCTTGCTTACAGATGACTGATTAAAACAGATATAAATGTGAAAACAATAAAAACAAAATACATAATCCATGTTTTAGAGTACAGTTGAGCTGCTATTTTCCAGTTACCCAAAAAGAGATGCTGGCCTTAGAAAATCCATTTTAAACCCAAGAAAGGCTGCTTGAGTACTCATTCAGAAAAAACAAGTTTGGGAAAGTTGGTACCCATTTTACAAAAAAAAAAAAAAAAAAAAAAAATCTAATTAGGCTCCTACAAGTGCTTCGTTCAGATTTAAGGCTTATGTTTAATGTCCTGACCTTTCAGAAAGAGCTTACAATTAGTGTGTCACTCGTTTACCTCTCTGCCCACCAGACATGCTCCAACATTGATTTTGTTCTGTCAGTCATTGTGGAAGAGGAATAACTCTTTGCAAACCAAGCATTATTATTGCAGAGCACATAGATTTGATGAAAACAGTGCTTAGAGACAAAAATTAGTTTAGGAAATAAGAAATAAGAACACCCACACCTTGAGCCATTCACGCAGCTTTACAGAGCTTTGGTTGCCATCTCCAGCTGCCTGAGGAAAATTGAAAGAACCGATGAACACTTACGAATTTCTACATGATGACCATATGTAATGTATCTGCACAGTGAGTAGAGAGCCTTTAGCCCTAGCCACAACAGACCAACCCTTTGGAGAAGCCCAGCCCTACGTGCCACTCTAAAGCCTAGATCCTGCAAAAGTTTGTTTGTGCTTAACTTTAAAGAGCTCCAACACAGACTGCTGCCAAGTCATCATATTGAATTCTTCATTGCTATTTACTGGACATCTCCTCAAACACTTTTTTTTTTTCCCCCAAGATATTTTTATTTGTTGTTTTGGTTTAAGAGCACACTCCTGCTCTCTTTTCTCTCCACTGTATTTTAGCTTGGATTCCCACAATCATCTGCTTTTTTCTTCTGCTTTTTGTTCTCCTGCAATTGTTCCTAAACTTTCTCCTGGATGTTCTCACACATGCTGCTGAAGTGCTTGAATCAATAAAAAGCTTTCTTACACTATTTTATTCGTACACATCTACACCATCTGAATACTAATCAATATCTAAATCTGTAACAACCATGGCTTGGCCAGGTTTTTTCCAGGGCCCTCATGGCTCAGTAACTGAGCGCCATACACTCTAGAGTAAGAAATGATCAGTAGAACACACCCCCAGTATTTTTGTTCATCTCACTTGATTATGTCAAAACATTCATATCAAATTATTTATTTCTTTTCTGTCAGCAACAGCTTAACCTTGGATTGTCTTCTCAGTTTATAGATGAAAAAACACACTATTGTGAGACCAAGAAAAGCAAAAACCAAGTAGAATAGAGCAGACAAGGAAAGGCCCCTCGGCCCAAGCTGTGCTAGAGCACTAGATTGACATTTCACAGTAAACAATGGCAAGGGTAAAACCCTTTAGTGTTTTTCACACTCCGCTGAATGCTGTTCTAGTGCATTTTCTTCAGAGGCATTATAAAGCGAACACAAGAAACAGTCTCTGGGTTTTGTGAGTCTTGAAGACGACCAGGCTGGCTCACTGTAAGCAGAGTTGACCTTTCCAAAACATTTATTCTTGTTGTACCAGGGGCTGAATAATCTGAGAGACAGACATAGGACACATATAAATAAATGAATCACACAGAGGAATATGAAAATTCCCACCCAGAATACGTCTTTTGCAACACGTTAACCCTTTCCACTGAGAATTTATGGACAAAGTAGTTGTGTTGATATCTCCAGTCATCTGTGCTAACTCTGCCATGACTTCATCCATGTGGAGTGAACTATGTCTTCAGCAATGTCTGGAATGTTCCCACATCTGCTTAATTTATTTCAGAAATGCCAGCAGTGTCACAAAAATGTTCATCTACATAGGCTTGCACAGGGTGTCTCAAGCTCTAATAAATATTACTACTTATTAATCAGTGACATTCATTTTTGTATATTTAAACCAATTAAACACAACGAACAACAACAGAGACAGGAGAAGTATAATCCCCACTGCCATTACATTCCCATTTAAACAGATGTTTCCTTTCCTTGTTTTATAGACTGGAAGAAGTAAATTAGTTGCAGAGTTTGACAACGCATTTTTTACAGCAGCTTACAAACTATTTAAAATCACTAAGCAGGAGTATTAGCATTGCATTTGCTCCAGGGCTACCACAGTGGTGAAATAGGCTTACAGGCGCTTCCCTAAAGCCTATGAATGATTCAAACCCACTTTATATGCAAAATCATATATACATGCCCTCTCCCAGATATTACATGCTATGCATATCTGTAAGAAGAAATACCCACCAGCATCTAAAGCACAGTCTTTATTTTTATTGAATGGCTCTGAATTGGATCAGTTGTCAACCACTGTAGAAACACATAATCACTGTTCTCAAAGAATTTATACTAGGATTGTAAATCAAATGGCATAAGGAAGATAGAGCCAATAAACAAGAGCAGCAGAAAACCAGGAGAGGCTGTAGTGTCCTGCCACTGATGTTTAACTACTGTTGACTTTTAGACAACTAGGTATACATTGATCTTATCATAGTGTGTGGGTACACTGTCACATCATTCCTAGTTGACAAAACCAATCCCAACTTATTCAGTTCATACCATGCCTTACACTGGCATGCTTTCTATCCCTACTCAAAAAAAATAATGGCTATCAAACCACCTTGGGCACCAAAATATCAGCATAAAAATATTTATTGTGTGTGTGGAATGCATCTCACAAAGAAAGAGGAGTTTCTGAAGTGCAATTGTGCTGCTAAACTACTACAGTAAATATCTGAAAAATGCACACTGAACATGTTTATATAGAAGGTAAATAGATTCCCATTCTCTCAAATGCACATTTTTCAAAGAAGAATATATATATATTCTCAGATGTAGCACTATTTGGGTGAGGTTGTGCAGCAAACTCTGAATATGGAGACATGAGTATGAGTAGATATGCAAAGACTGGGCCAATCAGAAGGAGTTTACATGGAGGTAAACCACTGATTTATTGTTTGTATAAACAGAGGAAGAGTTGGGATGAGGAAACGGTGAGATACAGTTCCGTGGGAGATGGACGAACTAATGTGACTAACTAACACTCTCCCTCTTTTCCTTCAAGCTATGTCTTCATGACCTTTGGTGAATCAAGTAAAAGGAAACTCTGCCCTACTGCCACCTTAAAGCCCTTACTGTGTAGTAGTAACATAGGTAGCAAGAAAGGTAGGTAGCAAGGAAGAGTTGCTCTTATACCCTGTACATGCTGCAAACATGCTCTGAGCATAAAAGGCCATGGAATCAGAGATGAAAGACATCCATTCTGCATGCACCCCAAAGCATGTGAGATAAACCATGGCAGTGGAGACAGATCAGAAATCTTTACATTACAGAAGTGGTATGGCTTTTTTATTCCTCAGAGCCAGAAGTTTGCTACACTCAACAGTTTTTATTTTATCTACCTACCTTTCTATCTATCTATTTATTTATTTTTGTCTTTCCCAACTTTGGAACTCCATGATATCCTCAAAGAACAAACAAAAAAAGAAAAACTCTTTGCATTGCACATAAGCAGTACAGAGCTGGTTCACTGCAAGGAGCGATGATGTGGAAACATAGCAGAAAAATGTCTCAGAGAATTCTCCAGACAACGAGAAAACTCAGGCAGGCTAAACTTGTTGGTAAATGTATTCTCCTTTATCCACCTCCGCAAGTTTCACTCCTTGACCCATTAGGGGAATGGCATCAAAATTCACCCTGTCCTACCTACCTACCTGAAGGCCTGCAGCAAATCTCTTATGATATGCTGCTGAGGAAGATGTATGAGGCAAGAACCATACAGAAGAATACCATCTTAAGAGGGAGAATTGATTAAATATGTGGTTGCTGTTACAGCAGGAACACAGGGGCAGGAAAGCAATTAACATTGCCAGCACAGGGCCTGAAGAACCTGCAGTGTAGTTAGGTGCTCAGTGAGAACTTCTTCCACAGCCCCGTAGTTCCAAGACACGGCCAAACAATCACCTGTAAATGATTTTTTTTTTTTGAGAAAGAATGATAATGACAAAAGAGGAAACGAAATTGAAAAGCAGTTAAGTGGTGCACTCTGAAATGTCTCGGCTGAATTATGATAAGTATGTATTAGCTGCAGTATGTTTATCTATGTCCACAAGAGAGGATTAGCTGCAAACATTCTTCTGAGATAAACCAGAACTATTTGGTGCTGGCGCTGTTAAATTTTTGTGATATGCAGGTGTTTGGAGTATGTGTGCAGCTTCTTCATTGGTTTTGATCCAGGTATTTCCATTGAGAGTATTTTTACACACAAAATGTGATGAGGTACACAGAACAATGGCAAACACTTCATGCATCTAGCAAAAATAACTTTATTCACATCGAAGTCTAAAATAGTTTCTTGTGTTAAGGGCAACAAATGTAAATACTTTGTCAGAAAAAAGTTTACTTGGGGTCAGTGAATTTCACCAGCTTCTAGCTGGCAGACATTCCCATAGGCTGCGTAGTGCAATTCTTCTTACAGACGGATGAGAGAACAGCTACTGCATCTCTGACAGCAGAGAGAGTAAAGTGTGAGCAGGAATTTTGAGTGGCTGAGAGAAGTAGGCCTGCCTAGATGGGTGGGTGAAAACAGTTCTCTGCAGCGTCTAAGATCTGTGCCGTGCATCCATACCGCACCAGAGCTCTCCAGCCCAGCCCATCACCATTTCCTTCCTTCCCAAAATGGCCTCACGCCAGATCTGCCTTTCTTTACCTTCTACCTCTTCTTGTTCCCAGAGCTTTTCAGCTCAGCTCTCCTTCAAAAGCTCAATCTTCGCAACCCTCTCGATGAGACAGGCCAGTAAAACATCTCTAGCAACATTGAAATGAACCCAGTTCTTTTTGTCTGTAGTGTTTTCTGATGTCCACTGTATCCTTCCTGTCCTAAATACAGGAGCTGTACTTTAGCAGTAATTTAGGTGTGGATTTTAAAAGTTGTGCCTAGATTTTGGATTCATGTGCAGCACCATTTGTATAACTAAGCTCAGCAGACTGGACACCAACTTAGACATCTGAAGAGTGAATTAGTGAATTATCCCACCCTCAATCTCTCCCCGCTCCCCACCCCCCAAAAAAAAAACCACTACCAAAAAGCCTGAAATATTATAACTGCAAATTTTTAACTTCTCAAGTTTTCATCAAAAAGCAACTTTTTCCAGTTAAAATATCATTCTAAATAACTCATTTCCGATAGCAACAAACCTAATTCCTACTATCGCTTACCAGCATTCCATTCTGTCAAATGAGTTATTACTGTAAACTCTGCCTTTCCTGCAGTTCCTGCTGTCCCTTAACCTCTTAGTTTATACTACACATACCTAAGATGTGAGGGCAGCACTGTACCTTCAGACTGATTCACCTGGAAGGCCACTGTATAATTTTACCTAGAGATCACTGCATCATTTTAACCTTGTTATTGTTTGTTGGAAACTACATTCTCAGTCCCTATATAATGAAACCTACGGTTCATACGCAATTACCGGTGTTTCCGATGTTTTTGTTTTGGTATCTTCACAAACCATTGTTCCAATATTCAAAACTTACCTTTGTGTTCTACAGGATAAAAAACATCTTGAAGTCCTCAGCTATTCAGCTACATGCATTCTCTTCCACTGCAATTGCCTTTCAGCACACGACTCCCACCCTCTTATAAGATCTCATAAGGGGATCTCTAAGGTCTCATAAGGGATCTTATGAGATCTTGACAGTATTTCATAGCTAGTAACCATGCAAATGCATTTTGGTTTTGTTTTCTTCAAATGTCTCATTTAGCTTCTCACTGCAGCTGTACAACCTTCACCTGAAGTCATCACGGATTTTTTGGCACTAACCTTGAGATTAAAGGAAAGAACTATATTTCTAAACATTAAAGATTACAAGTCATTAATAGGTTCAAGTGGACTATGGATCTACTCCTCTCTCACTTGATTTTTAATATCTTTTTTTTACATCTGGTTACAGCTGGAAATCCATATACCTTTCACATACTGTAAGGCTGGAAATATTAAAAAAATTCAGAATAATAACTTCCATTGAGTAATACACCTAGTCAAGGTGGACAAAGATTTACCTATGGTAATTACACGGCAAAAATACCTATATACTACCACTTGAAGATAGAGGTCCAACGTACTTTTTCCAATCATAATTAAAGAAGCAGATTTACAAGTGAACTTTCACTGCTGCCAGAAACTTTAAGAGCAATGGCCATACTGCAAAGAGGACTTATATCTTCCTGACTTTTATGCTGAATTCTGTAAACAGAAAAAAAAAAAAAAGTACTATATGAAAATACAGCAATAAAATATTCTGCTATGCATCTTAAAATGACAGGGCAGAACAAAATTACCCCAACAAGTAGATAAGCAAAACTTAACTAGCAGCCCCAGACATCTCTATTGTCCTAATTCTGCAAAATATTTCAGCATGTTCTTAAGACCTTCTACACTAAGAACTACGATGTAGCATACTATTAACTATAGGTCATTGCCAAATACTTCAGTGGACAGAAATAGAAATCAGGGTCCAACAAAACAGAACAAAAATAAATTAACAAATACTCTGCACGAGACTTTGGGAATATCTAGCCACACCGTTCTCTCCTCTACATTTAGCCAGCATTAAAAGCCCTCTAAGTATGTAAGGCATCTTACCAACTCACCAGGTCTAGTCCCTGTTAGGACAGAGAATAATGTGATATTAAGTGATTTTTTAAACCTCCAAAAGATTTAAAAAATCTTTAAAACTTAATTATTAAATAAAAACAAATATACTCCTATACTGCTTATGCTGTTATGAGGACTCCTAAGTTTCATGGATTTTCAAAAATTTACTCTATAATTATCAGACACCTTTTCATTCCCAGTTCTACCCTCAGGTACATCCTGGCCTGCTCATAACTATTAGCTTTTAACCAGTTCTGTTCTGTTTCCAAAAAGACCTATCACATGTTTTTTTTTTTTTTTTATTCCCCTGCTAGGCAGTAACATATTACCTCCCAGTCCTTTTTCCCCATGAGGCAAACAAACTAAAAAGTTCTAATCTCTTCTCACAAAAATAATCAATCCTTTCCTCTACAACCAATACTCTAGTTTGAACACACATTTGTTAAGATTGATTATGTGAACTGCAAAAAACTTTCGGTAAGCTCTTATTAATGTCTTTAGACTGAGAGGTGAGGATCAGCTGGTGTATCTGAGGACTGCTTGTCACCTTCTCGGAAGCAGCCCTTGGACGGCTCAGACATATCCTGAGACTGATGTGTTCCGATTCCTCTTCTCCTCTGCCATTTCCTGCCCTGGTGATCTCAGCTGATCAAAGTTCTTCCTAGCTGCCCCTCTAAGTGACTGACCTTGCACATTCTGCTATCGAGTTGCATCTCTTTTTTACTATTTCAGTCCTTTAGGTAACACAGATCATCCTGCCTTATACTTCGATCCTCTCCATATTGACAAAACCTCCAATTTTGTCTCATTACCACACTGCCACTTTTTATGTCTTTGTCATTACCACAGCTATTAAGTAAAGGTATGGGCAGAGGAACTGGTTACTGGAGGGAAAGCCAGAAAACATCATTTACTGTGCAGTAACTGCCCATGTGCACCCTCCTACATTCAGTGAAAGGGAGGAGCTGCCTCATATTTATCATGGGGTACTAAGGGGCAAGAACATGCAGAGAAACAGTTACTCCACATAAGCTGTAAACTCATGCCCATGACAGTCATGACAATTGATTAAGTCTCCACAATCGGTCCCTAATGATCCCTCAAGACTTCAGGGAACCTCCTTCCAGCCTGATGATCCCCTTTAAGCACAAGCCATTGCATAATTACCTTGCCCTCAGTCAGCTCTTTACCTATTTTATAAGTTCCCTGCTAATCCCCATACTCTCTAGTGCAATTAGTAAAATCCAGTGGAGCACTACATTAGATGCCCTACTGAAGTCCAAGCAGATTTAACCTACCTTATTTCCAAGTTGAATAAGTAAGTAAGTTATTTTACTGAATAATGATATCAGGTTAGTTCTAGTACATACAAGTTGCATTTTTAGCTCACTGAGCTTCATATCTTTGATTATACATTCCTTTCAAATTTATTCCAAACTATATGCACTGTTGAGTTTAAGCTCATGAACATGTAATAGTTCAGAACACATTTTCTCCTAGCATAGTCGTATAAGTTTATACTTCTTATTCTCCGGTCACACTTTTCACCTTTTAAATTAATATGTTAAAATAATAGCTAAGAAACTCTGATTATTTCATACGTCACTGATGATTACGTACGTGTTTTCTCCATATGCTTGATGAGATAGACTTTCTGGATTTTGATTCTATCTCAGATGTGGAGATATTCTCTTTAGTGACCAGTGACAGGACCCGAGGGAATGGTGTCAAGCTGCGACAGGGAAGGTTCAGGCTTGATATCAGGAAGAGTTTCTTCACTGAGAGGGTAGTTGTGCACTGGAACAGGCTCGCCAGGGACATAGTCATGGCACCAAGCCTGTCGGAGTTTAAGAACCATGGACTGTGCTCTTAGTCATATGGTCTGAATTTTTTGGTAGACCTGTGTGGTGCCAGGAGTTGGACTCGATGATCCTTATGGGTACCTTCCAACTCTTCTGTGATTCTACTTCAGATTAATCACTTCTTTTCCCTTGAATATCTTGATCTGTTCATCAAGACGCATTGTTGAACATCTTCACCCAAGAAAGAAAAAAAGCAAGCAAGCAAGCAAGCAAGATCATATTGCTAAATCTTAAATCTTAACTCACTCCCCCTGCATATGAATATGGATTTCTTCATTGTTCTTTTGATAGCTTTACTACGAATAAACCTTCTGCCATTTGTTTTAATACCCTCTGCAATGCCTAATTCAGTCTGACTTAAGGTAGTTCTCTCTCTTACCCAACAGCTTTTCTCCTTTCAAGTAACTTTCTTTCTTGATCAATATTTTTTTCCATTCCCTGTGGGTTCTCTGTCCATTCCTTATGTCCTTTTTGCGTCTGTCTTGCTTTGAGTGTATTTGGACCTGACATCCTTTCTACATTTCTCCCCTTCAAAAATTTAGAGAGATTTTGCTATTTTGACTTTAAAATATTCAGAACTCATCCATATTCAAGACACTGAACTTTTCAATCCAGCTGACTCCACTAATTGGGTTCCTTAATGTCTTAAACAGTAAAGAAACCTTACTTAAGCACCTGCTTTTATTTAGCTTTCCATTTAATTTAACATGAAACCATTCCTGATCAAGATTATTCTCTGAAACGATTTTTTTCGGTAATGCTCTTGCTACTCACACCAATTCATAACTTCTTGTCGGTCCAGTGACTGTGTGGCAATCAGGTGGCTACCACATCCAGAAAGAGCTGCACCAGGCAAACTGCGCTTGTTAGGCTGGCTCCTTCAGCTGCCCCTGAAATCTCCTTTAATGGCACAGTGTTACAGTTCCTGGCAACATTTGCTCTATTCAATAAATGTTTGTCCAGTCTGAACCTAATTGTGTTGATTACTGCCTCTACTATTACTACCATGTGGAAAATAATGTGTTTATTAGCCTTCTCAAAAACGTATTTATTCCAAATGTGTTATTTTCTGCACACTAGTCTTTCCTAACAGTTTAACACATTGTTAGTATCCAAAGCTTTGTACTACCTTTATCTTTTTTTTTTCTTTTCTAATTTTCCTTGACCAATTTTCCCTCCACCTCCGTGTATTATCACGTTCCAAGTCCAGGTTCTCTTGGACCAGTTTTCCTTTATCTCCCTAATGTCTGCTTTCACAGTCTAAGCCAGGAAAATGTATTTTTCAGGGTTCCTACCCAGTTACCTGAATTTATGGTTAAATACTTATTTCTCATAAAATTCACGCATGTTCCTAGTTAAATAGACAGTAGTGTATTGCCCCCCAGCTAATTAATCAACATGAATCCTCCTTCTCTCTGTAGTGTCCATTCTTCTAAACTCTGGTATTTCTTTATCTGTACATTCAAGAGACCTATACCCCCATGAGAAGGACTTTTATTCTGGAATTTTTAGCAATGGAAGGAATCTGTTGGGGTTTTTTCCTCATTGGGATCAATCCATCAGCAAAACAATTTTCTCATGTATCCATTCATCATATATTTGGTGAATGACTTTGGGTTTTGAAAAAATGACTGCAACACAATTTATTGCAAAACCTATCCATATTTGATATTTAGTTCTATAGTCTAAAAACAAATTCCTGTGATCAGAAGCTCTTGCTCCAAAGCCAGAATTTGTTTTCCTGGGATAAATTAATTCATGGTGTTACTAGTGGCAAATCAACTAAATTCACTACAACAGCAGCTGAACATAAACATGAAACAAAGTTTTAGTTAAAACAATTAAAATACAGAAAATCTTTTCAGAAGTATTTTCTCAGATGTTTATTTTTATATTTATTTCTTTTGATCCAGCCAACAGCCAGAAAGGCAGTGACACTCAAAAACAGTAAAGAGAAAAAAACATCACTAGCTGAAAAAAACCCTCAACATCTAGTCTGTTTAGGAGGAATGGCGTTTTGAAGAAAGCGAGTAGAGTTAGAAACTATATTCTGTCTTTTCTCTGAATGAATTGGACACATTTATAATAAAATCATGCATTTTTTTCCTGTTTTAAATTAATTTCAGTAAATTAATTATAAAACAATTATCTGAGTTTTTATGTCATGCAGGAAGTGTCATTTATATGCCAGTTGTATGCAAAGAGAGAAGAGGTTGCCCTCTTAATTTATTGTAATGCATGCAACAATGAAACATGATTTAATTGAAACAAAAGACAAGAGGATGAAAAGATTTTTTCTTTTTTCTGAAAAATCCAAAGCATTTGCATGCAAGGCCTTGAAGCATTTCCACATTATAAATTATATATTTATATGTAAATGGACTTTTGGCTTCTGTCCAGAATATCTGGTAAATTGAAAGCTAGATTCTGCTGTCTTTACCTACATCGAGTTGTACACTTTTTTCTGAATATTCCTATAAATTTCTACACCTTACAGAATTTAAGCTACCCTGTTGTGAAAATGGTGGGTTTCATAACAAAATGGGCGCATCTGGTGTCTACTCCCCATTTGAAAAGAAAGTGTCCCATAGCTGCAAAACTGATGTGGATGGTTATATGCTGGGATCAAAGCCAGGCTGGTATTTATTATTCTTCCAAACGTAGAAAGATTGTCTCCAATAAAATAAATAAATAAATAAATAATCCATTCTATACTGGTATGAATCCATGATGGTTCAAAATCAGTGGCTTTGGGGAAGAAATGGCAAAGGGGAAGAAAAGAAAAATCCTGGTGTACTTAAAGTAGCCCAAGGAGCGGGAAAGAAAACCTTAACCACTGAGTAAAACTGCATTCCCTCATAGAAAAAGGACACTGCTGCCTGGCTAGCTCAGTCAGTAAAGCATAAGACTCTTAATCTTAGGGTTGTGGGTTTGTGCCCCATGTTGGGCACCAAAAAGGACTGTGGTGGTTTTATCCAGCTGGGCAGCTAAGCTCCGCCACAACTGCTCTCTCACTCCCCATCCTTAAAGGGAACAAGGGAGAAAATATGATAAATAAAGGGCTCAAAGGTTGAGATTAAGGACAGGAAGATCACTCAACAATTATTGTCATGGGCAAAACATACCCAGCACAGAAACATTTGAGAAATTTCTTACCTATTACGAACAAACTAGAGAAGTGAGAAACAAAGAAAATGAACTAAAAACACCTTCCCCCCAGCCACCCTCTTCCACCTTCTCCCCCCGAGCAGCTGTAGTGGGTTTATATGGCAAGATTTTGGTAGCAGGGGGCAGCAGCAGGGATGGCTTCTGTGAGAAGAAACCAGCAGCTGGCCCCATGTTAGATAAGGGCCAGTTTCAGCTGGCTCCAAAGGGACCTGCTGCTGGCCAGAGCTGAGCCAGTAAGTTAAGTTGTTTGTGCCTCTGTGAGAGCATATTTAAGGAAGGGAAAAAAAATCTGCTGGGTATTAATAGCTGGGAGAATGAGGAGTGAGAAGCAGCCCTGCAGCCCCCCAGGTCAGTGCAGCAGGAGGGCAGGAGGTGCTCCAGGCAGGCAGCAGCAGTTCCCCTGCGGCCTGTGGAGAGGCCCCTGGTGGAGCAGGCTGTCCCCCTGCACCCACGGGTCCCACACGGAGCAGATCTCCACGCTGCAGCCCGTGGAGGAGCCCCCGGTGGAGCAGGTGGATGTGGCCTGGAGGAGGCTGCGGCCCATGGAGAGCCCCCGCAGGAGCAGGCCCCGGGCCGGAGCTGCAGCCCGTGGAGAGGAGCCCACGCAGGAGCAGGGGTCTGGGGGGAGCTGCCGCCCATGGGGGACTCGTGCTGGAGCAGTTTGGATGGATCCTGTGGTACGGAGCCATATTGGGGCAGTTCTTGAAGAGCTGCTGCCTGTGGGCAGCCCCCACAGGCTCAGTTTGGGAAGGATGGCATCCCGTGGCATGGACCCCACGGGGAGCAGGGGCAGAGAGGGACCGTGAAGGAGCCCCTCGGGGGGAGGAGGTGGGAGAGGGTGGATGGGGGGAAGGTGGTTTTATTTTCTTTCCTTTGTTTCTTACTTCTCTAGCTTGTTAGTAATAGGCAATAAATTTTACTAATCTCCCTATGCTGAGTCTGTTTTGCCTGTGCCAATAATTGTTAAGTGGTCTCTCTGTCCTTGTCTCAACCCTTGAGCCCTTTTCATTATATTTTCTCCCAATTCCCTTTGATAAGGGGGAGTAAGAACGTGGTTGTGGTGGAGCTCAGCTGCCCAGCAGAGTAAAACCACCACCAGAACGGAGCAGGGGAAGGGGGCATGAGGGCTGCAGTCAGTCTATAGTGCTTTGCCTCTGCCACCCTTCACAATCACTCTCTTCGCCTGCTCCAGCGTGGGGAAGTTCATACATTCAAGGTCAATTAATTGTTTTCTAGCAAAATTATTTTGTCAGGAAATTCCTGACCAGCTCCTAATTACGAGCTTTATTTAATAACCATCAGTAAAGATGATACTGCTAGAAGGACAAGTGTTTTAAATGACTCAATTCTGACTCCATAAGACTCCATCAAGTTAAAGGTGACTTGCTAATGAGGGTTATAATTTCAATATCAAGGAAGTGTAGGAAGACGTATAGCAGAATATACTTTACCATTCAGCTTAAAAAAGACAAAGAAATTTTTATTTAATCTTTTTTTGTCAGTTGAAAAGAAGTCTCTGAGGAAATGACAGAAATGTGGGAATGAGAACAACGATACACTCAGACACCATTTTGCAGAGTTTACCTTTCCTAACTATTTCCTGCCACAAACCATTTATAACGTATTTATTTTGTTGATTATTTATTATTGTTTTGCCCACCCTGCTTCTCATAAAATATTTCCTTTACGTTAGTCTATTTTGATGTCATTTTTGTTTAAAAAGCAAGAGAGAAAGAAGAATTTCTCTTTGATTTGAAAACCCTGTATTTGCACCTAGAGATCTCAAGTTTCAAGAGAAAAGTGATTTAGGTAAACACAACCACCCCTATCCTGAGGCTTTTTCTTAAAACTAAAGTGACTGGTCTTCTCTTTGGAAATACCATTGCAACACATTACAAGAACTGTAAGTCAGACACCTCATGCTGCCACTGTTTTGTTTGGGCTAGAATCTACCACTAGAGTTGCCTGCACTACCCTGTGGGCAAGAATGCAGGCATAGATTGTAGGGCAGCATAGAAATACATGAACAAGATTAACAGATATGTGAATGAAGCTGTTTGGCACCCTATTATCCAGATGGAGTCCCACATTTTCTGGAGCATGGACCACCTCAGATAGCTCTTGCTATCTCTTCTGTGCATCATGAGAGTCCAGGAAATGCTGAGTCAATAGAGTAAGAGAGAAGAAGGTACAAAAGCATAATTTCCAACCAAATGGTTTCTGATGTATGCCAAAAGTTGAAACTTTCTACCAGAAGGAAACAGAATCTCCAGCAGAATTCTTATTTCATAGAATCATAGACTGGTTTGGGTTCAAAGAGACCTTAAAGATCACCCAGTTCCTGCCATGTCCAGGGACACCTCCCACCAGACCAGGTTGCTCGCAGGCCCATCCAACCCGGCTTTGAACACTAGGGCATCCACAGCTTCTCTGGGCAACCTGTGCCAGTGCCTCACCACCCTCTGAGTGAAGAATTTCTTCTTTATATCTAATCTAAATCTACCTTCTCTTTGTTTAAAGCCATTACTCCTTGATAATGACTTAATAAATAATTTCTGATTTTAAACTCTTGCTGTCTGTTTTGGAATTTGAATTTGCTTCAAAAATTGGTTTTGGCTCATTTGAACAAAGTCTTCAGCTTGTTATACAGAACAGGGGGTGGGCTGTATCATGAAGTTCAGCCACAGCAAATCTGGACTGATGTTTTAGTACTCATCTACCCATGAGCTCAGAGACAGGGCTGATCTTCAATCTGGAGTTCCTCCTGAAATCTTGGTAAATAACTAAGTGTTCCACTTAGGCAGGTGCTGTTACACTGCAGATTACATCTACAGTGAGGTTGTAACTAGAAAAACACAATACCTCAAAACCTTAAAATTAGGAATGACTTCAGACTCAACTAACTTGTTTTAAAATGTGGACTACAGCAAAACTAGAAAGCCTGGTTAATAAATAAATAATTATATACATCACAGTCACCTAGTATAATTAAAGTGAGCGAGCCAAACGATTTACTTGTTAACTGTGTAATTCCCCCTAGGTGGGAACGTGTCTGATCTGTAGCCAGCACTGCTACAAACACTGTTGCTCTCTCTGGAGTTTAAAACAAATATCTCTTGCTTTTGGGGGGTTAAAAATCTCCTGCAGGTCAGCAAGTCACTGCCCTCTTCAGTGTGACACTAAACAGAAAAGGTGAAGTACTGTCAATGAGAGTTTTGCTATTGATTTCAGCTAAGCCAGGACTTCGTTCCATGTGTTTCACCCACTCTTAAATTTTAGTAACACTTATCTTATCTATCCTAAGAAATTTCAATGGCAAAAATAAACCACATTTGTCAGGCTTGTAAATCTAGGAGCTTGGAATTTGGGGTGATGGGAGATGAGGTCTGGAAAATTAGTTCCACATTCACAGATTCTCAGGCTGCTATGGAAATCTCCAACATGTTACTGCTTGATCTTACCTCTCCCCAATGTCAAGTGCAACATCTCTTCAGATTTCAGCAGGAGAATGTGGTAACAGGCACGCAAAAATGAGTGAACTCTGCCTTTTTACGCTATCCCTCATAAATCACCTTTGTTTGCATAAGGCCTGAGGCAAAGTCCATTGAAATCAGTATAAGCCTTTTTACTTTGGATTGAGTCCATTATCTCTGCCTCTCCTGCTCTTTCTTTTGGCTGAAATGTCACGTCTTACTTAAGCACTACAAGGGTGGCCAACTGAAGAGATGGAGCCAGCAACAGGAGTGTCATGAGAATACATGAATGAGATATGTATATTCATGGAAAGATTCATTTTAAAGCAGAATAGCAGAGCGAAGACGCACCAGTTGCTCTTACACACTGATAATTTACACATTTTACACATTATTACTTTGCTGTTCTACAGCAAAAATGTAGTTACTATAGCAACTGGTCTGTCATATGATCAGAATGCTATTTTTAATATCACTCAAAGATACATATTAACATGCATAATATACGGACTGCTTATGAGGGCTGAAGATATATAAGCTTATATGTTCTTTCTAATTTCTTTTACTTTCTGCATTTTTTCTTAGTCTATACAATTAAAGACTGTCAAGAGTGATGTAGTAAAACTGTCCTTGTAGCTCCTGGTGAACCCATTTGTTTTCTTTTTTTTCCTTTGTGGTGCAGGAGATTAGAGGTGCCCATCAAGTTCAGAGTACAAAAGAGAGAGTACTAGGGCACTGCCAAGCTCTTGCTGTACATTACCAAGAGCTTTGGCTCCTGAATACTTTTATCACCAGCAATTGCCTTCTTTTCCTCCCTTTTTCATACCATGTTCCTGAGTCACCTTATTTTTTGGATGTCCTATGTCAAATGAATCAAGAAGACCTCTTAAAGCACCAGTTTCTTTTCTTTCCTATATTTTCTCAATATAACATATAAAATGTATATGGAAATGTGTAGTACAGCTGCAGATTTGTCTAGAGAGAAATAAGCTGTTTCCCAATAACACAGCACCTCCAAAGTCCCATGCACCAGACAACTGATATGATTGATGCCTTTCTCTTTGCTGTTAACCCAAATTGATCAAACAATGGATTTTCAGACCAGTAGCTAAGGTGAGTGGAGCAGAAGGGGATGTTTGGGGAAAAAATAATTTTAGAATGATTGAGTGGGGTTCTTCTCCTTGTCTACAGTGTGTGCGCGTCTGTGTGTGTAGTGTGGGTAACCCTTACTAAATTTGAAACTCCCATTTTGGGAGCAGAACACGCACGTGCCTATTTGCTGTAGCAGCCAGGGAATATACTTCCAGCAGAGGTTCTCAGGCTGCACCAGCTTGCTGTTTGTTTTGGAGGCCAGGGCAAAGCATTGCTATTGCTCTGTTGAGCCTCAAACTATTTCAGATTGCAACTGGTTGGGGAGGGGAAGGGTTCCCAATTCAAATTATTTCAACCCTGTTATTCCCCCTGGAGATTTAACTTGCTGTCAAGCCCCTCTGACTTCAGTTGATGGCAGACTTAGTTTCTACTCCGATATATAGGTTTAACCTTACAGCTCCCTTAACACAGAACTCCATCTATATCATGCCCTATAGCCTTCAGCAAGTTTGCCTACATTGCAATTCTGAACTCTCAGAGGTAACCCTGAAGTATATCTCGGGTTCCTTCATGCCACAGGAAGCTTCTAGGAATCAATCTGCATGTCGCTCACTGTCAGATGGTAGAAAGACAGAGGTGGCAGATGCAGAGCTGCCAGAAGTCAGGAATACTTGCAGTATTGCTCTTGCATTTCTGAATATTCTGTTCTGAATATTCTGAATGTCAGTTCTGAATATTCTACAGAACACAAATAAATAAATAAATAATCGGTCTCTCAGTACACTCATATAACCCATGGGGCCTCCACTATGTGGTTGATGCTGCAACCAGAGCTCATGCTGACTGACTGTTGTTGGTTGGTTGGTATGGGCTAAAAATGTTCTTAAATTGACCCAAACTTGAGTCCCAATTGAAAGTAGCTGTCTCCTGGTGTCATACTGCGGTAGCAAGTCTGCCACAAAGCATGCCACTTCTAGGATGCTGATCCTCAGTTGTTTACACATGAAAAGAGAGAAAGTACTTGTGATGCAACAAGCCTGAAAGAAATCATCCCCTTGCTTGATTAAAAAAAAAAAAAAAAAAAAAAAAAAAAGAGTCCAAAAGTCAAAAGTCAGCGTTTCAAAAGGTCTCATACGGTGAGGAGGCTTGGGGTTTAAAAAGTTTTATCCTATTCAGTGGCTAAATGTGTTGGACAAGTGAAAAAAGATCTTGCTAAGGATACTGGCTCTGATATCTTGGCATGAGGAATTTATACATAATTATTTGTGCAGGAGTACAGAATCACGATGAATGCCTTATATAAATCCAAGTAAATATATAAATCAAAACTGCTATCTGTTTCTGTTCCAAGGCTATTATCATGGTATACAATGGAAAGCTTCATTATCTATTTACATCAACACTCTCACAGACCAGAATGCGTTTTCGCTTGCTGTTGCCATTATGTTGTATTATGTGTGGCAATGTCATAGCAACCCAGGATAATACAAGTACTGTAGGGCAACAATGTAATATTTTCTGTTTTTTGTTTTTAAATGAGACAGAATACAGCTACCCACTCTATGTAAGCAATCCACATATACCAAAGATTTAACACAATGAGTAGCAATTAACACACCAACATTACTTATTGCCCAGCAAGCATTTTTCTCTATTACATTCCAAAGGTTTAAAATAACTAAAGGCTACAGTTACAGCATCGCAAAGGTATGAGCAGTACACAGAGCAGTGTAGTGCACAGGTTTGGTGTATGTCACCATACACTTATTCACATTTGATCTAATCAGACATACATGTGAGAAGTCTGGGCAACAATGATGTATCTATCACATCTGAGCTGGGTCAGGTCTTGGATTAATAGGCTAAAGGCTAAGGATCACCTTAGGATATGTTTATCTAGTGTCCACCACAGCAGTTCCGTTTGTAATTGGAGTTGGTGACAAAAACTAATCAATACATGCATGTGGAGTACAATGACATTTTTAGTCACCTGAGACAGAGCTCAGAATGCCTTCCTGGAAATATGCAGTGATTGCTATGCCACGACCTCGCTGGATTAATGTATTTAAGCAATCGGGCACAGAAAAAAACAACAGTGTCATCAGCCAACATACCAAACTTCTTCCTGCTGGAATTAGCTTGTGTCCCGAGATCTCTCTGATCCTCTGGGGACAGCGGAACTTGTCAGCAGCAGAGCTCAGCTTGTGAGTAGCTTGGGACATTGACCACAGTATGCTTATTGGTAGAGGTTTGTTTTTAACACTTGTATCTGAAAACTATATTCAACAAGACAGTTCACACTAGCAGGATACACTCCATGGTAGGACATTTTGCACCAATATGACTACAATCTTTTCTTCCTTCTTTATAAGAGCCTTTTTGCTTTGTGTCCTATGCTGAGCTAGCTGAGTTGCATTGGATGGGGACTAGATGACAACCGTTTTGCAAACCCTGATTTATAGTTACTGTGCACAGAAACTAGGCATTTAAAAGGATTTAAATATGGTTTTATAAGCAATAATAAAAGTGATCTTACCTGTCAATGATCAGAGAAAATAATAGAAAGTTTGGGTTATGCATCGTTAGGGGTGATATATGTAACTACTAACCTGATGTTCAGATGTTTGGGAGAAGGGAAAAAGTCTGTTTGGGTAAACAGATAATGACTGAAATAGCTTCCCAGCCCAAAACACAGAAATATGCAGATCCCCTCAGGAATCTAACTTACACGGATGCCAAGGATTCACTGACCCCTGTGTGTAGGAATGGATGACGATGAGAGAAAGAAAGTGCTCAGAGGCAGAGCAGACAGCTCTAGTTAGAGACATAGGACTGTAGGGTAGCTCTGAGGAAAAGCCCCTCTAGGGGGGAAGGTGCTGTCTGAGATGGGTTTAAAGATGCGAGAGAAGACAAATTAAACCACCTGTTCTGGAGTCACTTGGTGCTCCTGTGTTTGCAGCATGAGATATTGATACTTTCCTGTAAACAGAATTACATGTAACATACCTGACTAATGTGACTTTTTTACTTACTGGAGTAATCTGCAGGACGTCCAAAGTGCTGGATAGTTTCTTGGATTAAAAATGGAAATACATTTTATAAATATAGTAGAGCCATGAGATTACTTCATAACCATTTAAAAAGTGCTCATTTTTATAGTGCAGATGAAGCCAGAGTTAATTAACACTAGTCACTGGAGACAGCAGTAAGTAACTCACCTCTTTTTTTTTTTTTTTTCCTGCTTGTGCTAAATGGATTGCAATTACTCCCTCAGTAATACTGTGATAACAAAGTTTAATACATAGAAAAAGTATTAACAGCATCAACGATGCATCATGGGAGAGCAGCAACTTGAGGAAAAATAAAGTCACGTTTTTTTTGTTCAGATCTGGAAAGAAAAGACTTTTCCTAATAAAGAAATGTATTTTCAACATTGTTTTCTAAACCCAGAAGGACTGCAAAGATTCAAAACCAGAAATCTTAAATAAGCCTTAAATACTTTTATAATTACATACATCTGCATTATTTTATACAGATGTTTACAATTAGCAATGCGTTATTAGAACAAGCAAAGGTCTCTTCTATCTACAAGCAAGCAGGGCTACAGCTTCAGGAAACAGAGTAAAACCTACTTCTTGTCTCTGCATTTTTTTTTTTAATGCTGGTATTTCATCTTAAGAGAGTTTCCTAAAAAAGCTCAAAAATAGCCTAGTTCTAGCCCATCAAGTCTTAATAATATCGTTAAGGAATCAGGTACAAAACATTGCTGGGAATACTCACGGGAATGGTTAACTAATTCCATAACACAGTATGGACACTGTAAAAGCAAGACTATACAAAACCAAGCGTTTTCATTACTGTCCCAATGAAACTGTGAATAACGCCACCACTGTCCTCCAGATCAAGTTGGAAAATGAAACTAGACATTCAATTCCCTCATCTTGGTAAATTAAATTTTAATATGTTACAAAAAGATAGCAGTAGGTTGCTCTACTTAGTTCAATATACAGTACAATTTTTTTAAAAAATCCCCTGTAGGTAAAAGCTGAAGTCTACAGGATACAAAATGCTTTAAATTTGTAACTGTTTTGCAATAACATGGCATTTTGTTTTCCAAAGGACTGTGTTAGAGAGACATGCTGCAAAAATCCAGAGATGCTGCCAGTAATTAGGCAGCTGGGTGGCCTAGAAATCTTCTCCATTACACTTTTGTTTTCTTGCCAGTTCTTCATGTTCTCTCCTGAAAGAATGTTTTGTTTTTGTTTACATAGCTCTTGTAGGCAGAATGAATAAACCTTTTTTCCCCACACTTGCCAGCCTTCACTGATACAATATCGGCTTCTCCATTTATGGACCTTGGACAGGCATTTCAGAGTATTTGCCTTGACCAGAAATCAATTTTCATGTCACTAAAAGAAAACATCTTTATAGCACTCAAAGTATTTCAAACTATCAATCAGGTAAAATTGAAGATGAAGTTTACATGTGTTTTGGAAAAAGAGATCTAGATGGAGCCTTAGTTAAACTGAGTCAGGATCTGTCAGGCACCTGCTAAAAGTAAATTCCCTATACAAAAAACACCTTTCCTTGCAAAATCCCCAATTTCCTGTCTCCCACCTTCCTTCTTCCCCCATCTTTTCACTGTAAGTGTTATGTCTGTTCTACAGAGATATTTATAATCTTCCCATTCAAACCACCCCTTTGGGGCTCTCAGGCTGTGCAGGGCAACCAGGCAATGAGAGTTTTCAAAAGGGAAGCAATTTCATTTGCTGCCTGAAATATTTTGGCAGAAACTCATCAAGCATGCTTGGGAAGAGATTAGTCAACTGCCTAAGATGTTTGCTATTGTTAACTTCTTCCCAAATTGCCCAGGTATGTGGTCCTCATTTAAGGTAAGAGTTCAAAATTCAACAATTTATCTTGCAAGAGTATTGGTCAAAATTTTAAATTTTGAACATATGGGGTATTTTTTCACTTCCCAATGTCTCAAATCAAAAGAAAACAAAAAGAAAAGAAGTACAGGGTTTATTTCTAATTTTCAAAAGAATTATTATCATTCAGGCAGAATCTAATCACAGCATGTTCCAGAGCAACAGGAGAAAATTTCAGAAACTTAGGTACTCTGAACTGAAATACTTTGATAGTGTAGTTATTGGCTTTTCAATTAATAGTTGCTAAAACAATGTGTAAAAAGATGTATATATATATATGTAAAGATATGAACATAAAATTGAAAATATTATAAATGTAAAGCAATTATAAAAAGCAAAAGTTAAGTAGCCAATTCCATGGAGAGATCCTGAAAACATGGTAACGATTAAAAAGTTTAAGAGTTCAGTCACAGCCTTAGCTTTCTTACACTGAACATTCAGAAATTTTAAAATAAAGTTTTTACTATACAGAAACATAAATATGTGTTCTATATATACTATGTAAAATAATCCTTAAAGTGATATAAGAGAAAAGCACTGTTGCTACAGAAACCTTAATGCTTTCATTACCATAAGTTGTAATTTAACTTCTTCTGCTAAAGAATAAATTTTTGTATTCACCTAGAGCAATTACTAGAAGAATCAGTCCAGTTTTGTCACATTTTGCATTGTATAACGCTTTTCATAGACACTGTCCGCTGTTTATAGGCAATTTCAGCTCCTGTTCTGAAATGCTCCAAGCTTCAATCCCTGCTCAGATATGGATATTTATGGAAGTCTGAGAACAAATAAAAATAAGTTGTTCCACACTTTTGAAGTGGAAGCAATGATATTTTGTAACAGATTAAAATTAAATACTCCAAAGATATTTCTTACTTTGCCACAAACATCCTATGTGACTATTCAAGTCACTATTTTTTGGTGTTCCTATAGATAGCAGAAGATACTCCTATATTAGCCAATTGCAATATTTTGAGCATATAGTTAGTTATCATCACAGTTCTTCCAAAACCTATGAAAACCTGAAAAGACAGTGAATGCAGAAGTGTTAACTACAAATTTTCTTTTGCATCCGTTTTCAAAATGCTCACAATCCGTGATGAAAAAACTTTAGGTCTGACGGAAGTTGGACTCGATGATTCTTTTGGGTCCCTACCAACTCGGGTTATTCTGTGATTATATGATTATATGACAAAAAAAAAAAAAAAAAAGTCTGAAATAAGTGATACTCTGGGCACTAGTTTTGGAGTTGAACTTATAAGTGGACCGTAAACATTATGGTGTATAATAAGCATAAGTCTGGAGATACCCGTGCTTGCTCAGTTTAAGGTCAAAATTATTTTTTAATTTCCAACTGTAATCCTTCACACTGCCATGTTTATCTCAATGAGCTGCAAGCGCAACCCCTGCACCCAGCAGAACTGGGCTTGCCTTGTGCTGGGGCCACCCATCTTGCAGCCATCAGCACGACACAACCTGCAGCACCTACCAGCAGGGCTTAACCTGCACCAGCTGCCACTTTCCTTGCAAGGGATGTGCTCTGTTTCAAAGCAGTTCCCCACTTGTACAAACAATGCTGCTGTGTGTTTTGATGACTTAAAAAAATATCAACGTATCGCTGACATGCCACTGAACATGTCAGGAGCTGGGCCATTTCACTCCACTGAAGTGCTTTTCCTTTTATTGCCAGGCCTGTAACAAGATTATTGAAATGATTCAACAATAGTCAAGCTGCAGCTATAGATACTTGTTGAAAGTAAATAATAAAAGCATTTTATCAGAATTGCTGTCATTTTCCTGTTGAGGGATACATCTGTTTCATAAGTACATTTTTATGTGTGCCTGCCTTATGTGAACCTGCTCTAATTTAGTTACACTGATAGGTACAGTTGTAGCTTTCTTTCTAACAATATTAACAGATGAATAGGGCAGTCGTTTTCAGACAGCAATTTGCCACGGCTACAGTCAAAGTGGATTGGTTTGAGATTGCAACCTGGTAAGAACAGGGTATTTTATTATTATCGTTACTTTGTGGATTTCCATTTTTTCTTTTTCCCTTTTTTCTTTTTTTCTTTTTTTTTTTTTCCTAGTCATGCTACTGGAAATTCTTAGTTATGCAGTAATCTGAGATATAAATTAATTGTGAGAAAAGGTAAATGGGGGGCAAAACATTCTTATGAGAAAGCCAGTGGAAAAGGACAACCTACAGATAGAGAAATATACAGGGAACATCACTTCTCTGCATCCTGAATACTCTCTAGAAATGTTAACCCTGATCATGCAAGGCAGCTGTCCCACAGGTTTAAAAACAGCTAGGGCCATTTTTAGAAGATGACAACTCAGAAAACTATAAAGCACAAGGATGCATCATTGCATTTCCGTGTGAGGAGAGGAATCTATGCCTGTAGATAGTACTTGGAGACGCAGGGAAAACAGGTAATATTTTGAAAAACAAGTGCCTTTGTAGTCAGATTCAAGCCTCAAAGTTACCAGCTAGATAAGTCAAGATACTTTTACTCAAAGTAGCAAAACCATAAACCCATCAGCAGCACCTAGAGGCAACTAACCTCCAGCCCAGAAGCATCTCTCCACCTTTTCTGCCAAATGTTTCAACCCAAGTAATTTCAACTCGTTTTAACCAGCAGCCAACAGTCTCAAACATCTGAAGTTCTAGCTTTAAGCTGACGACTTTACAGTGGAAAGAGATCTGAACTAACATCCACACCTGAAGGAAAATTGGGGTTCAAGCACATGGGTTCCCCTTTCTGCTCAACATCCTGGCTAGCTAACCAAAACACACTGCTAGTGCCCTAGGGCACCACCAGCCCTGCCTGTCCTTGCCCAGCTCCAGGGCTCCCCTAACCTTTCCCAGGTCCCAGGACCCCATGTCAGCCCTGGGGCTGTCGTTCTGGCCCAGTGGTGGCCATGGCATGGCCCGGCTCCAGCACTGCCCTGCCCAGCCGCAGGCCCTGCTGAGCTAGGCCCACCCGCAGGCGCATGTCCCAGCCTGGCTTTGGCCTTTCCCTGTCCACTAGGAGGGGCCTGACAGTGGACCCCGCATCTATATTGAATGGAAAATACATCAGGACAATGAGTAATGATGAATAGCTTCAAATCTAGGAGATTATCTGAATTTCCTCTTCAGTGAATCAAGGGTTATGGTGATGCACCCATGCCTCACACACAACCCTTTTGTGTGATAAGAGGCACAAGGAGAAAGATTGCCATAAACAGAGTAATTTTCTTCTTAAAGAAATAATGACCTCTTCCTCGGTCAACGGGCTTAGAAGTTTAAATATATTGAAAATTAAAAAACATTTATACAAGACAATTAAACGTAAATATAATACCAACACTAAGTTAACCAGATTAATTTAATAGAAATTTCCTCTGCCAAGAGTTTATATAAGTCAGAGTGCTTAGTCCATGTTACTTCTCTTTAATTTTCTATCTTGTGAAATTCAGGTAGTGGGAAACACTGCTGCAACCCTCTTCCTTTAATTTGAGAGGAACCAGGAACAAGAGCCCAGAGGCATCCTCAAGAGACAGCAGGCTCTGAACAATATTATAACACGGCAATAATGAAATCCCTTCATCCTCTTCACTGTTTGCACCTGACAGTGAAATTCAGGAACTTTCAATGTCTGGAACCTGGAAATATCAAAGAGTGCTTGAATATTGATCACTAGCACAACCCCAAGAATATCTACTGGGGAAAACACAGGCAAGGTCTGTACATCTCCTCTCCTGCTCCTCAGCTATACAGGGCAGTGAAACCTGACAGAGTAAGGGAAAACACAGAATTGCAGAGACAGCTTGGGTTGTGTCCGAAATTCTCTTTCAACATCATTTTTTCCAATATATTTGGGTTTGCTTAGAAAAATAGTGCTCTCTCTCACATTTATTCCATTTTCCTCTCCTTTCAAATAATTGCAGGAAGGAGAAGGTTAAGAAATCAACCCTGAGGGAATGCCTAAATCAAAGTTTACCTTCAGGGATATTTCCTTAAATTTATTTCCACTAAAAATATATAACAGGAACAAGATTCAGCAGAGGAAGGGAGAGCCAGGGCTGCATGAGCTCAGAGACCTGGCATGATGCAGGCTCTGGGGGGAACCCCCACACAAACTTCGCCCCAGAGCTCTGAGGATGATCACCAAGGAGTCCTGCCTCTGCTCAACTTCATGGGAGCTGGCAGGAGCTTTGCTGTGGGCTTCTGCAGAGCCAGATTTTTTCCCTGGGATATGAGATCCAGCAAGGCACTGCTAAAAACATCCTGAAAATCTGCCACTTCTCATGTAAAGAATTGAGGTGGTTTCCCACCCCCATCTCCTCCACAGCATCAGGAAGCTGTTTGCACTGTTTGTAATACATCCAAATATCTTATTCAGAGAAAACACGTCCCTTGTGAAACATCTCAGCCAAAAAAAAAAAAAAGAGTAAACCTTGGTACGACTTTCCCTCTGAGATGACAGTCCTTACTGAGAAAAATATGAGAGCACGCCTCTTGACTGGGAAAGACCTTGACATCAGTGATGTGTGATGTCAGAGTGGGAAAGGGAAACACTCAGTTGAAATACCATTGTTTCTAAAATAAAAACTGGTCTCTTTGCTTGCTTGTCTTTTTTTAAATAGCTGCAGAAACACTCAGATTTTTTTTTTAATTTTTTTATGTCTATATGTACAGATAGAGATACACATTATGTGTGGTAGGTATTAAAAGACTAAATAATTGTGGAAGATTGTTTATTTTACCCCTCCAAAAATAGGCTAAGATCCTTGAGGGCAGGGACTTTTCTTCTTCAGTCATACAAAGTTTAGCATAAGGAGTCCTGAATAATACCAGAGACTTCTGGGCAGCACATTGGTATAAACAGCAGCTTACTCTTATTGTCACACTGCACTTTTTCTGGTCACTTGTGTTGGTAAAGGCCTGTCCATCCTTTTCTTCCTAGTAAATTCTCAATACTTTGCTGCTCTTGCACTTAAATTAAATTAGATAAATAAATAAATAAATAAATCATTCAACTCATGAAAACAAATGGCAGTGATATAGAAACCCAGCTCCGCTGGGTTCTCTGCTTAGGGCTGTCATGCAGACAGTTGCTTGCTGTCCTTTTCTAAGTGAAATGGTCAAACTGAAGAGATGACAAACACAAGTGTTGAATCTTTCCACCCCTTCTGAAGTAAACATTTCTCTAAGAGAGCTGGCTTGTGAGCAGCAGAAAATGCAAAGCCTTTTGTCCTAAACGTACATGCCCAGCAGCCCACACTTACATTCATATCCACCACAGACCTTCCCACAATAACTCCAGTTCCTTGTTCAAGTCCTCCCACTTCCTACCAGTTCCCATACTTATCATACGGATGAAAAAGAAGTAGCCTATGTGATGGCTTTTTATGAAATATACATCCAGTGATTAGTTGAGAAATACATATCTGTTATTTGGCTGGTCAGCTACACAGTATGCAGCTGCTAGGCTCACGTTCCAGGCACTCTTTCAGGGGACGTATTAATTTTGGCCATCTTCTGCTTTGTGATTTTCATGTATTTGGTACAGTCCTATCTCTGAAGTCATTTTTGGTAGAAATTGATTAGTGGGCTCAAAAAGGTGTGGGAGGAAGAGGAGAAGGACTAACATTTCACACTTGCCTTAGCCTTTTTACATAAAGTTAAAAATGCCTACCCTCAAAAACAGCTTTTAAAATATATTTTTTTATCCCCCAGATTTTCCATGCAAGCGGTTAATATGCCACAAGGAGCACAAAATCTGGAAAAAGATGTTTTCAGACTACTTTTCTTGGGCCCACCATCTATTTTTTCATTTCCATATTAAACAAAAGAGCCAGTCATATGTAGGTTAATAAAGTGAACGCAAGGGAGATGTACCTCCAAATTGGAGCCAGACGGTGAATAACGTAGCAGGAATGTACTTAAACCTCGGTACCAGCTCGTGACAAGGTCTGCTCTCTGTCTTAGCCCTTGGATTTTGGAAAAAAGCTTCAGGAGCTAAGAGAAAAAATTTCAACCTGACAAATACTCCTTGGCTGGAAAAGGCTCCTGTTTTAATTCAGCACAGATGTGACTTTTAATGAAAGCATTATGGCTTTGCAGCTGCATGGATGATACAAACCTTTTTAAAGGAATAAATGACTCAAAATGCTTTATTTCCACTGCATTGTTATGCTTGACCTTTGCTGGGGTACAAGCCTAAAACCAGCTACAGTGCTGTTTATGGTTACCTGTCTCTTCTCCAGTCAAATCTTGTGAGAAATGGGGCAGCCTGACTCCTGCTAACTGGGAAAAGAGAACAGCCCATACCTCCCGGACAGGACTTGGCACTTTGCAGGATTAGGTGCCTGGTGAGTATAGTTGACAGTGGTAAACAAAAAGGAAAAATTCTGAATGAAGCAGGCAGCTAACAGCAAAGCAACGCTGGGTCACATTAGCACAGAGTCACTAGATAACACTGAAAACTAGGTCAGCGTAGGGAACACTGAGAGCTTTTCCTACAGCAGTTATTCTCCAAAAATTAAACTGCATCTAAGGGCTGGCTATTTGGCTAGCATTCAGACACCTGCTTTACGCAGACACAGGGGTAAAAGATAAACTTCATTTTTTCTCTTCATCTTGTGTCTTAATTCTGCTGGGCAAAAAGCAAGAAAGACACAAGTATAATAAGCATGTATTATACTTGGTCAGGTAGCATCATTTACGTCCTACCTACTGATCAAAGATAGTCCTCTAGTCTCCCTCAACACAGCGGCATCTCACCAATGCACATACCCCAGGATGGCATAAATCAGGTCCCAGAGAGGGTCTGTCTCTTTCCACATAAAGAAGTTCATACTAGAAAATTTTCAGATAGCCATCAAGATACAGCAAAAATCACCCTTACTATAAGCAACCCCAGTGAGTAGTCTAAAAATAAAAAAGAGACAGAAAAATTACCAAGATCAAGCAAATCTTTTCCATCTGACGGAATAAACACTATTGTTCTAAATGAGCAACTTATGATTACTTTCAGATAAGACTTTTTGGGTCATCTTCTTTCTCAACATTGTTTTTGTGTGCAGGTAATTCTCCTGATTTGTTTCAGATTTGTACCCCTATTAGGAAGAAGAAATCAAACCTGAGTGATCAGTATTTTCTTTTACCCACCCTGTCCTGTACAAGCATTGCACTCATCTGGCCCCGATTCAGGAGAGCACTTATCCACGTATTTAAAGACTCTGCTGAATCAAGGCCAGAGGTACCATGCTGTGTTCAACAGTGAACTAATAAGCCAAATACTATGGGGTCAAGTTCTACAGACTGGCAAATTCAGATTTCTTTGCTTGGATTCTCCAAAGTCTCCAAGTTACTGCAAAAATTTGGATTTCCACAGATTATTCACTTTGCGATATGTTAAATCTTATTGACTCAGTGAAGCAAAGTTTCAAAAACTATTGACCAATAATCATATAAAATTCCAGTAAAGCAGTTCCCAATAATTGACCCATAAAAAGTATAAAATATCACAGCACAGGAACATAAAGGAAATGCTGTAAAAAAAAAATGTTCATTTCCGTGGGTAACATGCAAAGGAAGTAAGAGGACCCTGGACAACTGATGAAGAAGCCCTAAACAATTCTGTTTAAAGGAAGAAATTTTAAAGTTATTATTCTCTGGCAAATCATCCTAAATGAATTTCATCATTCTTGATACAAATGTGTTTTTTGACACTTTAATTATGAAGAAACTGTTCCTGAACCACACAATATGAACAGAGATGCCATAAGTTTAAGTAAAATGCTATTACATCCTCATTTTGCAAAATTCACAGTCTCATTCAAATTAAACAGCATTTCTCTGCAATAGGACAAAATGAATATTGCAAAAATGAAATTGCATGCATGGGTTCAGGAACATTTTAATCATTTTCTGCTTTATATACGTATATAGTATGTATGTGTTTGTGTGTGTATGTGTATAAGTATATATCAAGAATGGCATGTTGGCAACTTTGCAGTTTAATAGGTGTATCTTTTTCCAATTGTAACATACACGAAAATACCCTCTTCTTGAAAATGAGAAACATTCACTACAGCAGTATAATGAAGCACTGCTCATTAAAACAGAGTATATAGGTAACAGATTTCTATTACCACATCACACCACCCACTTAACTAAAAACCCGAGCGCTCTCTGCATTCACCTAATTTTATTGCTTGTACCCTCCTGCTCCCCATTTATTATTGAGCTACTACATTTATAATTTATTTGGACAAATTTGCTCCAGAATGAAGCACAACCAATCTGCTCAGTACAATGTTTACCTCTCACCCCCTCTTCTTTTTTTCCTTTCCTTTCCTTTTATAGTCACAAATCATTTTTACAAGCTATGGCTGATTAGTTGTCAGTTTGCTCCCCTTTATAAATTTAACACAAAACTTGAGCACAATTTGTTTTTATTTAATAAATATGTGCTTCTGAATAATTCAGGGTGAACAGTTACTTCAGGTATTATATAATACTCTAGCTCAACTGATAACATTTTAACTCTGTAAATCAGGATTTAAATTTGCATGACAAGTACGGCACATACGACATTTAAGCTAATGACTTGCTTTACAAATTTATAGACCCTTCTCATTCCCATAATGCTAGAAAAACAGGAAGCTTTTGCGCTAAAGTATTTTGATGCCAAAACATTGCATACTCTGTGTTTTCCTTTTGCAGAATTTGTGTTCCTCTGCCATGCGGTAAATTTTCCGGTGGTAAAAGGGCACTTCAGAGGGTACAAAACATAAAAAAGAGACAGACTGTAACAAGCCCTTTTCATCACTAGCCAGAACTGAACTGGAGCACTGCTCTACTATATATAAAGAAAAATCTTTCCAAAAACATTTCATTAGGGAACAGGACAGGCATTTCTAAAATGTCTTTTCTAGCAAGATATCCTCAACACTATTTTGGCTGCTTGAGACAAGAAGAGCAATACAGAAGAGCTGCTGTACAGAAGCAAGGACAGCAACAAACCAAATATCCCATATTAGTTCATTTTTCCATTTTCATATTCAGTGTAGACAAATATACAAAGGAAAAAAAAAAAGTCAATCTGGCTACACTGTAGGTAGAATACAGATATTTTTGTCCCATTGACATTAAAGAAGTTAGGTGTTCACTGAGTCATTTAGTTCCTTACTATGCCTTCTTTGTGCAGCTCTATTAAAATATAGAACATACATAAGTGCACTAATTCAGATTACACAGTTGTATATGCACATACTGGCCTGATTTATAAGAACAGTCTTCAGTAAGTACTTAACACCTTGAATCTCCAGCTCAGCTGCACTCAAATGACTTATATTGGAATCAATTTTCACCTCAGCTTGCTCAAACACAAATTTCCCTCTTGTTCAGCAGACTGGTGGCTAATCAAATGTCAACCAATTAATAAAAAATAAGAGGTAAGATACCAGATACATTGAAAACCACCAGACAGCATAACAGGAAATGAAGCTGAGTGAAATTATAATTTCAGAATGCTATTATTAATTTGGAACCGAAGAAGAAAAACTAGCCTTGTGGTTAAGATCCTGTTAAGGTAGGAGTTGGGACGAAACACATGATTTGCTCCTTGACGATGTTAAAGTCTGTCTGAATAACTTTGTTAATAGCCAGATTCTCTTCCATGTCATTCTCTCATACATGATATCATGATACGAATACTCATTTCTCTTCCCATCCTTCTGGCCTCTTTCCTCACCACCGTCCACCAAAGCACAGGAACAGAGGCTGCTGATTTCCTAAATGCCTGTTACATAGCATTTCTGTCTCACTGGGGATTTTCTAGCTCTAATATTATCAAAATAGGTTTGTATTTCATTTTCATAAAGAAAAATAATGATCTCATTATTCACTGAAGAAATCAAATACCCAAAATTTTACAATAATATTGTTTCAAAATATCTACTGGATTGCTATAGAAAAACACTATCTGAACATTCAATAAAAGCTATCTGCTCAGTATAGCTTTCTGCTAATCATAAAACCATAAAATGGTATGCACATTAAGATATTAACTATATATTTCAACACTACTCAACCTTGCCACACTGCAAGCCTTAAGCTTGACTTTGTAGAAGTACTATTTTTTCAGTAATATTAAACTGCACAAAACCTTCTGCAAAATACATAAAACCAGATATGAATTAAACATGATTCAAGCTTAAATAAGTCTGCATATATAATTTTACTATAAAATCAATAATATTTTCTATTTTTCTATTAAACAATAAAGTCAGCATTTTTCTCTAAGCAGAGCTGCCTTTTGGTGATGTTCTAGGGCTTATATTATGCAAAACATCAAACTACAGGGCCCATTTCATGAATATATATATCTTTTCTTCTAGCAACCTCAGCAATTATAAAACTTTTCCAGATTTTTTTACTGTACACTGAAAGACTTTAATTGGATGGATAATATGCATTTATGTTAGACTGGAAGGGGTTGAGTGACTAGATAAAAACCTTTTTTATCTATTTTTGCTCTAATGAAAAGCTTATTTTTCTTCACATAAATATAATCAATAAAAGCTGAATTTAGTATTATTAGTATTATTATTTAAGACAAAATACAGTAATGATTTTTCTACACATATACACAATAATACAAATCAAAAATGCTTTAAAAATAGTTTTCCTTTATTTTAGCAGCAAGTACATCATTGCTTATCTCAACACATTAAATACGTTAATATATGTGTGTGTTAATAGATCAATATCCAGAACACACTTGTTCATGATGCATTACAGATGGCTCTCCTCTAATTATTTACGTGTTGCTATATGGAGGCTATGATGCTTGCTGCTTTGATGGTACTTTGAGTTACTGTTTTGATGATTCTGGATAACTTTGAAGCACTTCAAGGTGATGCTGCATTCCACTTACAAGTCATCTCTTGTTCTTATACATGTGCTTAGCATACAGATTGGAGGGTTTCTATTTACAGATCAGAAATTCAGTAAACATTTTGTATCAGATAATCTAATAAGTGTACTAACCTATGTTTCTTATTCATTTAGTTGACCAGCCAGCTTAGTGATTCAAAATTTAAGATTAATTGCTCTGGTTACATTGTTCATATTACTTTTTTTTTTTTTTTTAAATAATTATGCTCAAAAACCTTTCAAAGTGTTTCAGGAATAAAACTCAGCTAACCTCCAATCTATTTTATTCTATGGGAATAACCTTAAAAAGGTATTAGCAGAAGCATCATGCTTAGCAGATCAGTTTTCCCCATCCAAAATCTTATTTTTCAATAGCAAAAATACTTCAGAAGATAAATAATATAATTTAATGTAATTGAAAATAAATAACAATGTTACATTAATCAATAAAAATAGAAATGATTTCAACATTCAGAATAATCTTCCAAGCACATACATTTTTAATATACTCTTTCCATAGTTTAGATATAACTATGAAGTCTACATACTCCTTTTTGATCTTCCAGCAGGAAGAATACAAATCAGAAGAGTGAAACACTTCAGAAATGGCCTTTTAGAAGTGGAAGAGGAGACTTTCTGTAGTTTGAAGGTGGAAGAAGGCTTCTGCGAAAAGTCTTCCAAATTACTTTGTTCCTCTGAGTCAATTTAATCCCTTGGAGAGAATATCTTCTGGAGTGACCTCCTTGAACCTTTGTGACCGATGCAATAAAACACTAAAAGACCTAGAGATTAGAAAGGAGAGCCTTGAAACTAAAAAGAGTGTTCCTCAGGGCTATAAGTTACACCAACAGAGTGAGAATGAATCCCAGTGGGAAGGGAAGATCCTGTATCCCTACCATTAATTATCTGCTTCGTAATCTACTCCCATTATAATTGTAATACTTTCCAAATGCAACCCTCCTTTCTCATGCCTGCAGCGATGCACATTGTTCCCTATCTGACAAAACCCTTCTTTGTTTGGGAATCACAAGCTATGTAAACTGCATAATAGTCTTTAAGAAAAGAATCGGATCTTTGTTGTGTTTATGCTACACATTTCTCTTCCATGTTTTATACAAATGATTTGCCCATAGAAACCACATGGACATTCCAACAGCATGACATAAGAAATATTGATCTACATTTCTAAATGCTGTTTTATTCAGCACGCAGCTCTGCTCACTGTATGTCTTCATTAATTATGTTTGTTCTTCCTTGTTATTTAAAAAATAAAGAAAAAAAATATATATATATTTTGGTTTTGACTACAACTATGGACACCAAAGGCTTGCTTAGAATTATCCTGAAGATGCACTGTCATTTTGATCATAAACAAATACAGGGCATATTTCATAAAAAGGAGTAAAAATAAGAGGGCTTTCATAAAATAGGAGGGCTGCATTTATTCACATAGAACATAAAACCTGCCTCCATCCCATGGAGGAGTATCATCCCTCAGTGCAAAACAAGCTGCAGACTACACTCATGCACAAGCTGGTCCGAGACACTACAGTCAAGTCCCTTGCTTTATTGCCTGACCATCCCATGCTGTGCTCTGCCTGAAGACAAAAGACAGGCTCCTGGAGCAGGGACAAAATGCAAAATTACCAGAACACTAATACTCCCTCAGTTGGCATTGCTGAGTAGAATCTTTGCTAAAGCCTTATTCCTGAGCATATCAAGTGCAGTTTATAGAATCATAGAATCACAGAATCATGGTTTGGGTTGGAAGAGACCTTAAAGATCATCTAAATCCCTGCCATGGGCAGGGACACCTCCCACCAGACCAGGTTGCCCAAAGCCCCATCCAGCCTGGCCTTGAACACTGCCAGGGATGGGGCATCCACAGCTTCTCTGGGCAGCCTGTGCCAGGGCCTCACCACCCTCTGAGTAAAGAATTTCTTCCTAATACCTGATCTAAATCTCCCCTTTTTTAGTTTAAAACAATTACTCCTTGTCTTATCAGTACACTCCCTGACAAAGAGTACCTCTTCCGCTTTCTTGTAGGCCCCCTACAATGGCTCATTTGTTAATGAAATGTAAGAAAGGTACTTAAAATAAATAAATAAATGAGGCCTGTATTTTATGAAAGGATTTTTTGGGGGAATTGGGGAACAATTACTCTTCACTAAAACACTTGCTTTTCCAGCTGCATGCATATATTCTATCTCTGTGAAGACCCTAACCCACAAAGCAGAAACAATCTTTCCAGGAAGGCCAATATTTTGAGGGTTTCATCATAACAAAGCCAAGCAAGAAAATCAAGAACTGGTCATTAATAGCCAGAGCTTTTAGTAATTCAAAATGATTCTAAATTATTTCATTGCCATTTAATATCTTGCTTCTTCTTTGCTTTGATATGAGTTTTTTTTTTTAATATTAAAAATATTTGGCTCATATTTTTTCTTTACAGTTTGCTGTTTAATTTTATAACACTTATAAAACATGGAAGAAAAGTGGCAATAGAGTAATCATTTTATATTAACAGCAGAGGAGTAATGAAGTGGAATCACAGTGTTCAAGTCCTTCATTTACAAAACACTCTTTTATCCCAAACACCTGCATCTTTCCCCAGGCTGAGGGAGCATTTTGAGTTAAAACAGAATGTTTAGCTCTAGTGCATTATCGCTTCAGATCACCTACAGCCAACTGATTCTGGGTGTCAATTAATGTTATTACCACCTAATCAAATGCTACTTAATGCAAACTGTGGGCTATACCCTTGGCTTTGTATACAGTTTAGGATTCACAGTTGAAGAAAAGAAGCTGTTTACAAAGGGCACTTTGCAGAAACCCCAAATATTAGATTAGTTTCTAAGCTAGGCAAAAAGAAAAAAAAAAAGTGTTTCAAGAGGAAAAATTTTGTGTAATTACTTTCAATTTATTATATGAAAAAGTCATACTGTCAAAAGTAGGTTCGGAGATTTGAAAGGCATAATCTCTTTATGCTAAGACTCTTTATGCTACTGACTCCCACATTTGTAAAAATATTCCTCAAACTGGAGTTGGGGGCAGGGTGGACGAGATGATCTCCAGAGACACCTTCCAACCTCAGCTGTTCTGTGATTCTATAATATAGAGGGTTAGCCATCTAGGTGGTGGGAATGCAGTTATGATATACAACCAGCTGTGGTATAGAACCATGCACATTCTCACAGTTATGTGAATGGTAGCAGACATACTAAATCCAGTGTATCTTCCCTTTCATCTTCATCCTTCTGAGAAAACATTTTAATCAGCAGATTACAATCTAAGGCAACATCTTCTGAATTCCTCCTATCTTCTTTGTTAAAATTAATGCAATATTCATAAGTGAGAGAACATAAATACAGGCACAGAAACGTTAGCCTTTGCTACAATTATGATATCACATGAAACACCAAAATATGCACTGTAACATGCTTTGGAACTCAGGGAATTTTGTATTTCTTCCCTGGGTGATGCTGTGAGCACTGATCATCCTTGTTCTTTCAGCCCAGTCACTGGCAGCATTTCCAAATCCCCTATGGCCTGGCACTTAGAGCTGTCTCTTGGGAGTTTGCTGGTGGAGTATCCTGTCCCCACAAATGAACAAGGAGGAAGTTAAACGCAAATCCACTTGCTGACACCCTGAGTAAGGAATACAGCACCAGCTATCCCCACAAACCTGAGCATCGGTGTCGGTATTAGCTTTCCCATCAGGTCAGAGCTGGACAAACCTTTTTCTGTAAATCCTAGTGGGACAAACACTGCAGTCTCCATATGCTACAAAGAGATAATCTAGCTACTATTTTACTTCCCCAGTTCAAGAGCACTCAAAATTTCTGACAACATCAGCACCATATTCTTTGTCCTGCAGGAGGAAGCATAAAGCCAGCGTAAAACATTAAGTCTAAACTCTGTATTGCAAGCTTTGTCTAGTTTAGCAGAAATGTTCACATCCTCATTTTTTATCCAGATTAAATCAAGTTTTAACAGATTAGATCACCTACCATGCAGCCACCATTTTACTGCAGAGGGGAGCAGGCGTTTCTCACATTCCCAGTGGAGGACATATTATCAACCTGCTTTGGACGGTTTTTTGGTTCAGCGTGGCTATACACTTCTCCACCTGTGCTGCAATATCAGAACATATTGAAAATGAAAGCACCTGAATGCAGATTCAACTTTTCCAATATCTTCTCAGCACATCCTTCAATTTGGAGGAGCTGAGCTGCAGTGGCTAGGCCTGTGTAATGCGTTGGGTTAGTTATAATCCTGTCACACACCCTGCGATCACTATCTGATACATTATTTGAAATCTTGCCAAAACACACTTGAGAAGTAAGTCATCTTACAAATGATTTCTGAAGAATTTCTTTTCTATTACAATTAAAAGCCCACTTTATATACAGTAGGAATCTTATTTCCTTAATTATTTTCAAACAGTTCCTGAATGGTTTATGCATTCATCCCCAAACACACCAGCCTGTTATTCCCCACTGGAATATAACATATGCTGAAAATTAATTATTTGAAAACTAAATGACAAATATTCTTTTCCAATATCTGTTTGCTGACCAAAGTTTTCATTATGAATTAAGCATGAGTAGAAAAGTTGTCTATTATAAGAAAAAAAAGAGCAATGACATAGCACAGACGAAACTAATTTATATGAACTGGTCCTACTGCCAGATCTGCACTGCATGTTGCTTACTATGGCATGGCTTGGGTACAAAAACCCTTCAGACCATACATGTGCAACAGCAGCTGATTTCCACTTGACATCATTGCCTGGGGTTCTCCAGCTGTAAAGGCGATGTCCATCATTGGACCTTTCAGGATCCTACCTCCAAGGAGTGTTTGATAATGTCTGTCATGCTCAAGCCTTAACTGCTACCACCCTTTAGGTCTCTGTGGACTTCTTTTCTTACCTTTGAGAGCCACCTTGAGCAATTTCTCTCCGTGCTGGTCACAACTGTGCCCTGAGTTTTGGTGCCTACTACTTTTATTCTTCTGTTTGGTATTATTTTCCAATGAAATACAGACACAACCTTCTACGTTTAAATAACATCATCATTATTCTCTTCTGAACAAGTTCCACAAAGCTGTAAAATTAATGGCATTCAGTCACACCTTTCAGATAACACCTTTCTGCAAACTTGAACGTGCCAAAGAAACACTTTGAGCTTTCAGTTTGAATTGCTAGGGTTTTATTACTCTGCTATATATGACAACAATCTGAATGAAATAGGAAAACAATTTTTCATTACATAATATCTTTGATTTTTAACAAAACTAATCCTCATTGATTAATCATCATACATCTATCAGAAATCCTAACATATACATACAAAATGCAGAAATTATAGCTTTGACCAAGAGAAGGGTAATATAAATGTTGGAAGGGAAAGGGGAAGGAGTTTTCTGTGCTCCAAACTTATATCTAATTCCCAATCAAGCTTCATGAAGTCAGTGCCTTGATTCTAACCTTCAAAGAAGACAACAGATAAGTCATTGCCATACTGATAATTGCTACCAAAGTAGCTGCACTTCCATGTGTTAAAGCTCACTGTAAATGGATGTTGCCATAATGAAGGCTTGTGAAATTTGGAGGTGAAATGTATTCAAAGTGAGGAGGAGGAAGTTGTGGAACCGAATTTTAGAAACAGGTCATAAAAAATGTAAAGTGTAACCATTTTTGAATATGACTACATATTCAAGGCATTTTTGACTCAAGCCTATTTATTCTTGACCCTTTCTTAATGATTTCAGAGGTATCTACGCGCAGAATTTGTCCCCCCCCCAAAAAACACAGACTGTCAGGCTAATGGTGAAAAAAAAGTGAAAAACGGGTGCTTTATATGACCAGTATTTCAAGCTAACAAACAGTTGGTAATGCAAACTGTAAAACAAAGTTTCCAGCTTTCTGAAACATTTTTTTAAGGCTCCAGTTGCAGCCTATTCAGGAAGCATAGGCTTGCTGTAATTATAGATGAAATTCTGTCTCATCTGAAAAAGTGCACAACTAGTTCTTTTTAAAGTGATATAAAAGACAAGTCCATGAAAAAAAAAATATTTTGATGTAATAAAATGATGGCTGCAGGGTTCTTAAGAGAATACTCAAAAGCAAACAAAGTTGCTTGGAAGTTGGATTTATTTTAATGAGCTTCCAGGAACATTTATGACATATCTACCCCAGTGACCACAGGTGGATATCTCTGCTGGGTAACACTCGGCTGCTCCTGAATAAGACAGGAGAGAGCAAACAAACAGAAGAAACGAAAGAAAAAAAGGAAGAGATTTATGTCAGGATACACTTAATGAACACCTGCACTTCACAGGCCTGGCTAGCTATTTACCACCTTCTTCTCTTCAGATAAATATCTACTAAGAAAATACTCCTCTTTCTCTATCACTGACAAATTAAATGAACCCCCGGAACAGTGCTTGGAGACAAACTATGCATAGGTTAATTTTCCCTTTTTGTAAGCCAGGAAAATAATCATCATGGGAAGACCTAATTAAATAGGACTCGATTCTTTGTATGTGGTCATGCTGCTTGCCTCATAACAGACTGACTGCTGATCTGACCATGGAGAATACAGAGTTAAACAGCGCTTCCAAATTCAGAGGTCCAGCTGCTTGGGATTGGAGCACCTGATCAGTTATCCATCAGGATTTAACCTGTATAAACTTCAAAGTGGCTACAGTGAGAGAAATGACAAAGTATTTCTACACATTAAAGAAGTTCTCAACATCATTTGCTTTACTGACAGATGAGAGACTTGTACCAGTTGTCCATATTGGCCTTCCTTCCTCTCCTTGTTTGTGATGAGGCATGGGCATGCTGAACCTGTGTGAGACATTTATAAACCTAAAGCAAGCTACCCAAAGCGACCAGTAGCCTACAGTTAATACTTGGCACTTTGAAACCTGTATGCAAGCTATATTTGCAGTCAACGTACCACAGCGAAACAGGATGCTGATGTACAAGCACCTCATCCATAACAATGCTCAAAAGTTAGTTCTGCAAGGAGTGTAGAAGGGCAGGAAAACATGCAGCGCCTTCTGGATACTGTTTCTAAAAGAATCGTGCCTCAAAGCGTATAAAATAGCCATTCTCCATTGCATCCTGCAAACCATCTGGTAGCAGTTCGGCAAGGTGAGGCAGTAACCTCTTCCAGAGCTGTGCAGACCAGAAGCTGCAATTCTGGCATATCCAGCATACTATCGTTCACATTGGCACAAGCCAAATCTGTCCACAGGACAATGTGCTATCAAATAGTGCTGTAAACCATCAGTGTCTTTGTGGTATGAGAAACATGTACGCCAACAAAAGGGCGACCTCTTTTAACAAGTGCTCATCCAAAGACTAACAGGAGTCTGGAATACCTGAAAAATGAAGTTTAACGGCTATAGGCAGGATTTTAATTAGGTATCTAATCCAAATTAGTCTTCTGGACGTATCAAAGATGTTTATCCCATAGTTTGGAGTCCTGACCACAGGCTGGGATGGCAGTTCCTCTGGAGATGACTTGCTGTTCAATGAGCATAAATGGAAATTAAACATTAGTTTGGAATAGCCATGGAGTGGCTGACTCTTTTAGACTTGTTTTAGATTAAGACACTTGCATTTAGGCACCTAAATGTGCATGTGTATATCTCAAACTGAATCCTGCCCTGAACTTCTGGCCTCACCTAGGAAAATATTGTCTTCATGGGCTGAGGATAAGCTACATTGGGAAGAATCTTCCACAAGATCTGCAACCAAGCATTGGTCTGTGCAGTAATATCTTATATCTTCCTCAGGTGTTAAACTCCTAATATGTTTTGTTTTTTCAAGAGGAAATCATCTATTTCTGGCAATATTAATGCTATTTCCTTCATTCTTTCCACTCTTTTCAGTCCCCTCTTTACTTTCTGCTATACTGAAAATGATATCATTTTTCTTTATCTTCTCTCCTAGTTTCACAGCCTCAAATAACTCCTTTTATGAGTGGTTACACAATCTCCTGCTACATTGCCCTGGATGTGAAGAAAACAGACTTTGCATTCTTGATTTTAAAGGCTAAGCAAGGAAAGGATGAAAAAAAAAAAAAAAAAAGGATGAAAATTCTATTGGCAAAAGATTCCTTAGTCAGATTTCTGTATTCTAACTACCGAACATGCATTCACATTTTTTTACATGCACAGCCTTTGGCTACATAGGGCTGGGAGTAAGAACAAAATACTAAAATAGTAGTACTAGCAATATCACATTAATGTCAAAACAAATGTTCCATGCTCTGATGGCAAGAAAGTCAGTCCATCACTAAGGGTCAATTGCTTTTGCTAAAGGTGGCTTAGTTGTCATTAAAACAAATACACTGTTGTGACAAAAGCATCATAGGAATTATGCTCTGTGCCCCTTACAAAAGGAGCCTTGACATCCTACAACAAAACTGGACCTTTAGTACAAAAGGCCAGAAGCTTCAAATACTCTGTGTATGACAGAAGAGAACAGGAGAGGTCAAAGTGCACCTCCTGGTGTCTTATGTCCTCATAATAGCAGCTAGTGAAGAAATGGATTATCCTAGGAAACTGACCATATACTACAAAGGCAGAAAAAGGGCTCTCAATGTTTTTTGCCAGCCTGACCAAGGGAAACCCTGACCCCAAGTCCTGAGCGTGTGAGCAGCTGGGTACCTCCTGTGCCCAGCCCAACATCCCGACTCTGACTGCTGCCAAACTCCAGCAGTGCCGGGAAGCGTGTTCAAGAATGTGGGATTCTGTCTTGTTTGAGAAGTGAGAATTTACAAAATCTCAGCAAACATTTTTCAAGATGTTTATCTTACAGTGCTTTGATACCAAAAGATACCCACTGCACTATAGTTTTCATAAACAAAACAATATATTGCCTCAAACTGAAAATAAGACAGTAATTCAATAGAGAAATTTATAGACAGCATACACTTGAATTCATTCTAAAGACTGCACTTACAGTCCCCTTGGGTTAAAGCTTTTCCAACACATTGGGGAAAGTCAAGCAAACAAAGTCTATATTTTTGCATAGAGTGTTTTATGTTCAATAATTCAATATTTATGTGTAGCATCATTTACCCTACACAAAAATATAGGTTTTGTGTCTTTCGTTTATTCAACACTTCAGAATTGCCAATACCCACGGGTATATTACACCCACAGGTTTATTCCTCTGACAATCCTTACCTCAGGAAAATGAAATTTTTACATTTTAAATTAAAGCTAACTCTAATTTGCAATTGTAATGTACAGTAAGAGATTATTATACAGTATGTGTGCCAAAGGAGCTGCCTTATGCTAGTAAGGTACACTATAGCAAGGGCTGCTGTGAATGAATGTGACACATGAGAACAAGAAAAAAAAATAAAACAAAACAAGTAACTCAGGTTACTAACTCTAACAACTCCATGCTGCTAAAGTAATTTCAGACGTGGCTGATAATCTGCTAGAACCCACTAATCTCCCCAGCCTGGCAAGGAAACCTCACACACGCACCACTCGCTTGCAAAACAAACAATGCCTTTGCATCCATGCAGAAAAAGCCATGCTCACATAGTATCTCTCCTTTTTTATTGCCTTGGCCGTAGCTCTTGTGTTGTAGGTTGTTGTATCTAGGCCTCTTTGGGGATAAATTGCATAACGAAATCCTCAGTGCATTAGTTACAAATGTGCACCTTCCTACTCAGACTAAGTCTATTCTAGGTGTCAATGTCCATGCTATCTCTTCCAAGAAGCCACCCCAAAACAAAGCTGCAAATGGTCTTCCCACGTATCTCAGAAGTGCTGACCTGCCAGGCTACCTTTGTGTAATTCCACTCCCTCACCAAGGAAGCCCCTACTCTGCTACCATCCTCCTTTTCCTTCAGCTAGAAGTGGGACACACAGGTATAGCTTGGCTGTGCTATCTTCAAGACACACTTCTATACTGAGTGATGAAAAAAGAATTCACTGTGGATGACGCTGTTCTACCTTATGTAGAGCTGCCTGATATGCATTAAACCTAAATTACTTGTTCCCTGCACCACATAGATCACCTCTACAGCCCTGCCATGGGACACAAGTTAATAAATCTTCAGAGTCCCACCATTTCTCAAGGGGCGGTTTGCTGTCCATAATGCCACAGGAATGACAGAGCTAGTGCTCCTTGATAGCTTTAGGTGCCCTACAGTCAGGAACTGCACATCCCTCATAGGGCTTGTGGTCTGAAACAGGCCCGATGTTCACACAGAGCATTTCCAGGGGTTGGAGGCAGGGGGGCCAAGTTTCCTCTTACACTGGCTATGTGCATCAGCTGGTCTTGCATTAGAAGAGTATCTTAGAAAACATGTACTAAAACAGAGCCCTTTGCCATCCTACATTTTATTGACAGCCAGTGACTGTACTTGCGAGTTAGTCTCCCTGATGTGGTCTATCAAGTGTCTCCTGCTTAAAACCAATAAGCTGTGAGAGTGTTATTTGTTCCCCCACCTCCCACTTTTTTAATTTTCACTGCAAACACAGCTTATTTACACTCTGTCTCTTTTAAAAATCAAGTGTCAACCGAGTGCTAAACTGCTGCTATTTGCCAATGTTTCATTAACACCTTATTAGCTTCCAACAGCTGAAGGTGACTGGACCCTCACCTCTGTTTATTGCCTCAAAGTAACAGTTAACTGAAGCATCAGGATAGAGGCACCCCTGTAAATATGACTGAAAACAAATATGCATGCAGAATATAATCACGCACAATTTCAGCCAGATCTGCTAACAGACACATCTAGTTAATTTTATGCACAGTCACATACTATGAAGTTTGGAGCTCAGATTCTCATTAGAGATGATAATAAAGATCTCTGCATGCTTCTTTTTTTTTTTTTTTTTTTTCGTTGTCCATATCAGGCATGGGCTAAAACAGGAATAAAAACCCTGTGCAAATGATGCCACCAGTAGCTTGCTATTTCAGTTTAACTACCAGGTAGGAAGGTGTGATCCTCTTGTCATGCAAATCAGCACAGCTCCACTGAATCGCATGAAGCTGTAGTGGTTTACCCAGCAAACCCTCCAGCATGTGTGCATATACATTCTGCTGTACTTAATTCCAGCCCATGTAGATATAAACATCAACATAATAATAAATAAAAAAAAAAAAAAAAAAAGGAAGAAAAATAAATCAGTCCCCCCCCATGTGATTCCCAGGGTAGGAAGACTGGAACAACCTCCCCACCCCCCCAGCAGGTATCCCCAAGGGATTAAAACCTTCCTTTACTTATATCCTTTCCCTATTCTCCTGCCCTACTCTTTCTACCTTTTTTTTTTTTTTTTTTTTTTTCCCTCATCTAATTTGAAAGGAAAGGGACAGGACAGCTTACATAGGTACATGTTTACTATAGCTCTCCTTCTGTTATTAATTTAATGAAAAAAAAAAAATCCGGCTGCTTTCTTCTCCCACACTTCCAGACTAGCTTTCTGCACACATGGAAAAAGGAGCCAACTTGGTGGAGGGCAGTTTATAGAGGTTTCTGCTCCCCTGCCCCAATGGGCAGAGTATTTTGAGCTATAAACTGCCAGGTTTTGCTAATGCTGGAGCTATTCTGGTTGTTCTTCAGTTCATATTTCTGTTTTTGATGGTCCATTTCTACAACTACATTGCAAATGTACTAACTAGCAATAGGAGTTGGCCATCAGAGTGGTAGTTACCACTTTTCACCTTCCAAACAGGAAAAATTCAAATGTTTCCAATGAACAGGAAGTTGGGGGGGGCGGGGTCTCTTCTATCATAAAAAGAATTCAAGAACTCAAACCAATCTTTTCTGATTTTTGTAATCATTCTCATAACTATAATATTTTTCAATAATGTTTTTTCACAAATATAATGAAAAAAATGCTTTCTGAAATGTTATCTTAAAAAATGACAAACCATGAAGAAGATAAGATTGAAATAGTAAAAAGAAAGGAATTGGTAAGTATTTGGGAATACAAGTACAAAGACTGTTATGGGTGATTAAAAGCACAAATAAAGTAAATGGGGTGTCACTACCACTAAAAAAAAGTTAATATACCCCAGTTTTTGCAAGGTTCTGACCTTGAAAGATCCTTCTCATCTGAAAATATTGTGTTAAACTAGAACGCTTTAAAAACAATTGTTAACTCATCACTTGAGCATTCATGTAGCTCATCTGAAATAATCAGTATTTTTTGCATCTGCCCGGGAATATTCGCAGGATATACTAGTTTTGGAATAGGTTAGAGGATAAATTTTAATCTGTAATTCTTTTAGTGTACTTTCTCTTTATTCTTATTGTTATGCACAGACAAAGTTCAAAGATTTAAAAAAGGCTGCAGGGTGGTATGTTTTACTCGAGGAATGAAATGAAGCCTTTGCTCTCAGTTCTATCTCTGCCAGTATATTGGACCAGATTTTGGTCTCATTAGCACCAATATAAATCTGGAATAGTTCCACTAGTCTCTGTAATGTTACTCCCAATACATGCTGATTTAACTGAGATCACAAGCTGGTCCATTGACCTAAGTGGTGTCAGTGGGGATGTACTGAGAAGAAAATTTGATCTACTAAATTCAAATCCTTGAGGTGTTGTTCTAGCAGCCAAGTTATTTAGAAAGAAAACACTGAACTTGAATGTTGACCCTCCATCCCAGCTGGATCTCCATGTAAACTGTGCTCCTGCTGTAGCCTTTTAAATAGATCAGCAATTTACATTTTAAATAGATGAGCAATTCAAATTAGTGAAATGCCAGAATGTAGGTAGCATGGAGGTGGGGGGGAATTTAGCGCTACCCGAAATTTCATCAGCATTCAACAGTGTAACTCTCCTAACATTTTCTGAGAACAGAGACTGGATGAGCTGTAAGGATTCAATTACTAAATGTCTGTACAAAGCCTGATGGAAGGAAGTGGCTGCTATGTAAAGGATGAGCAGAAGTTCAAACTGACCAAATCTCCAGATCAACTTTGGACACCTGATTTAGGTGTTACAGCATCTAAAAAGCAGCTGCCTTCTCCTTGCTATCCCCAAGTCTGCTGTTCAGGCCCAACAGCAAGAGTTGGGCCTGAACAGGCCCATATAAGCACCTGTAATCAGTATAGATGGCAAGTTTTTCTTGTTGTTATTGTTGTTATTATTATTTTTAACTGGGGGGGGGGGGAGGGAGCTATATGGGGAACCCCTGTGAGAGGAGGCCAGGGGCTGCCTTGTGACAGACACAGCCAGTTCTAGGCAGCTCTGCAATAGATCCTCCACAGATGAGCCCATCAGAGGAGTTTGTGATATCTGTGAAACCATTTGAAAGAAAAGTAAAATTCATAGAGAGAAAAGGAACAAGGCAGAGGTTGTATGTAGGTTGTATGCTCCATGATGGAGTAGGTACATCCCAAAAGAGACTATGACGCATGGACCCATGACGGAGAAGAGAAAACAACTAAGAAGGAAGAAGCAGCAGAAGAAAAGAATGCTAAATAAGGACCAACAGAAAGAGTCCTCTATGCCCTGGTCTCCTCTTGCACTACTTGTTGCCTTACCAGAGGGACTGAGTGTAACCTGCAGTGGTAACAAGTTGGATAGAGAGTAGGAAGGGGTGACGAGAGCTGTCTGGAGTTTAGTTGAGCTTGTAAAAGAGGAGGAAAGCTGTTTTCCCTAAGTATTTAGATATTTTCTTCTCTGGTTCCCAATGTCTGAATCAGTAATTGAATATTTGAATTAAATTAAATTCTCCAAGTCAAGTCTGTTTTCCCTGTAGCAGTAATTGGTAATTTCCTTGTTTTTGTTTTGGCTCATGAGTTCTTTTACTCTCATTGTCCCTATTTTCTCCCCTGTCCCATGGGGAAAGCAGGAGTAGGTGAGCAGCTGAGTAGGTGCTTGTCTGCCGGCCAGGGCCAACCCACCACAGTACCACCACAGACAGCAGAAAGCAGCCCCAAAGCAGACAATGGGCAGCAAAAGGGATGGATGCACCTGGACCATGGGGAGGGCAGGCTGAAGGAATGTCTCTGCACTTTCAGCCTCCTCTGAAACCTTACATCAGGATGCATTACTTAAGATTACATAAGATTACTTAAATGAATCAAGCCATTTTTGGTTTGGTTTGGGTTTTGGCCTAAGGGCAAATACTGCCGTGTAGCTTGTGCCCATTTCAACTCAGCCCTCTTCCTATACCAAAAGAGCAGCTTCACTCATAGCATCTGCTGGACATAGCATTTGACTTGTGCCATTCCCAGGCCTTGACCAGACCTTGTTCGGCCATAACTGGTGGGCTTGGGCCTAAACCTTGCGGAGGTTTAGGATCCTGCCGAGGAATCAGTCCAGACAACTGTGGGAGGTTCTACCATGTTCTGCCCCAGTCTCACTTGTTAGCACAGACGTGGCGGCCTACAAGTCCCCATCCAGGGAAAACCTGGGGGGAGAACAGTACAGGGAGCAGGGGCACAACAACCTTACTGCTGGTGCTGGGCCCCGAGCCAGCACAGGCCCGTGGGTCATTCACAAGTCGGTTGACCCCTGGCTGCTGTGTACAAGCACAAGGTGATGGCTTTGTGACCTGATTGTTGCTCCTTTAAATGCCCAAATGTTTCTGAGAGCAGGAGCTGTTTGCTCCTGCGAGCTCTGGGGTCTAATATGCATGTAGGTGCTTCTAGGGTTAAGCAGTGATGGACTGTAGGTTTCTAAATTTGATTCTTGGACTTTAGCACCAAAGTAGGTGGTCTGAATCTCACTAAAGATAAATTACTGGCAGTGAAAGCAAAGCATAAACACAGGAAAATGTAAAGGCCAGTGTAAAACTGTATGAGTGCATGGCATTTTCTTCTGGAGGCCCTTGCCTAAGTCAATCTGTCATACAGCTGCTCATCAGGCACTGTCAGACAGATGTCTGTCCTTCCATCTTCCTGTGGAACTGCAAACACAAGAAGAGAGTAATTTGTTAATGTGGGCCCAAAACATGCTTGTTTCAATGGGCTTGTGGGATTATTCAGATGCTAGAAGCACCCAGCCTTTCTGAACCGGTTGCAGGAAAATACAAGACCAGCATAATGAGTGAGATTTTAATGAGGGGTTTTGTTTGTTTGATTGTTTGTTTGCTGCCTTTTTTTTTTCTTTGCTTCCTCATTTCTTTTGTCTCTTCATTCAGGTATTTAACCATTGCCACTGGCTACTAAAATGACTTTCAGCTACATTATTTCCACCTTTGACCTTTAGAGCTGGTCTTACTCCAAATTTGTTTTTTTGAGCAATAAAACACTGCTCTGGTTCCCATGCACAGGATCATTTCCCTCTTAAGCAACAGCAAAACCTCGGTGCTCATGTTCATCTACATCAGTTGTTTCACACACACAAGCAGCCTTTAATTGCTGCCGCCAATTAAAAAACGTGTAACACAGGCGTACACACTTCGTTCCCGTGGTGCTGGGCTCGGCCTCCCTTTCAGCTGCAGCTTGAAGGAATACCACTCTATTTATCTCCCTGACACACAGCAAACGGCAGTGTCACGCAGTTCAGTGTGCGCGTGAAAAAGCATCTGCGCTGATCACAACGCTATTACTCTTAATCCCTCCGGCCCTGATATTTGTTCACCTCATGCCAGGAGGAAGAATAGGGGGCAGTTGCTTTGGATAAACAGGAACGACCGTGGGAGGTGCCCTCAGGAGGAGCTCTGTCATGATGGGCCTTCCCCGCTCTGACAGCACCGCGCAGCCTGCCGGCTCGGCTGCTGCTCCCTGCAAGGGAAGTGGCAGCGTGGCAGGCTGCTAAAGGTGTGATTGATGGGTGCTGTCGGTCCCTACCTGTCACCTCATTGCACTGACAGGGGTGAGCTACACCCCTGGGAGACAGACTTACATTGTGCAGCCCACCCGTCCTTTGCAGTGAGACCCTAATGTCCTGCTGCAGTGCTCCTCGCAGGTGGCGATCTCCTCCTCAGGCTGGGGAGGGTCGAGCAAAGAGCTTTAAAGCCTGTTTTTGCTGGCAAGGGCAGTGATATATCTCTCAGAAGTACCTGGAGACACTGGAGGAGCACTGGCTGCTGCCGAGGGCTGGTTCAGCCCGGGGTTAGGACGGATTCAGCCACAGCTGCAGGGACGTCAGTGAGAGAAACTTGTGGGATGCTGGCACGGCTCCACAGCCGTGCATGTGCAACGTTGAACACGTGCAGAGGGTTTGCAGTGTCTGCCCCCGAGCCCGAGGGATGACAGAGGTGACACAACCGTTCACCCCTGCCTGGGGGAGTCCCTTGTGTGTGCACGTGGCTGTGCTGGCACACGCAGGTGTGAATTCCTCACCCCGCAGGAGCGAGCCTGAACGCCATCTGACTATGGCTCTGGTTTTGCATCAACCTAAATCCGGTCAGAATAACAATCTTCCCTGGGAATCAGGGATTTTGTGTGTGTGTGTGTGTATGTGCGTGTTTGCTAGCAGGAGACTGAAAGCAACTTTTTCCACATTGCAATTTAAAGAGGATCATTCTAGCCACAAAGATCATTTAAATCAAACCTCAGACCATTCAGCCAGCATCAACACAAGAAACCAACAGCAGGCAAATCCAGCTGCCTTCCAGCAGCCCCTTCCCTCTCTCGCTGTCCTGTTCCCCTCTGTCACAGGCAGGCCGTGGTTGACACCTGGGCAGCCCAACATACCTCTCCTTGCATCTGTCGCACTGCAGCACTGGGGCTGTCAGGCCACGACACCCCAGCGGGCCCATCCAAAACCCACTGACGTCAGTGGAAAGGCTCCCACTGATTTCAGGGAAGGTTTCATCAGACCCTGGCTGAGGCAGAGCCATCCCTTCCAAACTTTCACTTGGTAGCTCATAGGCTGGCACTGGTGGTGCATGAAGACTTTTGGGGGAAAAACGTGCTGCTCCTCTGCCTGCAAGGAGAGCTCTGATGCCGCTGCTGGATCACTCCTTTTATCTGATGCCTCAGATAAGAGTGCATCTCACAGCTTCCCTTTCCCCTCCAAATCAAAGGCAGCGACTGCAGCTGCACAGCCCGGCGGGTCTGTTTAGTTTCTGTGGGCCAACAGCCACCAGCTGTAGAGGCTGCTGTGCTTTTTGCTGGATGGGAGCTTTTAATTCCAATAGACAATGTGTACAAATATTTCCCATATCAAAATTGTTCCATATCTTCCTAAGTTAATTAAATGCTAATTTTCTAATGAGGTGACAACAATGGCAACAACCTGTTATCTGCATGCTAGCTAGTGCCCGTAACCAACGGGTGAGCACAGAAACCTTGTGCCGTTATTAAACTATATTCCTATATTAATTAATTACTTTTGCGGCTGTATTATTCTGAAGCTGGTCAGAAATGCAGATAGTAATTAAATGTAAAATACATTTACGTTATTTTTGAGATTGCAGAGTTTCTTTGTGGTATTTATTATTTCACAGTGTTGTTATAGAAACCCCTTACACGTTTTCATGCTCATTGCTTGTTAGTTTAGCAAGAAATGCTGGAAGGAAAACTCAGGATAAAAGTGCTGTTCAACATACATTGAGCACAAATTAAGTTATAACAGTTTCCTGACTTGTGGAATAAAAAGGAAAAAGCCACTTGGAATTCATATTAAAGGGTGGCCATATAGCTGTCACGTCTTCACACCCAGAAAATGACTTCGGCACTCAAAATCTCGCAGAGGTTGAATTTATGTGCCTACATACAAAACAGAGATTTTTTTGTTTAATCCAGAAGGTTTCTGAACTCCCCCCTACTTCAGCTGCCAGTACAGAAGATCCCCAGACATCTTGATTCCTTCTGATACCCAAAAGCTCCTCAACCTTAAAAAGGTCAAATTGCCCAACATCTCGTTCATGCACCAGATTAGTTGGGACCCCAAAATTATGTTTCTCCACTTATCTTCCCTCAGGACTGCTTCAAGTCCTCTGAAAATTCCTACCAAACAGCTCTGAAATTGGATTTTACATAAAACACAATGACAGCTATAAATTTCCTTTGAAATATGCTGGAGTCAAATACTGCAATATTTGAATAGGATATGAGAGATACCTTCAATGCATTACTCTGTCTGGTCAGAGCTCATTCCTCTTGCAATACACTCTAGCCAGGAGGCTTCATTTCTCTGGAAGCTGGTGTGCGATTTTCCCGTCCCTTTTCAGAGAAAAGCCATGGTAATTTGCATCAGGACTGTGATTTCAGAGACGTGACAGCCACTCCACCTTTGACAGAGAAGGTTTAGGCACCTACCGTCAAGAGAGTGTCCAGATGGTAGGGAAAAGGACAAATCCTCATGATGGCATAGAAATTTAAAAGCCATGCTGGGGAAGGGGAAGGCATGTGATTTCAGACAGGCTCCTGGCTTCCACTTCTCCACGTCCTTTGATTGAAGTGAGGCACCATGCCCTGTCCTTGTGAATCTGACATTCCCTATGTGCTGTTCATGAAGCATGGGCAACCAACCAAGGATCAGGGAACTGAGATATTGAATAGTAAAATGCTAGACTGTGGAGATAGACAAAAATTTCACTGGACTTGAATCTTCTTAAAATCTGGGGTTTTGTATTTGGGAGCTTCCGAATGTTTTTCTGCCATCAGCCAGTACGGCTCAAAGGAACGAAGGACACATTTTCCCCCACTGCTGGGGAAGATGCTCTGCTAATGAAGACTCCTCCAGATTTTAGTAGGAATAAATTGTATACACCATGTTTTGAGAAACAGGTAGCAGAGTTCCATGTAGATAATTTTGCAGCTATTTTTAAATGGTATAAATCTTTTCACAATGAGCAACAGGTGAGATGCACCTGTAAACCATTTCTCTCAGTGCTTCAACAGGAGGATGTCCTACAACTGAATGATAAAGTCTGCCAGGAAAATTAAGCCATAATGTGAAATTCATGTTCAAAGGTGTTTAAAACAATTTGTTTACTGAATTCAGACAAATACCTCCAAACTGTTTTCATTACATTTAGTGCTGGCTAAGCCAAGACAAAAAATACAACACTGATAATAAGCTACAAGTCCGTTCACATTAAGCATTAGGTAGAAAAATAGCTTTCCTCTATTCCTCTGTGAGCTTCTTTCTATTCCAAATGTGGACAAATAAATCCTTATTATCCATTCCTAGCATTAGATGATGAGGATGATAATAAAAATAATAGTAATTTACATTTAAATAGAATATTTAATTAATTCCACCTCTGGAATGAATCACAACATCTGGTTAAACACAGATAATATCAATGTTGTGTGATAGATTAGGATCAGGAGAAGGGGAAACTGTGAATAAATAATAATAAAAAGAAAATTACTTGAATTGAGGTCTGTAGGAAAGCAACAGCTAAAAAATGCTTATCTTTGTGGAAAACTTCTATAGGGTGTTTAGTAATCATGAGTTTTTGGAGATTTGCCTCAACCTAAAGACAAAATCTTAATCTGTATAGCTATCCTGATACCATATTTAGGGAGGGACTGGGGAGAGAAAAACTGCCCGTGATGGACTGAAGTGTGCAGCTTCTCAGTGACTGTGAAATATGTTCTGAGCAAATCTCGGGATAAAGCCTGCTGGCACCACAAAGTGAGCAAAGTGAACCACTGTTTAAGATGCCTACGTTCATCCCAACCTATCACATTTATCTTAATGAATTTAGTAGTACTCTGCATCATGGACTTAATTAAAATATGTAAAAGTATTTTAATATTTAATTTAATTTTAAAATATTTTAATTATTTATTACTTAATCATTAGAAATAAGTATTTTAGTCTGTGACTGAATAGCGTATACAACTGTTCAATTATTTTTTGGCGATGAGGGTCTAGGTTTCTTTTCCCCCCTATAATTTCCATTTAGGACTATTCAGAAGTTGCAGCTCTATCTTGGCTTCCTGTGAAAAGTAGCAAATGCAAACCAATTGTTTAATGCAGCACAAGAAAAAACACACGTGTGGGAGACAGCAAGTGACATAGCCTTTTGAAGTTCTGCTTAGATCTTGGTCATGATTACAGAGAGGTACAGCAGTGAAACACACTAGGAAAAAAACAAACAAACAAATAAAAAAAAAACCCACACTCTTGCTGTAATATCCACAACAGCTGATGAATTGCACAATTCAATGAACCCCCACAACTGCATAAATGTTGGGGAATTACAATATTTTTATCCTTGTTTATGTATTATAAAAGCTCTATTTTTCCATTTGCTTCATGAATTCCTAATCCATTTATTCCACACTCAAAACAAAGTTCTGTCATGCTTTTGATGCAGTTTGGGATGCTTCTCCCTGGGTAGAGCTCTCTCTTCTTCAGCAGGGGTTGCACGCTGGACTGGACGTTTCTCCATGTCCTTGCTGGCTTCAGAAAATGTTTTGTCAGCAGAATGGGCCCATGCTGTCACCACGTGTGATAGAGCTTAGGGCGATACGAGAGTTTGGCTGAGCCTTGCAGTCCCACTGAGCCTTTCTCAGTGTCCAGGCCTTTATAATTCTTCCCCTGGGGAAAAGTGTTTGGCTTCTGATTTATCCCCCAAACCCTATTTGTCCTAGTCTAGTCCAAAACTACACTGTTTTGCTGGATAGTTTTTGAAAAGCTGGGCTAATGTTTCTGTTGTAAATTGGCCCCCAGGAGGCTCCCCCTGAGCACCGGGAGCACTTCTGTGCTGTGCGGGTGACGGAGCCCTGGCACAGGCTGCCCAGAGGCTGTGGGGTCTCCTCCTTGGAGCCCTTCAGAAGCCGCCTGGACGTGGTGCTGGGCACCCTGCTCTGGGTGTCCCTGCTTGGGCACGGGTGGCACCGGGTGGCCTCCAGAGGGCCCTGACAGCCTCAGAGACTCGGATTCTGTTGTGGCACAATCCTTGATCCACAGAAAATGAATTTATATGGGAACATTGTGGGTTTTGGAAGGAAAGATGGCTTGCTCACTTACTACAAGGCTAGTTCTCCAGGCAGGCTTTATAATGAACTCAATGGGGCTATGGTAATGTCATTCATGTGTATGTTGCCAGTGTATTGCTTTAGTTTCTTAAGCTCTCGTTAAGTCATGCACAGAAAGGATAAAACTATGCTACAGCAAAATTAGAACATTTACATAAAAAGTTGAATTTGTTTGAATAGGCCCACAGTCTTTCTCAAAATCCTCTACTACCATACAGACAATAGCCACAGGCCACCCTAAGAGCAGTTGGTGGCAGCCCTTCAGAGATCACAGTCCCACAAACCTGCACGCCCAGAAGCAAATTTATTACTGGCATGCTGTGAAGTGGGCCAGCCTGTCACCAGGTTGTTCCAAAAGTTACCCATAAGGTCCCAGTGCAGACAAGGGGCCGATAAGCTGGGAGGGCAGCCATCCTTCGAAGGCAGGGTCACACATCTACAGCTCCAGACTGCCTTCTGCTCCCTGGTGACTTCTGGTGTGGGCAGCTGTCCACTGTACATCCAGATCAGCCAAAAATCAACCCTAAACCAACCCAACTTCCAAGTTCCCTTCATTTGTGACTAGAGTTGGATTTAGACACCATCCTCCTGACAACTTAGCGTACAGGCTTTGTGTCCCCTGAGGCTTCTGCTCATCCTCCCACCTGCATTCCTGTCTCGGTTTTGCCTCCAGGGTATTGCTTGCACAGGAGTGCTTCGGGGATAAGCCCTGTCAATGCTTAAACAGCTCAGAGGGCTGATGCAGCAGCAGGGAGCATCATCAGCCACCCTGGCCCTGCAGGGACTGAAGAGTCCCAGAGCAGGCGAAGGGGAGAAGTGTCCTGAGGGCATAACCATGAGCAGACCCCTGCCTTCTGTAACATAAACTGCCCTGCCAGAGGTGCTGCATCTATCCCTGTGAGCAACGGCGATCTGCATCAGCCAGAGTGAATCAAGCTACCATCTGTGTGGGCATTTTTAAATTTTATTTTATTTTTTTTAATGCAGCTGCCACATATATATAGAAAGCAAGTCATTAGGAACATTATGGTATTAGTCAAATCAACTTTGTTTTTCAGAGGGATGAAAGCTAGATATGTAATTCACAAATAGTGGGTGTTGGTGGGTGGTAGCGTTACACAGAGGCTCTCAAGCTCTTTTCTCCTGTGTGAGCAAGTTTTCATTCTTGGAGAGGCATACGGTGTAACTGCTAAGTGGCCATGCAAGGTTTGTTTTTCCCAAGCTCCCAGGTAGGGTGAGCTCGCCAAAGCCTTGGTCTTTGGATGGAGAGGCAGAGCTGCTCCTTCGGGCCACGACACTGTTGTGGGTTTGAGGTTCTAGAAGAAGGGACTCCTCTGATTGCTGGTTGCTACCCTCATTTCAGGACTGCATATTCAGCCTTACACATCACTGATTATTCTTTCACTGGGACATACAAGGCCCAAACATTTTTCTGTTGTGCTTTCCAAACAAGGACAAGAGCATCTTTTCTGGAGTACTTTATCCCAGTTCCACCTTCAAGGACATCTGTGATGTCTGCCTCTGAATGATTAAGACTAGCATACAGCAGAGCTTTTACAGAATATCCTCCTTTTCTTCCTCATTAGTCTGCAAACTTGAGCTCACAGCCTATGCTAAGGTCAAGGAACACCTTGTGAGAGGAGCAACATAAGACAGAAACTCTTACACATGTGATGGTCTCTGTATTCCTCAAGACTTCTGAGACACAGAAGAACTTGACAGCACACGAAAATGTTGCTGGTGGATCTGTTTTTGATATTTGTCTGTGAGGCACGTAATAGTGGGGTATCTATATAAGCTGTAATTTAATGAACTGAGATCTTTATTTCTGCAGCTCTCCAAACTGGGGCAGCTAGGTAGCCTGGTGTTTTGTAATCCTGTTTTACTTAATTAAAGTCTTCATGTTGGCTGGGTGGAAAGATATGTTACCCTGTTGCTAGCAGATGATGAAAGGAGGCAGACATCATTAGTGTACATGACTCCTTCCTCAGCCTCCATCAGAGCTGGGGCCTCTGTAGTTCCTCTGGAACAGAATTAACATATTTCTCATTGAAATGTCTCTTTTCTCTCTTGTTCAGCTGCATACATTCCCTGTAACAAGTATTAAACTGTTTGGTTATCTGTAATGTGCCCAGACTTTCACAAAGGTTCATTCACAAATGAACTCCTGCTGTTAGGTCAAGGAAGGTCTATTTTAGCGCTTGCAGCTCCTATAATATTAAGCTGTTAATGAATTGACCAACTTTTCATCATACTTAGCATGAGGGATGCTTCTCATGGCCTCAACTCTGACTCCTGAAGAGCAAGATTTCACTGGGGTCCTCTCATAAGTTTTCTTGGGCTTATGCCATCGCAGGGGGGAGTGCATAAGAAGTAGCATCTGGCAGTACATCTGCATCCAGTCCCTGATGGCACCCTGAGATCCATCTGCTCAGGCGCGCTCCTCCCTTCGTACGGAGCTTGACATATCTGGTACCCCACTGCCAGACAACCTCAGCACACACTTCTTGCTCTGAGGGAGGCTGAGTCACTTTTTCAGTGTCTTCATCTTCTGCTGACCTCCTTGTTAACCTGATGTAAGAGTATGTGGTCTCTTTTCAAACTGCTCACGGCTCTCTGGAAGAAATCTGCTGAAGAGTCTTGACCTGAGCAAACAGACCAAAGACCCTAAAGTCTTAATTCTTTACAGAGGACACAAAAACAAAGCTGGTAACTGCAATAAATGTTGATGAGTGGGCGTGACAGATCTCCAGGCTTTGCAAGGAAGCAGCAAGGAAGCAAGGAGGGCCCCTAGGCCTGCTCCACTGTTAGCTGATCAGTTGAAAGTCAGTTGTTATTTCTTTGTTATTGTACACCATGATGCATTTTACATTATTGTACATATCATCCAGTAGACCCTTTCAGAGAAACCAAATAATTGAATACTTAACAAGGATGCTTTAATTTTCTTCAGTTCTTGGAAATACACAATCATTTTTTTATTCTGAGTTGGCAATGAAGATCTCCAAACTAGTGGTGGAATAGGAGGGATAACAGCTTCGTGGAAGCTACTCTACAGATTTGTACTGTAAGGCAGTAAGTATATGACAAAGGAGTAAGACCTACTTTTATCCTATATACATGTGCATCGTAATGAAAACTTCCTTTCTGTATTTATATTACCTTTTAAATTTAATACATTTTATGCCCATACATGTCTCCTGTGCTGCAGCAATGATTACTGTTTCCAAATGCCCTTGCTCACAGGGAGTATTTTTCTTTCTCCTTATCTGTACATTTTACATGAAGATGTACAAAACAGAAGCTATCTTCTGCTGCACACAGTATTCATTTAGTGACATGTCTCTTCCGTGTCTAGGAGCATAACATAGTGTAGCAGAATCACTTGCCACCCAGAGTTCGGGGTGCAGCAATCAAAGGAAACATTGCAGATTGTCTCAGATGCATCGTCTCTCCATCACCCTGTACCACCAATATAGTCCATTCATAGCAGTGTGTATAAAAGAGATTAAACAATCTATGTGAAGAGTCTCGTACATGTTTATTTTTTTTCTTTTCAGTTGTTTTTCAGGAATTACAAACTCCAACATGATATCAAGCTGAAAATTTCCTAATACAGAAGGTAAAATTAGCAGTCAATGAATAATTTCAAAACCTTTGCTCTTGTTAGAGTTATAGATCTGAAATTTCCAAGAAGAAATTATCAAATTTCAGCATCACAGTCTTTGGAAAAATTCATACATATGACAAGTAATTCCTATTTTGATGCAACCTTTAAGCAAAGAGAGGTAAATTACCATTGTGTAACATTTCAAATGAGATGCTACATTTGACCAAACTGTATTAAACCAAAACAAAACAGCTTTTCTATTAATTAAAGATGATGAATGTCTATGAGAAATAAACAAATAAATAAATCTGCAGTATTGTCATGAATAATACAATCATGTTTTTAGCTTGCCTTACTTTAATGTGAACTCACAAGTCTTCATGTGTAAGTGTGAAGACTGTTAAATAACATTCACAGGAATACAGCAGGTTTTAAAGGGCTGCTTTTCATACTCAAAATCTGGAAAAATTTTCCTAACATAGGTTGCCCAACTTTAAGTGAATTTGTGGCTTTGGTAATCATAGAATCATGGAATGGTTTGGGTTGGAAGCGACCTTAAAGCCCATCTAGTTCCAGCCCCCTGCCATGGGCAGGGACACCTCCCACCAGCCCAGGTTGCCCAGAGCCCCATCCAGCCTGGCCTTGAGCACCTCCAGGCATGGGGCATCCACAGCTTCTCTGGGCAGCCTGTGCCAGGGCCTCATTGCCCTCAGAGTGAAGAATTTCCTCCTCGTAACTAATCTAACTCTCCCCTCTTTTAGTTTAAAGCCATTCCCCCTTGTCCTATCACTATCTGCCTGAATAAAAAGTTGCTCTCCAAGTAAAAAGTTGCTCTTCAAAGACCTGAAGAAGCCTCTCTACTGTCTCCAGTGATCTGAAGAAGCCCCTCTACTGTCTTCTCTGTTCAGCACTTTCTATTATTATTTGAAGGGCAAAGACACAGTGGCACAAAGGTAAAGTAGTGCCTGAGATGAGCAGATTGAGAATAGCTACAGTTAATGAACAAATAAACGCAGATACGACCATCTGACTTTTAAGAAGGGACAGTCACAAGCTCATCTGGGCAGCAAGAACCCACGCTACAGTTATTAAAACAGCCCTGCTTTAATTAGAAAACTATAGCACCTTAGCTCATCTTTTTAAATGAGAAGCTAAAGGAAGCCATCAAAAGACAAGAAAGCAGATAATGACATAAGAACTCTAACTATGTGGGCCAGTGTGAAGGCTCCTGAGGTAAAAAAGGCTAAAAAAAAATCTCCCTGACTTCAGATTTTACTGTCCTTCCCAAAGCAGAGCAGGTCTTTCTGTATTATAGCGTAATAACTATTTGAGGTCTCTTCAGTTTCAGCCAGGTGAGAGCAATGCAGGTGGCAGCTCATCCTGCCCTTGCAAAAGAATAACGTCTACAGATTTCCTACCGAAAGTAGTAAGCATGAGCCTGGCACCCTTTTACTGGAAAGCAGTCCCACGCTGAGTAAGGCAAACAACTATGCAGAAACAAGTTTCAAACAGACAACAACAACAAAAAAAGACTTTTCTGGCACCTCTCTGAGAACCCAATAAATAAAAGTAAAAAGCCTCAACCTCTCAGCTTCTCTTTATTAGTGGTAACAAATCAGGCTCCAGTGATGGTAGGAGACTCGCCCTCTAGGTTAAGCACTGCTCTGTTCTTTTTTTGTAGCCTGTCCAAAGCAATCCAGGAGTGCAGTCCACTCCAAACACCAGCAGGTCCCTGCTGAGCAGGGGTGATGCTTGAGGAGTGCAGAATCAGCAAAAGGGCTCCCCGGCCATTTCCCTCCCTGTCTGTCCTCTCTGCTGTTCAGATCACAGGAGAAGAAGGTGTCTCCAGAGAAATGAAGACATTGCCAATATCAGTAAGAACATTTACATTTAACTCCATAGCAGACACACAATGCTACTTTAGCTTGGCTTTTTTTGTTGGTTGTTGTTTTTAATGTGAAGGGAGCAACAATTAGCCAGGTGTAAATTTACCAAACCCAGTTTATTCCTTATTTAAATATATGAGCCATTGATCCAGCGAGAAGCTGCTTCGTTTCAGACATCTTTATTTCCTCCTGCCCCCCTCGCCCCCTTTTTTTTTTCCCTACAAAAAATAAAAAGTTGAGTGAGCTCTGATTTGACATCAGAGTTAGCATTTCTTCCACCCTCTTCTCCAGCAACATGGTGACTTGCATGGTGGCTGTCTGCTGGAAGAACTGGCCATTTTCGTTCTTTTTCTTTCCACTCTCATTCCCAGGGGGGCTGTGATAGGACAAAGGTATCAGTTTGTCACCATACTCCATACTTACCTCCTGTGCCTCTGCTTTATAAATTCCTACAATTTCCTTGTGAAATGACAGACTCCCAAAGATCTATGTGCTGCTCACTTCTTCGAAGGTGCAGCAAAATGAAGCTTTTCATATCTCATAATATCCATATCTATAACTGACCAGAACAAACACCTTTTGGGAAGAATTTGGAAAAACTAGATAAGCTGCCAGCTTTTATCTGCTTTTCAGTGACTAAGAATAAGACAAGGGAATCAGGACTCTCGTTTGACTAGTCATGTATTTATTTGTGGCTTTAACATGCAAAAACAGTATAACAATTATAGAAGTTAGAAAAAATATATAGCACTGAAAAAAGTACTCATGCAAAATGAGGCTTCTACTTGAACTATTCTTCACAATCACCAGTTAGTTGATTTGTCCCAATATTTATAGTTCATCGTTAAAACTGCCAAAACTGGCAACCACCAGGATTGTTGTCTCAATTAAGGACAGTAAACAGATTGTCCCATTTTTTTAAATGAAAAAATCCAAAATGTAATACTTCACAGTTTAACATGTTTATTCATTTAAACGAGCTAAAAAATAGTGGTGTGACATCTGCTTGAGAGACACTGGTACCTAACATTTTGGCTGTCTCCCCACCAATTTGGTTCTGATTAAGGGGGGATGGGGGTGGAAGAAGAGTAGAGGATTCTGTCAGTTAAATGCATTGATAAACTACAAAAAAAATATTTCTTCACTCTTGGAAAAGTGTAGAAATACATCTATGAAAGAATGTATTACAGCAAACTAAGAGGATGATGGGGAAAAGTGCTGCGATATATCAGCGTCGGCTCTTTCAGGGAAAAATATTGTAAGCATATGATCACAGACAATCTTTGCCAGTTTATTTATCTCATGGATTCATTTCCCAAAGTGCAGGCATAATCCACCACAAAATCTTTTAAGAAGCAGTTCCAACGTCACATTTCTGCTGTCTTATTGATGTGCCATATTGTTATTTTCTTAGTCATAAGCATCACTAATTATTATGCTACTGTAAGTAAAACTTGAAATGCAATCAAGATCTGTAGTATCCTGTTTGTTGGCACTCGAACTTGCATAGTCTGCATTTCAAGTACAGTACTTTACAGAAAATTGTCCCAAATGCATTTGACCTTCACCAGTTGGCTCAGTTGTGCCTTTTATAGGCGCAATCCCATACATCAGAGCAAAATGAATCATCACTCTGCTGGGAGCTGCTAGCAACGTTTTCCTCTCCGAAGGGGCAGCATTCAAAACTTGGCCCTAATTCAGCAGAAAAGCCTCTTCCTTGGTAGCAGTTTTCATGGACATGGGATGGGTAGTTTTGTAGGGCTTCCACTGTGCCTTCGCTTAGTTGGGTTGTTTAGAAGCTGCTTCCAAACACAGCTTGTTAGGTCAGCTATTCTAGATTATACCTAAATGAAAGGATGAGTTTGCTGGTGTTGTACATCTTTGCAGTTATGTACGTGCTGTCCCTGCTACAAGCTGGTCTGATGAATGGAAGGAGCTATGACATACCCTGAATCACATGATGTCCATATGATATGCAACAGTGAAGTTTAAATAAAGCGTTCTTCAACAAAAGTTTAAATACATCTCTAGGGTCCATTAGGGAAATGCTTAACATGCCTCCTAAGCTTCCAGTAAAATATATTTATGGACTCTAGGAAATAGAGTTAAAGCCTTTCCTTGGCAATGCTCACCAGCAGCACTAGTAAAACTACTATACTGAGGCTTCTGTCCTGAGATGGTCTACATGCTGGTTCTGCCTCTGTGGGATCAAAGGGAAAAGAAAAACTGCTGAGGAAATATTTACTGAGCAAAATCACTGCTGGAAGGCTGTCGTGCCTTCCTAGCCAGAGACTCTTCCAGATGGGACATCCTCTCCCACCCACTGCGCGAGGGCCCAGTACAGGCATCTCCACCACAACCTCTGCCTGAAAGAAACTCTGTTTACTCCACAAGCAGACTGAAGTCTACCCTGTTCCCAGAGGTAAATACCCTTGAAAAAACCTACCCAGTCAAGCCAGGGCTGCTGTGTAAGTGATTTGATCAGCAATCTTTCTTTGAAGCAAGTGTATAAAAGTATTCCTTTTATAATAAAGTCAACTTGTCTGAAGTTGATGGGAGCTACACGGAACAACTTCATCTACAGAAAATCTGCTGTATTGGTATTGGATAAGATGCCAAGGGAAGTTCTCTTTATTGTCTTTTAAGTATTCATAGGCTACACTTAGTCTGAATATGAGCTCAGAGGTTAGAAAGGTATAGAATAATATAAATATTCTAAAGCTGGCGAATATCACTGTGCACATTTGAACATTGTGCTGTCCAGATTGCTTTAGTGTCCTTCAAAATGTATATGTAATTCAATGTGATACCTCCAACATTAATAAGAGCACAAAGATAATACAAATACATTTATTATTAACATAGGCACTAAGCAACTCATACAAAGATAGATGGTCCAAAAATAAGGAGGCATATTTCAGTCTGTGATATAATTAAGAGCAAAATAAGCCACATGTTTGCAAGATTCAAATCAGTCCCTATTCTAAATTACCAGGTATGGTCACTAGAAAGTAAAAATAACTTCAGGTTAGATTATGATCTCCTTTGAGTAAATCAGTTGTAATTTCAGCGAATTCATAAATGAGTAAGCTCATAATCCAAACTCATTGTTAATGTTGTTGTGCTTGTGCCTTTTAGAAAAACAGGGATAAAAAAATTTATGAAAGGTGGAAGCTTTTAGCTTTAAAAACATATTGACATGGTTCCATTAGAAATTATTGTGCTGATAAGAGAAACAGTGTGCTTGCTGCAATATTTACCAGGTATTTCTGTGTACACTGAACAGAACTCTATCCAGTTTATTTAAGCAACAGAAAATCTTCTCATTACATGAAAATATCTTTCATGTAAATGAGAAGGCCTAACCTTAACGAAGCCAACAGACAAACTGCAAACTATGGTACTTGTGGGCAATATGGACTGATAAGCCACAAAACAGGAAAGTTGCTTCAGTCACACATTTATGCACTTCAGATTTTGTCTATGAGTCATAATTATGGGAAATGAGATCTTCATGTTCTAAGAACTTCATAAATTTGACAGTAAGAATAGCATGCTTTTTAATGTAACCAAGTCAGAAAGCAAGTTACGAGACAACTTGCATGATGGGGATAACCACACATCATTCTGAGACCACATACCACCCAGGGAGCTACATAAACACATTAAGAAAGCAATCCTTCCAGCAATTTATGGAACAAGAAAATTGCTCATGCAAAGTAAAAGGAGAGGTCTGTAGGTTCTGTGACATGTGGTGTGGCACTGGTGAAATGAACGGCATGTCACATCCAAGAAGACAGATTGTGATATGCCTTTCTCTGCACTGAAAGGCGGGCCATGTGTCAGAAAATGCTTCACCATAAATTCAACGTGTTGGTAAGCGTTTGGTCACGTATAAGAGTATTAGCCGCCTATAAGTCATATGAATGTATAAATGTTAAGATTTTGTGTCTGTAACAGTCATAATTAGAAAATGAGAAATATTTGCATGTATATGTTTTTCCCTTTCATATTCTTGGAAGACGGTTGTACTCTGAATTTCTAGAGGAGTTGTTTTGCATTACATAAAGTGAATGAGGAGTACGAGAGATAAGAAGTGTATCCTTAGAGAGCCATAACGTATATGGTCATAGTTACTGTATGGTTTAAAAATTAACTGCATTGATCTAAGTTCCTTAAGTGGTGATAATGGGACTGTGTCAATTTAAAATAAATATATTTTCCATTATAATAGTTGCTAGGATTTGGTATGCCTTTGTCTTCAAAATCAGTGTATGGAATCTAACTCAGGCATTTCTGGAAAAGTCAGTAAATGTCTCATTTACAATTAAACCTAACCTTCAGCCCACAGACTAGTATCAAAGATACAACCAAGCTAGTCTGCTAACAAGATTTCAGAATTATAGTAGCTTTTCTGGAAGTTAATCTGCCTAACTCATTTGCACATTCAGCACTAATGGCTCCATGCTCTTCTTGGTTTCAAAACAAAACCAAACTAGAGAAAGACTGACCACAAATTTAAAGGATCAAACCAAAACCTTTACAACCATAAGCTCAGTAATATGCTGAAGCTGAAGCAGAACAGTGTAAAGGCAGAATTTAACAGCTCCCTGCAGCTGCTTTGACATACCAACTTCTTCAAGTTGCTTGTGGTTATCAAAGGCATCAGAAATGTTATCTACACTGCATATTCTGAAAGAGACTTTGTGAAAATTAAAGGATGACACAGAGCCAAGATTTTCCCAATTATTAGAAGTGTACATAAAAAAAAAAAAAAGCCTCTTAATACTTACAACTTCACACATTAGTTTGATGATAAAAATGATTGTATAACCACAAAGAATTTTTTTTACAACATCCCCCTCACAGGTAGAGCCAGTTGATACCACAAACAACAGGAAGAGTATAATTAAAATATAATTTTGACTTTATATTAATAATAGAGCAATACACTAATTAAACCCAACATCGACTGAACTTTCTATTTACACTAGTTCAGACAGCACAGGAGGCAAAGAACTGTGTTTCAGAGGCATATGCGAATGCTAGAGCTTCTGTCATCCAGGTGCCATTTCTGACAGAACACATGTGTGCTGAACAGTTGGCAAAAGAATGAAAAAGATTACTGTAGATATATGGGCACACAGAATCTGGGATGACATAAAATTAAGTCCATATAGGAGGTGACAGACTGCTTCTAAAAAGATAATTTTTTCCTACAATTTCTTCCATCTTTGTGTGTGCATGTGTGCGCACACATTTACAAGAAAGATTAAAAGGGAGAGAAAGACCGAGGGTTTTTTGATATACTTTAAATATAAAACAATAAAAGATTATTTTATTTGGTATTTCTGCTTCCTCTTGGGAAAGGGAAAGGAACTTAATTTGGCTATTAGGAAGCTTTGATTCCTAAATTTACTCAAGGCAGATTCTTATCCTGTGAAGTCAGCATCAATACCCATGATAATAATAGCACCTGTCTTTCGACATCAAAGTTCTCTGCCTGAGAAAAAATAATGTAAACAATAAACTTCATGTGTTGTACTGCAGCTCCTGGCTTCGGTGTTAACCAAATATACTTGCCGGGCGTGAGTGTTCTTCGTTTATTTTGGAGATCTGGAATGTAGAAGTAACTGATGTATTGCAAAACTTACTAATTTGGACTGCAAGAAATGGCATTGTTTACTGTCTCACAGTGAAGAGACTGTGTGTTCCTACGTAGTCTTGTTCAAGCTGAAGAAATCGTGATGATAGATTCATTGCATCTGCTAGTTTTCATCTGGATCCAGATCAAGGTCAACTTCATTGGAAATGTTAAGATAAAAGAAAGCATAGAAAGCCAACAAAAATACCAATATAGCTGCAAGGACAAGGGCAACTTCCTGCAGAAAAAAAAAAAAAAAAGGCAAAACAAAAACTGTTAGGAACACTATCATAATTTAAGATAAATAAGAAATAAATGTTACTTCCCCTCTATAATGCACATCAAAATAACACCAGACGTAGACTCTGCATAATGTATCAATACTTTAATGATTTCTTCTTTTTGATTACCAATTCAGAGTGTTATAAAACCCATTCACTTAATAAAGATTTTGGTGAGTTTGATACACCGCCAGAAATAAGATCCTTGGCTCAAAGATCTTGGTCTGACCTAGAAATAGGAGCTTTATGTCCTTTTATTATTCCATCCCTTCCTTTTCAAAAGAAAACAGAATTCATGAACCACAGTTTTGAACACAAATTTAAGTTATGAATTTACACTGTGAATTTTGATGTTTTCTAGCAATATGTTACTGCTTTTTGCCAACAAATTTGTAATTTTTTAATGAAGCAAACACAGTATGGTGGAAGTCAATGAAAATTGCTACCTCTACCTCCCAACCTCCTGGCATACATTACAATATGGATCTACAAAATCCTTCAGAATTGGATGAAACTTTTCTTCTTTCCTCTCTTCAATAAGGCAAAAAGCACAACAATTCGCACTTGCACTTGCCTCTCTTCCCATAAAATATTGCAACTTGCTGCATCTTCCTTAATTAACATAAAAGAGTCTTCCAAAGTATACATGATTTATAGCAGCTTTCAGAATCAGAAAAAAATGTTTTTCTACTAAACGTCATATTCACTATGTGACTGCCTATCATCATATTCTATCTTAAGGCTGGACTCTGTTAAGCTCCAGCTTTAGATCTTGGATATAACAAATCAGAGTGTGATCATCCTCTTTAAAACACTACTTCTCGCAAAGTTGCAGTGTTTCAGATTTTTAAGTTTTTATTTTCCAGGAAAGCACAGCACACTCCCTTTACTGTTGACTCTCATTTTGTTAGACAATAAAAGAAGAAATACAGATTTGAGAAAAACCCCTGTGTTCCTCCAGCTCACAGTAAGTACCACTTCCACAGCTAACAGCACGCGCCGCTTCATTACCTATCACCGTGAAGGATTTTTGAAATCATGTACTGGGGTACACGTACAAATCATGTACTCATAAGGAACAGGTCAGTTTGCCCACCCCCACAAACCACCTACTCCCTACAAAAAGAAGCAATAATCTCTCCTCAGAATCTCAGCTTCATGTTAACCTACAAATCATCTGCATCAGAGCAACCCACCCATATACTTAAAAGGGGAGAAACAGTTTAATGCATTTATAGCAACTAATCTGAATTGGTACAGAAGATGCTTACATCAAACTTACTCTGCCAGTGGGACAGAAGGGAGATGCCTACACCTCACCTAGACAATCAGGCAACCTTTCCAGGTGAAGGAGAGGATCTGGCCCTCTTCAGTGTAAGATTCCTTGTGTCCTAAACAAGAAATCTAAACAAGGTCACAGGGACACCCTCTAAAAATGCCTGTTTCTCCCCTTAGACCATGAAGGGAGTGTAGATGATGGGTCAGGTGTAGAGATTTACGCTGCAGGACAAGTCCCATCCGGGATCTCCAGATTCGTGGTAGCTGTGTGACTGACTTCGCACGTCCACTGCCATGAAGGAGTTAAAAGTGTGTTAGCTTCACTTTTTAAAGTCTAGCCCATAATCTGGCATTCTTCTATAGAACAGCATTTCATTTGCATTTACATGAATGCATTATATAGTTTATCAGAATGTTGGATCAATAATTCAACATATGCCGTCTAATAAACTTTGAAATACTACTGCCTAGTTGGTGTAAGCTTTATAAAAGTCTTTGTTCTATAGAAACCTTTGCTTTACATTTTATATGGATGATTAATTGATATGCACTTTAAATTTATTTTACATTAAAATCGTTCCTGTAAATTTGCTGAGGCTGTTTGCTAAGGATTTCAGCTACATTTTCCTCTTAGAGTTATCCCATTCTCTGAGCCTTACCCTCCTGTTTTTATATGATTTGATTAAAAAAAAAATACATCTAATTCACTAATATATTAAAGGAAAGTGATTTTTGCTTTGTTGCAGTTACAACACGTCAGTATCTCACAAAAGGGCATGGCAGCATCAGACAGGTTTCATTTATTTCCTTGTATCCACAGCTGTGCTCCCAGACCCATCTGGCCACACAGCTACTAATCTTAAGAGGATGTAATAAACAAGTGACATACAACTGCAAGCTCCATCTGCTCAGGAGAGTGGACAACAAAACCGTACAATGCAGGCACCGTTCACACTTGACACAGACAGCAAATTCATTCCAGTATTAAAAGTTTTTTCCCTTGTTTGGATGTCACACTTGCCATGTTTTCTGCTCTACAATCAGGCCACCTTCCCTCTCCCTTCTCCCCAGACTCCCTTATGAAATACCGCGGTAGCAGCAGCAAAACTGGGGGGAATGTTTGCATTAAAGATATGTTTTCTGGGATGCAAAACTGGGAAAATCTTGTTTTTATCCTCAGGCTGCCCAATAACTGCTTGGGAGCAGCTCTTTAATTTCTCTCTGCCTAAGTTTTACAGCAAGTAACACCATGATAACATTACTTTCCTTACACAGGCATTAGGATGTAGGTGAATGGATCAGTATTTATTAACCCTGGGAATGACAAGCCTTATTGAAATTCCAAGCTTGAGAATTATGCAAGCACCTTAATTCTGAGTTACTGAAGAAGGCCAAGTAACAAAAATCTAAAATAAATGGTCTAACAAAGGACGCCTGGCTCTTAGCTAGGGATATGCAGTCTCTTAAGAATTGTATCCAGTTTATGAACTTTTATAAACATAAATTTTGCAATGTAAGTAGCAAATGAGACGCTACACCACTACACTGTCTGTGCAACAACAGTACATATTGTCATTCTAATTTGTTTTATACTTATCAGGCTTTGCTATTTGTATTTTAAGCCATGCATAGAAATGAAATGTTAAAATACTCCCCGCTTGGCATATATAGCTCCCTTTCTCTTGCACTTTATGGATCATCCCTATCATCCCTCTGCGAAATCCATTTACTCTGAGGATTTCACCATGAATAATTAACCAATAAGAAGAAGTCTTATAGAAATAAACTTAAAATGATCACAGGGCTTTTTCTCCTTTTTTCTTTTTTCTTTTATAACACGGTGCAGAACACTAGGAAATAAAATCCCTGCTCTCAAATTCCAAAGTACAGTCAAAGAAGCTTTTAAAAGGAACACAATTTTCTACTATATTCTCTCAAATTTAGAATTTCTGCAGAAATCTATTGATTGCAGCTTAGTTAAGTTTGTCAGAAACTTCTCCATAAAGGAAACACATGCCATTACAAAATACCGTAGATTTAATTCTCCTATCATTTTTGTCAGTTTTATGTCTCTCATGCCAAAATACTCTGGTAATGTCCTCAGATTCAACCTGATGGAATAAGTTGCAGAGTTGGGATCTAAATAAGATTAATCAGGATATGAAAAAACATGGGGGACTAGGTGGGGAAAATATGTTGAATATGGTTGTACATATTTGGACACTGTGTATAACAGTATCAGATACCATGTATATAAAATACCACACTCAGGAAATTTTAAGTTTTTTACATGTTAACTTATTTGTTTATTGTCCTCCAAATAGACGTATATATATATATATATATATATTTTATCTGACACCATCTTAATCTAGGTGAAAGAGTACCACAAATTTCTGAACTATTGAAACTATTATAGAAACTATTTCTAGATATTTCTGAAAAGGGATAAAAAGAAAATCACATGGACCAAGGACATTTGTCTTTTTAGAAATAAAACTTACATGGACTTAAAAATAAATCTTCTTATCCCATATAATTTCTAAGTGGAAGACTTTAGCTGGGCATTCACTGTGACCATTTTTTAGAATTTCAAAAAATAAGAACTAAAAATGAATGTTTACTTGTTAACAAGACATTTAACATCTAATGCAAGGTAACAAAAGTAATTTACTAACTTTTATCAGTAATTTTTAGGTTATAAACTTTTACCATTAAGATTTTCAGATGTTACAAAAACCATTATGGTCTCAAATAATGAAACCAAGGTACTACTACAATGTCATCTAAAACAGATGGTTATACGATCACAAAGCAGGATTCATTTTAACACAGCTAAATGCAAGATAATATAGTAGTTATAATTGTAATATTGTAGTACTACGAAGATGCTACTAGATAATATTGTAGCACTTACAAAGGCAGTACTTACAAAATGGAAGACTCTGCCTTGAAAGCCTGTGACTCTAAAAAGGTCTTTCGATTTAAGAGGTAACCACTCCCTCAGTGCGATCTCTAGATGTGGAAAGGGGGATTTCCAGTAAGGAGATGACTGTTATTTATTTTATCATAGAGAAGAATGAGAGGTAGCTTGGTTACAGCATATAACTATATGCCATATACCTGTATTTAAGTAAGATGCTTCACAGTGTGGGGTCCTTCTACCTTGTTTACAAGAACCTCTTGAGGTCCTGCCGAGATTAGATAAACTCGGTCTTGAAATAAGATGTAATTTCCTAGGAACAAGAATGAATGAACATTCAAGTAACCTCTTGGGGAGAATATGGACTTCCATGGCTGTGAGTCTTTTATAGCAAGGTTTCTCAAAAAAATAAAAATAAAAATAATTAGCCATTGGGAAGAATACTTCAACTTGGGCATGTGTGAAAGGAGGTCCTGGCTGCTAGCTCTGGATCTGGTGAACAAAATCCTCCAGACTGCTCCCTTCCTTCAGGGCCTGGGAAGACTGGAATTGTTTTCATGGTCACTGCTACATTCTGAATCCCTGGAGTAACAGATTGTCAAAAATAATGACAGTTCATGCTTCTGTGCTTCAGACTTTTCTATATAGGATCAGAGTAAGAGTTTCTGTCCTTTCCAATAAATTTCCCTTCAATTATATTGATTCCATTACCGGGATATGATGTTTTATTGTTGGACTTCCTTTCTTTCAACTATCCTTTGAAGTGTTAGAGCTTGGTCATAGCCAGATACTAAAGCCTGAGAAAGATGGACTTCTGCTCTGAGATGGTACAGAAAACCCTCCTAAGCTCCCGCCTGGTGCATCTTGTTCACATGCTGAAAGTCACCATGATTACTGTGTTTAAGTGTACTGGTCAGGCCAGGGTCAGATGGGAGCAATCTGATTTTGTTTTTTCACTTTGTACGCTTTTTTTCCCCTCTCCCTTCCATTTCAAGGTCAGGGATCAAAGTCTGACTGCTGGGAGCACTGGAATATATCACACTGTTCATTGGTGGTATATTAAGCTGCCCTGCTCTTTTTGTGAGGCACATAAACTGGTTTGAAGACCCAGTACTTTGGGCCTACAAAAGTGCTTGGATTTCCTAGAAGGTATCTGGATGAAATTTTATGATCTGTAGTATATAGGAGGCCAGATCAAATGATCTAATAGTCCCTTGTGGCCTTAATTTCTGCAAAGCTATGAAACTGTATTCCCAACATATCTTGGCAAACAGTCCACTAACATAGCAGATTATGAGCAGCATGAAATCAGAGAACACCCTTTGCCAAAATACACTAGGAATGTTTTGTTATCTCTTCATACATAACTTGTTCCAGATGAGATAAACTCTTAATAGAGAGCTAGCTAGCTAAACAATAGATTAAGCAGATATGCAGAAGAAAGACAAGACAGAGAGCTTCCACTTCTCTAAGAAACATTTATTCCTTAGCTCAATCAATGTACTATGATGCTAATAATTCTCTATGGAGCGGTATTCTGCAGCTGATTATGTCTTTGCAAGTGGGTGTAAAATGCTACTGTTCAGATTTGTGTCTGCTTTCCAACAGTAGAGAAGACTTCATCATCTATCCCTTGGACCACAGATTCATTCTTGCAGCCTGTGAAAAAAACATCTCCTCAAGACTTCCCATTACTTTTGGCCTCTGCATACAAAACCCCAGCTATTTGGGGCTGAACTTGAAGACTCCTCAAACCATTTTCCCCTTGCCACCCTCCCACTGGCACCTCTAAGAGCTGAGTCAGCACTGACAGCATAGAGTCCTTGCTACTCCACCTGGTCGTCACCTCCAGGTGGGCTTCCATCAGCACGACCTCTGGGGGCAACAAAACAACCACAAAGAGAAAATTCAGAGGCTCCCTTTTTGGTACTGCTATAAAGAATTTTGTCTTATCCAAAAACCAAGAAACACCCAACAGATTGCTTTCTCTCCAAGTTATTTCTTAAGACAGGGATCCTGCTTGTCCAAGACGCACCATGTATTTTGGCACTGTCTGCATTAGTGTCATGTATACAAACAGAGCCAGCACAATAGCTCTTTTACAATATTTAATTTTTAAACATGTTTAAAGAGCGAATATTACATTGAATACTAGCATGGTCACCCTGCTTGAACTAACTTTTGATAGTTATTAGTGCTTAGCTACTTCTCTGACATTATCAACATGGATAAAATCTCTCATTGGGGAAATTAAAAAGTACTAAATGGCAGTGACTGAAAGAAACTTTGTTACTTTAAACCTTGCATTAAAATGACAAGGCAATCAAAGTTTGACAAGACAAGCTAATTAGTATGCCAGCGATGAAATGTGAAGGATCTCCAGGGGATCAGTTCTCGAAAGTTTTATGTCATTTATAAGGCTTTTTTTTTAAAGCAAATGTTGTCAGCTCTTATGGTGAAATACACAACAGCGGAATTTCATTATCTTCATAGATATTGAGGACTACATCCCTTCTCTGTTTTTCAGTCCTCCTCTTTCCCTAAATACTTTAGTTTATATCTAGTGGTTGTTCTTCCCATGAATTGGACCCCAGTGCAAAACAATGCTAGAGGTATCACTAAGTACTAAAAAAAACCTATTGTAAATGGCATTTTCGTAAATGTATAAAATTTTCCTCTTTCCTTGAGAGGTTGTACTTCTATAAGTATGATAAGGTTATATCTCCTCTACAGTATTTTTATTACCTGCAACTTAGCTTTTATAGGAAAATGTTAATATATTTTGAAGTGCTGCATACCTACTATATCGTGTATTGAAACCTGGATAAACAAATAAATGGAGAGTGCACATATATATGTTTTTTCTCAAACATTTAACAAGAGCCTTGGCCATTTCTATTTAAAGTGCTGCCTACTTATTGCATTGCACTGTAATTACACCACTTTTCTTTCAACACAAACTGAAGTTAGTCAACTGTCACAGTACAGAATCGGAGCCTACGTCGTATAAAAACACTAAAACCTCACCCTTAGGAAGGTGAACCATGTTGTTTATCAGCATCAGAAAACTTTGCTAATATGAAGTGACAGCTGTGACAATACCTTCCCAAATGAAGAGCTCAGGCACATGCAAAACTCTGAATATTAGGAAACAAACAATTATGTGCATTTAGACTCGAAATAGTTTCAGAATTGTACATAACCTGATGGGTTATATAAGCTCAGCGAGAAGGTTGTATACAAAGGCCGTGCCTTCCTTGCCCCACAAGAACATCCCTGCAGGGAGAAGTGTCCACCTTCCCTTCCCTTTTGCTTAAGCTCTGCCAGCTTTTGTCAGCAATTAGGAAGCAAGGAAAATGACTGAGATCTGTTTGGGGGCAATCAGAATCAGATTTTATGGCCCATGTGTGCAAGAAATTTAACAGCCAGAAGACAATATTTTAAAGTTTTTGTTGTTATTGTTGTTTTGTTTTGGTTTGTTTGTTTGTTTGTTTAAAAGGCAGAGGCAGAATTGCAAACCTAAGACACCTAAGACATTGCAACTAGCGCAACCCCAGGAACACAACACCCCATGACCTGGAGAGCACGTGTGCACTTTTATGGCAAAAGTAATTCCAAACTGCAACAAAGCTGGCATTCTACAAAAATATGCAGAAACACATTTGTACAGGATAAACTGTTCTTGTTCTCCTTATTCACTAATATTTGGTATTCATTATACATACGATTACACATATGCTTTTCTATTCTCCATCATTTTAAAGTAATAATTACTCAAGATAAAAATGAAACAAAACATAGTCTGAAGGACATATTTTTCTCACTTGTAAGAGATACACGTAAAACTTGTACATTTCTAAAGAACTAGGCTGTACAGCAAAAGTCTCCAGGTAGAACATCACTTTTAAAAGGTCATGTCATTGAAAGTAAAATGAAAAGAAAAAGTAAAATTTAATAAGAAGGGAAGGAGAAACATCGAACTCAAAAGGTTAATAATCTATCCTTTAAACAAAAAAGGCAATCTACTTTTTCTCATTAAAAGCTGACACACAGCACTAACTGAGGAGATTATGTTGTGAAAACATACTGCATCGCATGGTAATGCTTGATCGAGATCAGCAATCAGGAGCAAAAAGAAAGCACTGTTTCGTGATTATAATAGCAAATTCTGGAAGACAACCAAATACATCATCTGGCAGCTCAACAGCTGTTACAGCTTGGTAGTAATACCTTGGCATTTGCTATAAGCTATAACTTGAAAAAATTGATTTCTCATCTGCCAGAAACAAGAAAATGTTCTCCTTTTAACATTTCTAAAGTTCCTTTCACTAGAATACTCAGGTGTCTGATCTTTTAAAAACAAAGCAAACAAACAAACAAAAACACAACATTTTTTAACCTTCCTGCTAAGCTAATTGTATATCACTTTGATTCAAAAATAAGTATGATGGAAAAATATTGGATGCCACCTAAATAAACAATGTACATTCAGCCAAACTCCATTCTGATGATCCTGGATAGAACATAATATTCCTGATTGCCTTCCTTCTTCATATTCACAGCCATATTCAGCCAGCCACTATTACACTTCATACCAGCCTGGAACAGGGACATTTCCAAAACATATTTCAGTCCCTTTCCAAGTATTTTGCTGTTAGTTAAACCTACTGTTTTCCAAGTCAGAGGTAGTACACAAGAATGCAGACTGAGATGATAATGCTGTGAATTTACAATATTTAACAAACACTGTCTTTAAATGACATAAGAAACTTATTCTAGAAAGCCTAGTTCTTAGAAACGGGTATAGGGCAGGAAGAGGAAGAAGGGAGATGTTTTGTGTATTGTCACTTTTGTAACAATATAAAATCATTAAAGCATTTGTTTTGTGCACAGAGTGGCTCACAGAAAAGATCAATTTTCTAAGTATACAATATTTTACTGACATTAAAGTATGCATCATAACAAGAACATGGACTACTTAAAATCCTTTAGTGTTTCATCTATTCTAGTTATCTTAGGGTTAAGTAAAAGCAATCCATCATAAATATTTTAGATTCCGGCATTCCACTTAGATTTTGAAGTGTCATAAACAATATCTCTCAGAAATCAATATTCACGCAGTACATCTATGGGGAAAAGAAACAAGAAATACACAAAGGTGGGATAAGCTATCAAAGAGAACTCTACCTTCACGCCTAGTGCAGTTTTCTTGGCCTCTGCTTTTAATCTTGTTGCTCTTAACATAGGCCTGGTTTTCTTATAATCTTGTTTTCCTAGAGCAGAAAAACACATTTATTGAAAATGATGAAAAAAAAAAAAAGATAAAGAATCTCAGCAATTATTTCAGTCTGAAAGTCAGATCTAACATTTTGAAAACATCCCCCAGTTCAGCACTTTAACCAGAAGCTGCTTTATAAGCCAGGGGCCCAACCAGTGCAACAACGGTCCTCAGCACAGGTGATGATAGCAACAAGCAAGAGTTGATAAATCAGTGCAGAACTTATTACTCCGGAGAGACATCCAAATACACATACTGACAGCCACCCACTAGAACAATGTTTACTAAATTGTTCTGTACGCATCAGACAGCAAATAAGTAGATTAAAGACGGATGACGTTTTTTTCCCTCACTTTTCAATCAAAACAAAATTTTCATTATCATTTTTGTTGGTTAGTCATCTCTAACGCACTTATAAATGTGTAATACGTGACATTCTGGTGAGTGTAAATGTTTCATCATTCTGAACGGGAACATTATTCCGTGAGTAGCAGAATTCGGAGACATGCAGGTCAGTCCAAGTAAGCATTAATAAAACCACTGCTTCGCACCATCCGTTTATAGAAACACATTACACAGAATCCTCCAGAAGTGTCTTAGATGGACTTTTAAAAAAAATATGGGGACTACCTCTTGCAGCCACTAAATAGTGCAGCCAAGTGTTTCATTACTGTGAGTCTATATGAACCGAGTTCAGAGGAAGACATGAAAGTACTTAGAAATGTCATAAATCTTTTATCTCAACTTAATAATAAAGCATAAGATACTTGATATATCTCAGGTATATTTTTCCTGCTTAAAGTCCCTGCTACTGTTGTACTGTATACTATTAACCATAGCCTCTTTAAGTCCACAGAAGTCAAGGTACTGATACAGTCAGAAAAGGAGGAGAAGGAAAAGAAGAATACTCTAAGAAAATGCTCAGAGGGGTAGAATCTCAGTGAAACCGCTTTGTCTTTTCAAAAAAGTCCTTTCCTCCACCCCCCACCTGCCCCATGCGTACATGCATTTTGTCCTTTTTGCCTATTTACAAAGCTGAGCTGCAATGCTTAAAGTAGAAATCTTTCATTATTTTCTTTACCACTAGTTTTACATCTAGGTTTCATCGTTGTTAAATTCAGATAACTTAACCTTTTCCTCTAAAAGAGTGCTCAGTAGTTTTGTGCATGCAGCACTCCCATTTAATCTGCCAGATGGGGCCTTATGTTCACAATCAATAGTGCAATCTTCTCATTTCATTGTCATCTTCAAAACTGGGATATTACAGCACAGTGGAGAAATTCTGAAACATGAATTGGAAAAGAAAGATCTTCTCCAGCGATACTCTGAATTCATGGAAACACACTTCTACCTTTGTCCACCTTTTCTGTTTCATCTCTCTGCTCATACTCAATGCAGAGCTCTTCTCTGTGTAGAATATTGTGGATGCTGAACTCGCATTATGAATTTGCTCTCATGGTATAATCTCTCCTCAGCCCTGGGGATTATATATTGTGAAGGTCTCTGTATTATCCGCTGGTCAGGTATTATTCATAAAAGAACTGAAATAACTTAGAAAATACCCAGTGACAAAAAGAAAAATAACCAAAACCAAGTGAAAAAAGCATATATCCAAGGAGCCTTCTTAGAGGATGGAGTGAAGATGACAAAATGACTACTTATGACTGACGTTCCAACATATTCATCCAGTCAACATATCACATTTACAGGACAGGATGACTGCAGCATTATTCTTCAGAAGTCAATGATATCTGAAAACAGGATGCAACAGAGAGCGGAGTGCTGTAATATTCTAAACAGTTACGGAAAGAATTGCAGGAACAACCCAAATGGCTAAGTCATGAGACGAAACCAGCCTGAAAGACAATGTGTTTCTTCTTCCTAAAGTACTGCAGTCGTACCTTTGCAATGAAACAGTTAAAGAGCTGTCAGAATTTCCATTATAAATGGCAGGAGTTTATAACTCATAAAAATTCACTCCAGGGTGAAATTTGGCATAGGTATACCCCAGTCTTGAATTTTTTTGTTTGTTTGTTTGTAGCCAACTTTCAATAAAGTGATGCAGCTGTTCTTACTTACTCATGAACGAACTATAGAAATTTATCCATCTGATATGTTTTAAGCACAACAAATACTTTCGTTTAGAAGTATAAAACTGACAAGGACTAGGTTCAATTTCAGTTCTCATAATTCAGATTTGCTGTTCTCCCATCTGGGGTAAATAAAGCAGGACAGACAGAGGTTTCCCTTCCTGTGATGCCATGGAGTTAGATAAAAACTAGAAAGCTTTGTAAGGCCCATTAGGAATGAGAAAAAAAGTCAGATGATGATCCCCACCTCCTCTTCCTCACATTGCCCATTCTCCCCCTTCCTCTCCAAGGACCAGCTGTGAAGGTGACTAGAGCAAGGGTAAATATTACACAGTCTATTCCTAGAAAAGGGAAAGATTATCGGTGTTCCTTCCCACAGTTTCAAGCGTTCTGGTACTGTTTATTCCAGTACTGTGGGTATGGCTAAGACTAGATTCAGCTTATCCAGAGAATACATCCAGATTTATATTAAATCTGATATGAACAACTAAACCCCCCTATATAACAAATAGGCTATTTTAATAATGACTCTAGAGCTGGTAGTTCTCCAAATCTATGCACCTGTCATGAATTTACCACTCTCCTTGCTAAACGTGAAAGCCAAAGGAAAAAAATATATATGGTAGGGAAACAGTCTGAGTCCACGAAGTGCAAAAGTTTAAAAAGGGCATCTGTGAAGTCCTTTGTAATGAAAACCAGATTTAGCTATTGTACTAAAAGACTCTTAAAACATCTGAACTTTCTGAGGCCTTGGGAAAGACATCTGCACTACAGGACTATAAAGAACTATGAAATGCAAAGCCCGTATCACGTGAACACTGATCATTACCACCTGGAAAACAAGCAGAAATAAATAATAATAGCTCCCTATGTTCTTTTGAGGCTGCAATTTCAACCAGTTGCAACACGTATATTCACACTCCCAATTTCTTCTAGTTTTATCTACCTCATCCTGCAAGTTTTCTTGTACATTTATCTGTCAGAGTCATCAGCTAAAGTTGTTTCTTCTTCCCAGAAAGTGACCATCAAAGCCAGTTAAGAAGGACTCATCAGACAAAGCCTCATTTGTCTGGTTTACCCAATGTCTATTCAAGACAGACAGAGAGTTTTCCTGAGGGAACATAGGAAGGCCAGAAAAGAAGCCAAAAACATAGAATTGGAAAATTTCCAGACCAAATCTTACTTTCTGTATTACCTAAGCAAAATACTTTCCTCTTTTACTTCTTCACATTATCATTATAATCAATTCTTCATTTCTTCTCTCAAACTCCAGTGCTGACTTTCCTTTTTTTTTTTTTTTAACTTTTTTTTTTTTATAAACTCACCACTTCTTTCTTTACAACTTTTCTGAAGTCCATCCATCACTTTCTTTCAATTTTTAAGGCCAAAGAACTAGTCCATGATAAGGAAATTTTTCTTACTGCCTACAGCCATCTCCTCCCTGCTTCTCTTGCGCCTTGCCAGTCCCTCCCAAGAGCAGCTGCAAAGACCATCCACCTTTCCATTTCAGTGCTTGAAGTTGTCTTCAGAAGCTCTCCAGTGCTCACCCTTCATCTCACCCCTTTATCCTGTCCTTGTCTGCCCATATTGTTTTACTGCTCCTTGGGTGGCAAAAGGACCTCAGTAGTAGCTGAACAGAGTTGTGCCCGTTTAGCAATCTTGCTTTGAAACTTTCCAGGAGTGGAAATGAAGACTCTTCTATTAGCTGTAGAATTAGAAAAGCGTAAAGATAACAGTGAAAGATGGGGAGAGTTTTTCAGCTACTAAACACAGCTGTATTGTGAAAAATGCCAAAGTGTTTCTCTCAGAGCAAATGTTAGGTATTCATACAATATGCAGCATAGAGTTGTTTCTCCTCATGTAACTAGGATTAAAAGGCTATGGATTTCACAAGAAATGTTGTGATTTTTCTCTATTCACACTAGAGAACAAGATCCCAAATATCTCCAATTCAATAATTTTAATAACAGATTAGAGATGACCCTATCTGGTATATTCAGCATTGGTATATTCTGGTATATTCAGTATTCTCTTTAACTAAACATCCAACGGCACCACAATTAATGCAAAACTTAGACTAAATAACACATATGAGCTAGGTAAGTTCATTAAGTTCTCAGTGATATTTTTTTTTTACTCTGCAGAAACACTGTGACATTACAAGGTACTATGCATAACTGTATTTTTGCCTAGATAACAAACTCTGTAACACATGTAACTGAGAATGCAACGTGCTGAGTGCAATATTTTAAGAAAATGGACTACACCTAAGATTTTGATTAAAGATGCTGCCATTTACCATACAACCTGAGCCTATATAATAACTTCTTAAAAAAAATTAGATTCCTGATCCTTCTAGATGTTTACTCTTTCATTCCAACAATAGCTTATTACTGGAATTGAATAACTGACTAAAGACTGCCTCTCTGCTTTTCAATTCATCAGGCTTAAGCAGAAACAGGACTGCATCTTTGGCCTTTGTTGATACTGCTGTCCAAGCTTATTATCATATGAATATCTAGTTATTGTTTTATAAATGTTCACATTTCAGGAGCTCTCTGCTTTCTTTTCTCTCAGTAGACTTTACCATATCCACCTTCATTATCGTCATGTGGCAGCACTGCTCTTTGCCTGCATTTGCTACTTTAAAAATTAATGCACTGCTATTTTCTGAATACTGTACTGCGTAAGCTGCTTATGAGTACATTATGCTATCAAGCGAGCACATGCAGAAAAGCTTCCTAAACTGTTATTCTTTCAATGAAAATACAGCTGGTTCTGCTTCAAAGGCACTTCTTTTCACCTGCAAATGGACTTGCTCCTACACTTATTCCTCAATTCATTGTCTTTTATTTGTGTCTGCAAATCTTTAATTGCCTTTAATTAGAAAAAAGTAAATTCAGTGCTTTAATCTTGCAAATACATTCAATCATAATTCTGTCTGGGATGAATACCAAGTTCTATTCACTGACTGATCTTTATAACAAAGGTATATAAATTTATTGTCCGTTTATATAGACCACACCAATTAAACCACAATGGAAAAGCAAATAGATAAGAGTCAAAATATTTGAAATGAGAAATGTGCAATCTAAATTTAATTACTCAGACGAATTATTTGAAGATGAGTTATTTACAGCATGCCAAAAAACCTGACAGATAGTAAAATTTGCTAATCAACATTACAGATTTAAAATTCCTTTCAACGCTTTCAGTATAATTTGTAGCAACCAACAAACTGCTGTCCTGAATCTTTCTGTGCTGGTATTATAGTCATAATCAAAACACTAGTAAGATTTTTTTCCACATCGTAGCAATATATTTCATATGCTAAAGTATTGTTTAAAGCGTAACAAAACTACAGCTACCGTGTAAATTTTAGCTACTGGTAGTAGTTTAATTAAAATACATTAACGTAACTGATGCTGACACCCAGACTAAAATGTATACATAGATAATTAGAAACTAGAGATAGACTGGGGTCAGCTTTACTGCCAAACTGGAAGTGTGAAACAGTACACCTAGTTAAGCTGAAATCAATGTCATTATTATTGTTATTATTGGTTCGAACTAGTGAAGGTTCCAGGAACCCTCCTGCGAAATCCTACTAAACAAGGACAGAAGAAAATGGTCCTCTAGGCTCTTTAGGTTTTCCACAGTCTGCCTTTGAGCAGCCCCTCGATTTCCCCACTGTACCAGGGGTAACAAAGGGCCACAAAGATGATGAAGGGCCTGGAGCAGCTCTCCTACAAGGAAAAGCCTAGAGAGCCGGGACTGCTCAGCCTGGAGAAGAGGAGGCTCAGGGTGAATCTCATCACTGTCTATAAATACCTGAAGGGAGGGTGCAATGAGGGCAGTCAGGCTTTTTACAGTGGTTCCCAGTGGCAGGACTAGAGGCAACAGGCACAAACCAGAACACAGGAGGCTCCATCTCAATGTCAGGAAGCACTTCTTTACTGTGTGGGTGACGGAGCACTGGCACAGGTTGCCCAGAAAATTTGCAGTCTTTTTGCTTGGAGATCTTCAAAAGTCACCTTGCCATGGTCCTGGGCAATCAGCACTAACTGGCCCTGCTTGTGCAGCGGGTTGGACTATAAGATGTCCAGAGGTCCCTTCCAACCTCAACCATTCTGTGAAATTCTGTGAATCAGTAATGTAACTGATGTGCACCAAAGGAATTGTAAAACCAACATGGTTTTACTAAGGTCAGATCGTGCCTGACAAATATGGTGGCCTTCTACAACAGGGCTACAGCATGGGTGGGTAGGGGAAGAGCATCTGACATCATCTTCGTGGACTTGTGCAAAGCATTTGACACTGTCCCCCATGATATCCTTGTCTCTAAACTGGAGAGACATGGGTTTGACAGATGGACCAGTTGGTGGGTAAGGGATTGGCTGTATGGTCACACTCAAAGAGTTGCAGTCAATGGCTCGATGTCCAGGTACAGATCAGTAACGAGTGGTGTTCCTCAGAGGTTGCTATTGGGACTGGCACTATCTAATATCTTTGTTGGTGACATGGACAGTGAAATTGAGTGCACCCTCAGGAATTTTGCTGATGACACCAAGCTGTGTGGTGCTGGACGGAAAGGGCTGCCATCCTGAGGAACCTGGACAGACCTGAGAGGTGGGTCTGTGCGAACCTCATGAAGTTGAACAAGACCAAGTGCAAGGTCCTGCAACTGGTCTGGGGCAATCCCAAGCACAAATACAGGTTGGGTGGAGAACAGGTTGAGGAGAAGGACCTGTGGGTGGTGGCTGACAAGCAGCTCAATATGGCCAGGTTGGATGGGCCTTTGGGCAGCCTGGTCTAGTGGGAGGTGTCCCTGCCCATGGCAGGGGTGTTGGAATTAGATGATCTTCCAACCCAAACTGTTCCATGATTCTGTGAATTCAATAGGCTGCAAATACAGCAAGTTAACTGACTCAAAAGTTCAAGTCAGTTAGTACCTTCAACAGTTCCATAATTTTACAGTAGTTTATTTTTTATTGTGATGGAATAAAGTTTATTTATTTTTCTATATGCCCTGAAACTCCTGCAAATGGACCGTCTCAGTAGCAGAGTTTTTCTTTAAGTGCCTTTATTAATGCCAGCAAGTTAGGTGTCTGGTATGGGGAAAGAAGTGTTTTCTCAAGTGCTTTGTAAAATCATCCAGATCCACAGAGGTATCAATGCAACTATCGTCTAAGATGTGTGTACAGAAGTATAAGTTTAAACCTTTTTCAGAGATCTTAAACTAGCCACTGTGCATTCAATGAGTAACAGAATTTGAATCCAGTGAAACTCTGTGAAACTCTAATTAAACTGACATCTATGTCTTAAATACGCATGCATCATCTATAACTCTACAACTTTAAATTTGGAAATAACTATTGGTCTGGGAACCTCAGAAAAACACAATTCCAAAGAAAATTCTGGCCTAACCTCAGTTAAAATCAGACAGCAAATCACTCATCAGTAACTGTATTTAGGGTGTTATAATCCACCTTCGAGAACTGGTGCCAGAACTCTAGTTCATATGCATGAAAACAGGACGAAGCCCTCAAGTATTTACTATAGTTTTTTGTGGTCTCAATGTCACACAGACTATTCAAGTACCACTCTTTTCCAGAGAAACAGAAAAGAGGTTTTCTTGTTTTTAATTGCTGTGATTACAGAGTTTTCGGAGTCTCAGGTTAACAGAAACACTTTGTTATGTCTTACACATACTCAAGAATATGTGTGTACTCAGAAAAAGCATGAAAACCCCCCACAGCCTCTCTCTTTTTTATTCAGGTTTAATGGCAGCTCAAATCACTGACCATTTTTCAATCTTGAGAGACAGAACAGCTTGACACTAATAATACATTTGCAAAGGACACATCATCATTTAACACAACATTAAGTGCTCAGGGACAACTTTTTACCGTAGACACAATGTGCTCTGAGCTCAGGGTTGACATTTAATGCTACAAAGATAATCCAACCAGTCATTCATGAGGGGTAAATTAATTTTCAAGCAACTATATTTCAGCTCTAAGCCAACAAGAAGGATGCATTAAAATGAATAAGTTCCTTGTATGCTGTCTGCAAGATTAAAAAAATAAAATAAAATCAAAATATAAAGCATCCTTAAATATATCAAAATATACCCATTTAATTATTGCTATCTTTCTCCGATTCCAAAACGCAAGTCTGGTAGTATTTGTTAAATATAATATTCTGACTGGAAACAAAATCCCTTAGAAAATCCCTCAGAATTTCCTCTGAGTTGCCATGAAAAGCAGCATTAATGAAATGCTTTACATTTAAAATCTCAGCTAGGGATAGGTTGACTATAACAGGCAATTAAGAAGTATAGAAAGGTGCTAATTCAAATACTTTTTAAAGGAATCTTTCAAAAATATACATAAAAATTTAAGAAAAACATTTCAGAAAGCTGGTTATCAATAACATAGAAAAAAAAATCAATACTTTAAATCAGTTAATTCAGTCATGAAATTTCATTATTTTCAACACCTGCAGAATATTTTCAATTAATTGTAAGACCATAACAAAGGTTATGAAGAACAGCAGTAAAAATATTGATATTTACTAGACAGAGTTTGATGGGCATTTTTTCATACATTCCGAAATTAAATAATCTTTTTAAACCTTTTGCTTAAGCCCAACAGGTGTGTGCTGACAGCCATTAAAAAGTAATAGCTCCATGTAGCACGGAGTATCTTGAACGCCCATGATGACAGCTCTCCAATTAACCTCTCCAACAATCTCTCTAACATTTTTCACTCAGACAACTATGAAAATGTTAAACACCTTTCTTAAAAATAAATTAACATAATTAATTCAAAACAGGTCACTGGGTGAGTGTTTCGCTTCTTTTCTTCTCCGCTTACATAATATATACATGCATTAATGTCCGTATGTAGTTTTGAGCACATTTTTATTATTTTGCTATGGAACAACTACCAGCATTTGCACTTTCATATACACAACCATGTTTTAGTATAAATTCTGAAACTGAGGAAAGCAAAACAAAAATGTGACTGCTTAGGAGCGAAGTACCAACATTAACATGAGTACAAGCATGCTTTTATCAAACATTTGATTAGGTTTTGAGGAGAGAATGGAAACTACCGTATGGTTTCTTTGACGATCAGAGGTGTGAAAAAAGCAGCACAACGTGTGGTATGGGCCATATAGCACACAAAGAATCTTTCTGCTTTTTTGAGACAGGCTGAGCCCAGCTCCAACTTGGCTTACACCGATTTTATTAACTTTGCTGGCTGCAAATAGAGGAAAATGTGATATACCCTGTAATAAGTGGAAACAGAGTTACAGACTTATGGTCAAAGCTTTCTAGGAAGACAGACACAGCATGCAGCACGATCCTTCCAGAGCCATGCAAGGTCTGCGAGTGCTCCTTCGTTCTTTGCAACCTCTGTCTTTGCAGCCTCAGTCTTTCTTTAATATATTTTGTTCAAAGGTACACTCATAACCTCACCTAATAGGTAAAAAAGCTGAACAGGAGGAGATCTACCAAATAGAAGCTATGTAGCAAAGGCAAGAGAAAGGGAGTGTCATCATCATTGTCACCGACACTCACAGTATCTGGAGGACCTTCCAACAACCATGTTCAACACAAACACGGGAACTACAGAATCACAGAAGACAGGTCTGGAAGGGATCTTAGAAGTTACCTTGTTTGTGTCCTCACCCCAGAGGAAGATGAAGTTTACTTAAGTAATTATCGACGGATGTTTGTCTACATAGTTCTTAACAGTCCTTTAAAAGGGAGACTGCGCAGTCTCACTAGTTTTCCCTTAGTTCTTCATGAACTTTATCATGGAAGTTTTCCGCATGTTCAATATCTAACTTAGACCTTCCTTACTGAACTCTTAGAACATTACTTTTTGTTATATCCATCATAAACTTGGAGAACAGTTGATTTATCTGCTTTTTTTCATAAGGTAATCTTTTACTCCTACCTCTTTACTTTCTCCCATACTGAATTTGCAAACCAAATTCATCATCCCATTTACCATTAAAATACTGGGTCCAGAACAGACCTCTACGGACCCCTCATTACACTTCTACAAACAGACACTAAGCCATTAATAACCACCAAGCAGAGTTTTCATAACAATTTGGTACCTATCTTAGAGTAGCTCCGTATTCACACGTCTCTGTTTTTTTATCAGAATACGCTGTCAAAACGCCTTGATAAAGTCGAGGCATATGGCGCCTCTTCCTTTGCTCCATCCTTAAGATTTGCTACTCTGTCACAGAAGAAAATCAGATTGGATTGACAAATCACATTGGCTGCTACTTACCTCCTGGTTGTGCTGTAGATTCTTACAAGACACCGTGTGTCCCTGTCCTGAAGGGTGTGAAAGATGAGGGAGCGGCATTCGATCATTTATGAATATTATATGTCCCATCTGTTTGATTGTTATTGTGATGTTGGCTGTATAATTACCAGAGGTTAGCTCCACTAAGAGTGAGCCCGTCCTTATGCAGGAGGGCAGAAAATGACTACGAACAGTTCTCCACTGAGAGTATTTAAAGAGGATAAAGGAAAATGTGGAGACTGACAACCAGGTCACCCCATTCAGCTGCCCACAATAAAACATATCTATGTAACAGATGCTCCACAAAACATCTTCCCTGTTCTTCTCACCCCCAAAACTACAGAGACAGAAATTTCTCCCACTTTCTTAGATAAAGTTACATTTTTTTGACCTTACACAGAATATGAGTGATTGAGGTCACAGGAGAAGTTAAAGATCCCCTGCCAGTGATTTTTTTTTTTTCAAAAAAAAAAACCAACACACATGCAAATGACTCTAAGACCACGATCCGAAGAAAACCAATACCCCCTCTCCTCTTTCCCCGCTGAAGAAGAAAACCCGTTCAACACTCTGAACCAGAAAGAAACTCTTCCAGACAATGTCTCTGGCAATAAGTGTAACCTCTGAGCATATGAATGGGCCAAAGCAACCACTGCCTAAAAAAACATTCTCAATACTGGTAATGCGAAATTTATTCCCAATTACTCTGGTGTATATCACGCCGGTGCCAGACAACATCACTGAATCACTCACGACAGTGGTTGCTGAATAAGCACCGCGGTATCACCACGCACTGTAATATTAAACCTTCTGGATAAAGGGTCAGTGGTGCTTCAGGAGGTCAGCAGAGCTTCTCTCCCCCTCTGCTACAGTTAACCCCTTGCTACCTGATGTGTCCAACAGTACCGATTGCAGCCTGTCCCTGGGGAGAATCACAGCGAGACAGCGGCACCCCAGAATCACCCCTTCACCCATGCCCCTGCCAGTAGTAAATTGACCAGTACTAATACATAAGCTGTCATTAAATCCTATATCTGATTTTAGGAAAATCAAAAAAGACTTGCAGCAAACAAAGAACTTTGATAAAGTCACATTATGAGTCAGGGGCAGAGACTTGGTGACAACGCAGCTAAACAGAGGCTAGGCTGACTTCCTTCTAATGCCTGCTTGATGAAAACATTTTTTTTAACATTAGCCTGTCTCTTTGCCACCAAGACTAAAAACATTCTTTTCTTCAGATTGATGTGCTGGTAATTCATCACCGGTGGTCGCAACTCGCTGAAGAAAACCTTCCCAACTCTGAACTAAATCATACCTGAATTGGAGCTAGAACTTGTGTGTAAAGGACTAAATGTAGAGATTTAGTCCAAGTATGAGATTCATGGATTTCACCTAGGAGAGGAGAAGCTGCACGACCTGAGAGAGACACCCTACGAACACTCGCAGCCAGGAAAAGCACTCGAGGACAACACTTGATCTAAAAAGGGACAGGGTGGGGGAAGGAACTAAAGACATCTGGGTGAAAGGACTTGCGTGAGGTCAGGCACCAGAAGAATGGCACGACTGTGATCCTGAATGTCTTAACTCCTGATCCACTGTCTTATCCAGTGGATAATGCTTTTCTCAGAATTGAAAATAAATTGGATGCTGTCTGCCAAGATGCAGTAATTCCTCACTAGTAAGTCATATCATTCTGGACCAGCTGTATATTACAAGACCGTCCCAAAATACAAGTTGTAATTTATTAATTCTGCCTAAGTAAAAGGTTTGCAGTAATACTGTCAGCATTCGCAGTTCTCACTTCACTGAAGCACATTGCAAAGGATGCTTTGTCAGACCTATATATCACTGTCACTCCAGGAGTCAATGCACTGACAGCCTTAGCAGAGGTGGATGTTACAGGATACTGTGAAAGTGATTATGTAAGTTGGAAAAGCAGGTTTCTGGTGTCTCACTCCAGCAATGCAGAAATCAGAGGCTTTTAATGGAATTAGCGGAGAAGGGAACATCTCTTGTATACATCACCATTATCCCTTGAGATCCTAAAATTACTTGTGAGCAATAATCTCTCCAACTCACTCATAATTTTAGCACTCCTAAGAACTACATATCTTCAGTTCACCCATAATTTAAACTTCTCTCCTTCAACAGAAACATCACCTGACAGGTCTTAACTAAAAGTGAATGACAGCAATAGCAGCTTACTTGTAGTGTAAAGGAAATGCATATTTATGAGCACCCAGAGTAATGGCTTATGGACCTCAGAACTAAAGGTGTAATAATGTCTTCAAGGCACATCAGAAGGCACAATTTTACCTTCAAAAGCCAAACTGGGCTACAGCCAGTGATGAGATCTGTGTTTGTATTAAGATACTAAAGCTTGCTGCTACAGAAAGAAATGATAGAGAAGCATGTCTGGCCTTTACGTTTATCTTTACTTTTCCAGACTTACTATTCCATCTTTCTTTCCCCTTTGTGAAGGCTCATGGAAGAAGAACGCCATGTGTGTGTGCAGCGTATTAGAACATGTAAAACAACAGCATCTTACTCCAGACTTCAGGACTGGACTTGATGCCTTACAGGAGAATGTCTCATATCCATTCACTGCACTCATCAATATAGAAACAAGAATAGCTAGACTTGGCTTTACACCTCCTCTTTAGGCATATACATTTGTCAGTTAACTAAAACACCATATTTTTCCAATCACATTGCCATCAGAACAATAGCAATGAGTTTATCTGAGACCTTTTGATTTTATTTCATTATCTCCAGAATCAGCCCTCTGTTGATGTTTTTATGAATCAAGTCAGTCTGTTTCAGTAATAGTTTTATTTTGAACCCGACTTCATCATAAACAATTTAAATAGTGAAAGGCATCTATGAGGGCAGTTTACTCAAAGAAGAAAGGACTACTCCCAGCATAATTTTTTTCCAAAACTTAACTCCATAGGATGATCTTCTAAGTATGTTGCCTCCTGTAGAAAACATAAAAACTGGAGAGACTGCTGAGGAAAACAGCCTAGAGTCTGGAAAACTATTCTATTAGAGCAGATAAAACATTGGAGCTGCTTTTTATTCCTCAATCTGCCACAAAATTATTGTATAACCCTGGGAAATCTCTTTCCCTCACAAGACTTTGGTTCTCATCGAAAACTCTGAGATGTAATGGTGTAATGGTGTAATAGAAGTGAAAAACGCTCATGAGTGTTATCTATTTGAGATGATTCTCTATTGGCCTATATTAATTTATTTTTTAATATTTTAAAATTGCATTTACAAATATAATGAGAAACAATTAAAAAGTACCTGAAAAAGTAACCGAATCTGCTAGTGACCCTTAAAGTCAATTTCTTATTCATTAAAAATGTATGATAAATATTTATAAACCCATGCACAAAGCAATTTCAGTTTCTGGAATTAAAAGCATATACAAATACTCTAAATTAAACAGAAAATGAACTTTTAGCTGTGCCTGCTTCCTCAGAAACTCTTACTGTTGACATTGGTCTGATCACCAAGGTCCTAAGTAACATCTCCCCTCTCTTTTTCTCTGCTGAAGAGATCTCTTCATGTAAAGTCACCAAGTTTGGCCTCAAGGGCAATACATGACGCAGAATTTCACCCAGGCACTGTTACGTGCAGCCCAGCAATTAGGTCCTGGGTGAGGTGCATCTGCTGGGGGTTAGTCCTGATGTGCAGCACCAGCAGAGACTCCACCGCTTCCCGTGGCAGGGTGCTCCCAACAGAAAGGACAGGCATTGCTCAAGACAGATGAAAGAGGTTATTTGTAAACTACCAGAACAGTTCTCTATTAACATTCCTCTCTCTGATTGATTCTTTAAACATACCAGAATGGACACATTTATTATACATAGCATGCAGAGTGAAAAAACAGTCAATGCATTTCTTTTTCAGTCATTTTTCAGTCCCTCGCAACCTAGAGGTTTGTCTCACACTCAGAGTGAATTGCTTTTGTGAATGTCTTGTTTCATAGATAGATAGATACGGAAACACAGAACAAAACAAAGCCACACACCCTCCCTATGGCCTGTTTTTGAACAGTTCAGTTCCTCAGAAGAAAAGAGACACAACTTCACTTCCAGTAACAATGCAGTCCTTATGACAAATATGCTTTTCATAGATCCAGGGAAAAGCCTGTGGATTTGATTAAGCCAAGTTCTAAGAATTGAGCAAAGGGATTCTGTACATGCATAATAAGGACCACTAAATTATTAAAACAAAACTAAAGCAACTAACATTTGAGTGAAAGGTGCATAAAATGAAGATTTCCATCAAATTACCTCGTAGTTCTTTTGGTGCAAAATCCAAAGGAGCATCAGAAATACAACGCTAATTTCAGGTTCATTTCTAATCTGTAATTTTTTTCTTATGATAAAAGGGCTACAGAGTGTGGCAAAAGAACTCGCTGACAGTTCACACAATGGTGTGGCAGTGCTTTATTTTCTATTGGTCCCCCCCCTCCAAAATAACACATGAAAATTCCTGAGGTACCCACCCACCTGTATTTTTAATACAGATACAGATACTAACAGGTAGGAAGGCAGGCACTGAAAAGTCAAGGAATTAACATAAAGTTGTCTGTTCCTAATCTGAACACAGAACTCCATTTCACAATAATGTTCAGAAGCCCCTTCCTCTCGCCATAGAGAAGTAAATATGGATGATAAGATTCATTGACCAAGTAGTATGGTATGTAACAAGTGAGACAAGGGACCAGAGGAAGATAACAAATGCATTTTTGGTGAGGATAATAGACAAGGACCAAAATCTCTCTTCTTCTCTCGGCCACATGTTTTGTGTATGACCTTGGACAAGACTTTCAAGTCCTAGATTAGCCTTCCTTCTTTTCTGGTAGTAAAAGGGTAGAGTTTACAAGGTTAAACGTATAGCAATGGCCTTATCTCATCCTTCCGAGGACAGCATCCCTCACCACTATCACATAGCAGCCCTAGCTGATATGTTAGTGACCAACAGTCCAAGTAGATACATGTACCTTGACCACTTGCTGGTCCAGGGATTTCCCTAACTATAACCCACTTCAGTCAATACAGCCATCTACTGCAAGATACACTGGGAATGAAGCTCTTTCAGTGTCCCCCATCATAGTGTGCAGTTCCATGATCGCAGCATTTTTATGCTGAAGATTTCAGCAATGTTTAGTGCTGTACACCCACATGAATTTAATTTAAAATGCGCTAAGCTAAGTTAAAATTGTTCTTGGGAAACAACTGATTTCGCATACACTGCTCAATACATACATAGATGGTTTTACTTCTGAAAGAGAACTCTACCTAAAAAAAGCACTTTAGTCAGTGATGTATACAGTGGAGACCACCCATATTACCATGCCCTTATTCTATAGCCTTTGGCACCCGCTATAAACTCTATCCAAACTCTTCCTATTTACTTACTGAACGAAATATGTTCCTGGGTTCCTTAAAAACCTACAAATGCTTTGTGCTTCTCTCTTCTGTTCCCTTGGAGATGAGGTATTTGGTATGAACCTTTTGTTTTGTTTTGTTTCCCATTGACATTTTTTATGATGAGAATGCCTGAGTCACATCCTATTCCTGCCAGTGGGACATCCCACAACAGCTAGGGCCAAGGGACAACAGAAAAGTCTCGTCAAAGACGTACCTTGGGATTCCCCAAGAAATTGTATACTGTAATTACTAATAGACTCTGTCTCTCTCTCAGTACTGTCCTTCTCTAAAATAAAGTATAAAAAAAAAAGAAGCAGCAACATCAAATGTACCTAGCAGATTATCAAAACAAAATAACAACAACCAAACAAAAACAGCCAAACAAAAAGAGATGATGCTATGGAAATGCTTTGAAAGTTTTACCATACTACGTTGAGAGCACAAGCACTGAAAAACGAAATGTAACATGACCACAAACATGTACCCCTCTTCTCATATCTCTCTCCTTCCATCCCAGACTTTCAGTATGAATTTCATCTTCACTTCAACAAGGAGAAAAAAGCGTGTGAAATTCAACATGATCTTTTCAGTTCTCCTTAAATTTTGATTTTGGTGAAAACACCCAGTATTAATTTTTCCGCAAGTAAAACTACAGGCAGAAAGTTATGGTAATCCTTCCAAATGCATTTTCTAGCTATAAATATCTTGGAAAGCTGCTCCACTTCACAGTGAAACTTTGTCCATATGGAACATATGACTAGAAAGGACTTTGTGAACTACTGAAATCCAGTATTCTGTTAGTGAAGGCACCCATATCATTCAGTTTTGTTCAAAACTGATCATAGGAAATGATCAGTTGGAAAGCAATCTAGAGCTTTTCTCTTCTCTAAACTACAGGTAGGACATCACTCAAGAACCTCAGTCTCCTATTGGTAAGAAATCACCGTCTGTTTTCCAGCTGTGTCTCTTTATGGACAATTTAAATTCAGTTACAGACTGAGTGCATATGGACTGCTGCCTTTCCCTAGTGTTCACTCCTAAAACATTCACTAAGAGCAAACACATTTGTCTCAGCTTGTGTTTGGCTGGGCTAAAAAATTTAACTTTAAAATTGTTTTTATTTTCTTGGTCATTCTAATAGTTCTTTCAGCATCTCTCAATTCACTGATGAGCAAAACAGTAATCAGTACTTCACATGCACTGTCACCTTATCCAATAGCTTTAATTATCTAATAGCTTTTCTTATCTCTACATTCAATACACACAATGACAAAACACATTTCTTCATGGCTGTATTTTGGGTGATCACTGGAAACAAAGGCTCCTATCCTGTCCTGTCCTGTCCTGTCCTGTCCTATCCTATCCTATGCATTTCTGGCTGATGAATTCACAGCACTGGTAGCAAGCTGGTCATCAAAGTAAAGATATAAGCCATGCCTTGAGACATTGACACAACCCACCCTGATATTCTCACATAGCAATGTCTGACAAGTGCCACATCTTTAGTTTTCTATTTTTCCATCTGCCCAGGCAAAGGAGGGTAGTGAGCAGCTCTGAGGACCTTTTCTGTGTTATGACGTTATGCCAGTACCGTTCTAAGTAAATACACTATGAATGCATTTCAGAAGCAAATAATCAGAGAGAAGGTCAGAGTAATTCAGGCTGGAAGGGACCTCTGGAGGCTACCTGCTGCAGCCCACTGTTCAAAGCCAGGCTAACCTCAAAGCTAGATCATGTGGACTGGGTCTTCATATATGCCAAAAAGTCTCCAGAGATGGAAATTCCACTTCTCTAGGAAACCTACAAACCGTGTTTAGCCTCCTTTATAGCAAAACTTTTCCAGAATTGTTACCAAGTTAGCAACGCGCACAGTTCTTTGATAGTATTTTGACAAGAGACAATAAAATCCTAAAGCAACAGAAGCCCTTCCAGTGTCTAAGTGTTATTCATTTTTTATCTTCACACTTACGGATTGGATTTTGCTCCCGGTTAAAAGGATGAGCTTCTGAAATAACTTTGCTCAGTTCAGTAGTTCAATACCTGTCCCAAACCTCCACCAGAGGAAAATCCAACCTTCCAGTCATGGCTTCTCGACTGTAGGAAGTGTTTCTCTTTAGACTAAAAATTGCCTAAAACGTAGCTATATAAAGCAAAAAAGTTAACACTGAACCATGCGTTTCAACTTCTCTTTTTGCATTGGGGTAGAATAAAGATGGGGAAAATGATCCTTCATGAACTAATTTTTTTTCTGCTTTAGTTCACAGCGAAACGTTTTATTCTCCCTCTCTGAAGAGTATGTAAAAGCACTTCCCTCTCTGTCCTTTTCATGACGATTACTCATTAGAATTTAATAGTTTTCTCTCCGCAAACACAACAGATCATATTTGCTTTTTCCATTAAGCCATTTGGGCAGAAAATCTTCCACAGAATATATGCTACAGGGTCTGTGGTTTTCCAAGCTCCCTATCAAGATACACAGAGCCTCCTGTGCTGCAGACAGGAGTCTGATTTTCTTGTACCTCTACCAATCATTTCCATCTGGTATTGTACTTAACAGGCTGATTTTCTGAGACACTTCACACTATGAAGTATGTTAAGGATTGTACCTTCAGTTCTATTTGATTTGCAATTTATTCAATGTTTCTCCCTGTACACTTCATTCTAGTTTGCACTGTTCCCATCTTTTCCAGAAAAGACACGGAGGACTGCAGTCTAGCTTTTCTGGAAAAGTATTTCTTCAGAGATAATTCCACTAATCATTTCATTCTGTTTCTTTCTAATCTTTGGTAGGCACAATACACTGTACTATGCTTGACCATAATGAAAAAGGCTGTGCCAAAAAAGAAACACATTTAGGTTTGGTTGTGCCTTTCGAAAGACAATGCCATTGTTCTCTGCAGAGAGTGCAAAATATCTCCCGAAATAGATGGACTTAAATGATAGTATTTGTTATTCATAATGTAATTCATCAAGATCTGACCCACAGACATCACCCAACTGAAATCAAAAGTGAATCCAAGGACATCAAGGAAAGCCTACATAGGAAGCTAATCCTTCTCACACTGCCTCCTAATCTGTACAATCTGCGTGTTAGATGCAATAAAGACTCTCTATAGACTGACTCGAGCTGTAGTTTGGCTTTACAATACGTTCAACAGCAATACCAGCTTATGGCACTTGTTGGCCTGGGTTCTGGCACGTGTCTCAGTCCCTGCAGCATGCCATCCTGCTCTTCAATGCGTATGAGCCCAGCTGCATGCAGCCAGATGATGAAGCTGGTAAGGGAATTGATTCAACTGCCCAGCCCATCTTTTTCTTCAAGCTGGGTTAAAACAGCACACAAACAGCTGTGCCATTGCAAATGATGGTGTAGTATGCACTGTGACATGGGGAAGTAGCAAGATTCAAGTGCCTTAGATGGGTGTTGCTAAAGGTCACTTTGTAATGTCAAACTGCACCCCCTGGCTATCTGTTTGCAGGTGTACTGCATATTATACAATGCCACTAGGAACGGGAATTGAACGGTCTGCACTATCCAGTTGCGAGCACAGTCCCTGATGCAGTTCATGCCCAAGGTAAGCAGCTCCCAGGCAATTCCCACACATGGCTCAAGAGTTAATGTGGGCCCGGAGCAACTTCCAGGAAGCAGTCTGCATGCAGCCACTCTGTGTTAGGGATAAAGAGCTTAACAGTATGGTCAGGGGTGTTCGATGGCAGTTGGCCTCTGTGCCAGAAAGCAGTCCCAGGCTTAACTTACACGTGCAGATATGAGACATCAGCCCAAATTCAGACTTTTCACCTGTTAGAATAAAAGCCTACAGAGATTATTCTTACACCTCTTCACTCAATACCTCCAAAACTCCTACTTACATTCTACCTTAACTTAAAACTCCTTCCAGCTCTTCAGTGACATTGACTGAAGGTCCCTCAGGCAAGGCCTACACAAACAGTTGCACATTCATTCTGCCTGTGCTCTGAAATGGCTAGGTAAAAGCCATTTTCAAACTAGGCGATGCAGTGCCATAGAGCTCAGCATCATGGTCGAGTCAATTAGAATCACAGAATCATCTAGGTTGGAAAAGACCTTCAAGATCATTAATTCCAACCATCATCCTGACCTGCCAAGTCCCATCTCTAAACCATGTCCCTCAGTGCTATGTCCTCCAGGGATGGGGACTCCACCACTTCCCTGGGCAGCCCATTCCAATGCTTGACCACCCTCTCCATGAAGAAATTCTTCCTAATGTCCAACCTAAGCCTCCCCTGGTGCAACCTGAGACTGCTTTCTCATGTCCTGTCACTTGTCACCTGAGAAAAGAGACTCTCACCTTCCTTGCTGCGACCTTCTTTAAAGCAGCTGAAGAGAGGGATGAGGTGTCCCCTCAGCTTCCTCTTCTCCCAGCTAAACAACTCCAGCTCCCTCAGCCGCTCCACATAACTCTTGTTTTCCAGTCCCTTCACCAGCTTCATTGCTCTTCTCTGCACGATTAGCACTGCTAAGAGGCAGGTCAGCATGTGTGCAATGCTCAAGGGGCCCAAAGCCGAAGGATTTAACACACCCTCTGAATTCAGTCTTGCAATAGCTTCAGTGAATCTGGGCCACTCTCATCAGTATGCCATAACCTTGAGCTGAAGGGACCATGTCTAATGCTGAGACACTGTTTCCTTCCATATGCTAGTTCATTATCCAGCTCCTCGCTGTTTTGACTGCCAACAAATAATGATGTTTTTCAACACTTCTCCGCTAGGAACTGAATGCACAAACATTGCATCATAAATGCCACCCAACATCTGCCAGGCAGTTACCATCTTCCCATGACTATCACCTAGGCTGAACCTGAGCAAGTGATTTAGTGATGAGCTGTGTCACATCCTGTTACCTATTACATCCTAGATTATCAAACCCCAATTCTAACAAATAAGAAAGGTATTCACAGGTATTTGGTTAAAATACCACAGGAAAATTATTTCTAAACAATTAAACACGTATTCTAAATTCATTGTTATTTTGTTAATGAAAAATCAGAAGTCATGATTCAGGTTATCACTGCTGCTACAAATCTTATAGCGTCAATGCAGACATGGTAATAAAGACAAGACATTCACAGAATGTAAACTAAGGCAAAGGTAGCCTTTTTCTACCCTTTGTATTTAACAGGCAGTCAAAACTCTTGAGGATATTATTATTTAATATAGAAGTTATTTTAGAGCAATAGCTTTGCAGAGCAAAATCCACTCAGTCATTCCAATGTTACACACCTTATCTATGTAGCTGGGGTGATTACAAGAAAAAGACTTCAAGTAAAATATTTCAGAGACTAAACAATAGATCAGTGACTTGCCTTATATTATCTGTAAATTTATTAATTGCAATCAGAGCACTCCGTCAGAGCAGAGTACTGGTACATAACCTACATTCCACTTCTCACTGTATGGCTCTTTTGTTCACTTCATGGTGCTGTGTTGTACTGATCCAACAGCTACACATTTGAAACATCTCAAAATAACCCTGCCTATGTGAATATTTTCAATAGCGCATATTTTTGATCAGCCTTAACCATCAAGTAAAAGCAAACGACAGTTGCATCATGTTTGCAATTTCTGTAATTCCAATTCAAATTAAGCAATTGCCTTTTTATATTTTCATTCTAGCATTTTGAGCTCACTAAGATGCTTCTCCTGCTATTTCACTTCCCATCCAACACCCAAACCCTGAAAGTTATATTTAAGACTCAGCAGGCAATCCCATAAATAGTTCAAGACCTTGTAAACCACAATGAAGCCCATTCCTAACTTCTTTCTTCCAAAATAAGACATTATAGAAGAAAAAGCCTCCACTGAAAAAATATTTCAATTCAAATAAGTTACAGAAATCCCTGTCAACATGCAATTAATGGACCACATGACAACCATCACCAATATGTAAAAATTCATTACAAATTCATCCTGCAGAAGCCAGATGGCTGTTCTGTGGTCATGCTTACCCAGAACACAGACACCTAACACATTTTTTTATGGCCATAAAGAGGTGTGATACCTGTTGAACTGGTCACGTCCTGAAGTATGAAATACAAAAGCCTCTCCAGTTAAACCTCTTGAAAAGAAGAGAATTGAACCAAGGGGATTGTATGTGTTTCCTTTCGCTTCAGTGGCCCCTGCAAAGCTCACCAGCCTCCTTGCTGCCTTCATTTCTGCTAGCCAGACACTGAGGGAGCAGCACAGATTTAATGGACTGCCACGCTCCACTGTGGGACAATGGCTGGGCAAAACCTAACAACACCAAATAAAATAGCTCAACATCTTGTAGCATTGTAAGTGAAGATGTGGTTACAGCTATGCATTACGTCCATCTTAAGCATCTAGCAAGAGCATATGTGGAAATATGCACTGACCATTTTATTTTTCTGCATTGCTGTCTGATGATAAAAAAAAAAAAGAAAGAGAAAATCAGATGTGTAGTTCATTGCTCAACTCTCCTTGCATTTATATTGAAATATTATTACTTACAAGTATAAGCACATGGAACACAAGCAGAGAATGAATATATATAAATACTGTATACATAGAAAAATGATGTCTGAGATTTTTTTATAAGAAATGTGTCTGAAGTTAGATTTACAGATTCACATTCAGATGTGAGTACTTTGAAGTCTACCCTTCATGCATCTGAGATAAGATTTTCAAAGGCTGATACAAGAATTTCTAAAATTGTTAAACTGCTCTGTCTCCAGATGTAATATATACATGCTTATGTGTCTACAGCAAAATTTTTATGTATTTTGGATAAGATGCAAAGAGGTTGTTTTAGGATGATTTTTGACTGCAAAAATGAATCCACTGAAGAATGGATCAGGCACAGAGAAAGCACAAGCACAAATATGTATCATTGCAAGAACCCTGTAGACACCAGCTACCTTACAGGAACTGCAAGTGCTTGAAATAACACCATACTGAAACGCAGCTCAGCAATTGGAAACACTGAGCCAAATTTCACTGTCATTTACACCTATAAAAAAAAAAAATCATAGCGACACCACTCAGTGAAATGGTGATATTGTTGATGAGCTTAAAATAAGAGCAGACTATGAGCCTCCATCTGTATAAAAGTACTAAACATGTGTAGTATAAACGTATAGTAGAAGTAGCATAATCAAACAAGTTCAAAGAAACAACAGGGATTTACTGTGGAGAAGGGATGGAAGCCAAGGGAGTTGGATTCTCCTATGAAGCCAGGCTGAGGGATCTGGGGTTGTTCAGCCTGGAGAAGAGAAGGCCCCGGGCAGACCTTACAGAGGCCTTCCAGTGCCTAAAGGGGGCTACAGGAAAGCTGGGGAGGGACTCTTTGTCTGGGGGTGTAGGGATAGGGGAAGGGGGAATGGCTTTAAACTGAAAGAGGGGAGATTTAGATTAGATATTAGGAAGAAGTTCTTCACTCAGAGGGTGAGGCCCTGGCACAGGCTGCCCAGAGAAGCTGTGGATGCCCCATCCCTGGTGGTGCTCAAGGCCAGGCTGGATGGGGCTTTGGGCAACCTGGTGTGGTGGGAGGTGTCCCTGCCCATGGCAGGGGGCTGGAACTGGGTGGGCTTTAAGGTCCCTTCCAACCCAAATCATTCTGTAATTCTTTGATTCCCCACCTTCCTCCTTACCATCATTCTCCACAGCACATGGCATGCTGCACACTCCCCTCCCGTCCCTACTCAGTAATATCCACACAAACACAAGTACATATCCAGACCCACCACCACTTTCTATGCTCTCAGCCAAGGCAATAAAATACAGCTTTACTGCTTTGGACTTAAAAAAATAAGTGATCGCATACCATACGTGCTTAAAATCCATCATCAGTCTTCACAGAACATATTTAAAAACATCCCATTTGACAAAAAATGAGGATTGCATTAGTACAGCTAGTCTAGGTTTCACTTCATAGCACTGTTTCCCTCAGCTGCTCTTTAGTTTCCAAGAAGTGATGCCACTGGCATAAAATTGAAATTAAAGCAGCAATCACTGGCCAAAAGATATAGCTCAGTTTTTGTGACAAAGAAATTCATTCTCCATGGCACCAAACAAGAGAATGACTACACGTGGTATGCATGGCACATCAGCATAAAGTATGAAACTCAGCATAGGAGAAGATCGCAAAACTTGACAACATTCTCAAGTAAAAGCAAAAGGAGTGGTCTTTTTTTTTTTCTCCCCTCCTTTTCTCTTTATTATGTGCTTAATAGTATCTTTCTATTTAAAAACTCATGAGATTAGAGTTCCATATGTATAAAAAAGTCCTATCTATTTATTGGTTTGTTTTTCTGCCCCAAAATAAATACTAGGAGAGGTCCTTTCTTTTTTGTCTCAACTTAAAATTAGTCAGAATAGCAGGCATTTGTTTCTGTACTTTTTCCCTTCCCATCTTTCCCCTAATAAATAGTTGACTGATACCAAATATGGGGGAAAAAAAAAGACTATTTAAAAAAGTAGGTTGGAGAATTTCATTCAATTGATATCAGTCCCGGTACATATTTGCTTGCCACAAAGGACAGCATTCTCAATGATCAAAATACTGCCTTCTGGTCCTGTGCCTTCTCTTAGCAGACAAAAGATACAGGAATTACTGTTTTGCGATAAATGGTGTGATTTTGAAATTTTCAGTACAAATTCAGTCCAAACATTTTTTGCTGCTGTTGGTGTTGTTTCAGAAATGAAATCTAAAATTTTGATGCTGACAACAAACATATCCTGATCCAAAACAAAACAAAAAAAATCACATTTCACTTCAAAGTACGTAACGTATTTCAAAAGAAAATATCAAAACATAACAGTTTTTCTTTTTCTGAGCTGAAAATAAAGACAATTAGATTTGAGTACGTATGGCACCATTCAGGATAAGGAAAGCAGAGGAACATTAACTCTTTAAAAAAAAAGAAAATGAACAATAATGGAAAACAATAAAAAAGGTGAGGTGGTAGAGAGTAAAGGGAGAGGAGTTTTTTTAACAGCAGGGCAACTGGATGTGGCACCCTGCCATGAGAAGGGTTTCCTTCTGGAGAAAAGGCGGCAACAGGTCCATGCTCAGGACTGAGCTGGTGGCTGGAGGTGGGAGCTCCTGAGATGTCCATGCTGCTGCTAGTCAAATCCTGCTCATGGCTCTCTCCACAATCTACTCCTTCATATCATCAGTGCAACCACATCAGTGCAGATATCTGTGCACAAATAACTCCTGGCTGGGGAGGCTGGGCCTGCCCTCCTTTGTGGTCACCCAGCTGAGGTACTCTGTGCTGGAGGCTGGGAGGCCACAGAGCCCGTCCCTGCCCAAGGCGCTCATGCAGCCACACAAGCTCTTCTCCATCTCATCAGGAATGTAAGCCCTGACGCTAGGAGGAGGTGCCTCTGTTTTGGACAAGTCTCCAGCTCCCCACACTCAGGAGTTGTTGAAAAGGGGCCACTTCACCCACGGGGATGTAGCTGTTCAGGCTGATGGCCCTCTCTCCGCACCAGGGTCTCCAGGACTCCTATTCGGTCCCCTTTGCCTCTGCATGGCTGCGTGTGCGTTACACCAGCGAGCACCACCACCATCGAGCCATCACACTTGGCCTAGCACCTTGCGCTTTCCAAGACAAAAAGAGAATTTATTTTCATTCATAACTTTCACTCCTCCCCAGGGGCCGCACGGAGCCTGGCTTACCCCAGAGCTGTGCTTACACGTGTTACAGACATGCAGGATCAAGCCAGCGAGTCCAAGGACTCAGAGCAGACAATAAGCAGACCTTTGAGTCTCCAACTTGGAAGTTGAATGATTGGCAAACAACCTCTCCTCATGAAAAATTATGTTACAGCAACACAATAGTAATGTGAGCCAAAAGTATGTCTATTCCTGATTTGTAGACCAGGTTTTAGTTATACTATAATCCTCTCAGTATGCCTGCTTAGGATCCCGCAATCACACGAGTCATGAACACTACCCACAAATCCTGCGGCTCCTATGCTGAGCAAGTGACACACCAGATGAAGAGGGATGGAAAATATACATGTGGAATTGTTCTGGGAACTTAAAGCGCACATAACAGTAAACAAAGCAAATATGGTGCAAAACCTGTTGCTATTTTCACAGCATTTGTGAAGCAAAGCTACGTAGATGCGGAAAGATGCATGCTTCCTCACACCTCTCCTCTGATCCCAGCAAATTAAGCACAGCAGCACAAACAGCAGCAGTGATAAATAAATGCTACGCAGAGGAGCGCCTTGTCTGCTGCTGCATCGTGGGGGTGTACGTTGTGCATGCTCAGGTATAAATTTGTGTATGGGAGAGACAGTTGAATAAAGAACATTAAAATCACTTTGCCTCATGCTTCCCCTAGAGTGTGGGCTGCTGGAGAGGACTGAGCACAGACAAACTTTCATGGCGTTGCCCTTCCCCCTCCCCTCTTTCTCCAAGCTCTGTCCAAGTCAGCTTGAAAAGGCTGCTGCTGCCGTCCTCTGCCTCACTTGGGGACAGTCTTCAAGCAGTCAGTGCTAGTTTGGTCTGATAAGCAAAAACTTCCCTTTACTCCCTGTAGAAAAAGCAGTGCCACTGTTGGATACTGGAGCACTTGCAAGCACTACAGACAAATTTTGGCTAGCGGCAGAGATGTGGCTGGAAGCCAGATGACAGAGACAAGCAATATCAGTCTTTATTCTGGGGGAACCCTCTGAAAGCAAAAAGCAACTGCTAATGGCGCAGCAGCAAACAAAACACAAGCGATCCCTCACTTGTGAAAGAGAGAAAAAGAAGAATGAACTGAAGCGATCAACATGAACTTAAACCATGGCATAGGGCAAGCATGTGGTGTGCCGTATGGAAACTCAGAACAAAACAGAAAGCTTGGAACAAAATGAAATTAAAAATCTGCTTTTAGTTCAAATTACTCCACTAAAAACCTAATTGAAAATTGTGTTGAAGTTGACATGACTTTGTGACATGTTGTTCTTTGAAGACTGCATTTTCCATCCAAAAAAAGGTACTAAGAATGTTTCAATCTGGCTACCTTCTATTCAGCACGGCTAGGGAACAGTAAATCATGAGCTAAAAAATAACACCACACCATTAGTCAGCAAAAGATAGCTGTTCAGCCAGCAGACATCACAATATTTTCAAGACCCCGTACATGCTGAACACCTGGAGACAAAGGATAGCGATCATTCAAAGATGGGTTTAGAACTGTAAAGGGACTTGATAAATTAAGTTTTTAAAGACAGGCCCCATGCAGCATCCCCTTGCCCACTGCTTCTAGATTATAACCTATCTGGGAAAGGTAATCCACCTCCAAAACACATGATCCTTCTGTCTCTCTTTTCTTACAGACAAGAATGACCTCCCAGAAGCTACACAGTCCTGGAGAGCGACAGCGTTTGGTAAGCTGGAGGGTCTTCTGCTAAGCTGCCTCACAGTAATGCATCCCTGCAAAGGTATCTAAGCTGCCAAATCTAGGATTATTTGAAGACTAGATTTTAAGAGAAAATTGAAATTCTTCTTTTATGATTTTTAATAAGTACCTCAATGAAATCAGGCCATGAAGAAACAGATTAAACAGAATTAAAATTAAGAGACTGGAGCATCTCTCCTACCAGGAAAGGCTGAGAGAGCTGGGACTGTTCAGCCTAAAGAAGAGAAGGCTCAGTGGGATCTCATTAGTGTATATAAATACCTAAAGGGAGGGTGCAATGAGGACAGAACCAGGCTCTTTTCAATGCTATGCAGTGACAGGACAAGAGGCAATGGACACAAACTGGAACACGGGAAGTTCCATTTAAATATAAGAAAAGAGCTCTTTACATTAAGGGTGCTCAAACTCAGGAACAGGTAGCTCAGACAGACTGCGGAGTCCCCATTCCTGAAGATACTCAAAAGCCACCTGGACATGGTGATAGGCAATCTGCCCTGGGTGGCCCTGCTTGAGAAGGTTAAACCAGGTGACCACCAGAGGCCTCAGCCAACCTCAACCATTCTGTGATTCTGTGACAAACAGATGAGTTATCATCACTTGTATAGAAAAAATAAATAAATAAATCATGTAGTAAAAGAAAAAAAAAGTCTTCCATACTTATCATGGTAAGAAAATCTGTTCATTGGAGCAGGTTTGCATTTATTGCACTAACAGACCTTGGGAGCATAAGGAGAATAGAGGGATAGCTCCACTAAGTTCAGTTACCAGGCCTGAAGCTAGCCTAAACTGCCTATATGTAAAACTCAAACACACTTGCAACATTAAAGTATAAAACCCTACCCATAAATTTTCAGCTCCCCCCTGTTACATTCATTAAGTTCAGTGGTGAGAGCAGAGAGCTAATTTCCATTGGCAAACTCTGCGGTTGTATTAGTGAACAACCAGAGTGGGAGCTGAAAAAACTATAATCAGAGCAAAAGGCAATGGATAGTCTATTTCAGTTCTTGCTCTCTGTCCTCTAAGGAATAATACAATCACAGAAACTGGAGACAGAAAAACACCTCGTAGGTTATATAGTTTATTTGCCTGCCAGTGTGAGATTCTTCCCTACAATAATTTTTAACACTTGCCTTTGCCAAGCTAAGAGCAGTGTGTCACTTCTAAGGAAAATGAGCTTATTATGAGACTCCTCAGACACTGCACTTTGCAGTACCCAATAGATCACGGTGCTGCATCATATAACAGGGAAGGTGCCAAATTGTTCAGACAACATGCTGTACAAGCCTAGCCCGAAACAGGAGAGCCAGCTACATGACAGCATCTCTCTGAGTGCTGGGCCCCAGTGTACATTCTCTTGTCTCCTTGCTACAACACAGCATCCTCTCCCTGCTCAAGTCACCGCGGATCAGTCCTGGAACACAGGTGTGAGACGTGCAACCATGGTGCCCAGTGGCATTAGGGTGCAAGAAATACCTAAAGCTTTGAAGTGTGAGGTCATTTTGCAAGTCTCATACTCAGTGGCAGCTTTACCTTCTCACTGGTCCTCCAGTGGTCCAGCCTGGTCCCAGGGGGATCCTGCTGAAGGCAGAGCCTGGACAGAAGAATTTCCTGCTGGAAGGAGAGAAACTTCACGTACCAGAGTCCTGCCCTGCTGAGAAGCCCTTCAAGACCCCTAGTCTCTTCTACCATGCAAAGGACTTCAAAAAACACAACTCCAACAGCAGTCACTCAAAGGTGTTCACAAAAAGAAGAAAAGCAACCCTAAAAGAGGTATCTGGAAAAGCACTGACCGCAACAAAAACCATGCGGAGATGATGTCAGAAAGCTGATGCAGTAAGCCTCTCTAAACACCCAGTTCCATGGGAAGCACTGTCTTGAAGATACACTGAGGGGTTTCTACTTCTTACCTAACCCACTCTGGTGAAGTATTTGAGGTGTCATCTTCTCCTAGGCAATAGTTTCCTTGCAAGGTTTTCTAAATTGCACAAAGCACAGAGCCCATCTGAACATTTTCAGTATATTTGTTTCCCATCTGTAAGTGTACTTGGAGATTTTCAACCACGTTTCTATCTCAGAGAATTAACCAAGGAAGTCTGCCACACTAACTGCCCAGGATTAGGAAACACAGAGCATTCTGTAGCTAGTTAAAAAATAAAATAAAATAAAATAGTCCCTTACTTTGAACTTTAAATACAGAAAAGCCCATTAAAACAATTATATTAAAATATTAAGGTAGCACTAAATAAATTAAGGCACACTAAAATTACAGTTGTTCACATAACCTTAGCTCGTTCACCATAAGAATGTGCATTATAAACAGCCTTTTCTTCCCAGACACTTGCTGTTTTTCCACATATTTAAACACAGATGTGGGTGCTTAGCAACTGTGAAACAAAATCATTTACTTAAATAACTAAGTATAGATTAAATTACTTCACTTTATATATGTACTTTAAAAATATTGTATCTGTTTTATAATATTTTACACCTAGAGAGACAGACTCCTCATATATGGATTCCAAAAATTATTCACTTACCTTCGCATATAAGCTATGAAATAGGGATTTGTGTCTGCTCTGTGTGTATCTGTGTGAGTGTATGTGTCTGTGCATGAATACTTTGCATACAGGTTACCTACATTTACAATGGGTAGCAACAAGAAAAAAAAAAAGAAAAGAACTTATTAAAATGTTAAAAGTATTTGAATAATGTGAAAATAAATGTAGTTATACCATGTAAAGGTCTGTATCATTCAGCATATCAAAAATTGTTATAAGCATAAACACTTATTGCTTTTAGAAACGTCCATATTTCAAACTGGAGACAAACAGGAAAATAATGAAAGTTCCAACAGTTCAGAAACATCGTGTAGCCACCTAACTGCAGCCTTTCACTAACATTCCTAAATACAGAAGGTGGATTTTTTAAGTTACACAAAACAAAGTCTGTATAAAAGGTTTTGCTGAATGAATTAGTCAACAGCATACAACATGTTTTCTCAGAGCGTCCATTATTTTGCATCACTTATTTTAAGCAACACAAAGCTTTGGAGCAGAAAGAATACGTTTTGTTAAACCAATTAGTCTACCTGCACAAAACAGAGGTTTTTTTAAGCACACAAAGTTTTCTTCAGATCTCTTACCTATTTGTTTCCTGTATTGGTCAACAGGAGTCCTTGCTGTAGAGGCATCTTTTCTACCCATTGTTTTCAATTTGAAAATCACTGTCAGTACCAGAAGAAAAGAAGAAAAAAGAAAAAAAAAAAGACATTATTCCTAAATAACTTACTAAGGAAATAAATGTTTTCTAACACCAACAGAAACTGTAACAAACAGCATTTACTATATTACACACAAAGATGGAAGCCTACCCAGAGACACCGAGACACCAGAGTTAATCATCACCATTCTAAAAACCATTAGATAAATTCTAAACATACCTTTTCCCCCACTGCATAGGTTATTAACATTACCAAATACTTGTTACCTTGAGTTCAAAAAAAAAAAAAAGTATTTTAAACTGATTGTTCTGTAATTTAGCTTTCAGTACCACCATTGAATTTCATTCCATGTATATATGTAGATATATATATTTAGTAAACCACAGAGGGAATGCAGCATTGTGAGCTTCTCCTATTAGTGGTAAACACATCTATGCAATGGGCAGGGGTCTGAGGCAGGACTAGGCAGGGTGTTTGCACCCACAGGCGTACCTAGTCAAAAAAACTAAGGGATTTCTCCCCAGGCCACCTTGAGCAGAAGATAAGAACAGATACCTAAAATACAGCAATCTCCCACTCTCCTACCTTCCTGCCATGGTCTTTAGAGATCCACAAATGGAAAGAACATGGAGATTGATGGTGAAAGCTGTGAAATCTTCTGTGAACAAGCATCACTGAGCAGCAATCGAGCAACCCCCCAGTACACCCAAGTAACGTGCAGTGCCTTAATGGGCCACCATTCATACCCTCACAGGGTTGCTACAAATGTCTCAAGAGATACCGTAAGAATGATGCTCATTTCATCCTCTTTTCTATAATCAAAAAATACCTGGCAAGTCACGTTCATTGCTGAAAACACTAGTTTTGAAACTTTTCCGCTGGGCTGAAGACAACCCTTCTCACAGTGATAAATCCCACCGTGTGAAGACATCCCTTATCCTACCGATGCCTTCACCCCACATTTGATCATATCTATGGCACAAACGTCCTACCACCTAGCCCTGTGCACACCGGAGGACTGATGTTCTCCAGAAGCGCCAGATTTACCATCTCAAGCCCAGAGCAACTCCAGCAAGCGCAACTGTTGGCCAAGATGCGGCACAAGATTAAGTATTTGCCGTTTCCCAATGGACCTTGACGAGGACAGTGCCAAGGGCAAACTCCTGCGTCACCACAAACCGTCTGCAGATTGAGCACATACAGCCTTGAAGGATGGACAAGTTCCATGTTAGGCACCACCAGCTGCTAGGGGAGTGCCCCCCGGTTCTGCCAAGGCACACTGTCTGGGGAGCGTAGCCCCTGAAGGCACTGCCATGCCAAACCATGCGCAGAAACACATGCCAAGTCTCTGCTGAATGGGCTACGGTCAGCGTCACAGCCTTCAACAGCCACGGTATTACATTCTTAACTTCAAACAAGGTTCGAAGTAGACGATCCCATCAGTGATTTGTGCATTTAAAACCATACAATCTCTTTTTCTGTATTTATCTCTTTTATAAGATTTATTAACATTTAATGTCAAATAGCAAAACTGTCGCAACAGAGACTGAACCAGGCTCCTTTAATTCAAAGGGTGGGATATGGGATGTAAAATGAACTTTGGTGCTCAAAAATCAGCAACATTTGCTAATGCAATAACAAGATATAAAAGAATATTGCTATTTTTTAATCTGAACTGAAAACTCAATTATAGTGTTCTAATGTTTCCACACATTACTGTGGTTTAATTCAGAGAATATTCTCATTTTATCTAAAATGCATAAGCAGGAAGCTGTAATCCATCGGGGTTCTTCCCCCTCTATTATGCTTCCCAGATATTCTCTTGACTGATACTCTCAACATAGCATTCACGTTGTAATAACAAGAGTGGAAAATAAAGGTAACACTCCAACTTCCAGCTAGTTGAGGAGATAACAGATATTTTTTGTGCTGCAGAACTAGTTCTTGGCTTCTTTTATGCAAGAAACTGTTTTGACTTGCCTTTTGCAATTTCAATAGCCTGCAAATGTTTTGTAACAAAATGTCAGCTGTGAAAGATGTTTGCAGTCTTAGCAGTGCCAACAAAACACAAGAAGAGGAAGCAGACAAAATTATTTCCCGTTATTTGGGAACACGGCTGGCCTACTTTAGCAGAGCCTCTGCCCGCGTGGCTCGGCACCACGGACCCCGGCATCTAGAACCTGAAAAGGCTGCGGCTCTCCTTTGTTCTTCAAAGCCACGCAGCCATCATCCTGCATTTCCACCGCTTTGATGGTTAGATAGCAAACTCCCGGGAAACCCACGGAGACATTAGCACATACAGCCGCAACGTCTAATAAGACAGCTATTTGCATAAAAGATCAGCCACAATTTAAAACGTGTTGTGATAGATGTGGAAGGGGAATAGCAGATCTATATTAGCATGTACGAAACCATGCTTGTTTTCACAATGTAATTCCCCGGGGACCGTGGCTCATCACCTTCTCTTGCGAAGAATCCTCCGTTCCCCGAGGAAGTAACTTGCTACGAGCCAGAGTTAAACTGAAATATGGATTAATAAGAGATAGTATTTATTATGTATGAATCTCGCTGTAGGAATGGCTTCAAACGCAACTTTTCTGATCAGATTTCCGTAAAGAAAAAGCCAGGATCCTTTATGACTCCTGAAACCACCTGAAAAGAGCCATTCCCCCATTTAAAATAGCAGCGGTCATCATCCCGCAGCAATCGGTCATGTTAAATTTGCTGCAGGAAATTTGTCTTTTTCCGCTGTCTTGGGCAGCCCCAGCCCCTCCGACACCAGCAGGTTGAGGACCCGGCCTCTTCTCCATCTCTCTGCAGAAGAGGGACCACATGGAGCAACATGCGGCAGCTGTCGGGTCCCTGGCACGTCAACGATTTTGCGACCACCTGAAAAGATGCAACGGAGCTGCTCTTTTCACTGGCTACTAAACGTACTGCAAGAGTGATTTCAGATCACATGAAGTCACCGTGAGCTCTCAACTTCCGAGCTTCTTCAAAAGAGGATTTTAAGAAAATGAAGCGAGGTTGACTGGAATGATTATTTGTTTATTGCTATTTCACAGACTCTACAAGGTCAAAAGGATTTCTTTGTTTTTGTGGTTTCCTTAATTGTTTTCTCACCGTCTTTCCCTTCCCGCCTAGTAATTCACTTTTGAAGGCTTACACCCTCAGAAGAACAGATGATTTTTCTTTTCCTCCTGTTCTATTCATTAGCAGTGACTGATAATAATTAATGCACACAATAAATTGCCTATTATCACCTCCAACCGTCAATAGCATTTTGTGTTATAAAACAGTTCTGAAAGTCCATTCAAGGGCTGACCACAAGTGTTTAAATCCCAACGCACAATTCTTGACCAAAAAAAAAAAAAAAAGAAAGAAAGGTAAAGTCATTATGTTAATGAAACAGAAATATGCTGTGATTGACTTCAAAAATAATAATAAAAAATAAGTGCAGGGACTATATAGCACAAAGACTGCACTTTATGCATTCATGGTGCAATACAAATGATTAATAATAGTAATAAAGCTTGGAGTGTCTATCAGAGAACACACAAAGACCTACATATGTGCATACGTACAAACTACCTTAGCAGTGATATTTGACAGTCTCCTATGTCTGAATTCTTCAACAATAAGCTGCCTCAGTATTAACAGAGGACACCTTAAAACAATAAAAATAATCTATGGGATGACTATTTTTGTTGCTGAAATATAGCTAGTCAGTTTAAAGAAACACTTACAAAAAAGAACACTGCAGAACAGAAAAGTACTGTGACAAGTTGTAATTGAAAATGCAGGTGAATGCACAATGAATATCTGCATATATTAAGAAACACCTTATCTTTAATTACAAATGGATATCAAACTTAAAATTCCTTTTTTGTTGTCTTTTTGTTGGATGCAATGCAGGTTAATAATTTCAACTCATAACCCAAACCGTTTCTGAGTATGATTCAAAGCCTACTGTCAGTGAAAGAACTGTTTTTCATCAGTCACTTCCATAGTCCACAGTTTAATAAATAACAGATATTATGGTTCTTACAAGATACACGAGATAAAAAATAGCCTTTTAGCCTCCTCAGGTAAAATCCAAGGAAGGCACTGGATTCTCTGTGATCATCAAAGAATAGGTAGCTCTGCACTTAAAGTGAGAACACGTCTGCAAATATATATTTTGGACATTATTGCTGATATTTTAATTGGCTATTTTGTGTACCACCTAATTACAGTAACCGTATTCTGTGCATAGCAAAGGAAGGAATTTAATGCAAGCAACCAGCAGCCAAAACTGCAGGAATAATGCAACTGAATATTTTATTCACACTTTGGTCAGGAATAAGAATTTAAAAAGCTTTACCAGTACTTAAAAAACATTCACTGGCTGACCTAAACATGTCTTATTCATAAGTCTTACAGCAGTCTTCACCGTTCCTCTGGAAACTTTCTCTCAAAGGATGAGCGTGCTATTTCAAAGGAAAAAAATACTTGCCCATAGTGCTTCTGGTAGAATCTAGCTCTGCTTTCCTTGGGGACTTTTTATTTCCTTTTTTTTTTTTTTTTTTTTAATAAAAGGAATTAAGGAATTTAACGCATTTTTAATTTAATTTGATCTTGGAAGTAGTGGAGATCACTTTAAATTCAGTTAAATTTGGAAAAAAAATAACCAAAAAAAAAGCCCGAAATGTACAAAGTCAGGTGGAAAAAACGTTGCTCAAATAACCCACGGTTATATCCATGTAGGAATTACAACTTTTATTCTGCCACGTACCAGGCTGTTTGGTAGCTCCATGTAAGCAGTAGGAACAGAACTCCCATTGCTACTTCCAGGAAAACTTCTTTGTGCTTCGGGGAAAGGTGCTGCTCTGCTCTTAGTTACACAACACCTACGAAACCCATGAAATTAGCTCCAAATTTATGTTCAAAGGCAGTACACGGGTAATAATATTCCACACGAACACTTAGTATATTCTCTGGGCCATTTCAAAATCCTGAGCATTCATCATAACCCATTATGAAAAATAAATTCCAACAACAACCCAGATTAGTTCCACCTAATTTCAGGAATGTGAGACACCTAAATTCTGCACAAAGGCCACCTCGACTACCTTTGCAGTGAAAGAAGAGATGCAATGGTAAGAAAACCAAATCCAAATCACCTCTAGCAGTTCTGCTTCTGGGAGACTATGCTCCTAGATTGCAAAAACAAAGATTTTTAGATTTTTTGAAAGACTTCATAATGATGTAAATTTGTGTTTTGTGTTTCTTTTATTTATTTTTTTTTTTTTTTAGCAAAAAGAGACTTAAAATTGTCAGAGGTTCCTTCTATGCCCAGCAAAGTTTGTCACAACTTCTACAGGAAGAAAAAACAAAATGTACTTGGCCAAAACTCACTTATAAAAACATTATTTAGACAGAATATATCTGTACAGTAATTGGTTTTGCAGTACTACTTATAAAAAGCATGGCATTTTGCAGATGTGTGTTCCTATTTTAGGGGTTATATGCACCTTACATTTACTTTTCATTATTAGGATTTTTTATTTGTCTCCAGAACCAAATTCCCTACGGATTTCAGAGCTGAACAGAGCTATACCATCTGTGAAACATTTATAAGTTTTAATTTGAAGACAGATCTTCGTCCAACCAAATTTAAAATTGCAAACTTTCAAAGCTGAAAGTTTTTTTGTAAGAATAAATGACGGCATTGGTGCGTCAAGAAAATACCCTTGAAGTTCACGAAGGAGAAAAGCATCCATGTGGTTCACTTCTGCCTTGCCAGACAGTTCAACATGTAGTATTTCCCAAAGGAAAGAGCTAAAGGGGAAATCACTGCTAAAGGGAAAATTATACAATAAATGACACCATATGCGGTATTTCAGAACTAACATTCTTCAAAATACCATAATCTGTTTAAACATTTTAGGGGGTTATGGTAGAACTCAGAGGTAAATGGGTGGAAAGAGGCTCGGGCGAGCACCTAGCCCACCCTGTGCTCTCTGCCACCTGAGTTAAAACTTCATCAAGTCCGGAGCAACCATGGGAAGCAATTACTTGTTCTGCCTCAGCACGTGAAGCAGCCGCAGCGAAGGTTTCGTGGCTCAGTTAAATACAGGCAGCTTTATTCCTGCTTTGATCGCCAGCACGCACACCTTCAGCACTCATTTCCTTTGATGAAGTAGGGAATAATTTAAATAACAGGTATAAAGCAAGGGGTCAGAGACCTTAAATTTAAAAATCAGCTAAGTCTGTCTAAGCACTTCACTTTTAATATGTTATGAAGTTACAACTCTTGCATTTAGTAGAGCACCACGTGGCTTCACTGAGCTCCTATCCCCAGACCTCAGAAACTTTGCTTTGCCCTGCTGGATGGCACTGTGTGGGAACAGCAACTTCTTCCTTCCCTTCTCTGAATTAGAAAATAATCCCTCTATTCTTTGTTGCGTTGGTTTTGAGAAGTGACAAAAACCCGATTTTTTCCAGATGTTACTGCTTTCCTGGATTTGCCACAGGTCATAGCTTGCTGGGTGCTTTAATTATACACACTTTCTAATTCCTCATTTGAAGATCTTAAGCTTAGGCTCATCTTTGATGGAAATAAAATTCTTATTTCCTCCTTAAATTAGAAGAAATATTTAGGGACTAATTATACTTCCCTTCAGCATGTTCACCTTAAACTGGAGGTCACAACCACCCAGAGGACCGAATGTCTGATTTTTGACATTTTCAGTGTTGCAAAACGGGACACAACCTTCAGTGAGAATAAAATAGTAAGTTTTTGAAGTTATTCACAATAAATAAATCCATATTAATATCTTTGTTGTTTCCATTGTGACCTTTTTTTTTTTTTTTTTTTTTGCTGGTGTTGTACCATTAAAAATACATAATTTCTGAGTGAATTATTTAAAAATTAGAACTGTTTAAAGAAATACATCAAAATAAGATATTTTGAAACCGGTGGAGTTTTTCCTTGCCTCTCATCCCATCTTTCAAAAAATGTTTTTAAAGTACATTAGGCTACGTTTCAGCCTATTTTTTCCCATTATTTCTATTACTGATATCCCACCTACTTTGACTTCATTTTCATTGAACTTTGTCTAGCGTTCATGGTGAAATACATCTCTCAGCAAATAGTCCATCCCCGCCTGCCAATCAGCCTAATAAATAGAAACCAGAAGAAAAAGAAGAGAGAATAGCCACAAATCAGCCACAAAGGCAAAAAGCTGGGAGGCAGACAAGCGTGTCCTTCTGGTCCATATTTCACTGCAGTGTAATACAATGTCCCATCACACATGACTTCGAGCCATAATAATTGCTAAAACTGGCCACCATGCTTTTAGTCTAACGATTGCCTCACTTCTTACCTTGAGCAAGCACGCAACAGTTGAAAGCAGGCTACAAATGGCAGCAGCAAATAAGGCTTCAGCACACGTAGACCTAATTGTAACACTTCAGCAAAACTGAATTATTAGCTCCATCACAAAACCCGGTATTCGAAAGGACTTAATGTTCAGAATATTTTTTTTTCCCCCTCTGAAACTACTGCAGCTCAATAAGTATTAAATCGCCTCATCTGTAAATGAAGAAAAACAGTTGTATGCCCCTTTCGTTGTCTCCCATGATATTTTAGGGATTCGGGAAAGCAACTAAGCTTTATATATATATATATATATATACACACACACACACACATATATATATATTCTAGTCACTATGTAAAAGAACCATTAAGTGTAAAGAGTTGAGTTTAGTGGGTTTGGCGGGCTTGGCATCTACATTTTTTTCTGTTTTCCAATAACTGATTGAAGACAGAATAACCTGTGAACCTTCCCCGTAAAGACCAGAAGATGAAGCTGACATGCATTTCCTTAGCCTAAATGCACCACATCATTTTTGCATTTTTTCTTCAAAATTGTCTGAGGTGAAAACCAGTAGAAAACCAGAATCTACAGGATTTAGCACTAACATAGCAAATGTAAAGTTCAGCCCTACAGCACTTAATAATGAGCTTAATAGTCCGGCTTAGTGAACAGACCCATAGATGTTAGCAGCAGCATTTTCAAAACCAAGTCCTACTCTACTGGCTTTGAAGGATTAGGCCATAATTGGGTGCAGAGTTTAATACAGCTTAAATAACATCGGTTCAGTAGGTTCCAAAGTAGTTCGAAACAATAGCCCAAGCACACTCTCTGCAGATTACATCTAAATTGCTCAAGACTTGGCTCTCCTGAAACCTACCTAGACAGCCCATTAAACACAATGATTTTTAAGACAAAGAACAAAGTAATAGTGTACACGATACCATCTCTTGAAGAGGTTTATATTCTATTTGGGAAAAAAAAAAAAGTGAGCATAAAATCATTGATATCTATCAAAATATGAATCCTGAAAAAAAAAATGAATTAAAGGAGTGTATCAAAAGCAGGATAAAACCTTCATATGTGGAAACAGTCAAATGAAAAAAATGAACTCTGATAGACATCAGAAAATGTGTTAAACTCTTTTGTTGCCTTGTTTCAAGGCAAAGAGTACAAGCTGGAGTGTAGCTGGAAAGAAAAGGCAGCAAAAAGAAAAAACAGCAGACAGAAGAAAAATGTCAGTTGGAATAATGGCAGGTTATGTGAACTTTTGAAGGTGCCTGGTGCAATCATTCAGGCACATCTGCCTGGGTCCTTCCTACAGCCTTCCTTGTAAGACCGTGGGATGGGAGGAGACTGTGTCCCTATCTATTGCCAGTATTCCCAAAATCTCAAAGTGTGTGGGTGTGTCACAAGGAAGCAGAAATTTTGCTGCAAATTCCATTGTCCAGGAGAACGCCAGAGGAGAGGATGGCACCAACGGAGATGAACACACAGAAAAAATGCAGTCATTTGGATGTCTGAAGTCACACAAAATTGTATTTATTGTGAAAATATTAGTAGAATACAAAATCAGGAGGAGGGGGAAACACTGCCTGAAACAGAGCCTGGTAGATCGCGCCTGACCAACAAAAACCACTGGAGCATACAGTAAAACGAGTCCTGGCTGGCTTTGGTAAGAATCATAGAATCATAGAATGAATATAGAAGAACAAAAATTCGACACTAATAGCAAAAGAAACTGCAGGTCTGTTTTCCTCCTGGTACACACTAAGCCTTACGGCCATCCTGGTTATTTCCATACTTTTTTTTTCTTTTTCTTTTTTTTCTTATAAGGTATGAAAACCTACACTAGTATAGTCTAATATAGTACAAGCATCTTTCCAGCTTTTCGCTCTTCCCAGCACTGACAGTGCTCAGGTCAGGATTGCTCAAAAGCAGACAGGTTTGGTCAGAGAGCCATTGCCCTGAGCTTTTTCTTCCAAATACCATTCCCTCCCCTTGATGGTCTCCTCGAGGTACAGCACAGATTCTATAGAGTCCTTCTATGGTCAGGATACAGAATTGAACACAGCCTATACAATATACATTACTTGTGTGCAGTAAATGACAGAATGCAAGTACTTTGGATTCTCTACTCTGCATATATGGCTATGTTTTAGCACTGTACCCACATTTAGATCATAATTTCCATGGGTATATATAAACACACATGAAGATAAACAGGCTCTCTTCTCATGTAGAACTGGAAGAATTCATCCAGAAGCTTCGCTTCGTAAATCATTTCAGATGTATTTTACTGAAGCCATAAAGGATATTAGCAAGTGCACTGGGACCTTTTGTTTTAAATTACTATGATCTGTTACTTTAACAGAAGTTACTAATATTATTTAACCCCACTGGTGTACTTAAAATGAAAATAGTTTGAAGCTTTTTTAAATAGGTTTTGTCTCTATAATAATCATTTTTCCAGAATACCCTCTTCCTACTTAGCCTGTTAGTCCGCTGCTTTGTATACCCAGAAAGATACTGAGAGAACCCAGACTTTCAAATTATCCTGTCTTTCAGAATAAAAAGTTAAAAAGCAATCTAAGAATGCTCTGTTAACCTTTTTACTCCAAATTACAGAAAGATACATTCATAAATTAAATGGTATATGTCAGAAAAATCCGAAGAAAGAAACATCCGTTCTTGCTTTGTCCATTTTATTAACACAGATTAAAAAATCCCAAATTATCAGCTGCTGAAATTCTTTGTGGTTCCTCTAAAATCATACTTACATTTACTCATGCCTAAGTCTAAGGTTGAAAAAACACATTATAGAAAGCTTTCTACGACGCACTCAAATATCAAAAAAGAAACAATGCTTTCCGCATCGCGTGTAATGGAAAGAAATGACAAAATCACAGGGGTGCCACCCAGACTTGCCTAGGACGCCCAACACTACGTACATAGGAGGGACAGGTGTCTAACATCATGCTGAAGACCAGCATGAGTGAGGTAAGGAAGATGTGTGGTCAGAAACCCACTTTCAAGCACACTGCCAAAGGCAGGCACCACTACCAAAGCACCACTGCCATTAGCAGCAGTAAGCCTGTGTTTTCACCATGTTTGCAATTTTGTTTCGGAATACACTTTTCTGGGAAACTACAATTAGAAACAACATTCCAGCACTGGTCTTACCACAGGGATTTAAACCGCCTTCCCACCTCCGCCCCGACCTACACTAGGCCGCACCAGCCCCTTTTGCCACTGCCCTGCACCAGAGGCACCTTTGGCCACAGGAGCGTCCTTACAGACCCCAAGTTTCTCATGGCCCCAGCTTTCCACCCAGATAAGATCATTCGTTCTTCACACGCAACCAGCACTCCTACTTCCTAAATACATTTGCAGACAGATCTCATTCTAACAAAGAGACTCATGCTGTGGTGATCCCAGCCATGCTATCACGAAGAAGCCAGGCTTCTTCATCAGCCCAGCAGCCACCAAACCACCACAGTTTGTCACGCTATTCCTTTTACGTTTACTCCTAGACAACTGGCTAAAACAATGAAAAGCATCACACCCGAAACTAACTCTGCTGAGAGCCCCCACAAGCTCTCATCCGCTGACAGTGGCCTCCAGCCATTGCTTCTGAGTGCTGGCAGCTACCCAGCTCTTTATCCATTTTATTGTTACTGTACAGTCCTAATTTTTAAATTAATTTTAATCTAGTAACAGTAAATCAAGGACCTAATCAAATTTAAATGTTAGCTGTACGAATAGGGTACTTTCAGTTTGACAGCCAAGACACAAAAACAAAACAAATAATCCATTGCTTCAGGTTAACTGTTTCCTTTTGGCAGGGACATAAGTAATACAAAACTGGTCTTGCAGAAAAGTGATGTAATCTTAATTGCAGGCAGCTTAATCAGCTCCACAAACAATGAGTTCAACACTAAAACTGCCTACTGGACAATTTCTGTGGCATACTCCCTATGTGACCGAAGGATTTATGCTCTCTAATAAGAGCTTTTGGGCACGATCACTTTTAAGGGCAGACAAAACCAGAAGGTGAGAGTTGAAGAAGAGGTGATGATATGGTAAAGCCAAGCACTGAAATGTCTCCCAAGCTGATTTGGTACAGTAATAGGTGGAAAATACAGATTATCTGAAAAACAAAGTTAAAAACACGTTCACCTGAAACTGCAGGGGAGTCTAATGAACTGTGGGCATCTCCAAGGGTTTAAGATGCTGCTGCCCGCAGCTCTGTGCCAGGGGTGACATGATTGCAAGAAAAGGCAGCAAGGTGGGGTGTATTCTGCTCCGGGAGCCCTGTTCACAAACCATGCAACAGGTCAAGACACTGAAAAATAGGTTTAGGTTAAGGTGAGGGAAGCGAGATGTGCTGACTCTTCCCTACGGGCTGCAACCAGAGCCAGAGACGTGGGGAGAAGGCGACCAGCTGGCAGCATCTTCAACCACTGCATCGAAGGCTTCCAGAGCACATCTGTCAGGGCCAGTCATGAAAAAAATCGAGTGCAAGAGTTTGTAGAATTGAGAACTTCATATGCACAGATTACAATGAAAACACAATAGCCAAAAGCACAAAAAGCTACAAAGGCTGATTGATAATGTAAATGTGAGCAGGAATTACCATGGGTAAACTTAACCTTTTCTTCATTTACATCACACAGCGCAGCCAGAAAGAAAACAATCGAAACTTTGAAATCTACTACGCTTCCAACCCAATCTGTTTCCCCACTACAAAAAACAGTTCATAACACAAAAGGTTATTCCATCTCATTATTTATTTTATTTCAGTGGAAACACATGAGGATAAACGTGGCTTTCTGACTAGAGGCAACCAGCTACGGGCCATGTAACCTAAGCTTTTATTTTGTTGTCTTACTTAAGAATAGAAATAACAGCATTAGTAGCTGACAACAAACTGGTCCTGTGCACAAAATGGTACGCTTCAGCATGCCCTCTGGATTTTAACTTCCCAATACTATTCTCAACATTAACCTAATGCTAACCTTTGCTCTTTTCCTCTCTCATACTTGCCCTTTCTGGCATAAGTGCCTTCTCCACTGTAAGCTTTTGCTGTCAGAACAGTCCTTCCCTGTTTATTCACTTCACCAGCTCAACAGCTATTTCTGGATTTTTATTTTACCCTTCCTCTCCTGACTGCATCTCCTGACCCTCCTTACACGTGCTCTTGCGCTCACATTTGCTAATTCATCACACTGTGTCTTTCCAATTCTGTCTTGTTTTTGATGGTAAACATATTGGATGAAGGATGATGCCAAGAACAATCACAACACATGAATAAACAATATTTTGTTGGTATATGAATTATCACATTAACATTCGAAAAAGTCCTGGGACACAGTAAACTATTGTATAAGATCCATTGTATCATTGTAATATCTGGTTAGAGAGGCAAAATGAAACTTTAAAACATTACAGCTGTTTTTTAGCCTTGCTGTAAAAAAAAAGGAAAAAAAAATAAATTGTAGAAGACATTGAAAACAAAGGAATTAGCACTGTCCATGTCAAGAATTTCTGGAGTAAGTGTTTACTTAATGCATTGAATTATAGGGGTAACTACACAGAGCCTATGATACAAAAGTGCCTGGGGTGCCATGACATTTTCCCATGACCTTCAAATATAAGTCTAATAAAAAATAAAAATGTATTGGGAATCATAGGTGATGCAGACAATTTTGGGATATTAAAACTGCATTAATGCAAGTCCTCCTTGGAAAAACACATGCAAGTGCTTTTTCTTCTTCTGTGGCAGTACTAGTGGCCACCTACTTCTGTTGTTCCATGAAACATGAGTTCCTCTATAAATGGCAAACACCACATTTTTTCTGGAGCCATCCTTCTTTTTTATCTTCTCTCCAAAGGGGAAAAAATCTTACCTGATTATTCTGAGTGTCAAAAAATACTTCCAGACCAAAACTGATTATTAAAGAGTTGTAACATAAATTGTGTTTCTTCATCTCTTCTACCAACAACATCGTGATGTTTATGTTGTGCATAATATTGCAATGATGTATGAGATCATCAGCTTGCTAACTAAAAACAGTTTCACTGTGCCTGTGATTGATAAACTATGGAAGTATTAAAACATTAAAAATGTTAATCTTTGTAATAATCTCCTGAAAAGTTTTTATATTAATTTAAACCATCGATCATTTTAATATTTAATCATTGCAGACTTCATTTGAAATGAGGATAGCCATTGCACTGAAAAGCACTTCATCTTTCATTTTAAAAAATGATCAGCTTGTATGTATTCTGCTATGCTCTTTACATTTTTTCCTCAAGAAAAAGTAAACGTGTAAGCAAATAAAAAAATCTACAAAAACACAGAATCAGAAAATCAAAAACAAAACAGAAAACTATAAAGCAGACTCAGAAATATGTACTTTTGCAGTTCTGCTCCCCAGGAGTAACTGTATTATAATGGTAGTATTGGAAGAGGGTCAGAGGATTGAAGGAGATGTCTACGTTCCGTTCTTTTTATGTATTTCATAACAAACATAACAATTTACTTTAGAAGAATAAGTACTTAACAGAGTGCCTTGGCTCTCCAAGGTGATGTTAACCCATATTAGTTTTTTTAACTTGTAACCCTGTTTTGTAACATTAACCTACATTTGAGATATGTAAAGACTTCCCAAAGTATTCTAACCTCTCCTCTTCTATAATTCACAGCTTGTCTTGCCTAATGAAAATTCAGATTAATATGGAAACATCCCAAAGGAGGACAAACCCAAGAACTTCCTAGTTATGAGAAAAACCTCAAGGAAGCTCTATAATTAATCAGAATTTTAAGTAATCTTTATGATATTCACCTGGTTTCTTTTGAAATATTTTAAAAATTATTTAAGAAACAAAAATTAATTCATAGTATCAAGGAAAAAATTACACAGACAAATCCAAGGCAAATGTCTTCATTGCACTACAAAACAAACAAAAAACACACGTCATCTTGTTTTCTGTATAGTCCCTATGAAAACTGGTTGTCTCCTGGAGGTGTTGCCATAAAGTGCACCAAGCTTCAGTCCTCCTTTAAGACTCAGCTGCAAGATATGGCTGAAATATCTGAACAAAGTAAAACCTGGATATACACTTGGCAGCATAGCAGGTTAATATATTAGCTTACATGACCAGGTCTTCATTCACTGTTTGTGATCAACAGTGGGTTAGAGGATTTTCCCATACCTGCTATAAAACTCACACAAATTGGCTTCCTTTTCTTAAAAAAGCTGCAATGTTATGGCAAGAACTATGAAGAAGTCAGGGAACAGGTAGAAGCACACGTGGAATCTTCCAACGTCCACAAACTGACTCTGTGTAGTTCAAGTTTATGAAAATAAAAAATAATAATAAAAGCACTGCCTTTATGCATGATTTTTTAAAGAAAAAAATTAATTGTTGCATATTACATTTTGCTGAAGTCTGTTTTAACGAAAGACAAATGGAAAAATCCTGTACATTAAATATGATGCAGTAATTGAATTCAGGAGCTCAGCTGTCTGCATCTGAAGCAGAAGGGATAATCCTGTTTTTACAAAACTTAATAGAAACACACACATAGAAATATATGTGTGTATATATAGACACAAGATTTGAAGTTAATTACAAGAGAAGTTTTGCCAATGCTAACAGGAATCTCCATTTTAGTGATCTGATACAATCTTTCCAAACCTAGGTATTTGAAAAGCCCCCGTGATTTTTTTCTATATTGCTTTTGCAGATACAAAATACTATTTTAGAGTAAGAAATCAACTGTAGAATACCACTGTAAACTCTTCTTTATTAAATTAATAAACAGAATAACAGAATCATTGATATTGGAACACAGTTCTTGAGGTCATCTAGTCAACACCCCTACTGAAACAGATTGAGCTAGCAGATTATAAATACAGAGTTATAAAATAAATTATAAAAAGGATTTATATGTTGAAGCAAGAATAACAGAAAAAAAAAAGTGAACAACTGTCAACTCTTTGCACTGATGTGATTAATTTATTTCAAAGTCAACTCTTCATTGTTTTCTCTATGCTCATACTTAAGAGTACTGACCTGAAGTACACTCACATCTTCAGGGCTTCCATAAAGACACAAAACAAGTCCTAGAGGGGTAAGCTGTACTAATTCACAATCAAAGATAATCATGCCAACAAAAGCATCTGCCAAGTTTTTCCTTTGTGAACAGACAAGCTATTCTCTGAACAACCAAGTTTGTCCCTAGCCCATTTTGTACCAAGAGGTGAAGTGATTCAGCAAAGGAAAACATGCCAAACAGCAGTACTTAAGGAATAATTCAAATTTTGCCATAACTGTAGATCTTCTGCATCCCTTTTACAATTTACCACTACGGAAGCCACTTAATCCGTAGCGAAGGCTGGAAGAACCAGTCTTTATTAATAGGTATCCTCACATCCTTGTCAGTAAATAGCTCTCTATTATAGGAATGAGCCGGATCCCTAAGAGCAAAGAACTTGCGCCCCATATGACATGTCATTGAACTAGCGTGTGTGAATGTGTGCCATACCTACAGCCCAGTTACACCATAAGCGCTCTTAGAGGGGTTTTCTGGCACTATATCATCATAACTACGTAGGCTGTTGAAACATGCAGCAATTTTAGAGCCATATGAAAATGCTGGCAAAAACCCCTACTGACTTTGCACTTTGAAACGTTGCGGTTTCTGTGTTTCTGTCCAGGACCTTCTGAACCTAAGCACGACCAATGCACACCACAGAAAGTGAAAGGGAGCCCAGCGTCCCAAGAGGTAAACACCCACAAGGTAAACACTGCAAGCTCAACAAATCCGGGTTGTATCTCATTTTGTCCCCGCACAGAGGCAGCCACAATGTGCTGACCATGCACGGCTCTATCTACCACGGCCTGAACTTATGGCCTCTGGGGGACCAGCCTGAACACTCAATGGCTATTTGTCCTGCTCCCAGCCACCTGGAAACCCCACACACAGGTTTTCACATGGGACAGGGTTTTACATGGAGACACGGTTGTACATGAGGACAGGGTTTTACACGGGACAGGGTTTTACACGCAGACAGGGTTCTACATGTGAACCCAACCAAGCTGCCTCAGTGGGTGCCACATGAGACGTGGTGCTTTTGAAGGAGCATCATGCAGCCCACGGTGGCCTCCTGTAGACCCATCGCAGGCCTCCTGTCTGCTCCACCACCCTCAGCAGCCCCTTGGCTGCGCCAGCGCAGACCTCGCACCCCTCCCGGACTACAGAGCCCCCCAGCAGGGGATGTGTTTCCCACAAAAGCAGCCTTGGCCGGCAACCCAGCCTGGCCCCGGCTGCCTTTGGGCACAGGGGAGCAAGGGGGCTGCCAAGGGGCGCCTCAGGGCAGCTGGAGGTGGCGCAGCCGCCCCCAGCTGCCCTCGGGAGGAAGGGGAGGCTCTTTCTGCCCACACCCAAAATGGCCACGGCGGCCACAGCCGCTGCCCCCTCCCGCCCCCCTCAGCCCACGTCCCGTGGGCGGCACCCGGGCGCCGCGCCGGCCAATCGCGGAGGCGAGCGCTTCCTCCCGGCCAATGGCGGCGGGGCCCCGCGGCGGGCAGCGGGGCCGGCCGAGAGCGCCGCCGGCGCTGGCGCGCCCTGCCCGCAGGCCAATGGCGCCCCCGGCGCCCCGAGGCGGGGGGCGGGGGGGGAGGGGGGAGCGGTTGCCATGGCAACCGCAGGCCTAGCGGCGGCGGCGGCCGGGCCTAGCCCCGCGGCCCAGCGCCTACCCCGGGACGCGGCGCGGTACCTGGGGCCGAGCGGCGGAGCTCCGCCTCCTGCCTGCTGCCTGCTCCCTCCTCCGGCGGCGGGGCGGCGTCCTGTGCCGCCGGGCCTCGCCGCCGCCCCCCGCCCCGGCGCCCCCGCCGCTCCGCCTCCCGCTCCAGCCCGCCCGCAGCGCCGGGCAGCGGCCTACGCGGGGCCGGGGCGGGGGGGGGGCCGGGCCCAGCCCGCGGCACCTGAAGGCTGCCCGGCCCCGGCATCCCCGGAAGGTCGGCCGGGCGGTGTGCCCTGCCTCACGGCCCCCGTTCAGGCCCCGCTACCCACCTGTGATTCTGCCAAGCAGGCGGAATTCAAAGCATGTTGGCCACACGCAGCACAATCCCGCCCGCCCCAGTAGGGACTTACATTTAAGACCCTAAAAGCACACGTACGGCAAGTTGCCTTCCCTGCCAGGTAGCCTTTCACCACCCCGAGACGATGCCCCTGGCAACACATAATTCATTTACTCGGGTGCGAGCGATCAGCCCCTGCCTTCGAGCGGCTCGCTGATTAGTATGGCGTGTGCGCGCCTCGCTTCCTGCAAAATGGCACTTGATATTCGGGGGTAACACTCCCCTGGAAGTAAAGATACACAAAGCGAAATATTTGCATTTGTTTACCTCTGCAACTTAGGAAGTGAAAGCCCTACCCAGATGAACTTTTCCCATCTTTCTAGATGACATGAATACAGAGTGGAGAACCAGCCTGAAGAAAAGTTGATTCATCAGAGTTTCTGTCTGGCACGCGTACCAAACCGCAGGATTTTCTCCAGTCATTTCTGTAGCAAGCTTAATGGATGGCTGAAACAAAACAGCTTTCTTAGAAATACAGCCAACCCTGACTTCAGCTGATGAGACACAAGGCGTTTTTGTACCTTTTCTGCCAAGAACCCTCATGCTAGCGCTACGTAGCTCGTGGAACAAGGCAGCTCACTGGCCACGTTATGTTTTCTTCTTTAGGGTACCTGCTCTATGGGGAGAACGTGGGTTGCACCCGCTGTGGGCGCAATCTCTGATCTTTCTAACTTCTCTGTGTTGAGAATTTGCAGTGATACTGTATTTCTTTAAGCTCTTAGCAAGAACCACATACATGTAAAATATTTAAATATTTCGATTTCATGATTGTTTTAATATGATTCAGTTAAACCCAATTAATGATTATGCTCACAGATATTGGAATAGAGTAGCATGTGCAAAAGAGCAATCATACTCAAATAGCTATTACACATGGTTTTTGACTAGGTAATCACAACAAAAATAAATAAATAAACATGAAGGAATACTGGAATCAGCATCGCTAGTTACATGGTTTTGTATTATTTGAACAACTGCTGAGGAGTTTGTCCTTGTGAGACCTCATAGCAAAATGCATTCAGTGCTAGTTCAGTTCCACATAATTTCACCTGATCACGGTATTCATTTCATTATCAAGTTATTCTCCTAAACAATACACCTGTGTATGACCAGCAACCTTGATACAAAATATAGAGTCGGGCATAAGGAATTACGATTTCATGAAAATTATCTCTACAACCACTGAAAAACTTTTGCCATTTTCACTATCCTGAATATGTTTCTGAATATATGTAATCTGTCTCTTACAGGCATAAAAACACAAGAAATAGAATTACTGAATATGTAACTACAACTGAAATGCATATCAATCAGGGAGGAATAAGTGGTACCTTCTATTGATGTTACCACACCCATCAATTTGTTGCCATATCCCTCCAGCAAATGACTTTAAAAATCCAAACCTGTTTCTTAAAGCTACATGGTTTTATTTTGTCTCACAAATTTTCAAAGAAAATATATGGGTTGTTGTTTTCAGTGGCTGTCTTTTCCTTCAGGTTACTCTGACAATTTAACAAAAAACTGTTCCTTTTTGTTCTCTTTCTATGCAGTAGTTTCCAACTTCATAATTTGTGAAATTTTTTTGAATAGAAGTTGAATTAAGTTAAATTAAGTTGTTAGCATAGGCTTGCTTTTCCTTTTTATCTTTTGTAGAGCTCCTAGAAGCATTCCATGAGCTTCCAGGGCTCAGTAGATCAAAGGCTGAAAAACAATGCTCAACATCTTTGTTCCAAGCTGACAGCACAAAGTAGACTAGCACACAGAATATTAACTCCCCAAAATGCAAGAACTTTGTCTACTGTCTGACCTGGTATCTCTTTGTGTATGTCTAGCCACAAGGTCAAGCGCAATGATGTAAAAGCATGTTATTAATTATTTTTGGTCCATTCATTTTGTGATCATTATCAATAAAAGTTATTGATACTTTTATTACTTTATACACTCAGGACTTCAGCCCAAATTTTACCAGCAAAACAATTTAATTGGTGCTAATATTCAGGCTCATGTTAAATCTTTCAGGTAATACCTTTCTCCAGAACTCATAAAAGGTACAGTATGCCCATCCAACCACATACCTAAAACTCTTTTCATGCTCCTGTCACTTCACAACAATGTCATTTTGGGCAGCTTTGACAGATACAGTCTTGCTCTGCTCGTATCCAAGCAGAATTGCTGCTGAAAGAAATAATCCCCTTATCTCATTCCTTTGTCCATGTCACTCCACCCCTTGCATCTCTCTCATGTTCCCGTATGTACGTGGTCTCTGTAAGCACTTTGCCTTCATTCTGAAGGCCTTTATTCTCATCCTGTCTTGTTCCTCACTTAGCTTTAATACGTTGCTTCTCACAACTGACTAACCCAGGATACTGGATTCCACTGCGCTTTTATTCATTTTGTTTATCAAATCCTGTTGTGCTTTCTGCCATGTAACAACAGTACTCTCACAGCCATCCAAAACCACAAGTACGGCAGAAAATGTACTGCAACTTGATGCCGTTGGTGCGCTGAGCTGCTCCTATCACGCTAGCGGTACTGCCTAATTAATTATCCCGTATTTACCATTTCTGTCTGCTTGTTCATGTCTTGTCTTACATTTCAGTTGCAATCTCTTTAGCACGGGTACCTTCCTCGTGCTCTTTGCTTGGTTAGTATTTAGCACCATGGTTCCTAAAATTATACATTCTTAAAGCCTCTGCAACATAGCCCAGAGCAGGGCAAACCCTGAAAACTGTCCTTATCCCTGCTCCCCAGGTGAAGGGACCGCCGAGTCCATCCTCTCTCATTCCAGCCTTCCAGCTGGAAATCTCAGCGCAGTGTCAGTCATGATAGATGGTGCATTTTGTGACACAGACAGCCTGCCATTAGGACAAACTCATTTCACTGAAGAGCCATCTGATGGTAATGACTTTCAGTCACAGATTGACCTAGGCCGGCTTGAATCAGTGTGCTGGAGGTGAAAGGCTCCATATTCCATTACCAGTCCTCTGAGCCATCAAGTCTACTCCATCCCTCCCCTGCTTAATCTGTATTGATATACTTGGTAGCATTTTCCTAACTGCTATCATCCATACAGATGTCTGCCGTCATTTTGTTGATCCAGTCAATCAATACTACATTAAATGTTACCTTCAGTTTACCCTTAATTGTCTAAAGTAGATGTGGTATTTTCATTATTTATACAGCCATGCCATTAAATTATGCATTCCAGATTAAAAGAATAAAAGACTTGTTTACATTATTATTATTGCTCTGGCATCAACTTTTGGATTTCTGTGTAAAGAAATTAATCTCCTATCGGAGGGGGAAATGGGGACTGACAAGCACTAGCTCCTGTTGCCTCTGGGACATAATTATGCTTGTAAATAGAAAAACAGAAAAATCATAAGCTTAACACAGTAGAGACTCTTGAAAGTTTCATCTCAGCATGATGCTATGTTTTAATTATTATTTTTGTCTGTATTGTTCAGATCGACAGTGCACCAACTAGAATAAGTGCTTATCCTAGTTAATTCTTCATGAGGCTTATGTCACTGGTAGATGCATTTAATTTATTTCCTTTTTCTTTTCTTAAGCCAGCACTGACTAAGTGGTTATCTATAAACATTCAACAAAGGTTTTACTACTTCAGGGCCAGATCCAAAGCCTGTTGAGTCAGTTGGAAACTTCAAAGGTCTTTGAAACAGGCTCTATTGCAAGACAGAGGTAAGCTATGATTTGTTTGGGAACCTAGAATGAAAATAAACTTTTTTATATTCTGCTGCATTAACAGATTTTCTATATGGTAGAGATCATCTATTCTTTATCAGTAGGGTTTGGACTCTCTGACCCCCACTCTCCCTCCAGTACAATAATTTTGTATGTGCACAGCTGGAAATTCAAGCTAGACAAAGTGAGAATAGAAATAACGCATATACTTTTTCTAAGCATGATACTGAATTCTTCATTGTTTTACTGAATAGCCTCCTCACCACCACCACCCCTCAAAGAAGAAACCTTTTTCTGTGAGGATGTCTCCTAGCTTTGGGGAAGCTAAAGAACAAACTTGGGGGTGATAATCATCCCTTTCAGCTTTACACTCTATGTCTCTACTTAGCACACTACAATTAATGAGTGATTCAGTATTTTATTTATTGCTGTACATTGTTTGGCCTCCCTTTTTTTAGTTACTACTTAGGAGACAAACTCTTTTCTGAATGGTTTATTTGCCTTATAGTTATTCATATCATTCATATTTGAGTGATTTGGAAACAGGAATTATTTAATCTTCATTGCAGACCTAAAGGATCGCAGGCTAGCGGCACCACAGTTTTACAGATGGGGAACTGAGGCACAAAGACCAGCTGAGAAGAGCTGGGAAACTCTGGACTAGCACATCTGAATTCTTTACCAGGGAAAATGGTTGAAAGTACAATAGCAAATGGAACTGGATGGATGTCACACACAGGGGAAGATACCCCATAATTTTTGTAGCTGAGGTCATGCCTTCTGCATCTATTAGAGTTCTTTGAAAGACTCAACTAAAAATGTGGATAGAGGTGACTGATCAAAATATCGTAACTGGAAAGTCAAAACAGCTAAGTTACTATGGCATAAAAGGGAGGTTACTTCTCTATCTCTCTCAAAAACAAACAAACAAACAAAAAACAACAACAACAAAAAAAAACACAACTAACAACAACAAAACATGTAGAATTAATACATCTGTTTTCATACCAATGAGAGAGTGACATATTCACAACAACTTCTCTGGGATCCATACTGTTCCATACAGTCCTAGATGACTCAATATTAAAGCAACATTTTTTTTTTTTCCTGAAGATACAAAAGAATTCAAAGCCATCAGAATAAAACTGGTTTCAAAGATTAGCAGAAACCTCCCCTGATAGACAGGGATTTTATTTTAAAATGGCTGGTAAAATCCAGCAAGTGGAAATGCAGTTACACCATGGGAAAAAATAACTACGCGTACAACTGATGGAAGGTAACGCTATGTCTGTACTTGTACATTACACTTACCCAGGACTGTTCTTTTACACTACAGTCATGGCACATGCCCGTTATATTACCGTTCTTTGAACCTTCTCAAGTAGCAAGGCTCCATTCAGACTACCTGTTAGTGACCATTCCTGGCAGATGACGACTTGTGCTTCAAGAAACCTGAACCATGCTTGGCAATAGTTTGGCAGAGAGCTAGCTGGCACAGGCCAATACTGCACTGGGGAGTGTTGTAGCTATTTAGTAACACAGGTGATGAAACGCAAGTGCCCGGGATCAGCCTCTGGCAGGGCTCACTGTACTGTTAGAGGCATTGCCTTTGTAAGCTATTACCAGTCAAGAGAGAAATCCTAGAGTCACTGTAAACAGTTCTCTGAAAATATCAGTTTGGTGCTTGGCAGAGGTCAAAATACCAAAATAGACTGAGCCAGATTTGCTTAGAAAGGAACAGAGAGCGAAACAGAAGTCATCATTATACCACAGTACGTAACGACAGAGTGTTTGCTTCTTGAATACTGTGTCTCATTACCCTGTCTCAGGAAAAATATGTAGAACCAGCAAACATTACAGAGGTGGGTTAACAGGGATGATCAGATTTGGCTACTGTACAAGAGAAGATTAAATAGGTTAAATAAAACCCTGCATCCTGGAAAACAGAAAACATGAGAGAGACACACAAAGTCATTACTTGCAGAGAGAGCGTAAATAAGGAGCAATTATTTGCTGTTTCCCAAAAATCAAAAATAAGAGGGCGCCAAATAAAATAATCAGGCAGCAGGTTTAAAACAAATAGAAAGACCTTCCCTTCTGAACAGAACACAATTAGTGGGATTCATTGCCAAAGCTTCCTTTGGTTTGTGCTCATAAAACAGTCAGGAAAGAGGAATCTATCAAAGGCTATTAAGACGTAAAAAACATAGCTACAACCTGTGAGTCAGAAGGTCCCTAAACTGCAGACTGACAAAAGCCGAGGACATTTGCTGGGGAAAAGATTGGTCTGTACTTGCCCTATTCTTACACTCTATTGCTAAGAATTTGGTAATAGTCCCCACCAGACAGAGGGTGTTAAAGTAGGTGAATCCTTTGTCTAACTCCAAATATTTGTCCACATTAAAGAAACACTGGGTATCTGGATGCCACTTAGGACCTCGATCAGACATTTTGGGGTACACCTGCATTCAGCCCTGTCTTCTGGATGTCCACGGACCCATGCTGTAGCCCTGTCTCTGTCTCTGCCACTCATTGTGACATATCACATGAGTTTCAGAGAAAGTGTAGTTCGTCATAGACACCTGTACGGCAGTGCCTATTAGAGATTTCTTACTTTTAGGAATTTCTTTCTTTTTCACATAATTTTTAGAGCTGTCTGCTGCAGTCTATGAGATTTTGCAAAGTCTTTTCTTAAAATGTGTATGATAGAAGTGTGTGAATTGTTCCAAAAATGATCCCATCAACAACAAATTCAGAATTAAGGCATGTCATTTAACTGTGACTATTACCCATTACATGATTTTATATCCAACAACTGAGTTATGTGCTTTGTCAAGGCTTTGTTTTGGCAAAGTGCATTGAATTGTTTGGAATTAGTGGCCACAATAGTTTCAAAAAATTGTTTTTCAGGATAAGACCACTTTTGAGGGTATCAATTGTAATTATTTGTTTGACTTCAATTAAAAAAATGGTTTAATTTTCCTAAATTAGCAACAGATTCTTATCAGTCTGTATATTAATTCCGTCCTTAATGTTATTTACTACCTGCCAACCTTTTTGACCTCCTCATTTTTAATCAACATTAATTTATTCCATTATTATTCTAGCTGGAGCATTGGCAAAAAATCTTAAAGCATGAGTAGCCTGCTATCAATCCCTGCAAAACTTCAGTCGAAGTCTATCTTCAGTAATAACTACTTTTTTGGATCACCACCTATTTTCACTGCGTCTTTAATGTGCGCTCCAAAAGGAAGGTCACGCTTTACCATTTCTTCCCACAAACACAAGTGGAATGCCTCCTTAGCTTAGCGACAAACCTTAGAAAGAGGGTATTTTAGCTGGACAGCCTAAGTGGCTGGTTGCCTCATGGCTAGGGGCTTCCAAGGTGCAGGAGCATCCTCCAGGCTGTCCTTGGGGCCGTGTTTGCTGCTGGTCCTTCTTTGCTGCCTGGGGGGAAGGTGGTGGTGCCAAGCACCTGACGGGGCTGCCTCCCCACACGTCTTTTCCCTTTGGAAATGGCAAGTGATTGACACGAGGCAGAAGGATCCTTCCTAGAAAGATCCTGGCATCACCTGCTAGAAAAAGCAGATGGGATGTTTTACCCAGTGAATTCAAGGCTAATGTGGTCGCTTTCTCTGTCAGCACTTCAAACCACTTAAGTACAGACATAACTCGTACTTCCTGGCTAGCCACGAGCCCAAATACATAAGATAATTAGTTCCTTAATTCCCCTTGAATGCGATAAGGCTTTGTGAGTTTCATTCTCCTCAATGAAATCTGTATCTAAATGTCATCACAACCAGATTTTGGATGCCTGCCCCTAAATCTCAAGCTCTTAATGGTGGACAGCATTCATGGAGAGCATCCTCATTTTCCTCCTTGTTTTACAGGAGGGGAATAAAGGGGGAACGGTAACAAGCTGGGACTCCTCAAACCTTACAAATAATTGCCAAGCACTGTTCTATTTAACTGAGCGAATACTGAACTGAAATGATGGACCTTGGCGCTGTAATGTTTTATCTCAGCTACTGCATGTTGTGTCTCTTCTTGATGCTGCCCTGCCTTAATGGCTGTGGGGATTCTATTTTTTTTAAATGAAATTTATATCATAATAGAAGCTAAAATCACCTAGAAAGGATATTCTCTTGGTTAGTACAGCCAAAACTAATCATATTTTCATTTCCATGTTTAGAGCATTCACTGACTCACCTTTATTCAGGGAGAACACTTAACCAAAATGAAGAGCACATAGATCTGAATGCAATTGCTTTGTCACATTTCGTAAATATATTATTACTAATACTGCTAATACTAATGTGTTGAACTATGCACCGTGTAAATATACAACTCTTTGCCTGAAAATTTCTGAAAATGAGCTTCTTGTAACACTAATGAGCTACACAGTAACAACAAAGTAGTGGACACAGTTTGTAAGGGGGATCATTAGCTTCCAAGGAGCTGTTAAAAATGTCAACATCGCTTTAGGATAAGGTACAAAAAACTGCCCAATAACAAGGCAAGAAGCTCTTTCTTCAATATTATGTGTAAAACATGTCTTGAGAAGCTAGAAATAACTGCTTTTTCTGGAACATTCTTGGTTCAAGCCCAACCTGTATTTATAAATAAAAATTGGTTTCATAAAACATCAGAAATTAGGATTAACTTTCTACTGGGAAATCTGTTTCAGGATAATTGAATTCTGTAGTGACAAAGAGGAAGTACACGCAAATAATTAATTAGCAATAATTCAGCATGGAGAATTAATACTTACTCTACATAACAAGGCAAAAGGTATCATAGCTGAAAAACATTATTCTTGGTTATGAACTTTTTTTTTTTATCCCGCATTTATTCTTTTCATTCTTACTGAAAATATTATTTATTCCAGAGTTATATGCAAAAATCCTTATTCTGCAAACATTTATGTATATGCTTGATTTCATACAATCCGGTTCTAAGTTAAGAAAAGTTCTGGCTTCCAGGGACTTCAGTTCTCAAGCACTTCATTCTCTAAATCAGCTTAAAATAAAATATTTTCGCCTCCTTAACAGACTGTACATTTTCATGTTAGCAGAATAAATAATAAATTAATGTGACGGGAGGAAGGATAAGTCTGAAGACTGAAACGCTGCAGTTACAACTCTAACCCATTTTGAGAAAAATTTGATCAAAGGCATTTCATGAACAGAAATTTTCCCTTTTGGGGTAAATTGTCTTTACTGTGTGAAGAGAAGCACTACTGGGAGCAGAGAATCTTGTTTTGAAATCTATTTTCCTAGAATGAGTGCTTTACTTTTGCAGTTTCATAGCCGTTAGTCTTTTTCCAGCACTAATCATGCAAGTGATGTCATAAAAAGTAACTTTTATAAGTTTTAATCACATATATTTCAAATCTCAAATAGGCTGTTCAGACAATACACTGCTTAGAAGACCCTATTATACCATGCAGTAGTGTGTGATGAGGAGATGCTACATTTATTTTAGGAGAGAAAGAAATCTGTATTTCATTTGTTACACTGCTAACTTCACTTTAGGTAATTGCATTCAGCTTTATTATTGCCCAGAGCAATAACTGATTGTTAGTTATTGAAGTCTGAAATGATTTTCTCATTTCCCAAGGGAATCTGGAGATTTACATGGTGCACAGCAGTAACTAATAGATATAATCTGGTCATAATGTAGCCCTATAATGTGTTATTTACTTGTTGAGAACAAGGATGTTGAACATTTTAACATTTCCTCAAGAAGTGTGGCAGATTTTGCTCATGATATGTGAGCTTTAAGTGTGCACTACTCCTAGTGTTGCAATGGTTGAAATGCCAGCAACCGTTAAAATATATATATAAAACACTGGGGATCACACATATATACAGCTGAACTGAACATTGGACAGCTTTTATCATTTTTCCCCCTAAAATGTATAAACATGAATTAAAAATAATCTACAATATGTAATATTTCATCAACTATAGATACTCATTATTTTGTCTTGGAGTTTTCTTATTACATGAAGATAATTGCACCAGGACGTAGTAAGGCTTTTATGGAGCAGACCTTGCTTTTCTTGCTCTCCTCTGAATTGTTTGCATCTATTTCGGTACCTGTGTATGTGCAACCCTGAGTATTTTCAGTAGCTGTGTGCCTTGTTTTACGAATGTGCTGTGGCATCCTGTAGTAAAAGTGTATAAAGGGTATGTTGTCATGAGCAAAATGTCCCTGGTTGTATTCTGGAAGCAGCAGACATTTTGAAGTTGGGATTCAGCTGCCTTAATATAGGCATCTCACTCCGTTTTGCATGCCTTGGTGTATTCAAGGCTTCCCCATAGGGATGGCACGTAAGGCACGGAGCCTGCAGGACATTTTGCCCTCCTGAAGCAGACAGGTGAAACGCCTTAGTGTCTAATGATGCCCCTTTTTCTTCAACAGGCTGCCCCTCTGGGTGCTGGCTCCTTTTACTCAGTGCCCAGCACAATGGACCCCAGCCTTCTTACGACCTTCTGTTAATATAGGAAAACAAACCCTAAATAAGTCACTTCAAACTCAGCAGTTTTCTGGTGCAGACGTCTGCCTTTCAAGCCACATTCAGAAGTAGGATCTTAGAGAAAGAAAAAAGAAAAAAGAAAACTTGGGTTCATCCTGGCTTACTTAGTTAAAATACTCCATTTTGAGGTTACAGTAAAATGAACTGTTAATAAACAAACCACTAATAGGAAGCAAAGTGATTTTGGCCTTATGATATACACAGGCAATGCATGTATGCAAGTACGTTATACACGATACCCAAATAGATAAAATACCAGTGGCTGCATTGTATAGTAGTGGCACATGTTTTATTAAAGTAGGTTTTCCTTTCTATCAAATATGAATGTTTTATGAAGGTTTCAAAGTATCCCTCGTGGAAACATTACGGAATCTGTTCTCTTCTCAGCCCACAGGGGATTTGTGACTGTTATTCACATTAAACCTAATGAGAATTACTGACATAAATACCTGGTGCACCAAGATACAAGGCCCTTTGTCCTTAGCATCTTCATCACTGCACAGGCTCCACCTCTTCCCATTTTTTTTCCCATTCCTATTGCCTTTTTTTTTTTTTTGTACAAAATCCTTCAGGACTTTCTCCTTTAGTGTGGAAGATTGCTCGAGGAAAGTCCTCCTTGACTAATCATGTTGTGCCACTTTCTTCTACAGCAGAGACAGACCCTCGACCACGCAGCGAAGGTTTGGATGCCACTTTAAAGTTTTATTGGGATTCTTACTGGGTGGGGAGGGAACCAGAGGCTTTTCTACTCTCTGGATTCAGCTCCAGACTGTTTACTGTCTGGATGGAAGATGAAAGGAAAGCGAGAAGGAAGAAAGCAGTAAAGCGAGGACTGCAGGAGGAAAGGGGTGAGTGAGAAAGGACAGGACGGGTCTGTGCTCTGATAAAAGCAAAGTACACCATTAAGAGTTAAAAGCCATCCCTTCCCAAACAGCGATCAGAAAGAGCAAAATAAACGCTGTCCAAACAACACCATCCTCCCTTGAAACCTCGTCCCTTATTATTCTCCCTCCCTCCCCAAAGCCAGAGCAAACAGCCAGACCTGTGCCTGGGAGTTAAGAGGCTCCTCGAAACCCACAGCAGCTTTCAACATGAGCTGCTCAACTGGCAGCTCCCCTCTGCCCCCACGCACGCTCCAGAAGGAAGGTGCTTCGTTTGCTCCGCTCTTCATATGCTAGCCTAGAGTCACTGCCTCAGCTGCACCTGCACACGCTATAAATAAAACCACCTGAAGCAAAAAGCCTGGGTTCCAGTGGATAATCTTGCATATTATGCCGTGATGGATCACTGCCGATAACACGTACTAAAAATGTCACTTTTCACACTAAAACCATATATCAGGTAACTCCTGCTGTGGACCGTCAGCCAAGGCCACACATATAATCACTAACAGATTATGGCCTGATTTTTTTTTTTCAAAGGATTTTAGTCAAAATTAAAATGTCTCAGTCACCCCAAATCCCATAGTGCTGTGCATTTTCCTATATCTTTGTTCTGATCTCCTCTGCCTCCAGTTGTGCTACATGCTCTGCTAGTTCTTTTTTCCCACCTCAGTCACCTCCACGAAACTCTTTTGTTCCTGCGCTTGCGTATTATAGAGAGGTCCTTTGTTGCAGAACCTTTCAAGCTTTTCTGTGGACTTTTAGTTAGCTTCTAGTGATAGCTGTCACTGCACTACTTCTGCCCTTTTGCTAATCCTAACAGCTTCAAATTCTTCCTTTAAAATTGTATCAGTTTATTTTTTTACATAGGATTTTTTTTTTTTAGATAGCTAAGAAGTCTATATGTAGAAGATAAGCTTCTGAAAACTTGTCATACAATAGCTTAACTTGTCCATTTATTTTTTCTAATTGCCATCCTCATACAATCGCTGCTATATCCCTCCTGTATACACATCTGGCTAGTTCTGAACATCTCTCCGCCTTTTAATATCAGAATCCTCTTTTCCATGCTAATGATAAATCCACCACTCCACGATGCCTTTGTCGTAATTCTGACATTTAGGTCTCTCCTGATGAGCCCACTGCTGCAAGACTTATCACCCATATTCCAGAAGAATTAGATGAATCTGGAACACACACTGAAAACCTTTGGATGCTCAGCTGGATGAGAAATGTTTCCTATGGAAGTGAATTAACATTAGTTTGCTGGAATACATGCCACTGGATTTGGGGTGCCTGGTAGGAACTAGTGCCTGCTAGATGATAATATTGGTCAAACAACAAAAAGAGCATGGTAATAATTTTATAAAAGAGTAATAGAATACCAAAACCAAGAACAAATTTTATCTGATTATTATGAAGATTTCTTACCATTTGAGAGCAGAAGGACTGGAGTAGATTTTCAGTGGAAGCATTTGTAGAAAATAAAAAAATAATAATAAAAAAAAAATCAAATGACGTTTAAGACAGGTGTTGTGAATTATTTGAAGGAGAGTGCCTGGTGTGGTGCTTGTGATTGCCAGGACATAGACTGAGTGGTCCAGGGGTATTTACTGATGCTTTTTTTCCACTTAACTTGAAAACATGTCTGTGAGTGCTACATCCCTTTCCCAAACGCTATATAAGCAGTCACTTCTGCGGTGTAGTTTTTTTGATTCTTTCCAGTCTACACAAAATACTGCTAACATTTCTTTGTCTGAAGACGTTTGTCTGATAAGGTCAATGTCTTTTTCATTTTTTCCCCGCATATTTTAGAAAAAAATGACTTTAGTCATATTTCTTATCTGCATTAGTAAACAAAGTGCAAATCAAAATGCATGCTCCTTGCTAACGTCTTGAAAACCTGACTCTCTAACTTAGTAAATCTGACTTTATTGAAACCCCCATAACTTATTGGATAAATATGTCAATATTGTACATATCCTCTTTGGCTTGCTACTATTTTCCTGTTTTAGACAGATTAACTCAGCAAATAAACTAAGTACACATTAACTGTATTGACTGCCAGGTGAATAACTTATCAATTATATATACCTAGCTTAGATTGCATTATCAATAAAGAAACCAAGATCTATTAAAATCAGCTCTTAAAGTTAACTATTTCACTGCTTACTGCTGTTTGGCATTCTCAGACTGTATATTAGATCTATGACAAATGAAGGACAAAGTTTCTTCATTTCCAGAAGAGTTTTATTAGGAAAAGTGCTTTCAGATGGAGGCAGTGGAAGTTTCTACCATTCTGCTGTCCATGAAAGACTGACAAGCAGGTCTTCAGCTGACTGAACCTTGGTTCACAGTATTTTATGATACCAGTAACTGTTGCTGATGTTTTAATTTCTCATAAATTGTTTTAACATCTTCTCACATCCCCTTTCCACACCCTTCTTCTGAACAAAAGAAAAGAAATATTCAAGAAGTTGTTTGGTTATCTGCCCATGCAAAGGACTCAACCTTCTTAAAATCATACCTAGACCTCTTAAGCTTTTGTACTAAAATATGACCATATTTGCTAGCACATATTTGATAGGGACATATAAGGTCATAAAGATTTCCCTAGACCTTGAGACACAAACTCTAACACCTGATCTCTTCACTCTTTATAAGGGAATGTGATAGCAGAAATGCCACTGATTTATCAAAGAACAGGGCTACAAACCCATTGGTATTATTTTATATTGTCTTCCATTAAACCACCGAAACTTTGATCAGGAAAGCAAGGTATTTTGCAAGAATGGAACAACACTTGGCAATGAAAGGGAAATCACTGCAGTCTTCTTGTAATGCCTTATGGATTAGTTATCTTTATTAGTAATTAGTGGTGCATTCATCAAGGTTGGACCCATCATCAAGGAATATGACAGTGCTTTCAGGAAGGAAGCATCACTGTCCCTGGAAACATGGGGTAGATATCCTGAACCACAGCTAAAATTCCTACATAAATTGTTACGCAGTCTTCCTCCCATATTTTACATCTTAGGCTGCCATTGTTTGTTTACAGGAAAGGATTGCAGTTCTTCTGACTATATCATTTTTAATTGACCAAAGAAGAACAAGCTGAACTACATAAAAACGGTGTTTTTCCAAGCTTTGAGGGATTATTAAATGACCCCGTCAGCTCCTGGAGGATAACAAAACCAACATTTTGAAGTTAAAGTGTGAACTTTTCCCTGTTGAAAATTGCCTGTTGTTTTTATTATTGTAAGAACTGGTCCACTGAACTTAGCACAGCCTCTGAGGTCTCAGTGAGAATCCTATGATTAATGAGGTAGCCATTAATGTCAGTAGATTGAACAACTGAAATCTGATTATATTAAAGTGCTTCCCAAACATTAGGGTCACATTAACAGTTTATTGAAACAAGCTGATAAAATTTAAAATGGTCATCTAATTCCCTGGGGTTCCTAATTGTTGCATGATAAATCACTCTGTAGAGAAATCTATTACAATGTTCCAAATGAGAAAATGTAATTTACTGTACCATTAGTGGGGTGTTTGAAGCACATCAGTTCTTTCATAGGGGAGTTTTGCCAGAACAAGACAAAACTCTGTATATGGAGATTTTTTTTTTCTTTTAGGTCAAGATAACGTTCAGGCATTGAGCTGCCTAAATTATGTAAGAAAAATGAGGCATTTTATGGAAACGAATCATCTGACAGTGACTTGCAAGTCTATTACTAAAGGTCCAGCATGAATGAGCATTCATCTATGTTTATGGTATTACTCTACGTACAAGCACATTTTGCAGAGATTAAAAAGTTTTCATTACTCAATTATGATGGCTTCTTAAAGGGAAAGAATCAGCTTAAAATTTGCACATTTCTGGTTTCAGAATCCCTGTATGCTGAAACAGACATCTGTACAGAAGAGCCAGGTTACTCATATCAATGTCTGCAGAGTCAGTGTCAGTATTCATAGTTTTTTCTTCTTCTTGTGTCAAAAAATGCCCCACTGTCAACTTTGAGGGCAAAGTTGATTATTCCTGTTGGGTTTGGATCTTTCCCAAATTCACAGAAAACTGGAAAAAAAAAAAGCATTACAAGTAGAAAGGGCTTTCTTAATTACAACTGGCAAAGACAGCTAGGCAGATATCCCTTTGTCTCAAAAATAGGCTTCAGACTGTGAAGACTTTCTATACTCTGAGATATTTTCCCACAGAAGAGTGGAAGGGAGTTGCTGAGTGACTGGAGACCCACTGCAGGGCTAAGCGCCCTCTTGTTTTCTTCACTCACACTAGAGTAGAAATGGTCCATGGGTAAGGGACAACATTTCTGCGATGGAGGGGTAACGAACAGCTAAATGATGAGCAATTCCACATACAAAAAGGAAATTTGTAAGTATTCAAAAAATGCATGACATTCAGGACATGGAGTTATTAGTACTGCTTGCAGCTCTGTAGTATCTGGAAATCTCAGCGACACAGCGGAGTTGTGTGTGCAAGGAGATGCACCAACACAGGACAGAAAGATATGCTGCAGTAAGTTTCAGAGGATTAAAAAAAAAAGGTATGGCAGGTGGATGTGAGGAATTTAAAAGGGACAGTAAAAGAAGCAGCAGTCTCAGCATTGTTTGTTGTAGGTTTCACAGAAAAGGAAAATTCTAGGTTGGCTGTGCAGAGAATAATGGGGTGCAGCTTGGTGTAAATTTGATTTTCCCAGAGAAAACACATCTGGAAGAGAAATTACTGCCACTGCTTTTGTTTTATGCAGTACCTCAGTGGTCAGAATGGCCTCATGGTAGTCTCAAGTGCCATTTGCCAGTCTTAGTGGTGTGGAAGTCAGGATGAAGAGGCTCCAAAATTGTTTTTGAACAGAGGCAACTCTAGATTTTCAAAGTGGAAGGAACAAGAAAAGAAATAGGGTTGCAGTTGAAGGGCAGCCATTTTTTTTAAGATGCAAACATATTTGTTTTTATACTGAGAGGAAGGAGCAAGGTAAGATTAAACAAAAGCAAGGAGTAAGGGAGTGAGTTTCAAGTCACTGTTATGAGAAGGTCCACGGGGGATCAGGCAGTGGACTTAAAATACAAATCTAAACTGTGGAACTCATTGCTACAAGATACTGTGGAGATTTAAAAAAAAAAAAAAAAAAGTACATTTGTTTTGTTTTGTTTTCCCAAAAAGCAATTAGACTTTTATTTAAGATAGGTTCATTAGCATCTATTAAACATGACTGATCAGAAGCAATTTTTGACTTAAGAAGTCACTAGAAAATGGTGGGGTTTATTTTCTTTTCCTTACCACCTGCAAATTACTTTGCTTTCAGATACAGGTCACTAAGGTACAGGTCTATGAGCCACAACCAAAAAGAGTCACTAAAAATGATAAACACATCCGTCTTTAGATGGTGATGATGAAAATACCAAAATTTCAAGTGCCCTTTGAAACAGTTGGAATGGTTCTGCCTGATCTTTCTGAGAGGATAAAGCCTGCCCGTACTTTGAGTTGTGCCTGACTGTCCAAAGCACAGTTCATTTTTAACTTCTCATATCTTCCAATGGCCTGATGGAGCTTGGGGATCCAGCTGCTTTTCCCTAATCACTAAACCCAGGGATGAAACTGCATGAGATCAAAACCAATATATTAGATCTTCTTTCCCTTCTCTAGGCTGGGCATCTCTTAGGTTGTCATCTCCGTCCATATCATCTCTTATCACCTTTGCTCTTTTCAGTGGGTCAGTCATCTGGCCACACTGAAAAATGGGGAAGGGGAAGAAAAAAGAGTTAAAATCTGCTGTGGAATATTTGATAAAATCATAGAATCATTAAGGTTGGAAAAGAAGTCCAAGATCATCTAGTCCAACCGTCCCCCTGCCACTAATGTCACCACTAAACGATGACCTTGTGTAGCACATCCAACCTTTCCTTAGACACCCCCAGGGACGGTGACTCGGCCACCTCCATAGGCAACCCGTACCAATGCCTAATCTAAAATAAGGCACTTCTTAAGTTTGTTTTCTGAGATGAAGAGATGGGATGGAAAGATAGAATAAAATGTGTAGAGACAATACGAAAAACTCCACCTGAAGAAGGAGAAAGTAAAGACAAGCTAAGGAAAGGAGAAAAATCAAGGGATATGAATCAGCATACTTCTGGTTTGGGGTCGGCTGTAACTGAACTCCTTTCAGCATAATTCTCATTCAGATTGACATCAATTAATTATTTAGTTTGTGAAGCCCAGGATAGTTTGTGTGAGTTTGGAAAATTAATCACTGAAAAAAATGTAGAGATGTGTGCTTCTCTCTTCCCTCTTTTCTCTTCTTTTCTCTTTTCTCATCTCTTGTCTCTTTTCTCACATTTGTGTGTTGCTTCTGTCCATCTTCTCAAGTCTAGCCCATGGGATGGAGGAATTGGAAAGCAGCAGAACAGCACAACACATGAGGATCAAACAGTGCCATCAGTATACCAGCACTAGCACTGGCAGAAGGAAAGAAAGAAGGAAGAAGGTTAAAGTGTTCCTTGAGTGTGTCAATTCAGTGAATAAGAGGTCCTTTTTGGGGAAGAATTTTTCCTCATGTCTATATCATTGCACATGAAAAAGTTTTCCTCTCACTGGAAACAATATTGAAGTTGCACATCTGGGCAGTCCACGAAGCACTGTGGCTGGAGAATCCTCCACCAGTTTGCCCTCTGCACTCAGATGGTTTGTGTTTGGGACTGCTACTTTGACCAAACCTCCTCACCAAACCTCCTGCACCTCTGTGCCGTTTTGGGCACCACAGTATAAGAAGGACATGAACTGTTAGAGAGTGGCCAAAGGAGGGCAGCAAAAATGACAAAGCATCTAGAGGGGAAGACTGAGGAGCAGCTGAGGTCCCTTGGTTTGTTCAGCCCAGAACAGAGCAGGCTGAGGGGAGGCCTCATGGCGGCCTGCAGCTCCCTCACGAGGGGAGCGGAGGGGCAGGCGCTGAGCTCTGCTCTCTGGGGACAGCGACAGGACCCGAGGGAACGGCATGGAGCTGGGACAGGGGAGGGTCAGGCTGGGGGTTAGGGAAAGGTTCTGCATCGAGAGGGTGGTCAGGCATTGCGACAAGCTCCCCGGGACAGCGGTCACAGCACCGAGCCTGCTGGGGTTCAAGAAGTTTTTGCACAATGCTCTCAGACACGGCCTGATTTTTATGTGGTCCTGTGTGAAGTCAGGAGTTTGACTCAATGATCCTTGTGGGTCCCTGCCAACTCGGGACATTCTGTGATTCTATGATTCCATGATTCCATGACCACTGAAGTCACAAGGCGGACATACAGTACTGGAGCTATACAACTTCCCAGAAAATCAATTCACTGTCCTTCCTTCCTTGTGCCACGCCAGTCAGTAATGTAGACCTAGCTACAGTGTCCTGTCTTTATTTAGTCTTTGTAAATCTTCATCTGTCAAAACACAACACAGAGGGACAGAAAAAAAAAAAAAAAAAAAGCAGCTATTTTACCAATGAAATACACTGGTAGAAGTGCTGAGCCCAAGCTGTCACTGATGGAAATAATGACACACAGCTCTGTGCAGGGAAGACAGGATTCAGCCACCACTTTCATCATCTCTGGACAGTTTTCTCTCCCATGCAGAATGAACAAGAAGCAGGAAGAGGAGGTGGAAGGACTGAGAAGCTGCCCCATGTAGCACAAACGTAGGGTTTCATTGCACTGGGTTGTCATGCTTGTTACCTGAAAGTCCTGCATCTCAACCCAAAATGACATCACTGAGATTTGCATTATACTCACTGCATAACTGAGTATTCTGAAGAACTGATAAGAAATAAATAAAGTAGAAAATAAAGTAACAAAAAAAAAATTAATAAATTAGCAGACATTTCCCTGACAGTGACTGATTTCCTAGTCTATGTGTTAATTCACTGCACAGCTATCGGTTTCGGAGGCAAAAACTACATCACTCACATACTCTCTCTCCCCTTTTTTTATTCTTCAAGAGTTGGCTGACTCTGAATTGAAGACTGCAGAGTCACAGTAGCTGTGGATGTGCCCCCACAGAGTTTTTTTAATACACTATTTTACTGGGAAAAGGTTCTTCAGATGTAACTTGTCTGTCAATTTTTCTCTAATTATTGTTATTACTACAATCTATGAATGATATCTATGAATTTCTGTGGATCTGTGATAACTATGGATTTCTAGGTTTTGGCATTAGAAATGTGAACATTGCCTAATGTGCAATTCAGCTCCTCTGAAGCTGCTGAAGGGTTCCATGCTGGTTTGCAGGGACTGCTTGCACACAACACGTTGTAAATTGGCCCTTTGAATGGTTAGCAGTAGAGTTTTGTGATACCCTTTGTGTGAAATTGCCTTCCTGGTTTTGGTAAAACCCGACTGAAGTCAATAGAACTACTGCAGAGATGAATTTGGACCTTTGTATTTTGTTTATTCTTAAAAAGAAAAAAGAAAGTAAATTGCCTTTATGGAATAAGAAAACATACATAGTATTTACCTGAAAGCTCTCAAAAGCTTTTTCATAAATACATGTCATATTTCTGTTCCTATAAATGTGTATTTGTATTTTTACAAAAAACCTACTTATTAGTAGCACAGTTAAATAAGTGTTTTGGATGTGTAGTAGGAGTTTCTTAGCTCAAGCATGATTTACCTTATCGGCTATAATGACTACCAGGGTAAATGCATATTTTGCTGTAACTAAAAATGCATATTAATAATATTTTTATAATAGTTTACATTTATATAGCGCCTTTCATCCCAAATACCATAGGGTATTATATATGTGAATAATCCCATTGAACTGGTGTGAATAGTCCATTGAAACCAATGGGACTATTCACACAAGCAAGACTATTCACATGAATTAGAGCTATAGAGTCTGGCCCTCAATCTATAATGTATTTTTACTCCACAAAATTGACACTCATCATACATGTTAGTTTTAAATAAATTAATTGGAGAGGAGATGAAATTGCAAATGCTGCTCCTTCCAATATACTATCAGAAATTCGCATTTATGAATAAGGGTAGGAGGCCAAATAATTTAATCTCTCTCCCTCTCTTTCACTCTCTCTTTCTCTCTGGAGTATATTAACATGATAGTTTAGTGCTGATTTAAAATGAAGATGTCTCTTGTTAATGGCTTATCCCCAAACAACTTACTACAAATAAGGGGCTTAACCCTAGAAATTTTTACTTAAGGAAGAAGTTTTTAATCACATAAAGAACCTTATTTCATTCAATGGGATAAAGCACATGAGTTATGATGCCCAGATTGAGACTAAGTCCAGATGAACCAGTGGCTAATGTAATTGATTGCTTTTTGATCTATATTAAATAAATATTTTACACTGAAACAGCCACTTGAGGAATCAGATTTGGGTGACAAACTCTTCGTTTGCAATGCAACTTTCCATCTCTGAGGGTTAGAGATGCTCAGGAGGCAAACTTGTTGCAAGATTCAAGATATGTTATATTCTACTTTGCAAGCTCTAACTCAGCAATGTACCATCAATAAAACTACACGAGAGAATAATTTAATTTGGCACCTATTCCTTGTGAAAGGATTCTTGCTCTGCTCTGCTCCATGTTGTTTGTTCTTGCTTTTTCAGCACACCCTGGCCTATGTCCAGTCACACAGTTGTGCAGCCACACAGCTATTAGGTCAAGGACTGATCTGACTGAAAGCTAAACAACTATTTTTTTGGCCAGTTTAGCTTTGGTCCCAACTATTTGCCCAGATGAAGTCCATGACTACAGAAACAGCTGTGGCAGTACCAAAGAGATGGTGATGCTCTTCTTAAACTGTAGAATGGTGGAGCCAGTTCCTTCAAAATTGACCATGAAAATACAGCTGTAATATATAAGATGTGAGGTCAGGGATCTGAGCATTGGAAAGGCTTAAAATTTAGTGACAACTCAAGTTGGTTTTCCTTCTGGCAGAAATAGAGGAAGGTGCCTGGAAAAATATCCCAGCACACAGAGGTAGGGGTGGCGGTATTCAGGAGAACCCCAGCAAAAGAGTTGGGTATACTCTTGAGAGAATCTTTTCCACTTTTCTGCTCATAAGATTCTGAATAAGGTTCCTGCACGCGGACTTAGGGAGTTAGTATTTGGCTTTTCATACTTGCCTCTACAGTTCAACGCAAAGTAGACCTCCCATAGGAGACACTAGAGGAGGCCTCCCTTGGAGGGACAGCACTCCCGGGCAGATGGGGGACTCTTCTGGCAGTGAGTGAGACCAGGACTCATATTCTGGCTCTACAACAGGCAGAGTGATGATGAGAAAAGATTGGACAGCCCTGTTCACTATCAACACGGTAAAACTGAGCATATCACCCAGCTAGGCCCTAACACCCTGAGGCGTGCCCCGTCAGGAGGCTGTGGCAATGAACGCTGGATAAGGGTTTGCATAAGTGCCCAGTGTGACTGCTGATGTCCAGATTACCCAGGGGTGAGGGGTACAACAGGTCAGTAAGGCTGGCTTGGACTGGACCATTGGTCAGCACGTGGGCAATTTCTTGACGTCTAAGGAAATAGAGGTGCCTAGGGGATTTGGTTGCTTTTGAGGACCTCGGCTTTTCCCGCTATTGAACCTAAGTACTTCAAGTGGCAGAGCATTGCCTGAGTCCCTTTTTACAGATTAGTCCTAAATTGTTAGAGAAAGTGTAATTTATATAAAATATAATATAATATAATATAATATAATATAATATAATATAATATAATATAATATAATATAATATAATATAATATAATATAATATAATATAATATAATATAATTCTGTGTCATGCCTCCTATGCCCTGTCCTAGAGGTTGTATTACCACCCTGAGGAAAGGCCACAGCCACAGGAAAATGAGGACAAAAATTTACTTTTCAGTTTAGTATCCATTATTTGGAGTTGTCTATTAGTTCTTAATATCGCATGGCCCAGAAGGACCTTATTCTAATTCAAAAAGCAAATACCCCTCAAGGGCATTTAAGAATCTCTGTTTGGAGGTCACATAAAAATGAAGCAAATAATCTTTCAAGAAAATTTTTAAGCATATTTAATACTTTGTTTTCCTAAATATTTATTTCAAATACTTCAGATTCACTGTGCTTTTAATACTAATGTCATACTTAAAATAAATCACAATGTGTACTTCCTGTGATCTTTTCAGAATGCAATAAAACAGATTGTTTTTAATGGCTGTTCCAGCAATGAAAAATATCTGTGTTAGGTGGAAACAACAAATTGATGCTTTTTCAATTCCTTTTAATGGCATGAGGATCTTTGCAACATGCTGTGAAAAATATTCTCTTAATGATAGGCCTGTGGCACAACTTAAGGAGTCATCAAGAAATAAATGCTCTGCTGTCTGGCTGGCAGCTTGGTGTCCCTTAATTGAAGTATTATAAGATTCTGTGCAGAGTAAAGCCTCCAGGGTTTTGTAGCTAAATGGCACGGACACCTCTGATGAGACATGCAGATGAAGATGTGTCAATACAATCTTCACCAATTTGCTGTAATAGCAGAGACTGATTAATTTTATAACCACGGGTGCTTCTATTAGCTAACCTAAGGAATGATTTAGACTTTATTAAGCGACTTATTTCTATCTTTTTCGAGAGACTTCTACAGCATAGTTTATCTTCAAGTGCTAGACAGCATCACTTTTTCTAATAAGGATTCTAAATTTATTATTTAAGGAGGGATCATGAGTGTGACTCAGTTACGTGCAGCTTAGTGGGGGCGAATCTTTGCGACTTGGCAAATCAACTGTATTTAAGTTGGTATTTCTCAAAAAATAAAGTGGCTTCATATCCTATGCAACTGAGATGGCAGCTCCTCTATACATTTTTAATGTACAAAAAGGGAAATTGAAGCAACTAAATCAAAAGTATGTGGCTGTATATTTTTATCTTTCTTTTTCTTTTTTCTAGGCTATAAAACTCTTTTAATATTTTATTATAATTGCTTATGGACAACTAACATAATTTAGTTACCCGTGATCAACCAATAATTTATATTTTAGAACTTTCTTCAATAAAACATGAATTACAACATGGACAATGCATTTCATGATTACTCTGCAAAGTGCTGGCTGTGCAGTCATGCTGCGCTTTCTCCCAGGAATAAGGAACCCAAAATGACTCTTGTACATTCTGGACACAGCAGACAGTTAGGAAAATGGTCTTTCTTGTCTGGATGGAAAAAACACGAATTGATCGCTGTCATCAGTTTTTTTACCCTTTCAGCAGGAAGACTGATGACCATGTTTTTTCCATTGCAGATGCCAGCATGCCTCCCACTGCGAAAACTGTGCATTCCACATTGTACCCTAATGCTGCCTCCTGACATGGGACTGCATCCTTAACGCTGAAGGCAAATATTTTGCCATCGAGTAGAGACAAGACTCCCTCCTTGTGGATATAAAAGTATTACTTACCAAGAATACTGGAGACAGACCGACCTTGAAATTTTTTTATTATTATTATTTTTTAAACTAACCAACTCACATACAAACTAACAAAAAATATGCTGTTCACTAAAGCCAGATCCACACATCAGAAATTACAACCATAAGCATGGGTATGGAGTAAACCACTTCCAGACCATGGGTCAAAGTTGTACTCCTACAGAAATGGCAGAAAAAGCACTTATTTTTCAGTCATCATGGTCAAAGGATCTGGATGCAATATAATTCAGAATTGTGCTTGTTTACTTAAAATTTTAAAATCTGATTCTGGAATGTATATTTACTGCATAAACTCATCTACTACAAGCTAGGAGAGCTGCACTTACAATCTGAGATTTACAATTTTTTTCCCACCAGCAGAAAAGCAAATGTGGGATAGTGTTTCTCTGGATAGTGTCTTATTTCTTCCCTTCCCTCTCTCCTACTGCCTTTGTGTATTAATATTAATATTAATATTTGGTGATTCACCATTTTTATATATTCACTTCTCAATTGTGGCTGACTTCATAAATATATTTCAACATTTATTTGGTTGAAAGTTGTTCTCATTACTTGTTTCTTACAGTTTCTGCTCCTTAACCAACTGATGAAATTATGAAACAGTAATAGATAATTCCTGAATACTGAACAACAAATTCCACTTTTTCTTATGCATATGTGCAACTCCCTCTAGCAGCAAGATTCTTGGGAAACAATACTTCAGTAGTTGGTAAGTTCAGCCTACAAAATTTATGGGAATCCCTACATTGTGACTTGTCTGAGATCTTCTGAAGGTCAAATTATTTCTAAATGTACGTCAGGTAGTTTCCATATACACCTTTCTCATGTATCTGGCATTAGCCACATGCCAGTGGGGACCTGCTCTAGTATGGCATATGCTAGTATGGTACATGCCAGCTATATCTAGACTGCTTCTCCTAGAATTTCAGGGGAAAAAATTGTTCCTGCGAAAATGGAGAATAGTGCCACTGATTCCGGTTACATTTTTGTTAAAGTGAGTAAGAACTTGCACCAGTGCTCACAAGTCTCACTGAATACTGCTGTGGCAGCTCCACAGTGTCTTGGCACCAAGGAGTTTTGCCTTCACAGATTTTCACAGAGCATTTACTGGAGATCCGTTCCCTTGGGCTTGAATTGGCAGCATGGAGACACAGGACAAGGGAGACATAGTTGAGGAAAATTTTAAAAAATATATATTTATATAAGTGTGTCTGCGTGTGTTTGCATCCATCACCACCAATACACCTTTAAAAAGAATTATGTATGGCCAGATCACTTTCTGAACTAAAATACAGGCTATTACCTCAGCTTATGCTTGTAATTCATGTAATGCCCCTAGCCCCCTGCCCTCAGCATCCTCATGAAGAGACAGGAAGGAGAGCTAAGCTCAGATAGGCGCATTGGCACCATATTACCCACCATATAACCCCTGGAATGGTGCGGCACCTAGCACTGATTGAATCACTAAGCACTATTGATTTCAGCTTTCTAGAGAAGCCATTCATACAGCCTACAGTGTATAAAAGAGCTTCTATTCTCCTTGAAAATGATTTAATATAAATAACTAAAATAAATGTCAGTGGGAGATCTGTGAACTTATTAAGAAGAGGTAGACCTCTTGATGTGCTGCTCCTAGACTGAATGTGTATGCATATAGATTTAAATAATGATACGTGTATTTTCAGTCCAAGTCTGGCACAGCAGCAGAACGGACCTCAGAGCGAGGGCAAATACACCGGACAAATTACATAATGTGCATCTGCATAGGGGAACCCAGACCACAGACGCACCGTGCAGATTAATCCTCCTCCAGAGACTCCTAAAGGCTGGAGAATGCATGCTCGTAAACGTGGACTGCATCCCTTGGTCACAAAGCGATCTCCAGGGACCCGTTTGCACCAACCTTGGCAAGTTGCATTTGTGTCTTTGAGGGTGACTAGAGAGAATGAACAATTTCTGCCTGTCTTCCAGAAAGGTCCAATTTCTCCCAACGAGGATGCCCTGCACCTTCTTCTATTTCTGTCCACTTTGGGCAGAGCAAGGTGACGGCCACGCAGCTCTGGCTATGCATGGACTGTGCAGCTCTGCAACAGAAGGAAACAAAGAGCGACTGCTTTGCAAAGAAGCAATGATTTTTCCCAGCATCTCCCAGTCTTTAAATAGTCTTGTTTGTTTATGCCTTCTGAAGGTGAGGCATGGAAAATACAATACCATGCCAGATCCAGGCATTTCAAGTTAACATTTAAACTCTGATTCATAATCTGCTGCAGGCAGTAAAAGTTGCTCTATCACCTTTGATAGAGTCTGAATCAGGCACACATTGAGACCTTAACAAAATCCAAAACTACATATGCACACACACACACACACAGAGTGCTCGCACAGTACATGCACCTACACATTGCTTTAAATTTTCAGGCTAACGTAGCATAACACTAAAATATAGAGTGGGCCATTGCTCTGTTAGCTTTTGAAAAAAATAAAATAAAATAAAAAACGTTTCCCCTAAAAATGGACAAGATTTTTTATATTATGTTTTTAAGGCATGACAACCATCGAAAGAGCTATTTAGTATGTTACATGGTTTAATAAAAATAACTTGTCTGGCAATGTCTGAAAGCTTTTGCAGCTGCAGGGGTACTTCTTGGAAATAAATTTGTGTTTACACAGGTGCAGCCATATTTAACAAAATTTTTATATGCAATGCAAACAGCTGCCTGTCTGTTTTCTTTGGCAGAGCTCTTTCCAACTGAAACAATTTGTATCAAACATCTCTCTCCGTGATACCTATATAAACAATAGACAGAATTCCTGTAAAAGGAAAAGGTTTGCAATAATGTGTCTTTTAGATAAACTGGAAAGCAGAAGCAGCCTGATTAAAAAAGCTTGGCCCTTCATGAAATATTTTACATTTGAGAAGACCTTGGGAAGCCGCTGAGGAAGTATTAAGCACTCAGTAGGATAACTCAGAGGATTTTATCAAGTTACAGTCAAGCTGAAGGATCCCATGACCGGTTAAAGATGCTTGGGAAACTGGATATTTTCCTTAACAACGGTACAGTAGATACAGAAGTATACTATATTATTCAACTTTTCCATACATTTGTATAGTGTGAAGTCTTTGCCAAAATATTTAACCTTAAGGCAATTATCTTTTTTTTTTAACTTTACTATACTTTTTTGTATTTTCTTTTTTTTTTCCATTGTATAAAATTCCCGTTCATTTAAAAAACTCCCTATAATTTATGAGAGCCGTAGTAACCCTGCACTTTTCCAATTCTTTGCAAATATTCATGCTTTTGAAAGGCTGCCCTATCACCATCTTGCTTTCTTTCAGTCAAGATTCAGCAGAAGAAATGAAAAGTCTGCATTTTGAATGGCAGTATGGAGTTGGGGTTGCGTAGACACCTACCTCAGCCTTCCCTGCTCCTAACCAAAACAATGAATAGGAAAGAAAGATTTCTCCACTCAATTCACCTTGACGTTCTCAATTCCTTCCACTATTTTTTCACGGGCAAAGTTTTTTTCTGTTTCATTTGCAGCAAATATATATTTATTTGTGTTAATATTTATTTCTATTGATTCAAATTTTGTTAAAAGGTTATTGTACACATACACAAAACAGCTCAGAAATTAAATATTAGTTTATATTAGCGTTTATAAGGAATAAATTTCTGTCCACAAAGGAAGACCTAACTCTCCAACATTATCTTCCTGCGAGTTTTTTTCCTTCTTCTATAAGAGTGCAGTCTTGCATGCAGTATATTTGATCAGTCTTTTTGCTTCAGAGAGGGTGACAATGTTTCTTGCATCCTCTCTACAAGAGAAATCAAGTGTCTAGTTTAAGGTTTTAATAAATTATAGATTTGTATAACTCCACTGGCTTCAACAGAGGATCCAATAAATGACCTTTTCTTAACCCTAGGCAAGGCATCTCCGGATCTCTCTGTAAGAAGTATTCACCTATACATGTTGTATTGCCATATAAAATGACAGTTCTATTTGAACTTTGTTTCGATGAGTTGAGAACCCAAAAGATGTGTTAAAAAAGTTGTGCTCCATGTGTAAAGACTGCTTTATGTTTACATGCCTGCGTTAGCTGCAAAAAGCAGTTAGAAAATGAAATTTCTTTGTGGGTATTTAGCTTCTCTTTCCCATCTAAATGGCATTTAAAGCTTTAACTATGGTGTGATTATTTGTTTCTAGGTTTAAGAGACATGCTTCTATCATCAGGCATGCCTGCACATTTGGTAATTGTGTAAGCTCTGTGGTTTTGGTAGGAATAGATTTACTGAGTGAATGAGAACTACACATACCCCTTAAGCTCTTAAATTTTCAGACTGAAAGATTTCGCTGTGGTGCTTTTAGCTAAACCTGACCCTAGGCTAAATTAGGAGCGCTGCTCACTGACAACCAAGGAGTCAGAAAATCCAGTACGTGTGACATGCTTATGGTAACAATCTTTTTCCTAATAAATGAACAATTAGATAAAAGATGATATTACATTATACTGAAATTAAAAGCATTAATAAAAAAGAGATGGAGAAAATTTTGATTCAGTGGAGGAAATTTACTTACACATTAACTTGGGATCTTGTGCTCAAGAGCTATGATCTCACCAGACATTACAACAGAAGCAGACCTGAGAGTGGGACAGCAAACCAAAAGTGTTGAATATAGCACCCCTTTATTTCAGAAAGTACTAACCAGCATTTCTTAGCACTGCTGGAAATGGTTTCTTTTAAACAAGTTGCCTAGCTGACTACATGACCATGACATGTTTATGAACAAGCTATTCCAATATCTCAGTCAGATTCTAACTTTCTTTCCACCAAAACTCCCTGTTTAACCAGCATAACCAGCACCTCTCTGTTCAGCCCCAGAATAAAAAATATTGACAGGACCATATAATGGTATAAAGTCTATGAATACTTGAAGAACCTCTTAGACAAAACGGTGCTTTACAGAAACAATTAATATTATTTGGATAAGCAATCTCTTCACGTAACTTGCTTTAAATAGACCTTATCTAAACCACTTCACACAATTCATGTTCTTTCTGTTATTTGGTCTCTTTATGTGATACAGCCCAGGTTTATGTAGGGACACTAAAAGATGAACTGAAATGCTACAGAAGCTGAATTCTTAGCCTTGGATCTGTGTATGATGATGCACCAAGCTGAAGATGTATTTTAAAGGGATAGGCCGTAATAGTTTAAATCATGCGAAGTCTCTAAGAAAATTGTGTCTTTAACATAGATATGTCTAATGAAGACATTAGACCCTCCTAATGAAAGGAATTCTAGGGCAACCACCATGAAAATGAAGAATAAGAATGCAATAACAGCAATAATACTGAATGCTGGTTAAACAAGGCTGAGACAAAATGGAGATACATTAAAATCAGACAGTAATATTAAGAAGACGATACTAACAGCTACCTCAGAGCTATCAGATAAATATCTTAAAAATGAATAAGAACACAACTATGAAGCTTAACTGCATTTTTTGGTATAAACTATATCTTGAGTTATGTCTCCACAACAGAGGCCTGTACTGCCGTGCCATGGGTGGTTGGTGAGGAGGCTTTATTCCATCCTTTGTCATTAGCTTATAAATCACCCTTCTTTCCTTTCATACTTTCCTCTTGCTTCCTCTCCTTGAAGGTCCAACGTGAATTTAGGTTTGCCGCTATGTGCTCGTCATGCACATCTGTGCGTTCACACCTAGAGCAGACACTGCTGGTGGAGCAGCCCGGTCCGAACGCGTGGGATAAGAGCTTCCTTTACAGATAAATGGTCCATCCTGCACTGGTCTGATCCAGCCAGTAATGGTGTCATCCACGTAAAGACACAAGCAAGTGTTTTTATCCCTGGTGCCTAAAGATGAAGTTAAGTCACTGGGAATTAATTATCCCAAGATGACATGGCAAAGCAGTGGTGCAATTGTATTAATGCATCAGTCAGATTGATCAAATATACAGCAAAATTATGTTGCTTATGATAATGCTAGTGGAAATAAATTATCATACAGATAATACGAAATAAAATGGGTCAAGGACCCATTTTCTGTTTTCCATAATTCTCCGTTCTAGCTTTCAAAGCAAGGAGCACATCTCATATCCATATGATTAAATTTAATTTGTATCTCTTCCTATTCCCCCCAAAGAAAACAAAAGCGGTCTCGTACTACATAACCCCTGCTGGTAACAATCCTAGTCCCACTCGGTCTCCCACAGCACACCTTTGTATTAGCTGCTCACTGGCGTGTGCTGAAACTGGACTGGGGAGTGCACTAACAATAAACAGTACGGGCAGCCAGAGGCCATATTTATGCCACGACCATAATTGCACCATGGGCACCCTACTTAGCTTCCTGGCTCCATGCTTCATTGGCCCTAAGGCATTTTGAAGGTAAGGGAATATTTTAATTTTGATTGAGCTAAGGACTTAAATAAATCCCAAAATTCACCTTACCTTTTAGCATTAGTGCTTACATCTCAGCAGACTTTCAGAATAATATTTGGTGACTTTCAGAAGAATGTTATATCACAAAGTCGATTTAGATACAAAAATAAATAAAAGTGAATTAGTAAAATGTTTTTTTAAAGCATACTGACCGGGAAAATATTGCTTCATTCCTGCCTGCCTCTCAAAACCAACCAAACAAAAAAATCAAGAGACAAACCTACCACCTTTTTATTAAACATCTCTGTGGCATTTGTTTGTTTGTTTGCTTGAGAGAATAAAGATTTCTATTCAGCGCATGGCAACATCGCAAGTGAAGTTTGTTATTAAAAACAGGTCTAGGTCCTAGGACTAGAACCCAAAGTCCCATGAAGTAATAAAACCTGTGATAGAAAGGATAAACTCTTTTTGCTAAACAATACAGTCTCGTCGGCCAAGTGATTCTTGGGTTTGAAAGCTAGTGAGAAATCTGCCGTCTTTGATCTCCAGGAGGTGAGCAGTGCCAAATGTATTTGGCTTCGTAACCAGCAGGTGCTGTGGTAAAAGAAAAGTTCTTAAGGGGCATTTGACCGCATTTCATCCTTACTCGTCCTTATTAAGGCAAACACAAACCACTCAGTACTGTCATCTATTGACTTCAGAAAACAAGCCCGTAACTGCGGTTCTAAATCCCTGTTGCCACTGTCTTTTATTATGTAACCGAGGTTATAATATTATTGTGTCCTCGCTCTGCCTGTGATCACAACACCACTTCATTGTTCTGGTCTTTTCTGTTTGAAACAGATGTTTAAAAACATTTGAATAAGATATTTCAGTTTGTAGACTTCTTGTCATCATCCTGCAAATTTACAACAGTCAGCAATGTAAACACGTACTTGACAAACTCCAGCAGCTTGCAGACTTCAGAGTTCATCCACTCCTTTCAGTGAGGCAGATGTTTCATTTTAATACTCTTCATATTATAGATTAGGATTATGTTTTTTCTTTCTTTTTCTTTTTCTTTTTTTTTTTTTTTTTTGAAAGGGGAATAAACCTGACATGCTACTAATGTCATTTCACACTGCGGGCCAGATGGCGAAAAATGCAAAGGCTGCAACTCTGTTTATGTATGGGGAAAAAAGGAATTTTGTTCCTGAAAGACTTTCAGCTCAATCATTTGTTACTTTAAACTAAACACTAGATGATGAATAAAGTAGGACTATCTGAACTTCAAAAAGGTCCTTGAGATTAAGTGCTTAACAATGTAATGCATCTGGAGGAAGAGTATTACATTATTCCTGCTGGCTGCGTAGGAAAGATGCTGGGAACATTTTCACTGTTGTGGCAGCCTAAGAGCAGGGTGCTTTAAGACAACATTTGGCAGTCCCTTGGAAATTTCAGGAGATATAAATCATATTTCCATCACTTTTTTATTATTATTACCAAAAGACAGTACTTGAGCAGAGGATTGGCACACTGTCTGTGTTAAAATAGCTTGTTTTATCTGTCATTTCAAAGCAACAAAATGGTATATTTGCCAAGAGCTCTGTAAGTTTTTTGCAAAGAAATTCAGCATTACTCTAGGCATTATTTCAATACAGACTGGGAAATTTAAAAAGGAGAACATTTTTTTTTACCTCTTCTCTGCTCCCCAACAGGTTTGTATTGATTTGCAGATTATCACAGACTTCATCTAAAATCTGTGATTCTATGTGATTTTGAGAGAAAGCCTGAGAAAACTCTAATTGTGCTTTGATTTGTTTGTTCACAAAGAAAATGTTCCAGAGTGGGAGAGGTTTTGGTTTGGGAATCAAACCGTCTTGATTTTTCTTTTTTTTTGGCTCAGCGCTGTAGCACAATTGTAGTACATCTTGGATATTGTGGTCCAGATGCTTCATTCTGCTATGTGGGTTAGTGGGCCAGTATTTTCTATGAAGTACCATCATTCTTCAAGAATGGAAGTATCCCTCATGCACCACTGGAGACTCCAGTTTGCCAGAGAACTAACCCTCAGACAATGGTGGGAACAGAAGGAAGGCAAGCTACAATTCCAGCTAGGAGTGTGGCATCATATTGAACTCTAAAAACTTGCATTTGGGATAAATTATCTCTCTCTTTTTTTTTAATTTATTTATTAAAACATGTTTAAAGTTTTCCATGGATTGGTTGTTTTCCATGGAGATTTTACTTCCTCAGCTAGTTGCAGTAATTCCAAAATAAAGATAGGAGCAACGAGGGAGTAAGTAAGAGAAAATATTTTGTTCCTTGTTTCAAGAGGCTTTATTTTCATGAATTTCCCTGTGATCATCACAGCCCATGCTGTGTCTGACACTGGACTGTGTCTGGAAGAAGACACTCCTAGGCAGCTTTTCTCAAATGAGTTATGTCAGATTTGTAGAAGAAGGAATTAACTATGTAAAGAAGGGGAACAACCTTTTGAAATGAAAATTGTCTGGATGAACCCAAGAAAAACTCAAATAGAAGAGCATTGACCATCCTGCGACCTCACAAAATTGCTTCGTTCACTCTTGGTTGAACACAGTGATGATATATCACAGCGTGCATGAGAATCTGCGCAGATTTGTTAGTATATCAGGCCCTAGTTAAGACTGAAAGGCAAAGAAAGGATACGAATGGACTGCATCTATCCCTGAAACATTTGCTGGTGTGGTACATGTTACCACATAAGTATTCTCCAGTGTCAAAGTGATCAGGAATAAGAAAGAAAATACATTAAGATATTTAAAAGAAGTTTTCAGCAGTGTTTTTGATAGTTCAGCTGAGTACAAAGGTAGCATCAATGGAAATTAACATAAAAGTTTGGTTAAATCAGGTAAATAAATGTAATGAAAATGAAACAACATCAGGTATAAGTAGACAAGATCGGATTTAAATTTAGTATATAATCAAATAATATAAACTGTGCTTAAAGTGGATAGAGTCCTACAGATTATGGTCATAATAGCAAAACACTCATATTATTTAAAGAAACTTTTATATCCAAAGATGAATATCTAAGAGATCTAAAGTAAAACTAACCTTAATACCGCTTATGTCTTAATTGCACTCAAAACGCATCTTAGAATTTAAAATTATAACGCAAACCAGGATTAGACAAGTACTGAAAACTCTGATTGAACCTCTTCAAATGGCTGAACTGTTTGAATGTGCCTGAATCTAACCCCACCCCATGCATTTTTGATTCTTAGCCAAATACAAATTCAAAGAGGGGCTTACTTATCATTTTAGATACAACTGAACTTTTCATGTGAGGAACAGACCTCACAAGTTTTCCAGCATTCATACTGCTAGAAATTTCTGAAGAAGAACTTGTCATGAAAGTTTTCTTCTGTTGCAGACTAGCAAATCCTAATATAGTCTCTAACTTAATACAACTTCCACTCTATATCCAAACTCCAGTCTACACCTAAACAAGATCTAAGTGCTTGCTGAATCAAGTTTGGCTAATTTTTTTTTCTTTTAAGTCTGAAGTATATTTTGGAATTAATCTACTGTCAATCTTCTATCAGTCTTTTATATTGTCTATCAAAACTGAAATGGAAGTATTTTGATATATAGAGACTCCATTACAGAAACAATACTCTGCATTATGACTAGGAAAGTCTTATAAAATCTCTCTGTGTTACTTAATTAAAAGATAATGGGCAGAAGGGATAATAGGTTGTTTCTCAAATTTTAATGAATTTTATCATCATAATGATGATTACCAAATGTCTATATTTGCAAAAGAACAGCAGTTCATAAATATCAAATTTGTGCTATTATTAACATGCAGAATGTGCCAGTTTTTATCAATATAGGAATCTGGTAATTATCACTACAGCTATTCATTAAAATTAAGAAGTAACTAAATAAGGAATGGGAATGCCATTTATTTCTTAACATCCAAAGAGCAGAAATATCTACCTATTATCCTTTTCAGGCATCTGACACTGTGACAATGGAATAGAAGGTTGTCACGGTATAATAGTCCCCAGCTGCTGGGTGGATGTGAGCCGAAGCTGAGGCATTCATCAAAAGTAAACACCGGGGGAAGCCGGGAGACATCGATAAGCGGGGCAACGCTCTGTTAAAATGACGACATTTCTGTTCCAGCCAGTGGGGATGCAAACACTCGGTCTGTGAGTGTGGATATGACCCAACAGTCCTGCTCACCGCATCACGGGGTCCATGTGGTGATTGGTAGGGGGAGCAGGGGCCAGCACGGGGCACCCGACTGAAGGGGAGCTTCTGTGGGGCTTTGTGAGGTGCTGCAATGTCATCATGGAGGCTCCTGGCCTCCTGGTGGTGGTTCCCAGCCCCGTTGCTTACCCAACTGCTGGAGCTGGTGGTGGGCCCACGTACAGGGGGAGTAGGGACTGGAGGAACGATGAGTCTGTGTCCCACCCCTGCCCCAGGGACACCTTGGGCACAAGCTCCTGGGCCTCTTCTATAAATACGCGTAGTAGGGCCAACACCTATAAGCGTGAGAGGCCTGAGGGGCGAGGCTCACCCACCATGAGGTGTCCCTAGTTTCACCATCATTGCTTTGGATAGGATGGTGAGAAGCAACCAGGAGGAGGTTTGGCAGCTGTGTGGGCAGAGTTCCTGAGGCTCCATAAGGAACCCCACCCATACAGCACACTCATATGGCTGGGCTGATGGTTAGTACATGCTTCCAGGAGAACAGCCACTGAATAGCCAGGCTGCGCACACTCCAAGCCAAGTGATGTCTGAGGAAAAGGGTGCTGCTGGAAGAGGCTTCCATCATGATTAGAAAGATATTAGTGCTGGCCAGCAAGCCTCGATTGCATTGAATACAAGATTTTGAAGCAGACATGGTCTTCCAAGGCAGTGAAGGAGGTAGAAAGGTTACATTTTAAGGCAAATACCAGTTACCTCTGTTTCAAAAAGGCCTTTCTGCTTTTCTGGCATTGTTATACATCTTCAGCCTCACTCACTGCCCCCTCCTGTGTAAAATTTACACAAGCATTGAAAGATTGTGGAATACCCAAGGAAATCATTTTTCAGTCGATTGAGTTCTTAATGGAAAAACCTCCCTGAATGCTATCTTACAAATTAGAAGATCCCCTGCTTTCTAAATAGTTCAATTGAAATCAGCTTTTGTATTTATCCTTCAGGTCATTCAGGCTCAAATGTTGTTAGCTCTGAGTCAAAAAGTCAGATTTTTAAAGGGAAAATGTCAAGTCCTTTTAGGCTTCAACTGACCTTTTAAACCAGATTAGGGATTTGAAGCATTACACATGGATTTCTACATTTTATATCACAGTATTTAACAAATGATCAAATACAACTCCCAAGAATACTATTTTTACAAGCTTGACATTTCAGGCCTTAAAGGATGTTGCTGGTCTTTCTTTTACATAAAATTACCCTGGAGAAATTCAGTCTGTTTTCTGCTCTTCCATGTCTATTTCATAAGAGGGGAAGTTCTGTGGATTTTATTTCATACTGTTGTTCTCTCTCTGGCATTGCAAGCAGCAAAATATCATGATGAAACGTTTGAGATATGTTCAAAGTGATTGCTACAATAAATTCACTCAGTGGGTGTTACATGTGGTAGTAGTCACTAGGGTAGTTATAGATGCCAACAGGGCCTTAGGAACAGGTCTGACCTTACGTTTATGCCTGGAATGTCAGATAATGCCACTAAAAATGCACTAAATATTCCTGGGAAGTGACAATGGAAACCCTCCTGTGGCTCCAAGTGCTTCCCACAGGTGGGACAAGCAAACTGCGAGGCAGAATGGGAGTGTGGATGTATGAGAGGACACTCATGAGGTGAAGGAGCGAGCTTGGTCCAGTGCCCTAAGCTTGCAGACACAGCAGTAACAAGAGGATGAGTCCGATTCTTAGCTACAGAGGACTGTAATGAGTCTCTGACAAGACTCACAAAAATGAATGGGACGGTCACGGTCATTTGGGACTTCTAGATGAAGATACGGAGAAGATAGAGACAAAGTAAATTTCCCTTCTGCTGAGGGTCAAGCGACCTCTCCCTCCCCTCCCCTCCCCTCCCCTCCCCTCCCCTCCCCTCCCCTCCCCTCCCCTCCCCTCCTCTCCTCTCCTCTGCTCTCCTCTCCCTGATTTGACTCCAGTAAAGACAAACATAGTGCAACATTTTGCAACACACCACAGTTCAAAGGGGTGGAAGCACAAGAGGTTGTTAACAGTCAAGTATTCTGCGTCCTTTGATAAAGAAAATGAGTTTAAAAGATATTTTTTAGACCAAAAAAAAAAAGTGGAAAATAATTTGAAGTTGCAGCCCTGAGTTGATAGCATTTAACACGTGTTTTTGTATATTATTTGCCACATGTTTTTGTATTTTATTTGTGTAGTCATCACCAACCAGTGCGTAGTCGTGGCCGAGTGGTTAAGGCGATGGACTAGAAATCCATTGGGGTGTCCCCGCGCAGGTTCGAATCCTGCCGACTACGGCCGGAGCTGAAAAGGCTCCACGACTTTTGAACTGGTAATGACATGGAGAAGGCTGAGGTATGCAACAACTTCTTTGCCTCAGGCTTCACTGACAGTCAGGTTTCCCAAGTCTTTTGTTTCCCTGAACTGGTACATGGAGGCTGGGGGAGCAACGTCCCACCCACTAAGCGAAGAGCAGGTTTGAGACCACCTGATGAATCTGAACAGGTGCAAGTCTATGGGACCTGATGACATGAATCCCGGGGTCCTGAAGGAACTGCCTGGTGTAGTTGCCAAGCCTCTCTCCATCATATTTGAAAAGTCCCAGCAGACAGGCGAAGTCCCTGGTGATTGGAAAAAGGGAAACGTTGCTTCCATTCACCTCTGTGCCTGGGAAGGCTATGGAACAGACCCTCCTGGAAGCAATGTCAAGGCACATGCAAGACAAAGTGGTGATCTGAGACAGCCAGCATGGCTCCACCAAGGGTAGATTGTGCCTGGCCAATCTGGTGGCATTCTACGACTGCATCAGTTGACAAAGGAAAACAGACCAATGTCATCTACCTGGATTTCTGCAAGGCCTTTGACCCGGTCCCACATGACATCCTGGTCTCCAGATAGGAGAGAGAGGGACTTGATGAGTGGACCATTCAGTGGATAAGGAGTTGGATTGAAGGTCACACCCAGAGAGTGGTGGTCAACGGCTCTATGTCCAAGTGGAGGCTGCTAATGAACGGTGTCCCTCAAGGGTCTCTCCTGGGACCAGTGCTGTTTAATACCTTTATCAGTGACAGAGACAGTGGGACTGAGTGCACCCTCAGCAAGTTTGCAGATGACACCAAGCTGAGTGGTGCAGTTGGTAGAGCAGAAGTAAGAGATGCCATCCAAAGGAATCAGGACAAGCCTGAGAAGTGGGCCCACATGAACCTAATGAGGTTCAACAAGTCCAAGTGCAAGTTGCTGCACCGGGGCCGAGGCAATCCCAGACATGAATACAGGCTGGGAGAAGAACTCACTGGGAGAAGAACTCACTGAGAGCAGCCCTGCAGAGAAGGACTTGGTGGTTCTGGTGGATGAAAAGCTGATCAGGAGCCAGCAGTACGCGCTTGCAGCCCAGAAGGCTAACTGCATCCTGGCCTGCAACAACAGAGGCATGGCCAGTGGGTTGAGGGAGGTGATTGAACCCCTCTGCTTTGCCCTTGTGAGGCACCACTTGGAGTGCTGTGTCCGGGTCTGGTGCCCCCAGCACAAGAAGGATATTGATCTCTTAGAATGGGTCCAGAGGAGGGCCACAAACGTAATCCAGGGGCTGGAGCACCTCTCCTATGAAGAAAAGCTGAGAGAGCTGGGGATGTTCAGCCTAAAGAAGAGAAGGCTCCAGGGTGACCTCATTGCGGCCTTTCAGTACTTAAAGGGAACTTATAAAAAAGATGAAGAGCGATTCTGCTCAATCAGATAATGACAGGATGAGGGGGAACGGTCTTAACCAGACCACAGTACCTGGATTTGATTAAATACTGGCTTTAAAATCTATACATTTTAAGTAAGCTCTGTAGCTTACATTCTGAAATAGAATTTTAAAGTTTCAATTGCAGAAGTTACTGGTGTGTTGGAAGGGACTGAAGTGGTAAATTTTGTTATGCCCAGAAATCATGCTGACTTTGATTCACATCTGGTAATTGCTAACAATAAAATAAACACCATTCTCTGTACAGAGTAACTGTATATCCCTGTACGCTTTGATACTTTCTGCATCATGACACTAATATTGTCATTATAAGATCAGGATAATTCACTTTTCCCAAATCCTACATTTAAAGGGAAAAATATAAATGGGGCAATCAGCAGCTCTGTGCCTGGGATACAAATCCATTACAGTCTGAATCTAATGGATCAGAACTGGTTGGAGCAATTATTTGCAGTCCTTAATGTTAGTTTTGCTGGTAATTTAACTATTTTCAGCTCTTTTTGTGGATTGGTTTAGAAAGAATTCTAAGTTATTCAAAATAATACTTATAACACAGAAATAAGCATTCGTTTCTTATAGGCAGATGTAGAAAGTCATGACAACACCTAATGATAAAATTACCGAAGACATCTGACAGATGCAATCTTTCTGATGCTATTGTTTTTTTCTAAAATAAAATAAGCAGCTATGCAGCTGTCTTAAAATGTTTGTCAGACTTTATCAAAATCATTTACCTATCACCATATATTTGTTACTTGTAATAGAAAATACCTGTAGTATGACAAGAAGATGAGGTTAATCTGAAGCAAATCAACATGATAGTTTTCCATTATTGGAACTCAAACAGGCTTGTCAACAAGGGATGACACAGAATAACAATGCTGCTGCTGTTGTACAAACAGGCATTCACAGAACAAAGAGTATTTTGAGATATGTTTTTCTTCTTATTTGGCAACATTATATCATGAAAATGAGGCTATTCTGTTAAAGCTGGGGAAGGCAAGCCCTTTTGAAATGACATGTTCTTCTCAAAGCTTTTACTTTGCTCAAGTTTGTCTCCTTTGCTGCCACACAAAGGAGTTTTTCACTGCTCTAGTCTTTATTATAAAGACTGAATTAAGACGAGCTTGCCAGAAACATTAGGATTCATCATGTGCTCCAGTCTTAGTGGGGAGTAGCTTGTTTCTGATACAAAAGGTATACCTACTTAACTTGTAAATTTTACAGGACAAATCTTATGGTCATCTGTAATTTCTTTGGAAGCAATTATGCCTGGAGCCTTGTTGAACTCTCTGTCTGACTGGAGAGACTTGTTTATGCCAGTCAGTTCTGTGCACTAACAATTAGAGGTTCATTTGAGTTGCGCCAAAGTGCTCACAAGATAAAGCTCCAAAAAAAAGGATATTGCCCCCATAGCTCCCATTCACAGTGCTCTGGACTTCCTTCTCCCATTAACCAGATGTGGCAAGGAAACACCACCTCAAAACTGAAATGGTTAGTTACTAATGATAACTTAATGGATATAGCATTTTACTTTGTCTGCAATTTGGGGGACATCTTGTCACAACAGACTTCTATACTCGGTGACGACAGTCAATGAATTTTGCAGAACTTAAGGGGCACAATATTTTTAGAGTTACAAAGCAAAAAGACAATCAACTGGAAACACTATGTCTGGGATGGATGGAGAAGAAGATTTGATAATATTAAACACCCTACAATTTTAGAGATTGTTGTTTCTTGCTATTAAAAATTGCAGAAGCCTCAGTTGTTGTTTCAGAGAATCTGTCTGTTCTCTTAGGTATGCTGCAGGAATAATTTTTAGCAATTTGTTTTGGGAACAGCCTGACTGGTGAGGAACAGAGTCATCTTTCTAAAGCAACTGTATCCCTGAAGTGCACTGGTAGAGCTACTGGTAACCAGTGGGCCATGGTCCTGTCCGCACTGTGCAGCAGGGTGTGTTGCAGAGGCTCCTGAACAAGTGCCAGACACAATGGTGAGCCTGACACCATGTCAGTGTGCCCAAGCCAACCATAGCATGGCATTTCTGATTTGGGACCTCAGCTGCTATCTGTGCAGACAGTTCAACATCAGCATGGATGTGCTCAGCAGCAGCAGGTTGCTCAGGTGTCTCTAACACAGTGCCCCTTGCACTCTGTTACATACCCATATCTAACAGTTTTGTTCAGCAGTTCATACATGATGCTTCCCCTTCTTACTCCCCTTTTTTCTCATTTCCTCATTGTGAGAAGTCACTCCTCTCTCCCTCCTGCCCCTGCTCCAGGAGCATTGGCAGAAGCTGCCCGATTGTTGTTCCCTGCATTCATCCTGCCCTCTGCCTGGGAACAGTCCATTGGAATGGTGCTGGGGCTTTTGGGGCAGAAAAATCGTTAAGACTTTAAGAAGGCCAAGAGAGAGTGGGATAAGGTACATGTAAAGTTAGAATGATCCTGCATTCAGCAGTGGGGGCCCCGGCACAAAGACATGGACCTATTAGAACAAGTCCAGGGGAGGGCCTCAAGGATGCTCAGAGGGCTGGAGCACCTCTCCTATGAAGACAAGCTAAGGGAGCTGGGGTTGTTTGGCCTTGAGAAGAGAAGGCTCCAGGGAGAACTTTTAGTGGTCTTCCAGTACCTATAGGGGGCCTACAGGAAGGCTAGAGAGGGAATATTTTTCAGGGAGTATAGCGATAGGACAAGGGGGAATGGCTTTAAAGTAAAAAAAAAAAAAAAAATTAGATTTCAATTAAATATTAGGATATTAGGAAGAAATTCTTTACTATGAGGGTAGTGAGGCACCAGGCCTCAGGTTGTCCAGAGAAGCTGTGGATGCCCCATCCCTGGAAGTGTTCGAGGCCAGGCTGGATGGGGCTTTGAGCAACCAGCCCGTGGCGCGAGGTTGGAATTAGACGATCTTTAAGGTCCCTTCCAACCTAAACCATTCGATGATTCCTTTTCTAGCCCAGAATACATTCCTAGGACTGTACATCAGCTGGAAGGTCGTGATGAGATTTTCAGAAGCACATGGTTGCCGTGCTCCCATTTAACGTCTGCCTTTACCAGACTAAACTAGCCAGAACAAGAAGATCTGGCAACCCTTCTCTAGGGTTCATGCTGTTTTCCCACCACATGAACTCACACATTGCACCACTCTGTGTGTGCTCTCTCCCTTCCAATTCACTCCTTTTTCACAGTCACCTGCTCTTCCTCTCCCTCGTGCTAAAGCACCCTGATTCCTTCCCCTAAACTCCTGCTTGGGCTGCATACTTCGGTTAGCAGCTCAGTGCCTCTACGTGCAGAATTTCTCCCAGTATCCGTGCTTTGGGGCATAAAGCCTTTTGTTTGCCTGAGAACGCTTTCCCTTGCCCTTGACTTGTAGGCAAAAAGGCTTTTCTTTGCTAACTGTTACTTTACATTTATATTGGGTCTATCTTCTCAGAGTACCCCAAAGCACTTTACATACTCTATGCAGGAATCAGTGGAGGGTGACTGCATTGGGGCTCTCTTGTTATTTCTGTATTCTTAGTTACAGCACTCTGTGTCATGGAAGCTGACTTGGTGACTGACAAGGTTAATTCTGCTTTGCCTAATTCATTCCAGTAGAAAAGCCATGAAAAAGTAGATTTTAAGTGTATAGCATTTTAAAGCGAATATCAAACACACTTCCTACACTGTTTTAATCTTTCTCTAAGGGAATATATGAGAAGCATAGTTGATAGGAGAGAGTATTTACATAATTTAGATTACTCCAGAGCACTTCATTATAATACCTAGAAAGAGCGGTAAGGACAAGTCTTTGGGAGCTGGGTGCCTGGGCATCAGAACCACCCTTAGCCAATGATACACATCAGCCCTTTCAGCAGTCAAGGAGACTAGGGTTTGGGTGATGTTCATCAGAAAAGTGTAAAACGCATGAGTAAGGAAAAACTATTTTACATGTCCAATGACATGCCCCTATCTATTATATTTCAGCCATTAAATAGAAAAAGCAACCACAGGTTATGCAGAATGAGATGCTAGTCTCATTGCTTACTGGGAAAACACATGTTGGTATAACTGTAGTCTTACAGAGACAAAATGTAGTCACATATTTTAAGGCTTTACAGCCTTGAAACAACAGTGATTTCCCTGCTCACTTTGGAACAGAGGAGGAAGTATGAGCATGTTTAAACTTAAGAGATCAATACTTCACAATGTTTAAGGAAGAGAGAAATATGGCATTTCATATAACAAGCAAATTCCTTTTTGGATTAATAAAAGGAGTGTGGTATATTAACTCTTATTCTGAAGGTGACTTTTAGAAGGGTAGAACACAACTGAGAGTGGCATTAGATATGGAAAGTGGTGACACAGCAATCACGGGATATGAACAGTGAACCCTCTTACCTTGGGGAATCACAGATGCATAGCAGGCACTTAATGGGTATCTGTTTAGCATGGTCTGTGCAGCTGTCCTCACTCTTTCCTCTTCCTGGTTAGGGTGCGACACCTCCTTGTACCCACTTCCAGTTGTTTGCCATGTGATAGATAATCACAGAACAACTTCAGGTTGAAACTGCTAGCCACTGACAGTGGAAAGTGTGCTGCTCACAGCATGGAGAGCAACTCCATTTTTCAGTCACCTGGCCAAAACTAAATGATTAAAACCCTGAGGCATATCCCAGAAGAGGCTTTAGGAAGGTCACTCTGCCAGCACAAGCATTTCAATGAAAGGCCTTCTTCCAAAAGGCCGTGGAATCATAGAATGATTTGGGTTGGAAGCGACCTTAAAGATCACCCAGTCCCAACCCCACTGCCATAGGCAGGGACGCCACCTATCAGATCAGGTTGGCCAGGGCCTCATGCAATCTGGTCTTGACCATCTCCAGGGATGGGGCATCCACTACCTCTCTGGGCAACCTGTTCCAGTGCCTCACCACCCTCTGAGTGAAGAATTTCTTCCTAACCTCTAATCTAAATCTCCCCTCTTTTAATTTAAAACCGTTCTTCCTTGTTCTGTCATTATTTGACTGAACAAAGAGTTGCTCTCCATCTTTTTTATAAGCCTTCTTTAAATATTGAAAAGCTACAATAAGGTCACCCCAGAGCCTTCTTTTCTCCAGGCTGAGCAACCCCAACTCTATCAGCTTTTCTTCATAGGAGAGGTGCTCCAGCCCTCTGAGCATCTTTGTAGCCCTCCTCTGGACTCACTCTAACAGCTCCACATCCTTCTTGTTGTGGGGGCTCCAGACCTGGACACAGCACTCTAGGTGGGGCTTCACAAGCATAGAGCAGAGGGGGACAATCACCTCCCTCGACCTGCTGGCCACCCCTCTGTTGATGCAGCCCAGGACACAGTTGGCCTTCTGGGCTGCAAGCACACACTGCTGGCTCATGTCGAGCTTTGTGTGCACCAGAACCCCCAAGTCCTTTTCTGCAGGGCTTCTCTCAATGAGTTCTTCTCCCAGTCTGTATTCATGTCTGGGATTGCCCTGGACCAGGTGCAGCACCCTGCACTCTGACTTGTTTAACCTCATTATGTTCATGTGGGCCTAGTTCTCAAGCTTTTCCAAGTCCCTCTGGATGGCATCTCGTACTTCTGTTCTACCAACTGCACCACTCAGCTTGGTGTCATCTGCAAACTTGCTGAGGGTACATTCAATCCCAATTGTCTATGTCATTGATAAAGATATTAAACATCACCGGTTCCAGGACAGATCCCTGAGGGACACCACTTGTCACTGTCCTCCACCTGGACATAGAGCCATTGATCACCACTCTCTGGGTGCGACCTTCAAGCCAACCCCTTATCCACTGAGTGGTCCACCCATCAAATCCATATCTCCATTTCTGAGAACAGGATATCATGCTGAATCTGGGAACACCTCCAAACTCCACTTGGCTGGAGCTGCTCTAAAATATGGCTTACATTTACAATGAATGTTGTAGTCTTGTTGACTGAAGTTGTCCAGCAATTCTGAAGAAAGCCCATGACCAGCAGGTCCCTGGACATGTGGAAACTAGTGTCTCTTGATGCCTGGTTCTACCCGTAAAGTAGAGCACTCCCATGGCAGAAATCCAGATTTGCAGGAAATCATGCAGTTCAGTGCATCATTCTTTGTTATTATAAAAGACAGTTCCATGAAGTATATTGCATGGCCCTGATATTTTGTGGAAGGTCCCTGAGTCTGGTCTAATGGCTTCTGTCTGCAATTACGCTCAGCTGAACCCATTGCTAATGATGATGACTGCAAGTTCACTGAGCCCTACACCTTGGATGCCCAAGAATATCAAGAGCTAAGCAATGACTTTGAAAGGAAAAACAGTGACATATTTTTGCCTATTGGCTAAAAGTCTCTCCATCAGCTTGCACCTAAAATCCCTTTTATAAAACCATATTCCTTGTGTAAACCAGTAAAGAAGGTGATGGATGGAATACCTGGAAGACACTTCTGACCATCTATCATGGCCTCCTGACGGTGTCCCAGTTGTGCTTGTCTAGAATTAAAACTATTTCTTACTCTTCATAGACGGTTACTGTGTTCCAAAATAGATCACAATTAAAAAAAAAAAAAAAAAGATTATTTTTTCTAATTACTGAATCATTAGAAAGGAAATTAAACCATTAAACCAAAATATGTTTAAGTAATCTCATGATTTGCTCCATACTCATAAGGTGATCATTAAACAGTTCCACACATGATATGGCTTAGTATATAGTTATTTCTTTCTGGTTTATCCAGTGTTCCATACATGCTCTGGCATTTCATCAATAACACTGTCAGGGACAGATAAGCTCATGGTCATGAATTCTGATAACTTTATTTTTCTGAATCTGAACTTCTTTCTGACTAACATATCCCTGTGGTGCTAAAGCATTTCAATAAAAACCCCAAATGATGTTCAATACAGTGGAGCTCCTTTTCTATGCCACCTGCTTTGACAATTGCAGCAGGAAGACAAAAAACAGTACGTGCCATCATGGCATGGGCAGCTCTTTTAAGTATTCACAAGTACATTGATTTTGATTTCACTAAGTTTCCTCAAGGCAATTCAGCAAAGATTTTTCAAAGGCAGTGCTTTACTATTCTTCGAAAAACAACAAAATTGACTGGATAAATGAAGCAGTGTCTGCCTTTAACCAGTTTAAAGAGCTTTCATTATCTTGCTGTGTCCAGACTGAACAAAACCCTTCTTTGTAAAGATGAATACATAGAATTATAAAATTGGACCTGACCTTTTGTAATGCAAGAACCCCCAAATGAACACTGTTTGTGCACGTTCAATTCCCACAGTGAGAAGTGAATATGAAAATGGCAAGGAAATTCAGGCACCAAGGAGCCCTTCAGGCAATGACATTGTGGTTTAGAAGGTGAACAATGTCTGATTCAGGTTTTCATAAAACTTAAGAATTTCAAAAACCTCCAAAGAGCCTTGATCCAATACCAAACTCAAGGGTCATTTTTCTTCTCTAAGTTCATTTTCACGCTAACTGTTGCCCTGGTCCAAGCACAGTAGTCCCAGTGCACTTTTCTGTTAGTAGGAATCCCTTCATCCAGAAAGCACCTTTCAACGGCTTGCAATTATTTTATGATCCTTCCATTTTGTCAGTGTCTCCATGATCTGTAATGCAATATCGCATATTAAGGCAAGATCATGCCAAGATCTGTTTTCCATTGAAACAGAATGTGTCAAGGGAAAACCTGGTCTTCATTCAGTATTTCAGATCAAGAATGGGCTTGCATTCTTCAAAAACTAATTTTACACTTGGGACAAGTAACCCCACTGAGTTGTGAAGACGATGCCACAGTTGTCTCAGAAGCAGCCGCCTCGGATGTTTCGAATATACGAGCACCTATCTCTTCAAGTCACATTTTAAAACTTCACATGCCGTGGGCCGGTGGTGTTGCTGATTAGAGAGCTCACGTTGCATCTCCTTCCTGGCAGGCAGAGATGGAGATGAGTCAGCCCACGGCTCCAGCCCTGCCTGGGACCCCGTTTCCTGCTACGTGGGAAGTGCACATCTGTTCAAATATCATGGGAGAGGCCGAGAGACCCTCTGGGATCCAGAGCGACTGCTAATAAGGAGTAACTCCTCCAGGAAGCCACCTACCTTCTGTCCCATGCTGAGGGGCTCCTGGGAAAGCAGGAAATAAAAGCAAAAGGTCATGCGTGCTCTGTGTGCACAGGACATCTGGGCCTTGCCAGCGGCTGCACCACCATGTCCTGCCCTTCTCCACAACTGGAGGGAGCCCACCCAGAAGGGAAGGCTGGGCAGCCCTGGTCAAGAGCAGGCCTTTTAAAGAGCAATTAGGGAAACATTTGACTTTCAAGTGCTGTGATCCTTGCCTCACAGCACAGCTTCAGGCTCTTTCCCCTTGCCTTCAATTACTTTCACGTAGCTGTGTCCTTGCCCACGCAGGGAGGCCCGTCCGCCCTTCCCTTAGGCCCGTGGAGGCTGCTGCCTGGAGCCATGGCTGCAGCCCAGCCTGGGCCTGCATCCTGAAGGCACTGGCCATCGGAGCTTTGCTGTTCTGCTGTCTCTGGCTAATTGGCTCTCTGAGACCTGATATTCTCCAGGACTCTTCTCATAGACAGCCCGGGAAACTTAGGGGGACAGAAAGGGCCTGGGGGTGAAGCGGTAACTCTATTGAAGTAAGAGGCAAAGCTCCCTTTGACTTGAGCAGGGTCAGAGTTTTCCCCTGTAGCTTTAATTAGCTGGCATTGTTGTAATTGTCTTGTGTCGTCTGCTACACGTGGAATGTAAAGCATGGTATGTTCAGTAGTGGTGTACACATAAATGATTTAAGAGGATATTAAAGCAGAGCAGTGAATTTAAATGGAATGAAGTTACAGGAGCAGGCTTGTTTAAACACCGCCTCCTCTGTGCTTCATAATGAAACTGAAATCTACATGAAGCCCTGCGCTTTAACCAAACAAACTGGCTCCCCTGAAACCCACTACCTGTGAACCACTGGGAAAAATGCCACAAAAAAAATGATCCGACAAAAAAATCACCTATAAACCATTCAGAGAGTGCCCCTTCTGAAGTTTTCATACAGACTTTTGGGTTTTAAGCAGGATGAGATGGCTGCCCTGTCATGGAGAGGAAGGAAGACAAATCTCAGCCACCTGCAGAAGGGAAGGGGGAGCGTGGCCACGGGATGCTTAGCATGCTGGAGCGCAGGGGGCGCAGGGGACACGTGTCAAGGTGACACAAGTTGTGCACGGTGGCCAGAGAGCCGAAGTTGGAGAGTGACTGATATTTTGACAGGAGCCGGTGTGCGAAGAGTGTTCTATGCAAATGGCATGCCTCGGATAATGAATAGGATAATTTTTTCCTCTTCTGAGAGTTTCAGTGGAAAGGACACCTGGATTTCACAGAAAAGCCCCCACAGAGGAATTAAAAAAATGTTTTATTCATTCATGATGCAGACTCTGTCTTGTGTGCAGATTTTATCATTTCATTGTCTCTGCTATCTCAAAGAAGAACAAACAGCTGGGTCCTCACTAGATGCCTCCATAGAGGATTAATTTTATTTTATTTTATTTTATTTTATTTTATTTTATTTTATTTTATTTTATTTTATTTTATTTTATTTTATTTTATTTTATTTTATTTATTTTATTTTATTATTTAATTTCTTTTTTTTTTCCTTTTTTTTTTCCCTTTCCCACAGGAAAATACTGGTCTATTTGTACAGGAAAGAAACAGGCAATGCTTCCATATTTCCAATTTCTTACCTATGCTAAGTGAAGGGTCAGTCCAGCTTGGGAGAGTACAAAAGCGAGAGCCAGGTCATTTTCTGACATTTTGGAGTCCTTCCTCATAGGTGGAGTTGATTAAAGGGGGGGATCCAAGTGCTGGAGCTAGGAGCGAGCACTACCACTGCCCTCAAAAGGTGTGCACAGGGCTTCAGTTTAACAGAAAGTCTGCAGTTCAGGAGTCGGCTCCTGTGTGTCATCTGTGTTCAGCTGTTGTTTGTATGACATAACTACACTCAAGATACCTGGAGTAAATCATCTTGTCTGTTTTTCCTTAGCCTCCCCCAAATCTTCAGCCTTTGGAAACTTGCCTTTAGACATTCCTTTGAGGCAGGATGATATCAGGCACACTTCCATTAGTAAAAGCCTGTGAAGTACAGGTTGAATTTGCTTCTCGAGTTGCATTCTGTCAGGTCATTCCACTCTGTGCTTCAGTTGCACAGGTTTGCTCCAGGTCTTATTTATGCTAACAAATTTCAACGTCCTAACGTGCTATGTATCATAAATTTAATACCAGCAATTCTGATTACTTTGCATTGTATTTCTAGTTGCTTACATGATAGCTGTGAGAACAGAAAATATAACTCAGTGTGTCCTGAGTTCTCTTAAGGGAAGAAAAAAATTCTTTCCATCTCCTTTGTTATTGCTATAACTATATTCTTTGCTAATGCTATTTACAACTGAAATTTAATGTTTTACTCCATAATTTTTGCTAGATTTTACATTGTGACTCTTTTCCTTTTAAGAAACTCTGGGGAGACAGCATGTCTCTATCAAGAGAATTCCCTACATAAGGGAATTAAAAAAAAACAACTTGTAATGAAATATGCTAGCATTTGTATAAAAATACATTGTGTGGGACTTTTGCCTGTGGCAGTATGTACGCACATGAATGACAGTATTGTGTGAGACAGAGCATTGTGTTGTTCAGTGCCAGTGTATAAAGCTACACTCATTTTGCATAAATATTTGACTGCTTTCTGAGATGTCTGGGATTTTTTTTTTTTTTTAAGTAATGTTCCATTTTTCTTTCTCTTCAACAATTCCTTGGATTTGCATGTCTCAACGATGGCTGTCACAATTGGGAAATGCTCACGTATCACTTCAGTAAATTTGATCAAATAGGGGAGGGGAAGAAGAAGGAAGAAAATGTGTACAATGAAAATCAACAAAATCTTACCTTTTTTGTGCATAAACTATTCAATAAAAATCATACAAAAGAGAGTACGCTTTTAGGCAGAAACTCCTTTAAATTTTTATTTATTTAGTCTTTTCAATGTTCCACAAACTTAGGGGCTACATCTACAACTCCATAGAAAGCCAGACGATGCCAGCTGAGGATGTGGTACTGGTATATTTACAAGTGTTTGTGTTTTAGTGTTTCAATCACATGTAGATACATGCAATAAAGTTTTTTCTCTATTCTGATGCTTCAAAGCAGTCATTTCTTATGTAGTTCATATGATGATGACAGTAAGTCACAATAAGATTGATCTGGACTGCTCACTTATGTGAATCCACTGCTTTATAGCCTACCACAAATGTATACGTTTAATGAGCAGGAAGGTTACATCTGCAATATGAGAGATGACACCTTGGAAACTAGAAGTTCAGATTAACATTCAAAGGAAGGAAAGGGCAAAAAAAATCAACATGAGCTTCAAATGCATTGCGATGAGGAAGCTAGTTTCAGCTTTGTAACTAGGTGGGCCAAAGTGGTGATAGCACACTGGAGAGATTAATGGTGGGACAATGTGTTCAGGTTCGGTTTTAACTTGGAAATTTGGAGTTTGAAAAAAAAAAAAAAGTCATAAAATTTACATGAAGGCTAGGGAAAATACTTTACAAATAAAGACAACTCATTCAGATTCTTTAACTTATTAAAACATAGACTGAGAAATGACTTGGCTGCAATAGAGAGATTGTTGGATGGTGAATCACAAAGGACCTTAAAGTCCCCCTTAATCTAACAGAAAATGTCCTGACACCAAGGTAGATGTTATAGGTAATACAAATGAAATAACATTTAACAGTGTGAATTATCAAAGTACCAGGGCACAGTCTCCATCTCTTGGAAGCTTAGTCAACACTGGCTTCCTGGAAGGTGCTGGTTACCCGTCCATAAATTATGTTTTATTTCATAAATTGTAGTCAGCCCTCGGAATAATAACTGGGTAAGTGATAACAGACCATGTTGTCCAGGAGATCCATGAGATAATCTAATGTCTGTACACCTGAGTAGCCCAAAGGAAGCTCTTGCAAGGTTGGGTCAGGATTAAGAGTCCTCCCATTGCTCCCATTTTGCTACCTTTGCTGCCCAGCTTGTTCACTCAGCAGTTGCAAATGTCAGCTGTGACACTTCCCATAGACATCAGTGTAACCAAAACTGAAGGGAAGGCAAGAATCGAGGGCAGCTCAAAGCATCGCCTATTAACAAGTTGGCAAAGCGAGTTATCGTGTATGCTACCACTCCAGGGCAACCACACAAGTGCAAATGGCTTTTCAGCCCTGGGTATCTCACAGAGAGCAGTCCCAAGGGGTTCCCTGACTCACCCAACATCCAGTAAATCTAATCCATCTCATTTGGCCTGACTAATGTGCTAGCAGGCACTTGAAAACACAGCAGAGGACTTGCCTCACTATGCATCCCATTAGTAACTTTTCTGTCACCTTGTGTCTGTGGCCTGGGCTACAGGACTGAAAGAATGATACCCAAGTTTTCAGCCTATACCTTTCTGTTATTTCTGTTTCAGATGAACTCAGAGTATTTAAGTAGCACTGAAAAAACACCTTTTTTTTTTTTTTTTTTAATAAACAGTGTTGTAATTTCTTATACACTTAGGTTTGAAAAAGTCATAATTCAAAAGCAAATATAAATCTACTTCATAGTATGTCTGATTAAAAATAAATAAATAAATAAATAAATAAGTTGACAAATTCCATTATAGTGTAATATGCTGTAGAACGGAACTCAAGAAACCCATCTCAGATGGGAGAAAGGCTGAGATCATGAACAAGCCACAGAACATGAAGGTATTTTTTCCATGTGATGTGTCAGGAAATAGGATTGACAGAGGGCTCAAGGAGCCAATCTTTAATTCGAGTCTGTGAGACTGGCAAGACTTGAGTCATAATCTGCTAGTCTACGGCCACAGCAGGAGCAACTTATGCTTTCTGCATATGCTGCACTGCTGTTCTCCAGTCTGTAAAGTTTGACACTCTGCTGCTGTGAAAAAAATTTCCTACGTGGGTCTCAACAGGGTAGGAACCTCCCAAAATGACCACCCCTCAACCAAGCCCAGAGTCTCCATATGTGAGCAGTCCTGATACTCTCTGCTGGTCTCCTCTGAGAGGTGTCATGCTCTAGCAGTCACCAACCCTTCACCAAAGCTGCTGCTATCAGTCAAGCTTAAATGGATATTAATATCTTAAATGGAGAATGACTCATGCAGGCAAGATGTAGTAAAGGTGAAAGGCAGTGATCGCCTCTTTGTTCAGATAGACTTGGATACAATGAGCTCCTCTGGCATTGCTCCATTCTTCCAGGTTGCTAAAGTAACCTTTCTGGCAGCAGATGCAGATGGAGTGGCAGGAATGTCCTGCACAGCCTTTGCTGGTCTCACCTGCGAGGTGGCACTCAACAGCCCCACATCTCACTGAAGGCCGAAGCCTACTGCCAGCATGCTCTGCCTTGCCTTGACTCCTGAGAGGTGGCAGATACCCATTCCTCTTTCGTAGGCTGCTCTCGAGGAACAGACTAAAGTAGCCAACAGGGCATTACAAGAAACCTCATGAGCAGCCAGTCAACTATGACTCGATATTCCGTTAAAACAAATCGGAGCACAGCAGCGAACCACATCTCCTCTCACTCTCCTTCCCCAGAGGGCTGCAAACCTTGAACTTCAAGATGCAAGAGCCTGGCTTTAGACCAACTCCATGCATGGCTGATGAATTAGGAGGCAAAGTTAGACTCAAACTGGGACCAAATCCATAGCACAGACTGTTCCAACAAGCCTTTATGCATGTAGACCTCAGAGCACCTCCCACAGGGCTGTTACTCTTCCGCATGGTTTCCCACCCAAAATAAAGATTAATATCTTAATAATGGCAACAGGCATTCGTAATGTTCACCTGCATCACGCAGACTGCATCTCTTAAGACGGGGAGGTAAACTTTTGATATCTCTGTGGGGCAAGTGTGGAAATCATTATGTATGTATTGGTTTCACTGGGTAGGTCTGACTGTGAGCAGAACTTGACTGTGCAAAATATCCTATACAAACACAAAAGACAAAATTTCCATAATTTTAACAAGCCAGATTGAAAGGGGAAACAGAGGTGGAGAGAGGTCAAGGTACTTAGTTCAAGGGCACTCATCAGATCAGTGATAAAGCCAGGGCAGACAGTTGCCTTACATTGTCTCTGAACAGATAAAGTAGTGCTGTGAGAGTGTCCATATTTGTTAGCATCAGATATTTTCATTACGTTTCTATTGAATTTTCCTTGGCAGGGGTTCTTCATGTTACTGAAATCTGGCCACATTTTTTTTTTGAAAGAGTGATTTAGTTCCTGTAGGTTAATAGATGTGGTTTTTACTGTCACAGAGAAAAGCCACTATTTTTGGTACTTTAACAAACTTGTGTTCTGGTGAAGGAGGTGAAACAGCTGAAAAAACTTGCCCAAATTACTGCACTTGGTCAATGGAAAAGTCAACAGATGACAAAAGTTAAAACATGTTGCAATAAAGTGCAATCAGCTACAGTTTATCCTGGGGATTCATTCATCCAGTGTTAACCCTATGTGAAAGGAAATCTGATATGTTTTCCCTATTGCAAACGACTCAATAACAGAATTTGTCAACTATCCCCATGTTAATTCCTCATTCCCACATTGCTGCACTGAACAATACTGAACATTTTTTATAGTTAACGATCTCACAGTTTGTTTTCTAAAAGAAACTATCATATTTAAGGTTGAAAAAAATAATATTCTATGAAAAAAATAGAGAACTAGATTTTTTTTTCAAACTTTTTAATCAAAGAAATACCATTGAAAATGAATTGCTTTATTCTTGAAAAGAGAATCAACAGCTTTATGTCCATTTGTATGAAATACTTAAACAAGCAAATACATATTCTTTTCCTTACTTTCATGTGAGCACCCAGAGCAATTCAGGAGTTTTTTCAATAAAATGTTTTCTGACAGAAAAGCAGTTTCTGCAAAATCAAAATTTCCACAGGGAAAATTTATCAAGTTTCTTTTCTTTTTCTCCAGGGAAAATAGAATTTAAATATTTAGTTCTGAAACATGCTTTGAAGTGTGTGAGTTACCTCCAAGCTGAACACTCCACTTTCTTGCATCTATAAATAACCAGTGTGTCTCTCAGTCATGCATATTGGTGATGCTAGCAAGCAGTCCAGTGCCCAAGCGCTTACTCCTGAAGGGCACAGAAAGGCATCCATTCTCACTTAGTCTGTGTTTCAAACATTACCAAATGCAATTATCAGTCCTCTGAGAGACTGTGCAGAGGGGACAGCATTTTACATTCTGTACTTTCAGATAGAAGTGGTAATAGCTGGGAGTGTGAAAGAGTTTGGTAACATTTAATCCCATGGCACTCCCCTGTCGATGAGGTTTCTTGTTACATCGCTCCAGTGCTTTGTCCCAGAAAATGATGACCAGCTCAACACCGTGCAACGCTGTCTGCAGTTCACAGCATGGGCAGAGCCCCACAGCAGCCCAGTACGATTCCAGATTTTTATTATGGTCATGGGCAAATAAAGTTGCTAAAGTATCAAGGGGAAACTAGAAACATTTGGACCAGAAAAGTGAGTTTGCTCTGCATAAATTCTGGCTTAATCATTTATTGTATTGTTATTTTCGTTATTTGTTATCAGCTATTATTTAGCTATTGCATGCTAAGATTATATGTTATATTCATTATTTTGTCTGCTATCAATGGCTGTTTTGTAATCTGAATAGTCTGAATCTCCATGGCAAGGAAGATGACAAAAACATATGCAATAATAGAAACAGAAAGGTTTTTATTAGGTTTAAATTATAAATTATTGTAAGTAAATAATATGAATATTCTTAAATTATATACCAGAACTGGAAGGCAGTTAAGTGGAAATAATACTGTTAGTGTAGGTCTGCCAATCAAATGTTAAGGTAGTATTCTTTTTGGTTTTAGTGGGCACCTGGCAACCTTGCTATTTAATTCTCCTGTCCTGAAGAGTCATGTGCTCCTGTTAACAAAACCAAAAACAAACAAACAAAAAAACCAGCATCTATATATTTTTGAAATAAACTTTCAGTGACTGCCAGAGTACAAAATCAGATGTACAATTGGCAGTGTTCAGTGTCCCACATATGACAATGAGGACGAAACAACCTCTGCAAATGGTGAATGCAAAACCGTGTTCTCCAGGACTCTTATCTAAAACCCTAAAACAGAGACTAACTTAAAACCAACGTCTAAGATATTATATTGTTCCAGAAGTAGTGTGGTGGAACAGCACAAAAGGTGTTAATGTTGGAAAATGAGCTAGCTGTGATAGCTGCGTTATTTGTGTTTTCTATATCCACACTATCCCAGGCCTCTTGTATCCAGTATGAAGAGCAAGCTTATACAGGGCAGAAGCATTCTCAAGGAAACATTGATTTATGCTGCAGTATATTATCCACATAATTCACCACCCTGTTTTGAACATTCTAATAACTGCACATTAAATTGAGGTCTTCGTTGTGTGTTACCTGATTTTACCTATCACAAAATGCAATTATTCTACAAATCTTTTAACCAGAAGGAGGACAAAGCCAGGTTTATAGTACCAAGATTTTGGTTTGTCCTTCTAGAAGAGAACCATAAATATCTACAAATAACAAGAACATCCAGAGTTGTATCTGCAGGGTTAAAGCTGAACTAATTTCCATGGGGTCTCTTCTAAAAACCAGTGGAGAGGCGGGACAGCAGGAGGCAGGGCTGGCCAAGACACAGTTACAACAGGGCAGGGGCTGATGGCCCTGGGCTGAGCTGAAATGGGGTCCTGGTCCATGGCCAGGGGTGGGGAGAGGGCCCAGGGGAAGACGGGCAGGGCCAGGAAGGTCTCGTGGTACCCTTGGGGCAGATACCTTGGCTGGCATCACCCCTATCTTTCCCTTAAAAGTCTGTGAATGATACTGGCAGTGAAGAAAAGGCTCACAGAGTGCGAGGGAACAGCAAGGCTTTCAGAAAACTTGGAATCCTCAGTGAGATGCAGTTCTGGAAAAGACTGTCCTTTCATGGGGCTCTTCATACTTGTAAAACCCACCTCCTGCCAAAGGTAGCAGGCACTTTAATGAAATGATAGCCTCTGTGTAAAGGCTTCATGAAGGGAATATTTTAAAATAAGTAAATAAATTGCCCCACTGAAATTAAAAAAAAAAAAAAAGAAAGAAAGAAAGAAAGAAAGAAATGCAGCTCCAGAGGTGTTAGCTTTGCAGGAAATCCTGTCTCACTTGGATGGATATAGAGAGCCTGAAAAACAGCAGAACCATTAGGTAGCAGAGGTGAGAGAAAGAGGGTTACATACACACTTTACAAAGGGACACTATTCACCCTGTGTGTACACGGACTGCACACACAGAAGGCTGCACTCTTTAACGGAGATGTAGAAAATCCCTGTACAAAGTGCTCTTTCTACAGCTGTCTTTGAGACAAGCCACAGTGCATCCCTGTTGCTAGACAGATGCTAAGCTGGTGTGTGTTAGCCAGCGTATCGAAACCTGCCTCATCAAAACACGAAAGCCTTTGTCCATCACAATAAACACCACTGAAAAATAAATAAGTAATAATAATAAAAGGGAAAATTAACACCTGAGGGAAAGAAAAGGAGTCCCAAAGCTGATCTTGAGAAACAACAGACCTGGGATCTGTTAAAAGAGAGGGTGAGAAACTAGTTCCAGGTGATGCAGCTACTTTTCTTGAAGCTGTCCTGCGCTGAGACGCAGGTGTGGATTTCCAGAGGGCCCGGCAAGGAGGGTGCACTTTGACACCACCCTCGCTTACAGATCATACCAGATGGTTAGCTGGCAGTTGCACGGTTGCAAACCCATCCCATGTGCATTCACCCCCAGCCAGATGCACACATCGAGTCTTGTCTCTTTAGATGCTGTATCTGCCAAGTTGAAATGCAATGAGCTTATTAATATATACAGCCTTCAAAGCAGGATGGGCCTTATAGGTCAAAATTAACCCAGAATTAATTGTGCCCAAGACCAAAGCTTCACAGAAGTACACGTTATGCGCTGTGCTAGATGGTCTGTAGACATGGGTTAATACCTGGCGAATGCCAGGGTTAGGGACAAAGAACTTCACCTGTTTAATTCAGATCAACTGTTAAACAAATCCTGGGCTTGAGCAGAGGCAGCTCAAGGTCAGACAGCAAATCTGACACTGGGCTGTGCTCTGCGTGGGATACCGACGGTTTAAAGCACAGGAAGGTAAAGATGGAGTAGCAGTGACCCAGAGCACTTCTTCAGCTTCATATTCCCCTTTGCTTGCTATTTTGGATTAAAGCCTGTATGATGCAAGGCAGCACTTTATTAAGAAACACTCTTTTTTTCTTTTTTTTTCTTTTTTCTTTTCTGGTTTTTTTTTTTTTGGATAGCCAGATGAGTTTTTGGGGCCAGCTCTTATCTGTCATCAATCTGTATGCAGCACTCAGTGGAGGAGTGTAATAAAGCAGTTCATCAGAGTATGATTTGCAATAAGGTGAAAGTATTTAGATTCAGATGTCCCTGTTTGAGTGTGTGTGATGTTTCTGCCTACTGTCCATAATGAAACCCAAATGCAAGAGTGAAGCGTCCATTTCTGCCCTTGGTATTCAAATCAGTATACCTATATCCTTTTATCCTCAACAATTATGGCAAGTTTCTTACTAATATCTGCTTTGTGCTATTTTACACTAACCTATATATATATATATATATATATATTTTCGTATTGGTTTAATAACCAGAACCCTAAAAGAATTTTCCACAGCTAAAAGACCATTGGTGCCTGGCTTTCTGCTGCACGGATAAGCTTTGCCTCCTGTATGGCTGTAAGTTATTCTTACTGCAGAGATTGTCAATATTCTCGAAAAGTAAGGCAGTGGACCATATCCAAGCACTCAGAAACCTCAGTGATAACAAAGAATTCATACGTAGGGAAGGAGATGTACAGTTCTGTGCCATCTGTATATCACCGGCTTTTAAACCCAGTTCGCTCAGTAGCTGGATGCATGTAGACATTGAAAGGGACTAGAAAAAGAATGGGTCTTTGTCTAGTTGAAGAGTTACTTTGGATTCATGCCACCTGTCAGACTTGACATAAGGTCAACAGTGCCACACACTGCAAAGATATTAAGGAGAATAAGAATGGATCTCTCCCTTGTATCCATTGACAGCAACAGCCCTTCTGTGCCAGTCATCCATCAGTGCCAGTAAGACAGATTCAGCTCCCTGCCCCGGCCTGTGTCTGTACCGCCTGTGACCCTAGATTAACATGAATAAACTTGTAAGTGGGTTCTCTATGAGCTTGCCTGAGAATACCAAGTTTGATGGTAGGTGGCAGATGAACTGAAATGATGTATTCAGGATAGATTATTGAGGAGAAAAAAAAATGAGGTTGGGTATTGCTAGAAATACTGAGATTCCTTCCCTGAATTAAGCATGAGCTATTTCTGCCTGGATGATAAAGCTGAATATATAATGATAACATGAGTCCCCAAGTCTTTGACTCCTTGTCTTGTGGATGTAATGTTAAAATAAATTAGGAGGCTGTCTAAATTGCTAGAGCCTGGGAATCTGTTCAGTGGTACTGGGACCACCAAGCCCAGGGATAGCCAGGGAAACCTCCGTGGAGGACCGCTGCACAGGCACAGGAGCACAGGAGACCTCTGTAACACCTGTTAGTGAAATTAATTTATATATATATATATATATATGCAAATTAGTTAAGTGTTGCAATTCAGACTGAGCCCAAAAAGAGACATACAGGAGAGTTACAGGGTCGCTCGCAGATTACCACTTGTAATCGTTGTCCCTGTTATTCTTTTTGCACCGTAGCGTCCTCTCTAACCTCGATTTTGTTGTGTCATCGTTAACACAGAACAACAAAAAATGTTTTGCCAAAGTCTGTAAAGCTCCTGTGGGATGCCACCCACTATTCCGAAAGAAAAAGCATTTGCTGAACAAAAACATATCACCTTCATGTTAAGAGGTTGGATAGTGTATGTAGAAGGAATAGACCTATAAGACCACCTTGTCCTGGTGACAGGCAATCTAAGACAGCCTGGTTTGTGTTTTGAGGTTAGGCTGTTATAGATGGCTCAACCTTCAGGCAAACTGCTAAGAATTGGACAACAAAGTTGTTTTATCGTCTGTGATGCCATGAGTGCACAAAAAAAACTAAGCCAGAGTTACACCACTGAAACTGGAGGGGTACAAGACATCAAACCTTTCTTTTCTCCCTCCTTTAGGTCTTCAGTTGTGATCGATACCAGAACCATAAATTAAGTGCAGGGGACTCTATCCACAACAGAAGGCTCCCCCTGTTTTCAAATGCAGGGTTTTTTTTATGCTCTATTTGACATATCACAGGATCAAATAATATTAATTTCAAGTCATCTAGCAAAGTGTCTACATGTCTTGCAATTACAGTGAGAGTTATGAATATAGGAATACATTAAAATGACCAGATTTTAATAGATTGGTTTGGAGACCAAGTGGACTTACAACATCTATGCCCATTTTCTCTCAATTTAACTTAGCTGAAGGAATCACTCCTATCCTAAAATTAAATATTCACATCCATTATTATTCTCGGACTAGGGACAATAATTTAAATTAATATCAAGATGCATTTTTAAAAATCATCAATCTGCCATCTTAACTACATTATTTTGTACCTTCAGGCACTTGTTGTAGTTTTTATGAACATGATTCAAATAAATTGGCTCTTTTTCCTCGGTGGCTTCTTTAATTACTTTGTTATTATCCAAGGAACCAGTTTAATTTAAATGAACACAGTGTTCCTGCTACTACTACCCAGAGAAAACACAGACTAAGAACATGCTGTTTTGTAGTTACAGTCTATGGCTCTGCATGTGGATGCCAAAACTGGTCTGGTCTTACCCAGTTACCTGCCTTGTGTGATCCAACAGGCTCCTACCAGCCCAGCATAATCACTTGTCCCGAACACCTCCTTATGAGGCTTTCCAGATAAAGAGCAAAGGTAATTAGGCAATTAGATTAAAGGACACTTTTACAGAACATTTATTTCATGCCCAGACTACACAGTTACTTCATCTTACCTAGGGCAATGTTCTTTTACCAAATATTTGTGTATTTTTAATCAAAGAAATGTGCCTAACAAATAAACACAAGAAATTAACAGTATTTGCCCTCTTACGTCCCTATATTCCTGTTATAATAATACAGGTTGGTAACCCAGTTCTGCACATAGGTGTAAGATTCCTCCTCCCCCTCCTTTTGGTGTCTTTCCAACTAAAGTACATAATAAAATACATAAGAGGGTGTTTAAAAAAAATACAAGCAAACATTGGTACTTCATAAAATATTTAAAGACCTTACAAAAACGCAAAACTGTATTTCATTTCCTGAAATAGTTATAGTTTCAAACTCCATCTATTTCTTTTAAACCAAACCCATATGTGTTTGAGGCAGTTTTAATCTGTGGAAATACTTTATTTCTGGCTGCCTGCATGAGTGAGCATTAAGTATGAAGCAACTAGTACGGCAAGCCAGGATATTGAGAAGAAATTGTTGTATCTCAAAAAGCAAATTGTTAAAATCTGAGCAATTTCACTGTTTTTTTCCCGCCTGTGATTAAATAGGAGCTACATGACAATATTTCACAGACGTGGTCTAGGTAGCTAGCATGTTCTGATTTTTCTGCATGTTTTAATGATGATACGTCTTCCCCCTGCCACACAGCTGCCATTTTGTGTTCCTTTATTTGTGTCCCATGTACAGAGGACACACGCAAGGAGATTTTTTTTAGGACAGGGTGCACGTATGTAGGCACGTGGGCCAAGACTCCTTATTTTTGCCTTTCCCCTATCCCTTTCTTAATACCACAAGGAGCCCTCAGAGACAAGCTGCTCAGCACATGAGGGCTTGTTTCCGCACGGAGGAGCACAGACACCTTGGGAAGTCGTTTACAGCAAGGTGAAACGCGTCCTCTGCTTTAACAGCATTTCACACCGCTCTTGTACAGGCAGAAACGATGCTCAAAACACAAGTCAGAGGAGAGCTGGGCCCAGCAGCTCTCTGTACTCGAGCTGTGCTCACTACAGATGACAACCCTGGTTGGCCCTGATGTTTCTCCAACATTTGATGTGAATTTTGTTGCTGTTAGTCAATTAATATTGTCATCACGAAATCAGAGGGAGAGGCAAGCACAAGAAAGACTATGTGATTATTTTCTTTTTTAATGTGATCTCTGCTGAGCATAAGGTTTATATTTGCTTAATTAGGGCTTCACTATAAACATTAATGACCCTAAGGCCAACCTGATTTGTTTGAGAAAGGTAATAAATTATCTGCCAGAACAGTTTGATCTCTGTGTAGAAGTCTTGCTCCAGCTGGAGCCTGCCTACATCCCCAAGCTTCCCATCAGTTCATCTCACACATCTTTTTACTGCACCACAATTCCTCTTGCAGCAGCCTCAGACATGTCAGCTAGGAAAAATATAAAAAGCCTCGTCTTTCCCTTTCAGATGGATGCTCTGCTGCCCACCACAGAGCTGCGTTCGGAACAATCATTGCTTCTTGCAACTACCAGGAACGTGTCAGGATCCTGAAAGAAATAATTAGATGCCAACTTTGGATAATAGAGTATTTAAAAATCAATTAGCCTTAATGGGAATACTTCGCAAGTTTTCTCATGATTCTGCCATTTGACACAATGTGTTGAAGTGTGTCTCACAGACAAGTAATAGCCCAGTATCTCACGGGAAAGTGAAGCCTCCACTGTGATGTACTAAGAGTGCATTTTACTGCTTCTGGAGTCCATTCATTTCTTGCCATCCCGGCGTCAATGAACTTCCTAGCTGCTGTCAGCATGCTTAGTGCACATGTCAAGCCAGCACTGTGCTGGCCCTGACATCAAACAAACTGGCGGCAATCAAGATATTACCTCGAGCTGGCAAGGAAGAAAAATAACAGGACCCTATAAAGAGCAATAACCGAAACACTTTCTTTATCGACCACCCCAAGTTTCCTGTAATCTCGTGGCCATAGCATAATTAATCTGCTACAGATGATGGCATGAAGAGTGTTGAGAAGAAACAAATTATATCTTCTGCTTCACACTCCATGAAAATGTCATTTTAAAGCTGATGTTTGGGGGGGGCACGTTCCGCTTTCTCATTTCCCAGGGTCTGCCAAGGAGCCAGTCTGGTCCAAGTTTGTCCCCTTGCTTTCAGTGCCTCCTTGCATACCTCTTTCTCCTGGAAAGCAGGCTGCAGACACGGCACCGCTGGGCTGCTTGGCAATTGGGACACTTTGTGGATTTGCTTTTTTCCTCACTGCTTTCTCCCTGATGACCTAACATGATGCGGTGGGGCAGCTATCTGACTGACCATTAGCTTCATGTGTCTTTCCGAATATAGCTATAACCAAATCAGTTCAGATTGATTCGAGTGTAAGATTTATTTCTTTCCTAGTCTTAGTCCATAAAGCATATGCACATTTTATTTGTCTACCTCTAAGGAGAAGAAAGAAGCCAAAGAACCACAGAAATGCCCCTTCTTCCCCTCTTTGGGCCATGGCACCGAGATCCAAGCACACAAGATGTGGCAGACTCAGGATCGGTTCCCATTTTCCTGGAGGGCACTCAAGCCTGTTTTTTCCAGTTCCTCACCCCCTCAAGAAGGATTTTCGATCTTTGTGTTTGGGAAACAACAGGGAGATGAGATACTGGCTTTTCAGAGCCCAGTCTAGAGCATGGTTTGTGTTTCATCCACAGCAGCACAGTGCCAGCAGGGCAGATCAAGCATGCCCACACCTTGCAGCAGCCCTTTGCCTGCTCCCCCTGGGAGTTGAGAAATCCAGGGTGCTGTGCTTCATACAGCAGTTGCCTCCAGTGTCTCAGGTCATAAATCCTGGGTCATGGACAAATGGGGATAAAGAAGAGACCCAGCCCTGCCTTTTCCCCACTCTTTCATGCCTCAGATACTTCTTCCTACTTACACACACACACAAAACAAATCCATAACAAACAAACAAACAGTTATTGTATTCCTGCCCAAACCTACTCAATATTTTGTTGTTGTTTCTTAAAATGCTTTTTGTGTTGAAGTTTCTTTGATGCATTTTAAACGTTTCAGAAATTAAACAGAACGGCTGTTCATATAATAGATGAATATTTGCCTGTTATGTGTCCTAATAGCAAAAAGATACTGCATGGCTAAGGGAATCATAAAGATTGAAAACAAAAATGCTTCATAAGCTAAATAAACAAAAACACATATATAAATTAAAAAGTAGCATAAATCAAATTTTGTCTGTGGGGTGCCCTTTCAAGCATCAGAGCGTGGGAAGAGACTGCTGTGAAACATTAAAAAAAATAGCTCTATTTGCATCATTCCAGTGGCTCCAAACAAAACAGCCATCATTGCATGAGATGAATAAGGGATGCACTTTCCCCTGTCATTTTGCCTGGCACTTTCTGACATCAGCTCAAACTTTAAGCAGCACTCAGCCAATCCTGCAGCATTACCATATCTCTTTGACCATAAAATAAATAAATAAGCAAACGCACCCAGATGCAGCAGCATATCTGCTTAAATGGATTGTTCAGAGATCTCTCCCTGAAGTTAGTTTCGCAGGCTTTTTAAATGGGTAGCCTTGAGCTCATATATCTCTGTAAGTACCAACACTATGAATCACCTTGAAGAACTTTAAAAAAAAAAAAAAAAAGAAAAAAAAACTTTACAGATGTACTAAAAATGAAAAATGGAGTTCCTTCTGGCTTCCACTGCCTGAGAACAGTGTCATCTTTTTCTTTTCCTTCTTCTTCTAGTTTATAGATTTAAGGAATAAGCATTTCCCAGGGTTTGGCTGACAAATATTTGTATACGAAAACACCTGCACGATTAAACAGAACAACATGCTTATAACTTGTCCTTTACTCCGCTTAGCAATCAATTCTTTTGCAAATTTGCATAGTTATGATGACACAGTAGCAAAGGAGCTCTAAGCACTTGTTTTATCTGCCTCCATTTTCAAGTGCTTATCATTCAAGCATATTAAAAAATATGGCTTTAAGCTGTGCAACCTGCTAGCTGGGACCCTGAGAGCAGATACAGGGACTATTGCTTCATGCTCCTCCTGGAACTGAACGGGAAAATGGTGTATGGCTGTACCATGTCCTCTGTTCCCCAGGTGTAACCACAGGTAGATCACCCTGTTGGACCAGACTAAGGACTAAGACTCCTAATCAGCTGCCCTCATCCTGTTGTGGGCTGTTTGGAAGGTTTATATAAGGCTGCTGTAATAAAGTTGAGAATAAAGGCAGCCAGAGGCATGAGGGGTGTTCCCGAGTTCAAGTTCACTCCCTTGAACATACGGAGCCAAAACTTGTTCCCTCCTCTTTTCATCTCTCTTTCATTACAGATATAGTAATGAAGGAGGTTTAATTTTGAGTTTTTTACTACCTATCTTAGTAAAAAGCAGTGTTTGAAATGGGGGGGGTTGTTCATTTTTTGAAGTGATTATTTTTAAACAAGGATTAAAACAAACCAAAAAATAAATCCAGCCTGTATTTTATATTTTTTCATTGCGAAATAAATAAAGAAAAATAAAAGATGGGCATACAAATTAGCTGTACTAGTAGGAGAATACATCGGATCTTTATTTAGTATCAGAACACATTCAAATACAGAGGTATTTGTTATTCTTTAGTTAACAAGGAGTTAATTTTGAGATTTTCTTGCCTCCTTTCCCTTGCAGGCACAGTAAGAACTGCAAGGGAGACAAAAGATGGGCATACATGGGGGAAGGCATCCCACCAGTGGTGTTGTTTGTTACTGTCTGGCTTCCTGTTCTAATTTGTTTTCATACAGGTTTTCACCTTCATCAGCCCATAGCCTGCTTTGTTTCTGCTTTGAAGCCCTACCAGGTTTGAGAGCAGCTGTGTTCGCCCTGGACATCGTGGCACCGCCAGGCAGAGCCAGAGATGACCCTGTGGGATGCCGAGAGACTGCAATATCCCCCGGGGTGCTTTGATCGAGATTAGGCTCTGGAGGTACTGACGGAGACTGCCTCTTCCCCTCTGATCTTGCCATGCAGCAGCTCCGAGGAGGAGGGGGACCATTTCGCCTTCAGAGCGGGATCTGGCATCAAATCAGCTCATGGTGATGGGATGCAGAATGGGAACAGAATAAATTCATCCGAAAAGAGCTCTTGTGCCCAGACAACAGGCCTATAGGCAGGCGAGGGAAGCTGTGCATTTATATGCAGTGTGGAGGGTTGGCGAGGCGGCTCTCCGGGCTCCGAGCGCTCTCTTGGTTAGACTTCAGCATGACAGACAGCCATCAGGTGCAGACACAGATGGGAGATATAGGAATTCTTCCTAGAGAGGACCGAAATAGCTCCTGACATTCAGAGAACTGCACTGGAGATGGACACTTCTCAGAGACAGGGTAAAAACCACCGGGGCTCCGTGTAAGGGGGCGGGGAACATGGAAGAAACTCTGTTTCCTTGAAAAAAGATTGCAGCTTCTCCTAAAAAGAGGCGTCTTCTCCAGGCTGGGAGCTCCTGAAGATCCTCAGCCAGACTCGTTCCTTCACTGCCATGGCTTTCTTCTGGTGTTGCATCCTTCCTGGCCTCCTCCCAAATCACAGGGACACAGCCTAGGGCCAGAGAAGGCTGAGCAGAGGCAGCTCTCCCCCATCTCCGAGGAGGAAACTGAGGTGTTTCCTGAAGACAATCATTATCTCATTCAGGCTAGTGAGAAGAATGATATCTACTACAGTCCTTTTCAAAAAAAAAAAAAAAAAAAAAAGAAAAAAAAGGAAGAACAAGAAACATTAGCAGCCAGGAATGAAAGACAGCATGAAGGAATGACACACACTGAAACCAGTGATAACTCACGTGCAGCACGGCACATCCAGAAGGAGCAGTGATGAGCTCTCACACACATAATGATGCTCGTTCATTCAGACAGCTCCCAGCAAACCCTAACTCAGAGTTTCTCACAAAGCAAACCCTAACTCAGAGTTTCTCACAACCTCTCTGTCCGAGAAATTCTTTGTCCAGCTTCAAATGTCGCCAGCCCTGCGACGGAATGAAGAAAATGCTTAACAGTGTTCAGAAGCACTAAAAACGAAGAACTCAGTGAAAGTACAGTAGGATTTTCACATAAACTGAGTGTGGTGGGGGAAAGGGTGAACAACACCGGGCCAATTGCAAGCCAGAGGCACCTGCATTTTCATATTGCCTCTCAAACTGCCAGCTTTACACTTATCTTTGCTTGCACTTCTGAGGAATATTAGTGAAATGAACATTGGCTGTTATATTCTGAAATAACACAATGCCTCAACTGGCACATGTACTGTAAGCTTTTTTTTCAGCCCCAACCCCAATCCCAACCTCAACCCCAACCCCAATGGACTTGTCAGCAGTTTCTATCATTAGCAACATAATCCCTCCCCTCTCCCACTCTCTCTTTTTATGTTTTCCCAGGGCTGCACCAATAATGAATAATTTACCAGTGTGGAGAAAGAAAAGTGTCACTACTGGAGTCTCAAGGCTCATCACTCACAAACCTGTCACATGGTCAAGAGTCATCAGTGCCATTATTTGTGTGAAGAGAAATTAGCACTAATCTATCACCGAGTCTCTTGCTCCAGCCACTGTAAATGGTGCCAGATTCTTAACAGAGCAGATTGTCTGTGCCACTGCAAATTGCTTATCCTGATAAAATTAAGAAGAAAAAAAAAAAAAGAAAAAAAAAGAAAAGTCTTCTTCTCACTTACTTTGCAGACAACATCCCACATGTACTAAGAATTAAAGGACAGCCCCTATAAGGCAAAGGGCTTTTACCTTTCCCACGCTGGAGAAGAAGATTTACCTCTCTGCTATTAATAAAGAGTGATTCAATCTGCAGAGAGGATTTCAAGCAGTGCTTTCAAAGGCGTACATTTTTTGCAAAAAGGAAATATGCCTTTCCATGTCATACAATAAGCATGTGAATGCTCAGGTTTGAATTTTAGGAAGGAAAGGAAATGCCCTGTCCTGAACTATGAAATATAAACAATGCACAAAGTAGAACAAAATGGTGTCTTGACTAAATAATCAGGGCAACAATGAGAACTATTTTGCTATGAGGGGCTTTCTCCTGTGAAAGAAAGGAAGAGATTGGTAATGCACTCGCATTTGTTTCAGCAGTGATTTCCATCTATCAAACTGGGGATTTTAACGCTGTGACCATCAGCAGGTTTTTGGAACAGCCCCTACAGGAAATCAGCAGCCAAAGCAAAGCCACAGCAACCCAGCTCATCCTCGCTGCTGAAGACGTGACAGCTGGGGTTCGGGGGCAGGAAGTCCCCCAGTCCCTCCAAGAGGCCTTGGTGGATCCCTTCAAAGGATCAGGCGTAGTGTCCACCAGGGACTGACCCCTATGGCTGGTGAAGTCCAAGCAGAGCTCACAGCAGAAAAAAAAGTGTTTTCTGACTCCAGCGATTCAATTCATCTCCTCCCTCTCCCGCCCTTTGTTCAAAATAATTTTCAATTTTAATGGCTAGTGAAGTAGCTACTGAAAGCCTGTACAACTAGGGGGTCATGAGTGAAAAATATAATACTTTGGGTCGTGAGAAATGCTGGCCTAAAATCCATGCCATTATAAAAATTTTGGAAGAAATAACTTTTTTAGTTTGATCAAAAAGCACTCAATTTGTTTTAAAAGTCTTGTTTCATCTCACTCTGAGAGGATCTACAGAGGGCCAGGTCTCCAGCCTGGCTCTGAGCCCAGCAGCCATCCTTTGAAGGCTTTTCAAGGCCTAAGGCTGCCCTCACACCTTTCCTTATCAGCAAAGCTCCCCCAAAACCCACTCTCAGGGCACCCCCCAGCTATGACAGCCCATGTAGGAGGCTGCATGAGGAACATCACACTGCCTTGGGCTTAATTAGGGTTTGCATCTAAGAACCTCCAAGGACACCACGCATCCTCCTACCACAGGGTCATCTCCTCTCAGCCTTGAAGGCCGCACTCTGTCTCCGTTGGGACCTCCAAAGAGGCTGGGCTGCTCTTGAGGAAAACAGGGAGAATGGCATGGCTTGAAGATGATAACCCTGTCACAGCAAGAGGAGGACCAAGTTTGTGGAAGTGCTCCTCAGCACTGAGATTGGGACTGACCCCAATAGTAGCCAGCTGTTACGGAAATATCTGCATCCAAACACCACTGCAAAACCTCAAAGGCCTTCTCAGACATCAAAATAAGTATGGGTTTTAAAGTTCAAAGGTCTTTGGCATTTCCTCTTAAATTTTTTCATAATTACTCTTTTTTAATTAAAAAGAAATGTCAGAATTTACACAACTCCCCAGTCACTTGTGAAAACTAACGACATTATCCTAAAGCTGTATTCTTGACTGAATTTCCAGAGTTCCTGACCAATAATTAACCTCTCCACTATCCCTCTTGTCATGATTTTGATTGTTTGTCACTCAATGAGTGTAAAGCAGTAATTATTAAACAAATAATTAGTAGAAGTGCATCCAGGTTCTCTCTCCTTCTCAAGCACATCCAATCCACTACAGCCCTAGTGTATTTTTGTGTCCCAAGCCACCACACACCCACTGCCAAAAAGCCTGAACCTCGCTGTACCCACTGTGTCCCTGGTGCCCAAGGCTGACTCCCTTCTCCAAGGCCAAAGTTTCTGCTACTCATCACTTCCTTGCCAAGAGAAATGACCTGCTTTCCAGAAAACCAAGGCATTGCAAATGTGTTCTGGGACTGCACTATCAGACATCAGGGGTGGGGACCAACCCCTGGGAAGTCCAGCTACGGGAAGAAGGGTTGAGGGCTCTGAAAGAGCAGCTTGACTGAAAAAGAGGCATCTCCTGGTGGTGCTGGGGGGCAGCACACCGTGTCCTCCCCCTGCTGCTCTTCACTTCTGCACTGCAAATCGCTCTTGCTGTTCCAGCTCGCTGGAGCAAAGAGGTAGAAACGCCAGCTACAGTGTTTGAGGGGACTCCTCAGACAGAAAACGTTTGTGGCTGAAGGCAGACTGTGAGACAGACAGGCGGTATTCAGATTTGGATTGTACTGCTATGTCACCGAGGAACCCCTGATGTTTTCTCGCTCCCTGAGCACATCTGTTGCTGGAAACACAACAATGTTCACCTTGTTAAAAGCAACCTGAGTCACAAAGCAGCCAGGAGGAGCAGAGTGACTGTGGAGGCTCCCGGGAAAGTTTTCCACTATGCCCTGCTCCCTGCAGCTTGCAAGGTGAAGGAGAGGGCACCCTGGACCACATGCCTGGACCAGTTACACAGGCAGTCTTGGCACGCCACGGCCTCATGATTAACCACGGGAGGACTGGTCCCCACCTTCCATAGGGAGGGTGAGAAATTAAGCTGTGAAAGCACCTTACATCACTCCACTGGCAAACAAGGGCTTTCTTCATCTGGCCAGGCAGTATGTCGAACCCATGAAATTTCTGCTCCTGGAAGGTCTGCTAGTCAGATCTTGGCTTTCTCTGTGATTTTCCAGTGTCTCCATCCCCACGATGGCTAGATTGTCTGGCTAGATGGTGTCACCTCCCAGCTAGACGAGAACCTCCTAGATGACAGAGTAGCAAGCAGGCACCAACAAAAGGCATTCGAGTTTTCTGCAGCTGCATCTGTTCTGCCAAGTACTATAATATTTTCAGTCACATTCATTTTGCCTTCAAGAAAGAAGTTTATTATGACCTCAGACCACAAGTGGAGCCAGTCTGAAAGATGAAAAGTGTATCATATTGTATCTGATGATGTCAGCTCACACTTCTCTGTAAGCCTCCCCCAGACTGAGTCATAGCAGGAGGGTTCAAAGTGAATACTAAATAGGATTAGCTTAAAGATATAATGCCAGCAGGCTAATTTATCAGTAATTCAGAATGGTGTGAATTTCCCTGACTTGGTGATCTCTTATCTGTCCCCTGGTGAAAGTGAAGCAGGATGCCTTTCTGGTATCTCAGATCAGTAACAAGCTTGGGATGATTTTAATTTAAGATCCCAGCTGCAGTATTTGCCTTTTTTATGTCTTAGCACACTTTACACCCTCGCACAGTGTCAGGAATCAAGCCTTTAGATATGAAATTCAAAAATACACATGAAGACTACAGCCATCTTTAACATGTTCATGGCAAGCTGCACTCTGTCAGACATGCATCCCAAAGCTTTGTTCTACAATCCTAAGTGCTCCAAAATGACCCTGAAATAAATCACAATATTAATCTGCCTCAGAACAGTAAAATTCAGGTCACTCAACACGTACATGACCTGCCCAAAAAGCTCTTAGGCAGATAAACATAAAGTCCATTAGGATCTCCTGAACAGATGTCACACATACTGAAACTTTGGAATGCGATGCTCCCTTGCAACAATACAAGTCATTAACTGCTCGATATCATATATATTGATCCAGAAGTGATTCAATACACAGTCCACCTCTTAGACTGGTTGTTCTCACAAGCAGAAAGCACTTCCTAAGCAGGTGATATTCAGTGGTGTCTGTGCAGCACTGCTGACTCACAACACCTTGCGATACCTTTCGTGCTCTGCCTTGGGTCTGAGCAGAGCAGAGCAGCGGCAGTAGATATCTACAATCCAAGCTCAAGCTGTAGGTCCACTGTGAAATTTGTTGCACCACTGACAAGTGGCCAGTATCTCTCAGTGACTCAATGAGCCTCTCTGAAAAACATTCTGCTTCACCCCAAAGATCCCTCTGATTGATGTAGTCGGCAGCATTTGTTCTTTGTCAACTCATGCTTGCCTTCTGACGCTGCAATAAATCACAAGTGCTATGATGCACTAGTTGGTTTCACTGCAGATAGAACCCATTGCAAATATAGATTTAAATGGCTGCTTTGAATTGCACACACACACACCCTTTTTTTTCCTTTTTTTTTTTTTTTTTTTTTGTTCAGGTTTCTTTACAGAGGCTCATTTTACAAATGTCTGTTTACTCTCACACTTTAATATTATCAATTAGCAGGGTCAAAGAGCTCCCCTTAGGAAGGTTTAAAACAACACTTTTTGCCTTTGGTTTTAATGCTGTACACAAGTTTGCGTGCCATCTACTGTGTAGCAGTATACCTCCCACTTACTTTGTAATCCTAAAAATCTATGCCCTGATTCATGGCTGGGGCATGCAGTGGCAGCCAGATCACAGCACTTACACGCAGACCTTTTCATAAGAGCACAATGGTGTCCATTAAAAGAAATGAAATCTCTTGCTTGGGAAGAAACAAAAACACACAAACACACATACAAAAAAACACAGCATCCCTATATTATAGTCTGTAGCTAAACCTGAAGCTGCATGGACCCCAAGCCAAAACATAACCACAGTTTAGGGCAAGTGGCATAACATGTGTTCAAACAACAAGGTTCCACCACAATAACAGACTTAAAGAGCCAGGCAAAAGGTGAGTTTAGTTGTCTTTGTTGGCAGTGAAGATATGTGGAGGTTTCTTTGGCTGAAATTTCTTACTTCCTTTAAAAAAGGGCAAATGGAACACCCCCCTTTCCCCATCACTCTCCACGAAAACGTCAGCAGCTGGATCCCTACATGCTCCATCAGCTGTGGGTAGCTGCCTAGCGCAGACCTCCTTTCAGTGAGCTATTATTTCACTAGTGGCTGTAATAGGTTATTATCCATGTGACACAACCTCTGGAGTGGCAGAAGATACTCGTTTTTCCTCTACTGTCAGACTGAAGAGCTAAATTACAATTTAAGGAACCAGGTACCCAATTCTGTCAAAACATCCCACGCGATTGTTTCTTATTCAAGAGAAAACGATACATAATCAAGTAGAAGTGCATGAGGGCTCCAGGTCTAAAATGAGATATCAGAGACAATATTAAGTGATGTCAATACTAGGACCACCTTCTAGCTACAGTGAGCTTCAGGTTAAACAACTTAAGAAAAGCTCAGTAAGGAAAACAGATATGGCTAGCTTTGCAAAAATTAAAATAACTCCAAAGTGAAAATGGTTTTCTGAACTTCATAGAATAAATAATAAGAAATAAGAAAATTAAAATTAAAAAAAAATACAAAAATTAATTTATTCCACAGGTGAGAGAAAATATATGAGTTTTAAATTCTTTCATTTTGAAGACTTTACGGTTTTAAAGCTTATGAACTAACACGAGACAGTGTTATGCTAGAAATTTGGTGAGTATTCTTCCACTTAAATTAAGAGAAGATGAACTTAAAACATTAAATGATATTTCTTGGAGAATTTTATGTAACACTCCCAGAGAAAATCTAAACAAAATTCAAGGTGCCCTACTCTTGGCACCACATAGTCTTTGATTTGTGAAGCAGTTTTTAGATAATTTAACAGCCAGAAATGGTTTAAAAGACAGATAAGGAAACTGCAGGTATATATACCAATTTGTATTCTCTGTCTCAAACCTCATAACTTGTTCCAGTTCCTGTGTGACAAGCACTGATTGGAACATTTGTGACAACATTTTAAATAACACTGAGACAAAACTTTTGCCATTATTATCCTCCCAACTATATAAATTATTTACACAACACCATTCACTTTCCCTATTAAATATATTTTGATATTTTGGGAACAAATAGAGACCAATCTAATGCTTTTAGGGACATGGCTGTTTCTAACCCCAATATTTTACATTGAAAATATCTGCTTAAGATGAGTGGCAAACTGCAAAATTCATCTTGCATCAATTTTAATCCAGCACTTATGCTCATGCCCCAGCGAACGCAGATGACACATCTGCTGGTCCTCCATGGGGCCCAATATGGGTCCCTACCACGGGGTCCATCCCCCAGGAGCAAACTGCTCCAGCACGGGTCCCCCACGGGCGGCAGCTCCCCCCAGACCCCTGCTCCTGCGTGGGCTCCTCTCCACGGGCTGCAGCTCCGGCCCGGGGCCTGCTCCTGCGGGGGCTCTCCATGGGCCGCAGCCTCCTCCAGGCCACATCCACCTGCTCCACCGGGGGCTCCTCCACGGGCTGCAGCGTGGAGATCTGCTCCGTGTGGGACCCATGGGCTGCAGGGGGACAGCCTGCTCCACCAGGGGCCTCTCCACAGGCCGCAGGGGAACTGCTGCTGCCTGCCTGGAGCACCTCCTGCCCTCCTGCTGCACTGACCTGGGGGCTGCAGGGCTGGGTCTCACTCCTCTCTCCCAGCTGCTGCTGCACAGCAGTTGTGTTTTTCTCTTTCTTCGATCTTTTCTCCTAGAGGCCCAACCAGCATCGTTCATGGCTCGGCTCTGGCCAGCAGCAGGTCCCTTTTGGAGCTGGCTGGAGCTGGCTCTGATCTGACATGGGGCAGCTGCTGGGCTATGCTCACGGAGGCCACCCCTGCAGCCCTCCTGCTACCTGGCCCTTGCCAGGTAAACCCAATACACTCAGATGGGTTAACGAGGCCAGATGCAACAACATACAGTTGGACTTCACAATCCCACCTGTATCATGCTGCATTTAACTGTGTTACTGGTATTAACAGCCTACTTGTTCCGTATTTGTCCTTCCTCTGTAGGAAAAAGTAAATTAAGACGAAGAAATAAATTCCACTGAACTTGTCTCATCTGGTAGACATTGATTAAAGCAGGATGGTCACCCTGGCTCACCTCTGCTTGCTTCCAATGTCCTACTTCCAGTTAATTCTATTCTGCCTTTAGTAATGTACTTGGCACTACAGCAGGAAATAGCTTTGCATAGATGATGTTTTCCTGTAAGTGTTAATGACTGAAAATATGTCAATACATGGACAATGCACCATTTTAAGTGTATTCCAGTGATTAATTTTTACCTTGCCTTTTTTACTTCTTGCAGCCCCGGGGATCCCAGATTGCTTCTTGAAGAGTCCATTAACACCCAATATTTTCTCACCGTGAAGGTGAATCTATAGCACTCATGTAACCTTTCACTCTCCTTCTCAACAGAAAAAACAGATCTTTTGAAGCTTGCAAATGCAAAACATTTTCTCTCAAGCTTGGGAAATATGTGTATATATATATATACACGCATACACACACATATATATGTGTTTTTATATTTCAAATTTATATTTAATTCCCTTTTGAATCTTTCAACATCTTTGTGAAGCATAGACACGTGTCCATCATAAAGTCAACACTCTAGCTGCTTCCTACTTTGTGATTCAGTGATTACATTAGCTGTTTTGTAACAGCTTGGGATTTGGAGCTCGCTTTGAACTGTTTATCCCTAGGACCGCTACTACTTTTGGAGTCATTGCTTGCCAGATCTGCTGCTGTGAAAGTCTGCCACCATTCTTATTTTCTGTTCATCTCTCTGCATTTGTCTGTACTGAAATGCATTTTCTTTGTCTTGACCAGTTTGCCAAGCTGTATGTATCGCTCTGTATGGCTTTCTTGCCCTTGTTAACTGTTTTTGTTTGTCTGTTTTTTCCTGTCTACTTTTCCATTAACTGAAAAGGATACCAGCAATCCCTTCGTGGGTGTAAAATGAGCACTGAGCTTCAAAAATATATCTCAAGATTAGCAATAATTTCATATATGTTTTGTTTGTATTAATTTTGTATTTACCTGCAGATTACATAAATTATCTGAACAGCACAGGATGACTCAAAATGACCCATAATGTGACAGCTTCCCCATATGTGATTTCTCAAGACCTCTGAGATCTTAGTCTTTCTAATTGCTCTGTCACGGAGCTCATTTTTAAATTAAAACTCTACTAAATATTAAAACAATGTCAGTAAAATTTCTGTGTATCATCAAGGAAATTCATAGGTTCAAAGAATGAGAGCTGCAGTGATGAACAGCAGTGGTTCTTAGCAGAAAGCTGCTAGCCATAAAAACACAATGGTGGAGCCTAGTGACCACTGTCCTGTAATAACACAGATTTAAATTTGGTGTTTACATCCTGATGCTCTGGGTTTTTGACAATGGTGTTAGAATGACTTTAGCCATTGAAAAATTATTTCTCAGTTTAGCTTTGCTAAACAGAAAAACAGAAATTAACCTTGTCTTTGGCTCCCTTATTAAATCTGTACACTTCAAAACTTATGTAGTAGTTCCTAACTTCTCTACCTACTAAATATTTATTTTATTTTTTTTATCTCTAGTTCTTGCTTTTCCTTCATCATAGCCAGATGGACTTTATGCAAAGTTGTCTTCTTTCTTGGCTGGGAAATGGCAAACTTTCTGGTCCTCTGACAAGCTCCTCACAAAAAAAAAAAAAAAGTTTTCTCAGTTTTCATGTAGATATTTCTCCAGAGTCAGTTTCACCACACCATATCTTTAACTGTGCGAAACCAGTCTTTTTGAAGTGTCAGATATATTACTGGTTGAGGTTGATGTCCATTTTACAATGTTAAACCTACTGATGAAGTGAAATCTGGTACCTTGGTGACCCTGGCTATAGTCCAGCAACTGATTTTCTTCATCATGAAATCCAAAATCGGGTTCTCCTATCAGTTAAAAATAAATAAATAAATAAACAAGCAAATAAAACCACACATTTTTGTGCCAACAAATGATCACCTGTAAGGACTTCAGTATGTAACCTCAACAGCTCAACCAGGAGCTGGGAGTGAAGGTGACAAGGACCTCCCCAGAGGACAACCGGGGTCTTCTGGCAACACTGACATTTTCTGTTTTCCAAAATAAAACTTTCCAACATCCTCTAGGTACCCAACTTTCTACTACTTTGCCATTTATAAATAGATTTTAACATCTCTTCCATCACTCCAGAGACTTCAGTAAGGGCAATTATGTGCAATTTTTTTCTCATCCATCAATATTTGATTATTTTCCTCCTTACCTGATTTCCTGTCCTTGGCCTTTCTAACTGAAAAATGTCCTCGTTCATGTTTTTTAACATAGCAGTTCAGTTAGCTCACAGCAAGCAGAGTTGGAGTTCATGGCACTCATTTCCCCTTGCTGTGCTGGTTTCACTTTGTATTAGTTACTACAGCCATTTCCATGCAGGAAGGAGGAGAGATCCCTGATCCCATGGCCCAAGCCCATGCTAGCTGTGCCAAATGTTAATGAGAAGCAGCTAAGCAATAAAGACCTCCAGCTTCCTACAACTTCCACATTCACCAGTTCATCCTTGTCATTTTCTACTTTGCTGTTGTTCCCCTGAGGAGGTGTTCAAGGCCAAGTTGGATGGGGCCTTGGCCAACCTAATGTAGCAGGCAGCATCACTGCCTATGGCAGGGGGTTGGGAACCAGATGGGCTTTAAGGTCCCTTCCAACCCAAGCCATTCGATGATTCTATGACCTCCATGACTTTCTCTTGAAGACCACCACTAACAGGACTTCCCAGATGACCCACATTCACACCGACCACCAGAGCCTCACCACCCTCCTGCCTTGGTTGAGTGGCTGGACCAGAGCTGGAGCCTCACAAGGACATCTGCACCGATGGCTTGGCTTTGACCACAGAGAGAAGCACCTTCCTTCAGGCCATGCAGGTGCCACAACTGCAGAGGATCTTTAGTGCACTTAGAAAAGTTTTAATGACCCTATTCAAGCCTCTGAGATACATAGGTATTAACTAGATTCAGGATTTTAAACCATCTGAATAATAACAGTTTTCCTTTTGGAAGAGTTTTATTTATGTAGGTATTTCAAATATCTCCAACAACTTATTCTCTAATTGTACACAGACCTACTTTTTTTTTTTTCTTCCCAGGAACAGCAAAGTAGACTGAGGCTGAATTTCCAATGTAATAAACAAAAAATGCAAACATTTATGGCCTTTTTAAAGCATCATTAAAAGCATCATTAAAGAAGAAAGAATGGCAGCAAGCACATTTCTTCACCTTTTTCAGATCTCCTTAAGAAAACATGGCTTAGGCAACTGAAAAAGCACATTATGAATATTAGTTCCCTTCAACCACAACCTCTAATGAAAAGTGAACAGGAGGACTTCAGCTCATCTTATCTGGCTGGCAAAAATGAAACAAAAACATGCTCAGAAAAATGATTCTTTGCTACTCTTCCACCTCCTGTCCTAACTGCAAGGGAGCACTACATTCTTCTGTAAGCATCCCTTGGACTACAATAGGCACTTATATTTATTCATTGCTTACCATCAGGCTAGCACCATGGGCAGAATGGGTGGCTTTTACTTGAGAAAATGTGCTTGGTTTCCTTTTTCCACAAAAATGTGACACCTTCTTTGTGCCCAGATATTTACCAAAAATAACTTTTTAATCTATTTTAATTTCTGTAACCAGGAGAATATATCAAAGTGCTTCCATCTAATTAGCTCACCTGAGAGAAGTATGCAGCCGTTACAAATATGCCCAAATGATGCCCACGCTATTAACTTCTTTGGTGAATATTATTTAATTTCCTGTATCTCCAATCAGAAATTCTCACTCTGTTCCTTTGAAACACCTGTGCTTGTGGGCTAAGAATAAGATCCCTATTCAGTGCTGTCACAAAAGCAGAGAAGAACATCTGGACTTATACGTCCCTGCTACCTTCTGGCAAATGTTGTTCCACACATGCCTGTTTCACACTTTTGTCTTTCCAGCTTGCTGGGGGGGTTCTGGGAGCTTTTCACTGTCTTGCTCAGGGGAAACAGGGACAGTGCATTTGTCTGTAGGCACTGGAGGGGCAATTTTTAGTGGCTGATAACTAGACCAGCTTTCCTGAGAAGAGTGGTTCAGATTCATCCCTGCTATAACTCTGCTAACTCTAATGGGTTTTTACCAGGGATGAACTTGGCCCCATGTTGTTAGATGTGTGCATATTAGAAACAGAGTCATTTGCTACAAGGGAAACAGTCAACATCTTATTTGCATCCATGCATATCAACAATGCAATTAGGGCAAACTTCTTTGAGAATTGGATTCAGATGGTAATTAAAGAATTGTGTTATGAATTTTAATTTGGCATTAGTGAAGTAAATTATTCTGTATTGCTCTGTTCTCACAGTTTGGGCAGAATACATTATGCTTTGCTTACTGAGACCTTTGAATTAAAAAAAAAAAAGAAAAAAAAAAAAGAGCCTAGTCCCTATGTCCTTACAATCTAATTGTGTGGAAGAAAATGAGTTACATAAAACATTTGCCAGTGATTCAAAGTTAAACAGCAGCAAACATCATTCCTTTGATTCCTTCCCACAATTTGGGGACTAAGTTGGAAGGGTTGGTGAGGAAACTCTTCTAAGCAGCAATAATTGATAAGATGTATAAAAAAAAAAAAAAAAAAGATAAAGAAAAAGAAAAAAGAAAAAGCACATAAAAATAACAACTTTGAAAAGACAGGTGAGACAGATATTTAAAAAAATCAATGTCAACATCTATCTATATCACTAATAATGATATGTGGCCATCAGTTGTGACCTTAGCGATTCTGGGTGAACTTACAAAATCCTCGTTTGACTTCTGAGAAAAATCTTCAGGTCCATTTAAAGTCAATGAAGCCCTACCAGCTAAAGACACAAAACCAATAGTAGAAAGTGGTTGAATTTTTTGCCACACAGGAGAAGTGCAGATCATTTTCTGACTTGGGTTTCTTAACTGAAACATTTAGCAGTTAAAATTCCAGGGCGTCAGACTATCGTACAGAGGGCTCTACTTCCTCTATTTCTCATTTGGACAGCTGAAGAGACAGACATTTCACAAGGACTAGGCACTCTCATGAGAAGGAATTTCTCCATTATTTTCATTGTAGATTAAAATGTTTTAGCCTTAAATAATCCTGGATGAGGTCTTGACCTCATGTTTGTATAAGTATGGACTTGCTCAGTTGAAGTCTCCGGAGCTATATAAAAATAACACCAATGTAAGAGAGGATCCAGCCCAGAATATGTCAGCATATTCTTAGCCCCATGATATTGCCCAGCACCAGCCCTATATGCTTCCAAGTGTCCTGACAGAGGTATTTGCAACTGCTGTTGGAGTGCTCAGATATGTGCTACAGTATGAAACAGATGGTATCATCGTGTAAAATAATATATCCAAAGGTACTGACTGTAATAAACCTCCCGGTACTTGTGTCTTTGAGGTAAGTTTACTACAGATGTTAGCCAGAGGACATACTAAGCTTATTCAGTGGATGTCTTTAGGGAAGGTAGATGCTTCAGTCTTTAGGAAATCAAAATTATATTGTTTTCTTTTTTTCCTTCCTGAGATTAATGTTTGTCTACAAATGTTATGTGTGGATTCACTGTGCTTTGTGGATGTCAGCGTGCGTGTCCCCCGGTTTGCCAGTGAGGTGCAGCGAGGTGCAGTGATGGGAAGGTGGTGGGTGCACTGAAGAGCCCAGGAGGGGTAACAGCTTTTGTCAGCAGCACGGTGCAATAAAAATGACAGCAGTGGCAGTCAGTATCCAGCGTGCCCAGCTGCCCAGTCCTAATGCTACATAACATTAAAAAGTAACAATAACAACAATCCCGTGTTGTCCCTCCTCATTAACTTTTTAAGGCTCCTGCTCACTTCGTGGAATCACCATTCTATCACATTGTCAATAATGTATGAAACAAAAAACTCCTGTCCACCCTGAGATGAGAAGAAAAGCAGATAGAGATTTACAGGAACTATCTTGCGCTATTTTCAGTAGCCTTGAATTCAGGCACAATAAAAATAAAATTAAAATAAAATAAAAATAAAGAGCAGAGACAAGAAAATTAAAGTAAAATTTAAAAAAAGTGTTCAAACATTTTAAAGAGAGTTGCAGGAGAGAGAGGTGACATTTTCTCTTTATTCTTTTCTTTTACTCTGTGCCACCTGCTCAGTAGAGAGATGGAGGCTCCAGAGAAAGGAATGCACTTTTAAAAGAAATCATTTATTTTTTAAGACTAATTTATTGCTCATGGAAGACACTTGTCTCTGCTAGCCCCCAAGACCCAGAATTGGGAGTAAATGCACATCTTCAATCCATCCTCCCGTCACTAGCAATCTCCTTGACCTATTAACCATCTCTCTGTTGGCTCAGCTGAAGCATCTGTCCGGAGGTGGAACATGGCAGGACTTTGCTGATTGCGGGCAGCACTCCGGGGCTGCAGAAATGCTTTGCCCAGTGTAATTAACACATTCATGTACAGAAAGGATAATGGTGATGAAATATATTCCTAGCTCCTTTATTCCAAGGTGGGCAGTGGCAAGGAAGGCAATCTGAAAGAGGACAAGTGGCATTTTCAGAAGTAGGCTTACAAAAATCACGTTCAGCCATCCCAGCACGCTGCCTCTCTCCAGCATGCCACTTCCTGCTGCCACTGCTGCTGAATTGTCTTGCAGAGGGAGAAGCACTGACAGATTCACATACACAGCCCCTGAAAAATCTAATTTGGATGCTACAGACCCAGAGAAACTTCCCAAAGCATCTCTGAACCCACCCGTTCTCCTGCTAACGTGCCCTGCTTCGTGGCTGGGGCAGCGGCTGCAGCCAGCTCCAGCTTTAGCACACAAACTGGAAAATTCAGTACGGAATAGAAGTGGCGAGCACCTTCCTCACCTTGTAGCAACTCACAGCAAATTGGTCCAATCTGCATTTCCAGCTAGAGGAGGTTTTGAGCAGAATTAATTGCAAATGACTCCTAGCCTAGTTATAATCTAAAATACTGTTTCGTTTTGGCAGGAGAAAGGAGCTGCACTTTCTGCACAAAGCCAATGCCTATAAAACAGAAGAAAGCAAAGCATGATCAGTGTGGTGAGCAGGAGATAAAACAAGCTCCTTGGCACTGGGCAATGGCAGAGGAAGTCTGTTTCCTCCCTGATAGCTAGTCGAACATTGTTACCCTAAGCTGGGCTGGTTCTCCTCCCACCAGGCTGTTCATATACCATCTGTCCATGCTGAAAATTATCAGGAGCATTATGTTGTGTCTTCACTTATTAAAAGGCTGAATGCAAACTTTCCAGAGCATACAGAGTGTTACAGCTTACCGCACCGGAAACTTTATACCATTATGCCTAGCTAGGCCCCTGAGTCTCTGTTTTAATGCCTTGGAAATGCGACAAAGTATAGCCAAGAATGGGCAAGAAAAAATGTAAAACATCAAAATCAGGATCCATAGTCTTTTGCAGTTTCCCTCGTTCTTTCACATAAAACTAGAAACAGAACAAATTTATACTCCTGCTACATTTTTAAACCAAGGACAGGGTAAGATCTTTCCCACAAGCATTTTGCCTCTGCTGCCTTTGAGGGGTGGAAAAGCCTGCAGAAGAAATGCATAGTGCCAGCAATTTTTCTTTTCCCTCAGGTTCCCCATGAGAGCTCTCTTTTGCTAAAATGTGAACAGAAAATCATCTTTGGATACCGCCTAGATAAGAGGTGAAATGCAATTCTCGTTATTAATATTTAAGAATCACATCTATATCCATGTGTTAAAACACTCTGTTTCCACCACCAGCGTCCACCTTCCTTTGATGCGTGAGATGGCATTTTCTGCAGTAATGCGACGACAACATACAGACTTGACCAATACCTTAGATAATCTTATGACAAAATTAGAAAATTGACTATATTAGAGTAATGCATGTGTGAGTTTGGATTTAGAATTCCATAGGGTGAGAAACACTGTGCATCTCCTGGGTGTAAAGGGGAACACAGAAAGAGAATAGAAACAACTCACTTGTGCCCACAGAACAGGTAAACAGCCAGTGCTGGGAACAGGGATGAGATTCCCAATAATCAAACCACAGCTTCCTGGTATTTTTAGGCAGATATTTTGAATTCCCAGAACCTAAGTCTCTCATAACAAGTTCATATAATTGAAAACAAGACTTAGCAAAATTCTTTAGTAGATCTTAAACAACTTTTATAAGTGGGAATGGGTGAATATGAATTTATTGAAATCTATTGCTAATCAATTAATTTTAAAATACTGTGGAAAAATAAACGTTATATCTCCCTCCTTTTAAATAATCCTTTCTAAATATTCCCCTCTATGTGAAGATATCAGTTATTTTACACTAGACCAGATCCTATTCTTTATCTACTCCTTCCCTGCAGCATTAGAAAAAGTAGATGTATTTTAAAAGTCTAATATCTCTCATTCCGTAAGTATTTTTTATGGACTTCACAGAGGGCAGATTTTTTATTTTGGTAAACTTCCTAATGGTTCCAGTCAAGGGTGAGATGTTAGAAGCCATCCTGCCAGCCTTTGGGGGAGCTCACTTTCTTCTGCACAGACATTGCAGATGCAATAGCCTCACTGGCCAAGCATGGCCCACAAGAGGTTCATCTTCCCTAAAGCACTCGTTGCTCACATTACCCTGCTCTGTTTATTCAGTCTTTGCTTCTCACCCAGATCTGCCACAAAGTACACAAGCATGTGTCTTTCTAAGCCAGTCCCTATTATTTTATAAAACCTAGCACAAAACATACACGAATTGATTGTGGTAGCTGTCAAGCCTGCAAGTGATTCAAGTGTGTTTGCCCTTTCCTTCACTGCATTTTTGGGTGTTGTATAAATAGAACAAGAAATGTAAAATGCAGGTTAAGTCATTCAACACTTCTGTTTGTTGTTGTTTTTTTTTTTTTTTTTCTTCTGATTTGTGCCCTGTTCTGGCACCTTTTTTTTCTGAAACCACTTTTTGTCTGTCAGCAGGCATGGGAATATTTGTGGTTCTGTGAGACAAAACAATAGGTTCTGCAGTGAGTGTTATCATCTTTGTCAAAATCAAGTATTGAATCAGAACCAGGATCCATCCAGGTTCTTCAAAAACCATACTAGACACATTCCTCATTAGGCATCTGTTTATTCCAAAACACAAACACACAGGGGATAGAATTAGATAACACTTTTCTGGCTTACTAAATGGGTTAGACTTAGTAAATATGGTACTCGATTTTCAACTGATTCTACCATCTGTCAGCAAACTTATTGCTTTTAGCAGGGGTTTTTCTTGTGGTAATTTCTGGGATTTTTTTCCCCTCTGTTCTTTTCATGAATATACATGCCTATAAAGTTTAAGGGAAAAGTAATACAGAAAAATGAATTAATCCACAAAATCTGAATAGCGCAGGTTAGGTTATAATCAGAAGGTACAAAGGGACTTGTAAATTGTTATTAACAAGCAGCACAGGAAAACATATAAACAAACAAACAAAAAACAACGACAAACTTCTCATGTGTGGAAGAAACCTTCTATTGTTTTACAAGTGTGCCCAAACGCTGGAGTCAGCTACCAGAGAGAGTGTGTGCAATGAACAATGCAGCAACAACCATGTGCATGGGCAGAGACTGGTGTGGGAAGGACAAAGAGCTGGGGCAAGACAAACCACCCAGAGAATTTGCTGACTGGGACTCAGCTTCACTGAAGTCCAAACATAACATTTCTGCTATATTTTCACACTAAAAAAAATAATAATAAATGAATATGCCTCAGGCCTGTTCTGATGCTAAACAGAGGCAGAACATGGGAACAGCAAGTTCAGTAGCTTGTAGTTGTGATCCTGATTCTGCTGGAGTCCGTTGCCTCCCAGACAGCAGCATTGGTAAAAACAAGCGTCATCCACTGACAGGTTTCTGGCTGACCCAGCAGGTCAAAATCCTTGGAGATGTGACCCTGATGCTGTTATCCCAACCAGAAGCAGTCCAGAGCACCTCATTAATTTGCACGCAGCCCTGCATGATGATGCCTGTTCTCCTTGGAGCCAGGATGGATGCCATCGGTTTGAAGGTCCTGCAAGAGGCTCCACTGCATGGTGTAGATGTGTGGTTTCTACACCAGCAGCAGCCTTGCATCCCTTAGACAGTGCTGTGTTGCTGTTGAAGAGCTTAAAGTGTTTTGCTGCTTGGCAAGAGATCTTGGCCTCTTCAGACAGAGTGGAATTTTTTTCGTTATTTCCAGTGGGTTTGTAACGGCACTTCTCAAATGCTTTCCTGGGAGATAGTTCCTCATGGGTCTTTTCTCTGACAATTGCAAGGAAGGAAAACATTTTTAGGAAAGCAAACGTTTCATTTTATATCTCCTTCTCTTACCCCATAAGCCCACTAGCACAGTAGAATACCCAGAAAGTAGAATGTACAGAAAGAATAAAAATATGGCTTCAATGTATGCTTAGAGAAGGTATGGATTTTTGTAAGGGGTTACTTTGTACTTGGAGGGATAATGGAGGATGAAGACCCAGCCAGAGATGGGGGTGGGTTTAGCTGTGACTCTGTCCAAGATGTCCTTGGGCACATGAGGATGTTCCTCTCCCCTTTTGGGGTCTCCAGCACCCAAACTCACCCACCACCCATCCCTCTCATTTGCAAGAGGAGGCTGCTCTTACCAGGAGAGAGGCCAGCAGGAGGAACTTGTGCTTCCCCTCCCACTTTCAGCTGGTCTCAGTATACAGGTTTTCAGACACTGGTACTCTGCCCTTTGCGCATTCACAGTGCCAAGTTCGCCCCCATGAGTAGAACAACTCTTTTACCCCAGAACTGAAAAAAAAAAACAAACCAAAACAAACAAACAAAAAAAAAAACACAGGAGGGCAAGGCATGAGTTAGCTGCAGACAGCTTAGGCAGAGGAGTCATCCTGTTGAAACTGGGGAAAGGATTCATGGCAAGGAAATGGACTTGGGGAGAAAAATGTCAAATGTTCAGAGATCCATATAGGCAGATGCACTGATACATCCACAGCACTAAGCACGGTTGGAACAGGCGAGCCCAAAGCTTATAACGATTGATAGACTGTGCGATGAACAAAAGTACAAAAAGTAATCAGGAATGAGATAAAGGTTAGCACCAGATATAAAGCATCAGTACAGGGGAGGACTAGGAAGATTATAGAAATGATCGTGAAACTGTAGGAAAATGATAAGAAAAGGGAAGGTGAAGAATGAAAAGAGGTATGAATGAGAGGCAAGATAAACGGGAAGACATGTTTTGTATACATAAAGGAACAAGAGATGGCACAAGAGGTGAAATGAGACATGGAAGGGGTAATATATTGGCAGAAAGGGCTGACACTGTAAAAAGTAAAATGAATTCTATATTCTTGTGCTCACAAAATGTGATGGAGAAATAATCAGATACTTATTTTCAACGAGAAGAAGAAAATATACCATAAGTCAAGGCCACATCCAAGAGAAAGTCAAAGAAAATAGGAGATGGGAAGGTTTAAATTAATGGCCAGCAACAAAGACCCCTGCCTATTCAGAAAAAAAAAAAAAAGGATAAATGATAAACTCAGGTATGTTAGCACACATACTACATTAAAAAGCTCTTCAAAATATCAGAAAATATCGTTGTAATAGAAGGTATCAAATTTAATGCCTTTACTTTTAAGAAGGGATTTTATCTGACAGCAAGAAACCATTCGTTTTATGCAGAACAACACTGGGAAAAGTAATCAGGTAAAGATAATATTGGATGAAAGTGCTGTCGGAGAAAATATTGGGGAAAACATGCAAGAGAAAGCTATACTGACAGTTCTTGTTTCAGTTACAGCAAGCATCATAGAGGCACTAAAGGCAGTAGACTGTGAACCTCTCAGCAGGATGTCATGGCCAAAAGACCTAATATGAACCTTTCATGGATGAATAGGGAGTCAGAAAGCAAAGGTATGGAAATTAATTTATCTATGTAGTCAGCAGAGGTGAGAGCATTACTGGAATGAACCGTTTGCTTACTCCTTCTGCACTTATGAAGGCCAGTAAAGGATAGGAGAGGGCTAAGATCACAGGCACGAGGATGCTGTGAAAAGTGGAGGACCTTCTTTGGAGAGAGGGACTTACACTGGAGGGAGGGATGAAGGAAAGGGCAGAGGGAGCAGTCTACTCAACAGCCAGAATGAACTTTCCATAATTTCTGCAGGGAGAAAAATTCTGAGGGCATATAGTAGTTTAGTCATGCACATAGAAACATAACAGGCTGCAGTGGCTGGAGGCTGGCATCCGCCAAATTCAAACGGGATTCCAAAAAGCAAATTCAGAAGTGTGCATTTTTCACAGCAATAATTAGCCACCAAAAATAAATGACCAGTGGAGGTGGACAAATCTCCATGGCTTGAATTCGAGACCAGAAGTCTTCCTAACAGACTTCCTGGGAAGGGGGAGTCTATACTAACATGAGAGATGCTGAATAAAATTGTATAGTTTGGGTCATCCAGAGCATCAAGCAACATGTCCCTTCTGGTGTAAAAATGTATAAATATATGAAATACCAGTCAAACTTCTGAAGGAGTTAACAAGCTTGCCACATGGTGTCTGCTGACAGGAGATCATGGTGGAAGCGGAACAGTGTTTGTAATACAGCTCCCTGAAAAATGCTTGATGTGATAGATTATTCTGGCAGGGAATGTAGAAAGAATATTGGACTTCGGAGTGAATTAATGGGAAAGGGGATTATCAAAGCCACAAGCTTTGTTATTAGGGCCAAGGTTTGTTGTGTTTATTTATTAAAAGATGGTTTAGTCAGGCAGCGGTATTTGTTGATGATACCAGGCTTGGAGAGAGGCAGTCAATACCAACGCAGAGTGGATTACAGTAGAAGCCAGTGCTGATACACTACAGACAGGGAGTGAGGTAGGTAGATTGGTGTCTTATAATTGATTGCAAAGAAATTTAAAGAGATGAAGGGTAAAAAGGGAACAAGCATCCTGAGCAGACACAGAAGAAAAGATTTTTTTTTTAAAAAGGCTAAATAAGCAGCTATAAGTTAAACTCTAAGCACTTTGACGGTGCTTGTAGCAGTTATTAAGAAAAATGCAGAAAAGTAGCCCGGAGAGACAGATCCTTGGAGGCATTTCAATGAAATCATACCATAGATCCTGAACACAGGTACTAAACCTGTATCCTCATTAGCAACAAGAATGTAACAGCACCGTGTTACGTCTACAGAAGGTGAAGACATTCAGTCCAGCTAGCTTTAAGGAATGGGAAAAGAAGTGTATAAGTATTTGCGAGAGCCAAGGCTTCTGTGACATGCTGATGCATGGAGCTGGGGTGTAGTCACAGCCTTACTGCAATGACAGAAAGGTTAATGCAGAATGTTTTGTGATAGCTTCTCTCACTGGATGGCTGGTGCAACATTCTCATGAACATTTGTTTCAATAAACAGGAGAGTCAGGCCCATGGAATACCAACAAATGGAACATACACTGAGCAATATTCAACACAATCAGATAAAGTTTAATGCTAGAAGGGTCTGTAGAAATCATATTCTGACTGTTTGCCACTGATGGCTTGGCAACATCACCTTTCATTCAGTGGTCAAAAGCCAACTTTGAGGGTAGTCTGATGATGGAGTTTGGCTATGATTCTTCAATAGCTCAATTCAATGGTCCTGTATGCAATGTTTCTAAAAAAATAAAAAATAAAAAGATGTCCTTATATAAAAAGAAAACACACACTCACTAGAGGCTGGAAGTTAAATCAGAAAATACTCTAGCTCCATGCTGTTTGCTGAGCCCTGTTCCATGAGCAAACTACCAGCGAAACCAGCCTGAAGAACCATTCCCAAGCAGAAAGGGAAAAGCTAGCGCCTACATTGCAGCTGTGCCTGCAGGAGCGAGATATCCCTTCTCGAGGTGCTCTGTGCAGCCAGCAGGCTTTGATGTGGCCCCACGGGAGCTACAGGAGGATGTTCCCTGTGCCCTAGGCTTCATGTGGTGGAGATGGAGCTCAGGTCCTGCTCAGTCTGGCCAGGCTCCTTCTGCTGGTGGTTGTCCCTGCCTGGGACTTTGCACACCAGTTAATTTAACCCTTTGTCGTGCTCCATCTCATGACCTTGCTGGTGTTTTTCTTCCTACCAAACACACTTCTTATTCTTGTTCAAATTATTTATCCCAGTACAGCTAAACTTTTGCTCAGTCCCCTGCTGAGTTCCTGAAAGATAATGAACTAACTGATTTCTGGGTAATTTATGCATAAATTTATATACTGAGCTGTAGTTTAATCAAACTCCTTTGCCTTGTGTAGTATAATAGCAATATCTAATGAAAACATATGAAGTATGTGTTTCATAATTACCTCAGACAGCTCATTTCGATTCGCTTCCTATTTAAATCCCCAAATTCCTATCTTCTTGCATTGTAAACACTTTCCTTCCTATCTCATCAATCTGAGTTATGTAAATGATGCGGGGGTGGGGGTACAATTAAATTTTTCCCTCAGTGTTATCAGAGGCCCTATTCTCTCAGAAACATCTGACTTGGGTGCACACAAGGTACCCTGTTTTATCTGACAGAAAAACAAAGTTAACGTTAAATCACAAATAATGGTAAACACCAGTAGAGTGGTATTACTGGGCCAGGACAAACACACTCCTAGATTAATTATTCAGAAGACACAGACATTAAAAAACTGCATTTGTGATACTGTACCAGAGATAGTTGATGTGAAATATGTGCAGCACTATGGCCTCGACCCTACCCTTGCTCAACACCTGTAAATCAGGAGTATCTGCTTTGAAGCCAATGGAGATACAAAGTCCTAGAGAATCCAGCACTGTTTTCTGATGTCTCAGTGAGACCCATTTTTTCATAGCACAGACGGAAAAGAAAATGAAAAGCTAAAGTAAAACTAGGTTTAGTAAATCTATTTAGTAAAATTACTCTTCACCAGTCCAACCCAGTATCACAACATCAGCAGGGATGCAGATTCATTTTTGCTGCATCCAGCAACAGTAAACTTGAAGCTACATGTGATGGCATTAATGCAACTAGGGAAAGAGCAAAGGAAAAGATACCCGTGCTGATGCCAAGTCAGAATAGAGAGAAATTGGGAGTAGCTGACAATCTGCCATCCACATAGTGTTCCGGCTTTGAAAGATTATTCTTTCCCAGAATTAATTCCAGGCACTTACAGTATAAGTGTCAGTTTGCCTTTTTATTATTTATTCCAAGGAGTACGAGTTGCACATATACCATCAATGACATGTAGTTACCTGGCTGACAAAACTGCAGGAAAACGATACAAAGCGATGTGTGACAAAAGCAGCGGATGAGGAGAGCCCAGCCACGAGCGCTGCGATAAGCACGGCGCAGCTGATGTCTCTCGGCACTTCTGTTTTCCTGCACAAAGAACAAAGAGTGCTGGAGCAGCTTTGCAGCCAGCATGAAGTTAGACCCATGCACACCAGCTGAAGTCTGTCCCCTGCCACCCAGTCTAAGACGAATTATCTTATATTCAGAAAAACTGCTGAACCAAAGAGCAAAAGTAACAAGGAAAAGAGTGAGGAAAAGGTGATAGAAATTTGGGGTGTATGAGGTTTCAATTCTGGACTGCAGGATTTTACAACCCACAGCCACCTGACCTCCTCATCTCTCCCTGATTTCTTTAATTGTACGTTTTGCCCCCATGCTTTTTTACTGAACACTGCATCACCGGTGGGTTATTTCCTCATCTGGATCCACTCCTCTTCCGTCTCCTGCGGTCACTGTCTGTTCCTGCCAGGTCGTGACACCACCATCCTTCATGTCACAAAATTGATCAGCAGCCGCACTGCTTACACCGGAAAAAAAAAAAAAAAAAAAAAAAAAAGACCTCTGTATTCATTTCTTAGCAGTAATACGTTTACAGTAAACCACAGAGTTTTGCAATGCTGGGAACAAGCAATTTATCAAGGAAAAATTAACAACAGAGTATGGCAAAACGCCTGTAAGGAGATTTTTATCTACTAAGTATCATCTAATTCTAAATTGGATGATTTCCTCTAAAAATTGTGTTAAAATAAAATCCTCTTTTTTTCCTCCTAGCAAATAGTTTCTACGGAGTAAATAGTACAGTTAGCTCAATTTTTGAGCTTTTCTGGAAAAAGTGTGGATCATACAAGGAGAGCCCAATCCTCCAGCCAAATTTGAAGGACCAACCAGAGCAGAACCTGAGTACAACTGGGTTGTACAACTCATCAGTTGTAATACATCTACATTAATAAATTATTAATCTCTTTATTTGTGAGGTGAATAGTGAGAAATAAGAGATTGCAACTCACTGAGTAAAAATGTGCATAGAGCGCATCAATTTGTGGCACAGGCTGCCCAGAGGCTGTGGGGTCTCCTCCTTGGAGCCCTTCAGAAGCCGCCTGGACGTGGTGCTGGGCACCCTGCTCTGGGTGTCCCTGCTTGGGCACGGGTGGCACCGGGTGGCCTCCAGAGGGCCCTGCCAGCCTCAGCCACTCTGGGATCTGTGGTGTCCCTCATGCTCTGAAGAAGAGATGCGAGAAGGAATGAGCAAGCTGCAGACGACAGACACATCTTTTAATGTCTCGTAATCACAACAGCCCTGTCATGAGGCACTGATGATCCACAGTAATTAACAAGCTACTGGGACTCTTCCTAACTATTCCTGTCCTAAGATTTGTGTGCCTGCATGTTCAGCTCACCCCTCCACCCAGCCCACTGCCTGTTCTGCTACACCCTTGCAGGTGCGACATCTTCCTTCAAGCTGGGGATGTTGCTGCCTTTGGAAAACAGCAAAACTATCAGTGCCTGGAGAGGTCTGTTCAGGAACATGGGAGGCATTTGAATCTCTTGCTAGCTAGCCCAGGGAAGATAACCTAGCAACAGCCTCTCTTTTCATCTAAATGTCCTTCCAGCAAAGCATTCAGGGGGGAAAAAATGTAAAGAACAGCATTGAAGGAGGACGAACAGTATGAAGCAGGTTATCACAAAGGAAGAAGTTATGCAGTGGTGTTTTCTGTTTTGTGTGGTGTATTTGCTATTGAAAGAGAGCTGCCAAGTGCTGCCTGCTGTTCCCAAGAGAGATGTGATTGTACAGCAGGTGAGGGTACCAGAGGGCCAGGTTTAGAGGAAGAGATGCAAAAGGATCAGTAACCGTTAGGCCATAATTCCTCATATCCTGGAAGCAAATTTCGTATTCACGAGTTCCATCATTCCTTGGTTGTTTAGGAAATGGGTTTGAAAGCTTTTGGCAAAGAAGGGCCCATCTGTTAGGGCTCGTCATACCCAGCAGCCCGACAGAGGGGAGGCTGCTGCAGCTCCAGATCCCCAGGACCAGCTGGTGGTGAGGCTGTGCATGCATTCCCAATAGGCTCGTGTGCACACGTGCACACTCAAAATACATATATACACATGTATGTCTGTGGCTGGCCACATGGACCAACACAGACCAGATCCGGATAACACCCATTTAATGGAAATAAATATATATGCCTATATACACACCATATGGATCCCCCTGCTAGCTGGCTCTAGATAGACACTCCATCTACCCCATAACTTCTTTAAGACACTAAGAAACACCAGAAACACAATTCAGGTGTCATCCTGAACACAAACACTTGTACACCTGTATACCAGTTACACCAACACGAATTATTTTCAGCCCGTCTTCCCCCGACAGCAAGGCTTTGGTGATCATGATGTCTGCATGTATTTTGAATGCATTGGCCACTTTCAACCCATATTGTTAAAGATGACCGAGATCTGCTAGGGTGATTTTTGGTGAAAATAGGCCCTTTTACTATGTCTTTTAGAAGGAAAGCTTTGTTGTGAGCTCATCACTCTAGTGACTAAGTGATTCAAAATCCTTAATGACCGTACCTATGTAATAACCTGATGATGGAGAGAGGTGTAATTATCCCGACTAGTGAGGAACTAATTCTTAAAGAGATTAAGATGAAAATAATATTTAAAATGCCCATTAATTTTAGGTGTCCACTTTAGGATGTCTAGGAATTACTTTTTTAGAGTAGTTAGCATAATATGTCTGTATATGATCAGGAACTTCACTGCAGTTATGTGTGCTTGGCACTTTTTGTATAGAGACCTTAATCTGAGTTAAGCATTTTCAAATAGAGGAACATCCTGTTATTGGCCACTTGTGAAAGAACAGATCCAAGTGACTTTTTCTAGCATTACCTGAAAACTTGGTGGTGGAATGAGGGTAAAAATACAATTTCACAAGGTTTCTGCTAGCTGCTTTCCCATGAAACAGTCACCCTTTTTCTTCTCACAACATCCTACCTCAAGCACTGAGTGTATCCAAACAGCAGTAACAAAGAAAGCCAAGATCTGCAGGTAATAAGCCTTTCCCCCACATAGATGTAACACATTAGTTCTGCATTCTGCCTTTCACAAACTGAATGTGTCCTTCAGAAAGTAGTAGGTGACCATGAGTACAGACCGTGCTGCATCACAAGGGCTCTGGTTAGCACTTCATGGACAGCCAGCCATTCTCTTAATCTCCATCTCCTAATCCTGCTCTCCAAATCTTCTCTCTCTTAATTTTTTAACATTTGATTTTACAAACAGAAAGTCTTCTAAACATAATGTTTCCCCCTCATATAACACAATGCATACATAGCACACGTAACATTGAGCATATGTAGCATCAAAACAAACCCTAGGAATCTCTTTTCAATTCAGAAATATGTCATTTGAAATACTGATTTGTAGAGGGCATATACTTTTTTTAAAAAACATTGATATTTATTTTTAATTCTTAACTGAATTTTGGCCTTGATAAAAACCCTTGCTTTTCTGTGGCCCTTGGCAAGATTGCAAAATAGCTCATCACAAACTCTGAGTGGGCATTCTGCTGCATCACAGATATTAATTGGTACATTAAAAAAAAATAAATCTCATCAGTTGAAACTGTGGATTTGAATCTCTGGGTTTTGGTTTCAAGGCATTCCGTTTGGTTACAAGCATTGCACATTTTTTCAAGGTTGCTTTATGTTGTTGACTGAGCCCATCATTTTTAAAATCTACATACTTTCCAGATTGTAGAAATGGCAATACTTATGCCTGTTTTCTTTTTTTTTTCTTTTTTTTTTTAAATGATGAAACCAGCTCATCTACACAGAGATGATGCTTGTCATGCAACACCAAGTATGAGTGACTGGTAAGAGTCTTACTGTCATACAAGACAGTTTCTAATTTCAATCATAAAGTAGCTAAAGAAATCCAATAATCTCACTTTTATACACACAGATAAGAACATGAGCAGCTCGTTTACCCAAAATGGTTGCCACCATTTTGTATTTTCTTTCTCATTTGGTGTATGTTTGAGTGCCTTTCTCATTTTCAATGTAAAGTACAAGCATGAAGACACTGATTTAGTTTACAACAGCTATTCATAAAAACAACAACAAAAAAACTCTTAAAATAATAAAATTATGTACTAATTAAGGCAATTTTTACTTTTCCCATTATGTATATATACTGCAACAAACACAGTTGTGATTGATAACATGCATGTTGTGAATAGCAAAAGTGTTTAAGTTTGCTGATTTGGAATAATGAAAGTCGTCTTGACTGCACAGAAGAAATTACTTCATTTAGATTTAAAAATAAGGAAATAAATGAAGAGGAAACAGGTGTACGGGAATAAACAAAAAAGAAAGGTATGATTCTCCAGCATTTTTCACAAAAAAAAAAAAAAAAAAAAAAAACAGTTATAAGAAGGACTTGACATACTGGGGGTATCTTTAGTAGGGATAAACAACGATGTTGCCCATAGCAATTTACACCATTATCCAATATGTTGCATTGCAGTGTAGGGCGAGAGAGGGGACACTCAGAGGAGCCAGTGGTGTCATAAAAAGTGAATGGCAATGGAGACCTCCGCTTAGAAACTGCATTGCCCTCAGTGCATCCCATCCTCAGCAGAGAGATGACTTCAGGTGGCACAAAGTAACCATAAGTTAGTACCTCTTGGAGGGGGTTACTTGAACATAACATACAGAAGGAACATTTCTGAAAAATGAATAATCTATAGTTAGCATCATTAAACACTGGATAACTCCCTTCCACAACAATAACACTGTCTACAGCATTTGCCATGTTTCCCAATATGGGAAATGCCACTGAAAAGATAAACATGACAGCTTGGTAAATAGCCAAAGCAACTCTTACAAGTTATTCCTATGTCAAGTAATATTTTTGACCTGATTTGCACAGTGTGACTGAGGAAAATAAATATTTTAGTTTGAAAGTTTGCTGGGATAATAATGAAGTGATCCGAAACAGATCTGCAAGTGACAGTTTGTTAATTTAAAAGTATACTATTTGATGGGAAGCATCTTTTCCAATTAACCAGCCCTGACCGCGCCGTATTTTGAAAAGACTGAGAAAATGCACTAGCCTGGCTTTGTAGATCCGATACTCTCTGAAATGAATAGCCAGCAATTATCTCACACAGCTTTACAGATGCACGCTTTTGCCATTGGAATTAGAGCCCATTGGTGAGGACTGATGGCACATGGGAAGGCCCTGTGGTGTGCTAGACATGTTTCATGGGACAGAGTGGGAACTTTCAACTAACTTGTAGAATAGAGTAAAAATTTCATCCCTCCTGGAACAAATGTCCTTGAGGTGAAAATTTGTATTCTAGTCTAAAACCTTATTTACTCCACAGAAGTGAAAGACCATGCACACCACTACAGGAGAAAAAAAAATTGTCTGTGACCCAGGGTCATTTTTGTTTTTTGTGTGTACATGTATATATGTACAGGCACACATGCCATATTTCTAACAAATCTACATCCATACGTGATCGTGTATTGTTATATCCAGGAAACATTTACGGAAGGAAACAAAACAAAACAAAACAAAAAGACATAGATTTGATGCCTCCAAAGAAAGGAAAAACAAACAAACAAAAACAACACAGAATAAAAATTAAAAAAATTGAGGGACTAGTCAAAACAACAAAAAGGAATGACTCGTTTCAAGATGTCTGTATGTATCATGACAATAATATCTAATTAGGTTAAGTGTTCTATTTAATAATTCACTGTGTAATGAGATAGAGTAACAGAGAGTAATGGGATTTGTCAAAGCCCAAGCCAGTGCAGTATAAAACATGTTAGATATTTAAAACACATTTAGAATAACAAGATCAATTGATTTAAAAGCCACTTATGATGTTGTGCTGTTGTGAACTGCCACATCCTTTGGGTTATTTGAAGGGAAAGCTGTTTACTTGACCTTTTAAAACTTTTTTTTTTTTTTACCAGTGACTTTCAGGAGATTATCTCTGTGCACTAGGCAAGATACATAGAAGCAGGAAACTATGAAAGTCTGTATTCCTAAGCCTCTCTCATATAGAAAAGAAAAAAGAAAGAGAAAATATTCCTCCTTCTAAAATAGCCAGTACATAATCTCAGAAGTTCATTATAGCCTTGAGCACACTGGTTTGCATCCCAGATTAAAGGATTTTCAAAAGGAACTGTGATTGTCTTGTCACGGTTGAGCTAGATATTAGTTGGCTGAGCTGAGTATCAAATATGGGAAATTAGTTGCCATTAAAAGCTAGCTTCAGGCAGTTCATTTCTCATCAGCCAAGCTGTGTGAGCCTCCTGCTGTGGACAGTGAACATTAGCTTACTAAATACTTTTGCTAATCAGACACCGCATTGCTAACAGAGGTGCCTGAATTTAGAGGGGAGGAGATGGATGGCAGCAACTGAAAATCTGCCTGAGTTAAGATTGACATGCTTTGCTTGGTCACAAGGGTTAACTTGCCTTTTCAAAACAAAACAAACAAAAACCACAAACAAACAAAGATAAACCCAAACTGTTCCCTGGTTGTGTTACTGCTCTTTGAGCCATTCTTTTGCTGTTATTTTCAACCCTGGGAAAGCCACAGAGAGAAATTGAACCAAGGTAACTTAAAAGTTAGATAACAAGAATTTGCTATAGTACCTGGTACATATAGGAACTTGCATTAGACAGAGAGTTGGAAAGACAGTGGGAAGATTAGGTCAGAAGCTGCAGCATTCAGGAGCAATGGGAAGACCAAACTGAAAGTGGTGGTGACCAAAACTGGTCTTATTCCTCATAAAAGAAACAACTATATTATGAAAAGCTGCACTGCAGCTTCTTGACTTCTAAGACAGGACACAGATGAGGCAACACCTCTCTCATGCTACCTCACCATCCTGACTTTCAACACAATCCCAAACCTTATACTTTGGTTTCATTAGTGTAGAAGTAAAAGGAACCTTTAAAAATGCAGAATTTTGAGGAACAGTTTTGTATTTCCATCGTCACCTCTGCCTGCTCTCTTGAGGGTTTTCTGTGCAAACTTGGTGGATATGTTGGGCTTCAATAGCAAAAGCAGGAGATGCCTGGCCCCAGCCTCTAATCTATTCTCTGCAGTCACTGGATTACAGGTGACAGAAGGGGCATCTGTTGATCCCCCTTATTATCTGCTTATAGCTTTCTGTCCATAAATTTGTCTGTTTTTTCTTTGAACTATCTGGAGCTATCTGCTTCTACAACCTTGCCCAGAATGCCCCTTTGGCTCTTTTAAAGAGATTTTCTGGTGTTACTGAGTGCCTGCACAACTGGTGGAAGAAAGTGTTGCTCTAACCTCATCTGGCATCTTCACGGTTTTATCTTCCTGGAGCATCTTCCCTGCATCACCAGCCTTTTTCCTCTACAAGAGTTTCAGCTCCAGCCCCTCCTCGTAAGGCTGATGCTTCCTCCCCCAGTGAATGCAGTTGTCTTCCCTGCACCTCCTTCTCTGTTTTAGAAAGACTCCTAGAAATCACTGTAGCTCAAGTTTGGAACTTTGGGGGCATACAACAAATTTATAGGAATCATCGCATTTTCGTGTTTTGTTTTCTCCAGTTAAGCTGTCTTGCAGCTGTCATTTGTCAACCAGGTACAAATACATACAGCACCCTCTAGAGCTAGCCAGCTCCTCTCTGGCTTTCAAAAGGGAGTTAAACATAACACATTAGTGTCTTTGGTACCTTCAGAAGGTTAAAAACATCCAAAAGCTAAAACTTTTAAGAACCTTTTGAATTTATGTGCTTTCTCTTACATTAGCTTGATCCAGGCTGTCCATCTCTTTGGTTTTGCTCAGAGCTGTTCCTCTCATCAGCTCTATGGCAGGTTTAAAACAAGTCTTATTTGTCCGAGGCAAGAAAAGGATTCTTTCACCCTGCGTAGAACCGTGCTGTAAACATTCATTCCTTAGAAGTTACTGAATAAAACTTCAAGGATACTTTCAAAATTGAATACCTAATCAGCAAGTGTACTTGCAGTATGTGAGCTGTTCTTCCCTGGTTAGTTGGTACACAACAAAATGTAGCTACGTTACTCTGACTCATTACTTAACAGCTCTGCATACATTAATGATTGCACTTACTAAAAGCTTTAAATTGGTACCGGTTTGATGGAACCTGTCAAGCCTATAGTCATTGTTTCTGACGGTATTATGTGTTTCAAGTTATTGTACCACTTACTGCCTTGTTTCCTCGCGTAATAGTTTTATGTTGGAAAGGCTGCTTTGTTAAAGACATTTTTACTGTATGGGCTCAAAAGAGGATTACAGTTTCTCTGGGTGAACTGATCACACGAGGGAGGGGAAGCAGGTCAATTCAGCTTCCCAATTCAGGGAAGGTGTTTTATCCTCTACATATGGTGAATGTAAATTTTATTGAAAGCCCTGAATTAACTGCAGGCTCCTGTTGAAGCTATACAAATAGTGTCATATGTGCCCTGGAAAGAGAGGCTTCATTGTTTGTCTTCTGGTAGCACTCTGTTTTCTGGAGCCTAGAAGACAATTACTTCCTTGCAAACACAGGCAGATTAAATAAGCCACATTTTGTCCTTTTTGCCATCTGCCCCTTGCTTACTTTATTTTAAGCTGCATGACTAAGCTTTACTATCTGACATGTGAAGGTGGGACATGCTGTTTTTCTGCTCAGCTCCTTGAGGCTTGTAATGAATCCGAAGAAGCAGAACTGATCTGCAAGGGGGTGAGTCAGAAAATCAGTAACTGTACAATAATTACTTGCTGTGCCAAATAGCAGGACTTGGATCGTAACATAACAAAATCTCCTGAAGGAAAAGTTTCACAATGCAGGAAAAATATATATATTTCTTACTTCTAAAAAAAAGCCAGTGAACCTGACTCTGATCCTGATGCAGCTACATCAGTGAAAGGGAGTCCGAAGTTTTACCTGGTTCCTACAGAAATCTATTTTGTGGACCACTCAGAGCAGCTGAGAAGGAAGGGAGGGACACAAGGTCTGATGGAGGAGGTGAATGATGAGTCCCTTGTCACAGGAGGATGGGCTGCCACCTTTGCAAGCATGTGGAGCAGTGTTAAAGCCTTGAGCCAGCAGGGAGCCTTGTTATTCCTCTGAAAATGGGCTGACAACAACAGAATAATTGGGGCAACTACTGGTATTTCAGGAGACTGAGCTTAAGGTAACCAGGAAACTGAAATAAAATTAAATTAAAATCAGTTAGTGAAGGGGAAGGTGAGAGAATATCCTTTGTATATTGGACTTCTGTTATCTGATTCTGGATCACAGCATCACAATCACTGAGAAGTTAAGGTTGACAGGTCACCTGGTCCAAAACCCCTGCTCAAGCAGAGCCAGCTAGAGACAGGTGCCCAGGACCACATCCAAGTGGCTTTTGAAGATCTCCAAGCAAAGAGGCTCCACAACCTCTCTGGGCAACCTGTGCCAGTGCTCTGTCACCCGCACAGTAAAGAAGTGCTTCCTGATGTTTATACAGAACCTCCTGTGTTCCAGTTCGCGCCCATTGCCTCTTGTCCTGTCACTGGGCAACACTGACAGAGCCTGGCTCCATCCCCTCTGCACCCCCCTTCAGGTATGAGACAGCGATGAGGTCCCCTGAGCTGGTACTCTTCTCCAGGCTGAACAGTCCCAGCTCTCTCAGCCTTTTCTGTCTGAGGACAGACGCTCCTCGTTTAGGTTGGAAAAGACCTTCAAGATCACCAAGTCCAACCATCAACCTGACCTATCGAGTCCCACCACTAAACCACGTCCCTCAGTGCCACATCCACACGTCTCTTAAATACCTCCAGGGATGGGGACTCCACCACTTCCCTGGGCAGCCTATTCCAATGCTTGACCATACTTTGTGTGAAGAAATTATTCCTGATATACAATCTAAAACTCCCCTGACACAACTTCAGACCTTTTCTTCATATCCTATCACTTGCCACCTGAGAAAAGGGACCAACACTCTCCTCACTGCAACCTCCTCTCAGGTAGCTGTAGAGAGCGATGAGGTCTCCCCTCAGACTTCTTTTCTCCAGACTGAAAAACCCCAGTGATTAAAGAGTGTTTCTTAGGATTCCATCTGTATTGATTAATGAAAGTTATATAGAAGCCAGTCTGAGTTCTTACTGACCAATGTAATCAGACAGCAGCTTTGACATCTCCACTCTCCAGGCAGAGTGTTCTGGGCTGGAGCAGTGAGTCAGGACCACTAGAGCTCAGAATAAGGGCACTTTACAGCCCACTAGCTGCTATTTGCCTGCTTTGCTGGGCTGAATTATCAAACTGAATAATTTAGAGCAATGTGAGACTGCAACTTTGTCCTGTGGGGAACACTGACTTCTGCTAAAGGTCAGTGCAACCTTTGCATCTCTTCTTTGAAGAGTTAGACAGCCACGGGCAATTCTGGTTTTGTACCTTTCCGTACCACTACCCAGGTCAACGGGGCCAGGACAGCAAGGATCATTCACCTGCCTGTGAGTGGGTGCCACAGGGTAGGGAGCATCCTCCCTCTTCAGAGGAGAGCATCCTGGAGCTGTGCCTTTTGTGCAGTCTCTGCTTCACTCTGCACAGTGTACACATGGGCTTTCCTAGAATGAGGCCCACGTGTTTTTTAACTGTACATCTCATTGGACTATATCTTGTTGTAATCACACAAGAGAAAGGCTGGAGGATAGTGAATGGGGTTAAGCAAGGCTTGCATCTGGTGGAGATGCCATCTCTCTATGCAGAATTAAAAGCTGCACAGAGCTGATAGGCTGGGAACTTCATCTTCCCGGCTTCTGTGCTCTTAAGAAGGCCAGACAGCTCCCCAGGGTGAATCAAAGTGTAAGTGGACTGAAATGACCTTGGAGCTGGTTATTCTGACTACAGGGGAACTACAGAGAATCATGGTCTGTATTTTAGATGCTTAAAGATAGGCTGAATCCAGGTCTCTACCTGAACAGTGGTGACAGCTTACTACATGAGCAGGAAAATCATAGCAAAGGAGATAGGGCTTTATAAGCTTTCAGCCTTGAGTTCTTCTGTGTAACAGGGGCACTAGCTGCTAAGGAAAGACAGAAAAGTACCAGCTCCATGGCAGGTTTTTTCTATTCATTCTAGTACTGACTTAAATCCTTCACTCTTTGTGTACCCACTGATGCTGTAAACCAGTGCTGCGCTTAATATATTAGGGCACAACTCCAACTCCAGGTATGCCTGTTTTAACCAGACAAATCACTCAAGAAATGATGTACACTGATAATATTATATTACTATTAAAAACAAGTTTAGGGATTGTCACACTATACCACTTTCTCGGTCTCATGCCTATCAGAGGAACACTAGGACGCTTCATAAAGAAGCTATTCACTACAAAACTATCAAAAGATCTTAAAGTTCTCTGTATTTTACTACCTTTTGATACTGGAAGCTTTGTTTATATCTTGGGAGGCCAACTTGTGCTATGATAGTTGCTCTGGTGGTGTGTGGGATCCTAGGGCTCTGAGGTTTAACATCTCTCCAAGCCAACACAGATAAGAGCAATACGAGAAGACTCCGCTGTCACACAAGCAACCTAGAATAACAAAACCCAGGCAGAGCAAATACAGTTTCTGCCTTCGTTTGAAGTGCTGAAGAAGTGCAGGTCAGAGCTATAAACAGAGGAGGGAGGAAGGAAAAAAACATTTCTGTCATTCCTTCAGGAGTTGTTACTCCTCAGATAAACTTGAGTAACTTGAAAGCTCTGTGCAATTTTTCTTTTGTCTACGTACAGGGGCTCTCACTATGTAGGTCAAAGACCTTTAATATCCAGCAGCAAAACAGAAATCCTGTGGGATTAGCAATTGTATTCAGATAATACCTTTACCTTTTTCCTCCCTTCCCCAATTCATCGTAGTCTGCTTTATGAAGCACCATCATAAACATAGTGGACATGGCACAGAGTCTGCACAGCTCATACAAAGCAAATCTCCTTAACCAGGTTTCCAAGTCCCAGATAAATCCTCCCTGTGCTTCCCCGCTGCCACATTTCTCCACTCAACCTCACACAGAGTCCTCATGGAAGGGATGCTAAAGCCAGTTGCAGCCCAGTGTGTACTGTTTGGTGACATTTAGATATGAGGCATTGCTGTGCCCTTGTGCTACTCTGCTCTGTTAAGAGAAGTTACATATGGAGAGAAACCACCCTGCCGTAACTTTATGACTGGAAACTGTTCTGCTTATTGCATGCCACCTCCAGCTTGCATCTGAAATAATTTTCCGTGGTGGGACGGATGCACCAGATTACACCAGCATCCAGCTCCAGAAGGAATTAGTCAGTGAGGATGACCAAAAATAATGCAGAGTTTCCTGTGGGCAAGTCCAGATAATTTTTGTTTAAAACCCAAGAGTTATAGATTTCTAATTCATAACACTTAAGATATGGAAGAATTGATTTTGTTTTGAAAAACACCTCTTTTAAAGCAACTGAATGCCTTGCTTCTGCAACAGACATCAAATTATCTTTTTGCTTCATTGTTGCCCTGCGTTTATGAGTCTTCTCCCCACTGAGGCACTGAGATGACAACTTTCTTTAATGACTAGGTTTCCTGGGGAAGATCAGTGCATCTCGGCAGCTGGGTTTCCCTTCACTACCCATTACCTCAGGCACACTAACACCACCTAGAAGTCTGGGAAATAGGTCCTGTGCTAGTAACTAAACACAGATTTGGAGGCTGGCTGCCTTTACGGTTCAGGCTTTAGGATAGCAGGATAGTGCTTATAGAGCTGCTGTTCCAGTGTTGCAACTAAAATTACACTCTCCTGTACCCCTGAATGAATTCCTGAGCCAATGGGCTAATGGTCTGGACTCAATCAAAGTCAAATGAAATTCCTTGCCAGCAACAGACAAGTTCATGAAGAAATATGCATTCACAATGTTTTATTTCATGCTGACGAACAATCCATCAACTCCTTGTTACATGCCTTTCCATAATGCCCCCCAAAACTCGATATACTTGGAAGAATTTGCAGGGAAATATAAATAAATAAATAAATAAATAAATAAGGGGGAAAAAATGTCCTGGCTCTTACACAATCAAAACATTATCCCCAAATACTTTCAGTTTGAACCTTTCCCAATTACAGCTGTGGAATATTGCATGCAGAGAAGGCACTAATAAGCTGGGCCAGACCATTTAAGTTTATACAGGTCAATGCCATCACCTTGAATCCTACCCAGGGGACCATGGGGAATTGCTATGGTTCGTGGCACCGTGGTGTTAAATGTTCCCTGCCTTTGATAAGTGGGATAGCTCACGCTTTTAAATTCCCTGTAGGAATAGCTTCAAGTAGAACGCATTGCAGTGTCTGATCTCAAAGTAACATGGATAAGCAGGAGAGGATTCATGCCCAAAACAAAAGGTTATTCTCACACGAGAAAGCACAGAAACAGAAATACAATTTTCAGCACAGATTACTTCTCAGGCATCCAGTTTCTCAGATACTAGAGGTCTAATCTAGATGACTTCAGTCCCCTAGGTCCTAAAAACCTGACAGTAGATAATACTTTTACACCAGCGATTAATAGTGCAGATATAATTCTGGAAGACTTCTATTTTGACCACGGCAATCTCACCGAAGCCTGGATGTTCATGAATTGGGTCATTTGTTCACATGGAATTAGCCATAATGGGGACATTCAGAGGTGCACCTTCTTCACACTGCAGACACTGTAACCCTATCTCCTAACTAACCTCTGTAGTTGCCCCGTGTTCGTTTGAATAAGGAGTAAAACAGAGTGAAGCTTTGAGCTGACCTCTTCACAGGGACCTTCGAATGGATAAATCTACTGACCTTTGAGCTTTTGCAGTATAAAAAAGCAGCAAAGCCACTTCAAAGCAAGTTCCAGCTAGTACTACAAAGAACCATGCGCTTGTCAAAAATACTTTAAGATTGGCGAAGTCTGACATTTCCAGTAAAATCATGTTGGAAGTGTTTTACTAGTGTTTTTACTTAATGTCATGCAGAGCTCCTTGATCAACAAAACGGATGCAATTTCCATCCCCAGTCCAGACATGTAACTCCCCAATAATCTCCACCTTCCAACCCAGAAAAAGAGATCTGATAACAACAGCTACTTCAGCCACAGCTATCAGCATTCAATAATGTGAGAGGAGGCCTCACCAGGTTTCCAAGAGGCCACTTGTGTCCTTGCTTCCAGCTGTAGAGACAGTGTCAGCCCCCCACGTCTATAGCCCTTAAGGCCAACGCAAAAGCTGTGACATGAAGACATCCACGAAGAGTCAAAATCCAGACCACACATTCATGTAGCTGCCCTTTTCCTAAAGAGGGTGCCCAAATACAAATGATGAAGCTATTCAAATGGCAAAGCAGAGTATTCACAGCAAGAATTAGTTAATTTCTCTTCTGTTGGTGTCAAATCTTACAATCTAGTCTTTTTGGTTCATAAAATGGTTGTGCTGCAATAGACTTTGCCGATGTGCTAATATGAATCTTTTTTTTCTTTAATTTTGCCCACACATCCCTAAACTAAGGCTTCATGACTTTATTATGCCTTAGATGGTCACATTTTACCATGAGCATAAGATGTTCATGCCAGGAATTTTAGCTTCCTTCCTCCTGTGGCATCATTTATGACTCATCTATAAGCCAGTATGACAGCTGAGCAAAATCAGGGGAAAAGGCCTTTAAAGGAACTTGGGACTGCAGTGAGGGAGAAAAGATCTCCATAATAACCCACCAGGTTCTCCGCAGAGAATGTGATGACCATGCACCCTCCTTCTGATTTCTCTGGCTACCAGCCTTTTGGGGCACTTAGACCTTTGCTGAATTTTTATCCAAAGAGCAAGGTATGATGGAAACAGAGGAATTGCATTTCTCTCAGCATACCAGGCATATCACAAAGCAAGTAAGTTGGTTGATAAAGTCTTATCATGGTATCATACTATATGGAAATCTCAAACACCACAGGAATCTGAGGAATTCTCAGTATGAAATCGGCATGGTCAAGCAGCTGTTTCTCATGACACTTTGACTAAGCCTGGCTTCATTTGGGCATTCAGTCTCTTCAGATTGGCTAGGGATTGAATATAATATTTTCCACTTAATTATTCCTTACATTCTTTTCTTTAACAAACTTTTTTTTTTTTTATGAGCTTAGATAAACTAAGCAAGTGACAATGATCTGAACATGAGAGTCCATACTAAACAACATGAATAAAACTTTTTTTTTTCTTTTCTCACTGTTATAAAATAAAAGTCATCAGATCTCTGATCTTTTCTTTCCTTTGCTATCTAGTAAGTAATATGAAACTTTGAAGACAGTCTTGATAAATACATGCAAACTTTACTCAAAATTCCTGATATACAACTATTTAATAGATATTTTACCAAAGAAAAAAAATCCTTACATTTAATATAAATATTTTAGATGTTTAATATAAAGACTATTTAATATACTTTTATACTATATATGTGTATATAATTAGTATATTTTATAAAATATTTAATAAAAATATTTTTATATAAATACTTCAACATTTTTCCCTGCCCAGCCCTTTGAGGTGATGTGAGGTTGAGATATCTATTTAATAATATACCTGACTTTCAGATATAACGTCTTGGTACAAGCAGGATATTAGCTCCAGCAAGTGATCTGGTGAATCCTCCCAAAGAATTTACCATCCTGGGTGTAGAATGCAAGATTCCTTCCTGGATAGGCAGCAATACTTTTTCTGATAATGAACCATCTTTAATATAGTTACGAAGGAAAAAAAAAATCAAAAATCTGAAAAAGAAAGAGTAAATTCCACTGGAACCAGACTATTAAATGGGGGGAAAAAAAAAAAAAAAAAAAAAGAGCCAAGCAGTTATTAATTTAAAGAGTAGAACAGAAGGAGACAATGGAGTTTGAGAAACTAGGTACTACAGCCAATGTAGAGGTGAACGAGGAATCCATCAAGGCTTATAAGCATGAGGATATTGTACTGGAGAGGTCTATATTGCCTTGGAAGTACTTTATAAGGAAAACGGGGCAAAATAAGCGTAAACAGTTCTCAGTAACTTTTTAAAAATATCAAACCAAAGCTCTGGGTTAATTTCCTATACTGTGCTGTAAGCATTAATTTAGGCATGTATTTCCACAAACAGTTCTCGTGGACCAGGAAACACCTCTTTATTGTCACCTCCACCTGTGATGCAGAACCTCTGCATTCCTGCACACATAACGCCTTGTGGGGTCAGCACCATTCTGATTTCCAAACTCCCAGTGAAACTGCTCCCCTGCAGCTGTCATGTATGCCTGAGCAAAACAGCGCTTTTGTCGGTAAGACGATGTGTCTTATTATCCACTCCTTAAATCACTTAATCACAGCAAGCGCGATGCAATTCAATAGGTGTCTCAAGACAGGCTTTTTGCACATCTTTAAGAGGTGGTACGTAGAGGTGACTGGAAGAGACTATGTCGATACGTTTTTAGCCACCAAGAAATAACAATTTTTTAATTGCATATGACTTACTCTTTAGCACTAGTTGAACAAAACCAAGCTCTCATAGCAGATTTTCCATTATAAAGCAAGCAGCAAGCTTGCAATCTATAGATATGGCAATCTCTACGTGTACCATTCAGGTTAATGAATAAGAAGCATGCTAAAGTCAAACTGAAAATTCAGTCAGTCTAAACCATGGCCGAGAAAAAAAAATGATGAGGAAACACTGATTAACCTAAGCTTCAAACTAAATTAAGGGCAAATTCAGCAATGGTAAACCAATGAAGTTCTTCCTTAAAGTACTTTGCAACCTAAACTAAGATACAAGACTCATACAGAAGGAGAGAGGTGAGGCAAGAAACAGGACAAAAATTCATGTAACACTTCTGGAGGATGCTGGTTTTGAGGAATGGTAGGAAGCTAGATGAGAATGTAGAAAGTGCTGGATACAGAAAAAAAGTAATAGGAACAGAAGGAGGGTGCCAAGCCAACAGAGCAGAGAAAAGAAGAACAGGATAATAAAGAGATGGTTTGTGTTAACCCAAAGCTAGAGACCTACAAATACTCATGGTTTGCATCTCAGGGGCTCCTTGCACTGAAGGAAGCAGAGGTGGACATGAATCATGGTGAATGGCACTTGAGTCCTCAAACTAGCATTCAGCTCGATTTCTGCTTTCTTACTCCCAGAAACTTTTCTTTCTCCTTTTCTACAGCTTTGCCCTCCACCACATTTTCCTCCTTAATACTCCACACCTGAAGCAAAACTTTTGAGAAAAGTAAGGTAAAACATAAAAGCATCACCTGCATTGCCTGCTGAAAATATTGATCACCAGCTCTGCTATCCCAACCTGTTGTTTCCTCTGCTATGAGCAGTGAGCTCTCACTGGAATTAACCCCTTATAATATTGCAAACACCACAACAGCACTCCAAAAAGCAGATGGAAAATATAATATTCATAAAAGATATTACAGACATACCCACATCCCTCGCAGAGGGAATCAAAGAAAGAGTTGAAGGAGAAGGAGACTAAACAGCATGGGTAAACAACACATCCTCAGATCACGGAAACGGCAGGGAGGATATAAAAAGGTAGCAGATGGATGTTTATTCTACCCTTGAACAGCAGCATGCAGCCAGACTAAGGCACTATTTCTTTGCATTCCGGCCAAGGATTCACACCTCTCTGTGCAGCAAAGGATGGCAGCAGCATGGGTGTAGGCAGGGGAACTTGCCATTTCTCAAAAATCAGGGTTAGCCTTTGCATTAATTAAGGCATCAGGCTCCACTGTCATCCTCCGTCCTTATTACTATCCTTGGATTTCATGCTATATTTAAAATCATGCCATTTCAGAATCCTGTATGAATAAATATGAATGTCAAGACCTGTGTGCATCTCTTATGCACACAAGACAGTACAGTACATCACGTACTCGCAGAATCTTATTAAATTTCTCTGAGACACATAATCCTGTGAACCTCATTCTGTAAACACAGGCAGCAGTTGTACTTCATTTCTCTCCTCTATCCCCCACAATCCCCTCTCAACTACCTCGTCCCTTAGTCAGTAACTGAGAATTGAGCAGAAACTAAGCACACACATACGTATGTGGATAAAGTACCTGAAGATATTTATTAGGAAAGGAAAAAAAGCTTCATTGGAGAGGAAAAAGAGCACATTGATCACTTGCCAGATAATTAAAAGTATCTGAGTATTAAAAAGAAATGCAGAAAACTGCAATTGGATTTTGTAGTTCGTATTTTCAGGGATTTATTTTTTTTTTTGGCAATAATTATTTTATCCGTGTGACTAAAAATAAACGGTAAACTATTCCATTTGATTAATTACCCTTCACAGTTGGCCTGTTAGCAACAGCATCAACAATTTGGAACAATTCTGCCATTGAACAACACCCAGCTGCAGGTGCAGCGCCATGCAAGAGTAACATTGCAGCCCCTCAGGTGAAAACAAGGCTGTGAAGGTAGGGGAACATTTAGAGTTTGAAAGGAAAATGCTGCCCATGATAAGTTTTGAAATGCGCATTCACACCTCGAACATTTACATTGGGTTTCCTGGAACATTTACACTGGTCTTCACATTGCATATGGCAGACTGGTATATAAATGCAGTTTGTGCGTGAGATGCTTCAGCCATCCCTGCTCAGACCCCCAGCAGAAATGCACGGTCCTAAGCAGGCAGGTTTTAGGACTTTGGTAATGAGTGAGAAAACCTTCAAAGTCAGAGCATCCTGCCCTGGCTGACAGACACTGAGCAAACAGAGGAAAAAAAATCAGCAGGCTAAGCCTGTTTTATTATCAGCTCAAACCTGATACATGACAGGGATTTAGGCCAAGTTTGGCTAGGCATTAGCACGTGTTTCAACTTAAAGGCAGGCATTGTCCTTCTTTAACAAGTGACACTATCAGGCTGAAAGTAAGGTACATGCTTCAGCAGCACAGAGAATAGGGAAAGGAGCCTCACCCTACCTCTCCACAGCAGCCACGCTTGAACTTGCCTCATGAATGAGGGCATCCACTTGCCGTTATTTGCAGAACACGAGCTTTGTTCTGTTAATGGGGATGACAAGAATTGGGATTATAACAGCTCAGAACCAGATCCTGAAATTTCACAGCTCCGACCGATCGTTCTAATTGCTATTGATTAATAATAAATATGGTACATTTGCACCCAAAAGGAAGGGGAGAAAAAAGGCCCACATTTTTTCCTGCAGGGGTGTGTGGTCTGCAGCCCCACAATGCACAACTCCTCCAGCACATGTCACAGGCTAAGAAAAATCAAAAGACATTCTTTTTATTAGTTAGCAGTAATGACCTTTTATTTTTGATTATTTGTGCATTAACAGCACGGAATGGAGATGTGCTATGTAGAGAAGTTATTATTTGCTAATTTGCAGCTTTTAAAATACACAGCACACTATCTATTATGTATCATGCATTACAATTACAACAACAGTTTAATTAATCACCAGCACCCTGTTTTGTATCAGTCTGCTGCTGAATTCTGGGTAATGGCGTTGTTTACCATTTAGCAAGTAGCAACATTTCACTCTGTTTCACTACATTAAACTGCTCAAATAAAGCAAACGGATATTGGAAAGAGTTGGCCATCTGCCTTTATTTTCTTTTACTTTTGTTAAGGAAAGGGAGAAAAAAAAAATAAACCCCACCACTGCCTCTGAAAGGAGAAAGAGCACAGCCATGAAACTGATAGTGACAAAAAACACCCTTTTTTTATCAGGTCAAAATCTCATCTAAATGCAGTCCTGATGAATGGTAAAAAGCTTGCTTTGTGGATTTGGAGTGGGTCTCAAGACCAGCAATGAAGTCTAATGATTATTTAATGGTGCCGCACTTGAAGCAGGATTATGTGAGACTCTCTCCCCCGTTAAGAGTTTGATGAATAGGTTTTGTGACAGCCATTTAGGAATAAACAAGAATTCATCAGTCTGCATAAGAAGAAGCCAGTTTATAGATTAAGTTTCTTGAGGTAATTCATGAGGTCAGTCCCATTTAGATGTAGACTATTAGGGCTCAGCTTTTGAGAGTGGCCATACAAGGGAGTTACTCCAAATGGACCCCGCTAATACAAAGCCCCCTTTCAGAGGGAAGCCTGAAATTTTTATGACCCTGCTGCTAGGAAGCACATCAACTTGTCACTGTGAAGATCTGCTGGGGCAAGACCTCATCACTCTATTAAAGAGCTCTGTGACCCTATTGATTTGAAGTATTTAAAGCAGGGGTGAAGTTCAAAGCAATTTCTTTTCTATACTATTACTCAGCCTCTCTGTGTCTTGGCTCTAAAACATCTGCTGTCAGTTCCTCTCTGGTGTCTGACTCTGGAATCTGTCACTGGAGAACAGAGTAGTTTTATTTAGAATAAATTGGATTCCTTTTCAGTTTTCAGCATTTCGTATTGTGATCAATGGTTTACACTCCTTCATGTGCCAGGAGACTTAACTGCCACTGTATCCTTTCATGTCTCTTTAGAGCAGGACTCAGCCAGAGCTTGCTCCTGAGGCTCTGTAATCGAATCTTTCCATTCTAACAGGTAAGCAGGCACCAGTTTTTCTAATTGGCCAATCAATAAAAATAATAAACTTTCACTTTCAAACCAAAAAAAAAAAAATAGAGAGGAGAGAGAGAGAGGAGAAAAAAATCCCAGAGTGTCACTCTGGAAACAAAACCCTAACAGGATCTTTTATGCTTATTTGCTCAGAGAGAAAAAAAAAAAATACTGAGTAAACAACTCCATTATTTTTAAATGTCAGCAAGTAAACCTGGTAGCTGTTTCTCAGAGGTGCTTGTTCAAAAACTACACAGGCTCTTCTACCTCCCTGCAGAAGCTGCAGGCACCAGGGCACCTTCTCAACAGTTAATAATGAGCCACGTTGGGTGTATTTGTTACAGACATGGTTTCTGATACCAGGATTAAAGGCTGTAAGGGCACAAGATTAATATTCAGTTTGATGATGTCAGACAAAACGGTTATGATACAAGACTGAAAAAATGGGATGGGAATGGTAATGAAACGGTTTCAAAAATATTTAAGATAATGATGCATAGCAACAGAGAGAAGTTAGGTGCATTTTTTGCAAGGAAGGTAATTATGTACAGGATCACGTAGAGGAATCCTATCTGTTATCTTCACCAAGAGAACTAACTTCTGATTCATGAAAAATGCACCTTCTCTCAGGGTCTGCTTTGTCAAGTCCCTACCATGTTCCTTCCCTACCTGTACTATTTAGACACGTTTTATCACCTATGCTAACAAATTGCCTAAAATAACTGAGATAACAGGTATATATTTTAGTCAGCAGAAACACGTCCATTGTTTTCAGCTGATTGGTACTGATTTACGCTGCCTACGAGTCTTTCCCATAATATATGTTGCTGTCATTTTATTAATACTATCGCTTCACACAAAGCGACTTTTAAAACCAAGTGTGTTTCTGTGAGGAATGAATTATGTTTATTGCAAGATGGCAACTGCACAGTTTATTCAGCAGTATCTTTAAGGATCTGGAAGCCTGAAAACAGATGTACCTATTGCTTGTCAATCAAAACACATCTCCCTTGCAGCTTTGTATTTTCTTTAGTCAGCAAGGAAATCATGTTACTGCTGTCTGGGGTCAACAGTAAATGCACAAGCAGAAGCCCTGCCTGAGAATTTTCAATCAAGAAGGCACCACAGATTAGGCAGGCAGATAATAGTTTGTGTTCTGCTCCTCTGAGGAAACGGGCAATAAACAAAATCCTAAGCCATTTCTTCTATCTTGCGTTTTAAAAAATGGAGCTGGTGGAACTCACTGGCAACAGAACACCATTACAAGCTGATATCATCTTGAGTTCATGCTGCTGAATATGTTGGCATTTACGGCACATTCTCCCAGGGCACATTTCAAAATGAAACTGAAACTTGATGGACCAACTGTACTCCATTAAAAAAAATTATAAAAAGGCTCTTTCTTTTTTTTTTTTCCCCCAGACTAAAGAAATGGCAACTTTCAAAACACTGCTTTCTGCCGTATAAATCTACGTGTTGAAGGTCAGACCAAAGGCAACAAATCAAAGCCTTTTTTCTCATCTTTTATTTTAGATTATGAATGATGCAAGAATTTATAGAGCGTGCAAATTTATTACCGTGTTAATAGGCCCCCCTGTTTATATCCGGCAACATATGTTATATCCAGAATCACTAGGAAGCAGCAGCATTTTTAGGGATGGAGGGGGAGGCAATTAAAGAATTAGGCCTAATTACCGTGAAAAATCTCTGGAAGAAACATACAGAAATCTTTTGCAGAACAAACACAAAGAGAACACGAGGAAATATTCTTTAACCTGACCATTGTTGTATACTCTATTTGTAATCCATGCATTTATAACCAAACACAGTCACAACTCCATACCTGCCCTCATTTAATTAAATGAAAGAGAAAAAAATCGTGCCTGTGTAGAAATTTTCTCTCTCTTAGGGTCTGCACGGGCATCTTCTTTCTAACACTGAGCCTCTATTAAACCAAGTTCTCACCAGAAGGCAACAAGCATCTTGTTTAATACAGGCTTCAGCAGGGAGGCAGAACCACTTTTGAGTCACCGGTACAGGGACATGAAAAGAAAAGTAGCAGTGGCTACAGGAGATGCACCTGTGTTTCACTCCATGAGTTTTAAAGGCCCGCCCAAGGATCCCAGAGCACATGAGAGCAGTTTGGTAGGTATGAAAATCCGGATTTGCAAAATGTTTAAGTTTTAACAAACTAACAAGGAAAAAGGTCCAAAGCTGGCAATTTTAGAAGTGGAAACTAAGGTGGTTGGGGAAAAATTAGGTATGTCCTACTGCTTCACTCTTCTGTTCTACTGTATGGATCAGGCTCACAGCTGGCCTTGACTGCTCTGTGTACTGTCCCAAAAAGTGGGAAAAAATACTGGGTGCTATGAGAAGCACAGAGTGAGAATATAAGTGTGAATAGAAGCATGAGGTAGGCAAAGGGCTAGTCATAATTTCATAATCATAATTTCATAAAAAAAATATTAGGAATTCCAGCTCCTGAGAGACCTCACTGCAGTCTTCCAGTACCTACAGGAAAGCTGGGGAGGGACTCCTTGTTGGGGAGTGTAGTGATAGGACAACAAGTAATGGCTTTAAAGTAAAAAAAAAAAAAAAAGGTAGATAGAGACTAGATATAAGGAAGAAGTTCTTCACTCAGAGGGTGGTGAGGCCCTGGCACAGGCTGCCCAGAGAAGCTGTGGATGCCCCATCCCTGGAGGTGCTCAAGGCCAGGCTGGATGGGGCTTTGGACAACCTGGGCTGGTGGGAGGTGTCCCTGCCCATGGCAGGGGGGTGGAACTGGGTGGGCTTTAAGGTTCCTCCCAACCCAAACCATTCTGTGGATCTGTGATTCTATGATTCTCTTAAGACGTGGGAAACAGAGTAGTTTCTGGCTGTAGGACCAGTCACAAAGATTGGGATTTTAGCATTGACTGCTATCACCAGTGATATGACCTCAGAAGGTCCTTGCTTATAGGAAAAAAAAGGAAGGGGGGAAACAGGGCTAAGCTTTGCCAAAAGTATTCAACAATTCAGTAATTCTTTAAATACAGGAATCACTGTTTGAATTTATCTTTGGTAAAGCTACATCTGACAGTTGGGGTCTACCAGGGAAGAGTCTGGCCATGCTGGTTGTTCCTCAACACCCCCCTTCCTGAACCCACCTTCTGGGCCTGCAGCTAAACCCATATGTTAGGGACCCCAACAAGGACTGCTTGTGTCAGGGGGAGATCATGGAACCAGACTCTTAGGTTGCTTTATGTCCTAAATATTGATCTCCTTTATCTGTGTGTCGCTGCATATATATTTGTCTTTAATCATTCTTCCTCTACAGGTGGGTTATTATTTTTCCAATGCCTGTGTATTATGAGTTTTGCCACCAACAGAGATAAAATCTCCCATTCTAGGTTGTTTAGTGTGAATCCTTCCATCCTGAAGCATTATTAATCATGTTGTCATCACTTAAATAAATAATAATCAGCAGCAATTATTTCTATTTTCACAAAACCACTAAAATAATAAAAATCAAAGATTATATTAATTATTAATAAATATGAAGGGGACATGTGGGTTTTTTTTTTTTTTGAGACTGAATTTCTATTTTTCATCTGTAGTACAGTGTCATCTAGAGGTACTAAATAAGATGAGGGTATTGTTGTGTTAGGTCTGCAGAAACTTCTGCTTCAATGAGCCAGCAAGAGATGGAAGCAGCAGGTAGTACAAATAAATAGGATGGGCAGAACCAGAGCTACAAACCAGGCCTCCTGATTCCATTCAGTCCCCTTCATAGTGCAGAAGTGTGGCTTTGCAAGAAGAGGGCTCGTACCCCATCCCTTCTTCCCTTCTGTCCATCCATGTCAGCCCAACTGGGGAAAGGAGGACCCAAACTTGGCCCCAGAAGAAACGTTACCCTCACACCTCGACAGCTGGAGGCAGTTGAGGTGCAACTTCAGCTCAGATTCTGCCTAGGCACATGTTCCTTGCCCAGCGTGTAAGGGATGAACAAATGAGATGGAGGAGGAGAATGCAACACCAGTGGTGGAGGATTTAGGGGATGCAATTTTTAGGCAACCACCTTCTTCAGTCCTGCTACTCACAGAGTGATTTTTTTATGTGCAACCTGAACGATTTGTACATTTTATGTTCAAGTGCAGCTGGACACCTTACCATGGCTGTTTATAAAAAGATACTAAAGAACATAGTTGGGGAATGCAGCCTCCATACTCCTGAAAGCACTGGCCAGCAGCGCAGAAGCAGAAGATGATGCAAAACCAGTGTCTTCAGCCTGCACTACCCTTTGGGGATGCCCGTCCTGACTGGGATGAAGAAGGCAGAGCCCAGACTATGCTTTCTTGATCAGAGAGGGAAGAGGTCTGGTGTGCAGCCAGTTCTGCTGACATGGGTGAGGGTGATCCAAGGTGGCCTTTAGCCTTAGCCTGTGGGGCCCATCTAGCAACCAGATTTGTGATTGCTGATGTCTCCAGGAACATTTATTTCTCTGTGGTGCTGGAGACACTTAAATGGCAATGGAAAATCACCTGTTTAGAAACCTGGCCTTCTTCTTCCATAGGGGTGGGGAAATACCACCATTTCAGATCTGCCCCATTTGTGATTCCTGGGGTTTGCAAGCACTGATGTAGCTGTAAAAGGAGCAGAGCAAGCTGCAGGAGCACTTATCTTGTGCATTGATCTCCCTGCAGAACTGAGCCCACATGTCACCAGCAGGTACTGAGACAGACCGTGTGCTCTGTGATCAACAACATATTAGTGGTTCAAAAAGGTCTGGGCTGTCTGGAATGGATTTGTGCCACAAGAGTCACAGGCCAGACTGTGCAGCCAGGATTTGCAGGTGGTTTGCACTTCAGATCGGCCATTTGCAGGTATTAGAGGAAGGTGGCACAATCCTTCCCCTGATCCGGAGACATGCACGGATGTTTGCACCACACTTTATCTTACACAGAAAGGGACTGGAAATCCACTGGCATGGCAGTACAGATGAAAATATTATCACATTTACCATGCAACCCTTCTGTGCGCAGTCTGAGGGCATTTCTGTGGACAACAGATGTGGGAGACATAGTCAATATGAGGAGGATGATAGCAGAGAGCAACCTCTGAGATAATTTGGAATACGATTTGCAGAGAAGGCAAATGAATGTCCCTCAGGTGGACAAGCTGTTAAAAGTACTAACAAGGTATCTCACGTTTTCTCTCTCCCCTGTATTTTCATAAGAAGAGAAAACTGAAGGGAAAAGAAAGATTCCTCTAATCCTTACAATAGTAGTACTATATTGCACATTCATGGTAACATGATAATTTCTGTTCTCAAGAAATTAAATTCCAGATGATGGGTTATTCAGAAAAATATCCACAAATACAATCCTAACATAAACCTTAAAACTATACACTTACTGGGACAATGGCATATACTGCCTCACATTTCTTAAGTATTATATTTAACACTATTTGTTTGCACCAAGCATTATGTCTCCACTTCACATACCTTGTAGACAAATACAGACTAAATCACAGATAATAATCGCAGATTTGTGTGGATGAACTTGTTATTTTAGGAATACTATAAAGTTTTCCTAATAAAAGGAAAAATGAAATATATAGAAAATATAGAAACTATAAAGAAAAACTATAAAGAAACTAAACTATAAAGAAACTATAAAACTATAAAACTATAAAGAAACTATAAAGAAAAACTAAAGTTGTTGGAAAAAAAAAAAAAAAAAAGGATGGAAACTGCCTCCTGAGCAGTCATACCCATAACTGGGTGCCTTTCTGTCCTGGCAAAGTTATGTTTAAGATTCAGTAACATGGCTTGAAATCTTTACTTTGGGTAAGATTATATATCTTATTTTTCAATGATGACATAGTAAGTATTATTTAGCTGGGTTGAGCCCTATACCTGTTTTTACTGAGATTTAAAAATTCACAAATTCATTGCTCTCCTCCTTCAGTGCTTCTACCTTGTTCCATCCCTCCTCTTGACTCCTGTACCTGAAACCACACTAGCTGTTACCTCCAACTGCTGCCACCGTTCCCTCCACAGCATATTACATCAATTTCTTCACAGGAGAAATCTTACACCTAAGACTGCGTAACTTAGAAGAGAATAGATAGTTCAGTTGGAAGGGACCTTCACAGATCATGTAGTCCAACTGCCTGTCCACTTCAGGGCTAACCAAAAGTTAAAGCATATTTATGAGGGCATTATCCAAATACCTGTAGAACATTGGGAGGCATGGGGCATGAACCACCTCTCTAGGAAGCCTGTTCCAGTGTTTAACCATCCCAACAGTAAGGTTACTTTTCCTAATGTCTAATCTGAACCTTCCCTTGCGGCTTTGTGTCATTCCCTTGACCTTCCTTCTCCTTTTCACTGCTTCTTTTCCTTTGACAATACATGAAAGCTTCTCTCTTGCCTGCAGTTCTCCAAATTTTCCACTTGGAATAACAGCATTCCCTCAACTACCTCCTTGTCCCGTCTCTCATTTTCCTGTGAAAACTTAAACTTTCCATCCATCTCCTCTTTTGTCTCTTCCATTTTGCTCTTGGTGAACTGTTCTTATCAGAAAACTTGAACAACCCTTTCCAGACCATTCATCTTCTTCATCAGCTACCATTGTGAACAGAGCCTTTCCCAGGAAATGTAACCTCACTTGGAAATGACAAGAAACCATGTGTCTTTGGTTAGTGCAGCAGGGCCTGGGCTGGTAAGACCTGCCTGCAGTACATGGTGAAGACTTGCTCAGGGCTGGCCTTCCTGGTCTTGAAACCTTTTTTTTCTTCCTGAGCTCTGTTCATGTAACATGTTCTTTAGAAGCTCTGTGTTGCTTTCCTTCCAGGTATCAGAGCAGCAGAGGCAGGTGATGAGTCATGCTCAAGCTACTTTTCCTTCTCTTTTTCCTCCAAACTCCATTCTCTTTCTCTGCCTTTCTGTTCAGGGATCCTACCATCTGACCAAATTACAGTCCTGGACAGTTTTGATAATGTCTCCTTGTGAAGAGTCACGATCTAGGAAGATAAAACATATAATGGAATAGCATTTGCACAGAAAATAAATTGAATGTCCTTCAGCTGGACAAGCTGTTAAAAGTCCTAACAAAGTACTTTACTTTTTCTTTTCTTTTTTTTTTCTCAACTGTATTTTCTTAAGGAAAACTGAAGGGAAAATAAAGACTCCTCTATTCTATACCATAATTGTATTATATTGCATGCATTTGTGATGTAACGTTACAATTTTGGTTCTCAAGAAATGAAAACCTAGATGATGGGTTATTCAGCAAAATATCTACAATAAAATCCTAATATAAACCCTAAAACTATATTCATTTGCATGATAGCACATAGTGCCTCACATTTCTTGAAGTATTATGTTTATTACTATATGTTTGCACCAAGCATTATCACTGCATATGGCTCCACACACCTAGTAAACTGTTGAACTGTAGTAGACTGTCTAAAACTGTTGCCCAGATCATAGTAAAGCTCTCTGTATGTTCACTGGTCTTGAGAAATGCAGTATTATATACACCCAAAATGCTGCTGCAAGACTGCAGCATTCCATTACCTTGAATTTATCACCCCTGTCTCTGCATCTCCCCTTCTGATCAGCCTTCATTTTACACTTACTAAACTACAAAACAGGGCCCTCAAAACTTTTTATAATGTTAGGGTGGGAGGCTTTGGGAGGTAGGGTGAAGGTCAGGGGATATAATATGCTCATAATAAGCATTAGATAGGTACATTGTTCTCCTTCAAAATCTGGTCTTGCAATATTTCTAACAAAAAATTCTCACTGTAGGATGTGCTGGGTCTAGACTCAAGGTGTGGCGCGGTGTTACTACTATTTGGTGTTACTGCTTTCATGATCTAAACCCAAAGTGTGGATCCTTAAAAACTTTTCCCTGACCTCAAAAGATCCAGAATACCCCCACAATTTGAGTTCTTTCCATAATGCTGTTCCCCAGATACTTGAGAAAATTGCCACCAGTAGACATACACCAACCATTTATTATCATGGCAGAGCTGAGCAGAGTAGGGTTTATGTGATATCATTGTCCAGTGGGATGCTCTCACCTATCAGACCTACGAAGTCGGAAATGCTGTGACCATCACTAGGTGATTTTTTATTTTATTTTATTTCTTCTGTAAGAAGGTAAATATTATCCATCTAGGACCTAACAAATATTTAGTAGGGTCACGCAGGTAGAGCAGTTTCAACAGAAAACAACACTAAGGAAGTGACACAATGGAAAACCATATGAATTAACAATTAGGATGGTGTCTGATGCTTGAAGCCCAGAACAGGAGTATGAATATGGATGCCTAACAATTTAGGTGAGGCTAGATGTAGTTGTTGATTTCCTGACTGAGTTTTTCACCACATCAGGAAATATGGAGTTCATCTATGAAACCATTTATATCACCTTAATAGTGGTTTTAATGAAAAAATATATATAAATTGGAGATTTGAACAGAAAGCTCAATGACAGCATACACAGAGGTATAGAAAGGAGAAACATTTAATCCTATATTATTATTATATTATGTTGTAAAGGTAACAATAACAGGAAGGACTGAGGTAAAAATCTCCTAAACGAGCAAGTCTCCAAACCTACTGTTACTGTTTTTCACCTCTTTGCTCCTCTCCCTGTGCTTCTCATTCCCAAAGCACCTTCTACTCTCATAGGTGCTGTCTGCAGCCAAAAAGGCTTTTTGGTGGACCCACAGCTGGTTGTGTAATTTGATTATTGGAGTAGGTTCCATTCACTGAGTCTCATTTATGTTTACATATTGTCTATAAATGACCAATAAGATTCTGGAAGGTTCTAGCTGGCTGTAAGGGTTTGCAGCATAATCATTTCAAATTAATGCTTGACTTGGAGCTGATTTTCATGTACTCAAGAGAAAGTTTTCATTCTTTACATCTGGTCTGTTTTGTTTGAACAGGGATATGTGTGGAGGGTTTCTGTTGCCTGACTGAGTGAGCTTAATCTTGGAGTAAGCTTTAGTCTTCCCTCAAAGTGTGTCTTCTGGGGGCAAGAGTTTCTTCCAGAACAAGCATAATCAAGAATATCTGCAGAAGAACACATAAGGGTTGCAATGACATTTTTACAAAACTTTCAGAAATTATTGTATTTTTACTCCCATCTCCTGAAAGATGGTTTAACACCACTGGTGCTACACTGCTCCAGATTCAGCAGAAACATCAAAAGCAGTGGCATAGAAGCACTGAGGACTGCAGCAGACAAGCTTTAATGTTTAACATGAATGTTAATTTTAAACCGGCTTTTACATAGCGAGAAAGTGCATCTTATAGAGGCAGTGCTCTTATGTAAACATTCGCAATGTTTATCCAACATCCATTTCTGTAAGGGACCTGAATAATGGCAGAGGGTTAAATATTTAACTTGAATATATTTATGCACCTTACCTAATGCTAACATTATATTTAACCAGTGATAAAATGTATTTTAAAACTTACTTTACCATAATTCTTTTAACTTCCCTCTCTGCACGCTAGTTCTCCTCTGAACATCTTTCTTTCTACTGTTGCATCTGGACCCAAGAGTGTGCTTTTGAAGCAAGTTAGCCTCATTTACCACACTTGGTTTGCATTGCAACTATATCTTGGATGTTGTGAACTGGCTTATTTAAACATTAAATTAAGCTGGAAGATAGGCTCTAGAAGAGCATTGAATGCCATCAACAGGTTTTCCAAACATACAGCCAGACTAGAGCTATTCTATGGCAAAACACCTGAAAGGTATATTGTGCCCAAAGGACGACCATCACCAGTTTCCCTTTGGGACACACTTACAAGGACAAAGCCCAAGGGAGAGCCAGATGCATCCTGGGGCACAAGACCCAAAATTGCTGTGGAAACACCTGAGTGAAGAGGTGAAATGAGATGAATCACACAGGTGATGAGTCACACTTGGATTTATTTGCCTCACAAACACACTCCCCAGCAGCAGGTGACCACAGTCTCCACTGCACCTGTGTTGTCCAAGCATCGCTCCTTGGTGAGCATCTCTACAACCGCACATCTCAGCAGTTCCATATTCATGGTGGACTCAGCCCTTACCCAACAGCATGGCTGAGAAGCACTTCTGCCATGCATACTGTTTAAATTAATAGATATCTAATAGCCTTGAGTATGGTTGATTAGCCCCCATGTCGTGCCTGAGGAGGACCACAACTGCAGTGCAACAGTGGGAGGACACAGATACGCCTGAATCCCCTACTGCTGAGTACGTTTCAGTTAACTCCCCTTAGGCAGGCTGTGGAAAACAGGCTCAGCCGTTTGCAGGGTTTGGCCAATCCTTCCAAAATATTTTACAGGTATGTGCTGACGTTTCTCACTCGTTGTTTTGTATGCTCAGCTCTCTGTCCTGGGAAGTCTGAGTTTATTAGACATCCATTATAATTGACACATTGTTGCAGTAGGGGTGAATAGATGCATTAGACAGATGATCTTAATTGGCTTTCATCCAAAAGAATTAAAATAAAAAGACAGCTGAATTTCATTCACATTTTCAATTAGTAAAACTTCCTTTCATTATTATAATGCCTGCTGAAACAGCAGCCACATCAGGGTGACAAATCCCGTTATCATGCTTTCTGCAATTGTCTTCCAAAAAGGCGTCCATTGAAAGCATTGTCTGAGCGTGTGTATAATGCTGACAATCAAGCCCTGCTCAGAAAGCTGGGGGAGGGTGTCTGACTGTGATCTATATAGAAATGCATTTTTTTTTCCCGTGCTGCTGGTTCTTCGGTGCTGCGTGCTTGTGTTGGGGCAATGTGCTCTGACAGACTATGCGTACTAACAAGATCAATCACTGAGCATTAGCGGAATTCTCATGCTTTCCACCTATTTTTCTTTCCTTTCTTTATTGAGCGTGATCCTCTGCAGGTGTTATTTGTTTGTCAGACTGTTACATAGCAAATGTGGAAATAATTTTTTTTTAGGGAGTAGATAACAGCTGAACTCATATTGCAGACAATGGTTTCACACTGAAGTACTAATCGAAAAGAATGTGAAAATAATTCTTTAGGCATTAGAGGAAGAAATAAATGGCTTCTTGGGGGTGGGAAGCAAACAAAGGGGCATTAGGGTTTTTCTCTTGCCAAATCCTTTTTGAGCAGCTAACCAACCTAATACACTTGTAATGGCATCCCAGACTCGTAGCTTAGCCAACTCACCTAAGTTAACCAGACAAAACAATATTATTTATTTGTTCCATATGTGACAGTGAAGAGAAACATGTGGATAACCAAGAAAATCAGTTCATCTCGGACTTGTGTTTTCCAGTTTCTTTTCACTGAGTTATATGCCAAGAGCCAAATGTATTGCCTGAGGGATGTTTTTCTTTTATTTCTTTAACTATGTACTTATTGAATTGTTCCAACTTAGATAATTTCCTACATCATCTAACTTTTGACAGTCGTGTTCCCATATCATCCCACCTGAAACTACACATATGGATCACAACTGTCACATTAGGGGATAATGTTTCAGTTTTCCACATGCAGAAGCTGGGATCCATTAATTTCAAACATCCTGACAAGATAGAGTTAGCCTTTGCCAGAAATCCAGTTAACTGGCTGAAAACTTGGCACTCTGATGCCACAGTATTTCTGTGGTTTCACTGTGCCCAACAAGTTTCAGTTACAGCATGAGTATGATGGATCTCAGTGATGTTTTATGGACAAGCAGAGAAATGATATGCATCAGTTTAAAGGATTGGTCCTGAATGGTATCCTTCTGTACTGGAAACATATCCCATGTCCATTCTTCAAAAGCCACCAGGGGCAGTTGAGCTGGTCATTATGCTCCTAGGAGTTGTTTTGTCTCCTCAATGCAAAAGTGCTGCTGTGGAAAGCCCAGGCAGAGACCCATCATTGGAGAAAGAAAGGCTGTGAAGCTGCAGAGAGACCCTGCAAGTCAGGAGAACTTCTTTTCAACTACCTGCTTCCTCTTCAGTCCCACAGTTCCCCATGTTAACATATACATTCCCCTGGCTATTATTATTACATACATATTATCACAGCAGTTTATTCCTAGAGCATCTGTGAGACTTTTCAGCACACCTCCCATTCTTCTTTACAACACCTTCTTTGAAGAGATGAGCTCCAGGCAAGACAGGAGGAATCCTAATTATGATCCATGGTGAAAAACCAAAAGAGTTAAAAAAGATCGGAGGAGTGGCACCTTGCAAAGGTGGCAAGAACCAGGCTTGGTTCAACCTCCTGCAGAAAAGCAGCTCTCTTTCTGTGGGTTCCCCTACGATTCTATGCTGTGCCCACCATCCTGCACGTCAAGTCAACACCCGGCCCATGGACTCTCATGTCCATCAGAGACAAGGCACCTTGCAGAAGGCTCCTGCTACCTTGAGGTGTGTGGAGGAGTGTTTCCTCAGGAAGACTCCTTCCACTGACATTTCATATCAGCAAGTTTGCTGTCACCTAATTTATATAGCTCTACTGGGACATGTCATTCATTTTCAAAAAGTATTGTGAGCTCCTCACTTGGAAAATGCTAAGTAAATGCAGCTATTACCTGGAGAAATGAACTCTACACTGTTTTCAAATTAATGCAGTTGGTACTTTTTGTTTCCTCAGATTTTTGTTCTTTGTCTCACGTGCCTTTTAAAAAACCAATGCAACTAGGCCCTACCAGGCTGGGAGAGTTCCTCACTCCCAGCCATACCAGTTTTCTCTTCCACTTTTTCATCTGCCTGGCTGTCTCTGAAGGATTAATTAAGCATTAATTTAGTATCTGTCAGCATTTCCGTTAAGTAAAACCAAGACAATTTTGCTTTTGGTCAGGATTCTGGTAAGAAAGAAAATGTGTTTATTTTTTAATGGTGCACTGGAGCTCCCAACATTGCTGTAAAACATTTTTATAAAGTGTGAAATGTAAAAACAAAAGAATAAACGAAAGCCTAAAACTAAACCCACTAAGGAATAATGATGAAAAGGGAAGAACGCAAACCATTTCTCATCCTTCCTACTAGAGACGCATTTTACAGCTAATGCATTTAATGAGTCAACATTGACTTATATTGCCTGAAAGCTCACTGAATTATTGAGTATCTGTGGTATGGATTATATGGAAAAAATAGTTTGAAATGGCTTTTTCCTCTGTGCAAATTTAATTTTATTTATATTCAGCTACAGTTATTTTCTGAGGTTGTTATTAGACGAGTTCATCTTTCCTGTATATTTTAAAGAGTTGATGTGGTTTAGTAAAAAATAGACTTTTTACATGAGCTTTAGAACCTCTGGGGTTTGAAAAACACCTGAGGAAAGCTTAACTGAAAGAAAGACAAAGGAATAAATCAACAACAACAGCATTTCTCTAAGACATATGTCTGCTAATTTACCCTGAATAAAGTGTCTGTCATATTCTGGACTTTTTTGCAGATGGATAAATATTGACTTGGTTTGATTTTTTTTTATGTCCTCTAAATAAATAATAACAATCTGAATATTTTATTTTTTCCCTTTGGGTGGTGGGAGGGCACACTGCTGTTGAACAAAGATGAGGAGGGAGCTAGGCTCCAGGCACAGGTACAGTGAATCTTTCACTGCGGACCCGTTTATTAGATTTTCAACTTCCAGTCTTAGGTGGTAGATTGGTTTGGCAGAGATTAGATAGACGGTAGAAAGGAAAGCTGTCTTGTTAACCATTTCCCATATGATGATTTAACATTGACTTGGCACTGTTCTTTAGTGCCCTGCAAAAAGACAGTTTTCCAAAAGGGATGGTGTCTGCAGCTCATATGCAGATCTTTCTGATAGCTCTGCTTTGCAGACATTTCTCTGAAAACCTGGCCATGGATGACACACCAGCGGGAGCCATATTAGCAATATCATGCTTGTCAAACACAGCTTTGAGAAATATTATTTATAGGGCTGGCTAGTAAACAAATCCACTGTGTGAAAAATGTTCGGGTTTGAAAATGTGATTTTGGTCCATGTCAGAATGAAAATGAGAGCTGTCAAACTATTTTGTGTGTGTGTGTGTGTGTGTGTGTGTGTGTGTGTGTGTGTGTTTAAGAAATAAAGATCCCAGGGACTGGCCATGAACTGGATTGCTGGGATATGCTGCTGGGATGTGGAAACACCAGAACTCAGTCTTTGTGTCTTCTCAGTCTGCAAAACATTTCTGATTCAGAAAACAAAGCAAAACAAGCAAAGGTCTTGAGAAAGACATTTGTCATCAACACCTTTGCTACAACTTTAGCTACTAGCTATCTATGGTGATTCTGCCTGGGCATCCACATAGCCTGAACAGCTAAACTCTACACCATGCACTGCAGTTCTCCGCTGTTCCTCCCAGGCCGGTTAAACCTTCCAGCTTTGTTCCAGCCTATCTTGTGCTTCATGAGTGAAGTGGAGTTTCTAAACAATGAGATTTGCTACTACAGCCTAACATGTCTGTCACCTTCCTTTGAACCATGCTGTTTTCTAGGGCTCTGTGACTCAATATGCTTGTGACTTGTGGACAAAGCTAAGACTGATTCCTGGGTGCAGCCTTCCAAACGTTATAAGACATATGTTAATGCAGCTCTCATTCTCCAGCAAAAATTGGCTTCTCTGGAACACAGCCTAAATAAATGCCATTTGGAGCAGAAAATCTGGATGTACATGATTACTTGGTCTCCATCTTTCAAACCATGTTCTTGTCCTCTGCAGTCAGTTCCTGAAAAGAAATCCTCATTTGCCTAGCTTTCATACTCCTAAATCAGTGGAGCTGCTGTCATCCATCACGCTAGTCCAGCACACTTCGCGGCATAAAGGCCTTATACTGTAAATACCTTTCTAAAACATCTTTCAAACTGGGGAGTGATTACATACTGTAGAGATATTTCCTATTCTGAGAGTGTGACACAGTGGAGCCCTAATTCTTTTGGTCATTACCACAAAGCAAATAATGGGTCATCAGCAACGAAGATCCAGAGCCACTGCTGGCATGACATCCAATTGATTTGCATAAAAAGTGCTGACAGGGAGGGCACAGCCACAGCAGAAGTGAGATATTAAAAACCCCAAACTTTCATTAGCAGGAATTAATTTGCATGGCCTTGCCAGGCCTACTGCACATGCCTACGAGTTATGTAAATAAGTATCACTGTCCCTCTGCTGTGGCTGGGAAGCCTGGTACAATTTAGAGATGAGACTGTGAGCTGCCTGCAGCTATGTGGGTCCAACATGCTCTGCTCCCCAACCCGTGCTCTGAGCACCACAGCATGCTGCTGCCCTGCAAAGCATGAAATGAGACTTGTACAGTCTCAGTGTATGAAATGGGGTATCCTTGCTCAGGGCACAGTGACCGGCTAGCAGATGCAATAAAACAAATCTCTAGAAACAGAGGGAAGTGCATACCATGTAGGTGGCTTTATTTTACATATCATACTCAATAATTCCTTTTATCTGGAAGATGTTAAAACCTGCCCTTTCAACAAAGTGCTCCTGTCAAAGAGGATGGGACATGGCTCTGTTCCTCAGGGAAGACCTTGTATGTGAGTTTGTGCTGGGAACACCTGGCAGGAGCAAGCAAGGTCTGGGGAATTTTGGAAATACATGGAGCCACCAATACCTCTGCATGAAAACACACTCATAATGAGCCTCATTAACTCCTGCAGCCTTCACAGTCTTGTTTCAAGTCAGGCAATTAAGACCCATTGTCTGATTAGCCAGAGGTCTCTCTGCTAGCAACAGGGGCAAGAGGCAGAGCAAGGTCCAGGAGCTCTCACCTCTTTTGGATGGGGCCTTTGCTCCTGTGGCTGTTTCTCATGCATGTGAAGCCCAGGAGGATTTGGGCTGTTTAGCTCACAAATTGCTGTCAGCACAGCTGACACCATGGGCCTTGGTAGGCAAACTCATCCTTTAACCTTTCACACGGCCACCAACAATTGCACTGCTGGAGGGCACATGTGATAAGGTCCCCCATTTTATTTCCACAAGGCCACTGTGAAGCCAAAGGCTTACACAAAGTCCCAGGCTCACTTGCCTATGCTTTTTGGAGAGATGGTCAGAGTAAAGGCCCACGTGAGGTTACTGTGAGCTGCTGACTGATCAAGTCCTTGTGCAGGCAGACCTCAAGGACTAATGGGAGCTTTGATCCAAAGACCTTATTGTGGAAAAGTGCCTGTACTGTTCCACCCATAGCTATTTAGTGTAGGAATGGAGAGCCTCCATCCAAACGAGTAATACTTGTGGGGCACTGTTCACCTCCATCTCAATTTTAGCTGGTTTCATTTTCTTTATGTTGTAGGGTTTATTAGTAATGTTTTACCTCACTCTGTCCATGGCTGAACTTTAAAGAGAAAGTGGCAATATATACATTGCACAATAAACACACCAAGCCACGTGCTGAATGAGGTCATTCCGAGGTTTGCTAAAATTGCACAGTGAGAACAACTTGATGCATAATTTTACACAATACAAATTCGTATTTGTATAACATTGCTCTTTTAGGAGAAATACAGTTAAAATACTTTCATACGAATAATTCATATTTAAGAATATATCTACTTTTTAAAATAAGGCCAACACTGATTCACACATGGCTAGGGGAGTCCTGTTGAATATGATGTTACCTCCCTGGTACTTACTGTTGAGCTGCCAAATCTGTGCTGCCAGCCTTCCTCCTTTCTGTCAATCAGTGCACGCATCCAGGTGCAAGAACAAAGTTTGCTGCTCTGAGCCAACCCTTCCAAACAGCATCATCTGGAGACAGCATGTGGCAGATCTTCCAAGCTGGAGCGCCAAGGAGAGAGAGGGAGAAATTAGCAATACAAATCCTGTTGGATCACTGAAAGTATCTGGATGGGGACTCATGTTTTTAAGATTATCCTAGATTATATCATAAGGTAGGCAATCATTTCTAAAATGCTTTGTAAACACCACATATTTGACTTTCTGAAGTATTTAATGTTACTTTTTTAGATCTCTTTAACGTTTGCTTCTCCAGTCATCTCAGTGTATTTGTTACTATTCATATTTCTTCGAAAGAAGGCCCATAAATAATTGTAATGCTTTAAAAAATAATAATAATAACTAAAAAAAAAAAAGACATTTATTCTATGTATTCCATGTTGCCCAAAACTCATTGTGTCTGGGACAGATAAAGATCAGTATTTCAAGTGTAACTGACAACAGGAACTCCTTTTTGCATCCACGCAATAAGGGACTCATAACATTAGTAGAGATACAGTAGCTGTTCTTAACAAGAAACATGATCTGGTGGTTGTCGAAACTCTTTGGCCTTGCTGCCCTAAGGTGACTGTAGTAGTGCCCCATCCTGAAGACAGCACACATGCCAGACTGTGAGTCAGAAGTGGATCCAATTGATTCCAACTGGAAGCCAACCATGTCCTGGGCTGCATCAAAAGCAGCGTGGCCATCAGGGCGAGGGAGGTGATTGTCCCCCTCTGCTCTGCCCTTGTGAGACCCTACCTGGAGCCCTGCGTTCAGCTCTGCGGCCCCCAGCACAAGGACATGGACCTGTTGGAGTGACTCCATGAAGATGACCAAGAGGATGGAGAACCTCTCCTATGAATATAGGCTGAGAGAGCTGGGGTTGTTCAGCCTGGAGAAAAGAAGGCTCTGGGGAGACCTTCAGGTACAGGAGTGGTCGTCCAGTACCTAAAGGGAGCCTACAGAAAAGCTGGGAAGGGACTTTTTGTCAGGAAGTGTAGTGATAGGGCAAGGGGGGGTGCTTTTAAACAAAACAAGGGTGGATATAGACTCAATATAAGGAAGAAGTTCTTCACTCTGAGGGTGGTGAGGTACTGGCACAGGTTGCCCAAATAATCTGTGGATGCCCCATCCCTGGAGGTGCTCAAGGCCAGGTTGGATGGGGCTGTGTGCAGCCTGGTCTGGTGGGAGGTTTCCCTGCTGATGGCAGGGGAGTTGGCATTAGATGGGCTTTAAGGTCCCTTCCAACCCAAACCATCCCATGATTCTTCAATTCTTTATGTAAATTGATATACTAAATGTTGGAGTAAAACTGAGTGAGAATAGATTGCATTTCTGCTTTTGCCTTGTTTTTGTCATTATCAGGATTTACACGAGTGTTAAAACCTCTGCATTTCCCCTTGTTTCTTGTCACCAGTTGATAACAATTTATTTCAGCATATTTGGTTGCAGTGTTCTTTTTTTCTAACGAGCATGATGATGTAATTTTATTAGCATAAGCACTCAAACTGTGTCCGATGTCTTAAAGCAATTTATACAAATCATAATCACTTGAATATTTTCTTCTGAAGTTAATGCTTTAAGAGTTTTGATTAATTCTATAATTTCAAGATTTCTACTTTAAATATTCAAACAGTGTGCATTACCAATCTTTGTCATCCATGATGCTTAATACATGTCACACTCATGAAATCTCAATGCTGAAGTGATTCCACACTTTAATGTAATACTCATCATCAGTAATGATAACTGAAATGACCCAAGGCCTTACAGAATTCAGAAATGATTCTTAGTCTAGGATCCTGTGAAAACACCATGAAACTTATCAGTCATCAACTTGTCACACCCAAGAAGTAACTAAATTCACCAGAAAGATACTTCAATGAGGCAGACATTTGCTCTACTGTGCAGTATAGGTGACATACATATCCAAAAAATGTCACATCCTTCTGTCTTACTCTCTGCTTTCACCAGGGCCACTTAGCCAAAAAGTGGTAGGTGCTCTTTGATTTCACTACAGAGCATGCTGAGGACAGACACCGGTATTTAACAGCAATTACCAGATGCCTCCATGCCTCCTGGTTCACCCTGTGCAGCAGCAGATGTCCTTTCAGCCTCTGTTTCCCAAGTTTTGTGAACGTGATGTGAAATGCTGAGGGGTATCACAGCCTGACAGAGATTTTCTTGCTTGTTTTTTTGCAATTATCCCAACAGCTGTCAGCATTCCTCGTACGGTGTCTGAAGTGCGGTGAACATGGTGGAGAGGCCTGTAAGGATATTTCAATAATGCTCTTGCTATGGGACACAGCTTTCTTGGGGAAACAGGAAAGGTATGGAAGAAACCACTCAAACTCATCCTGTGAATTGAATTTCATCTTGTTTCTCAGCTAAGGGGACTCTGTGAATGCCAGGTGGGTACAACCCACACAATATTCTTGGTTGACATGCTGCTAACAATGAGGTTTGTGGCCAACAGGTCATGCAGGGTAGACCAGGACAACTCTGATGTCTCCTTCCACTTTTCTGCTATGCATTTCCCAGGTGCGTCTCGAGGTTTCTGCTTTGCCCAGCAGAGCACAAACTCATTTGGTACATAGATGGCAAAGGGCCAAGGGGCAGAGTTAAAACTGCTTCGACAATCTGTGATCTCAAGAGACACATTTGAAACAACTCAAATACCTCCAAAAGCACCCAAGAACATAGGAAATAAAAACTGTATAGCAGTAGTCATAAAAGAACAGCATATGTGGTTTAACTGAATTTGTCTGGAGTCCAATTAAGCAATAAGACACGATAGGGCGTGTCGTATTACTGGGCCATTAATGCAAGTCTCTGGAGCATTGTGAGGCAGAAGGCCAAAGAGAAGTGCATTAATGGCCCAGTAATACATGCTTTGTCATGCCCCATTTTTGGGTGGTATGGTAATGCTTGTCTTTTGAAAAGAAATAACAAGAAAATATCCTTTCAAAATTTTGAAACCAAAATCAACTTTTTATGTGAGTGCTAAGCGGAAAAGAAGAGCTGCACACTGTACGTCATAAATTCAAGCCAGGAGATGAAGGATAGAAGACCTCATTGGCTGCCTGGGGCCTCTCACTGATCATTTCCTGACCTCTGTTTCAATTCACTTGGCACACATTTTTGGTGGAAAATTAAAGGTATTTTATAGTGCTGAAATATTTTTCCAAAAATAGATGGAAATATGTTAAAGAGCATTTACAAAAATTAGACTTCCTTAAATTGCCACATCTCACAACATGCTAGCAAGTGTTTTCAGCTTGCTGGCCAAGAAAATCAAAGCATTGACTTTCTTTTATGGTATGGGATACTGGAAAGATTGTAGAGGACTATAGGAAATCTCATGTTAGAGCAGTATCTAAATAATCTGGTTAGTGCAACATCAAAACCCAGGCAAATTAATGGACCAGCAAATGAGGGGTTCAATCAATACAGATTTAAATGATGATAATAAATAATTATGTCAATCAATATGGTTTCATGGAAAATACATCTTGCCAAATTCATTTAATCACGTTTTTGATGAAATTACTATATATTTTGATAAAAGTGGCTGCATTGACTTAATATATTTAGACTGAACACACTTCAGCTTAGTACTGAAATAATATTCTGATTAGAAATTAGCATCATACAACATCAATATTTCAAATACTAAATGGATTAAAAACTGACTATATGACAGAATTCAGAAAAACACTGTTAATGGGCATTTCCAACTGAGTTAGAGTGCCTACAGTGGAATCTCAAAGGTGGTGTGTATAATAATGCAGTTCAATATTTTTCTAAATGAGTTGGGGGAAATAATGGAAAATGTTTAGACAAGTAAATAAATACTGCTGAGGAGAATTAGTACATATAAAACAAACTAGAACACTTGATTTAACTGAATTAAACTAAACATCACGTACTTTAATTTAGTCAGAGATACCTAAAACTTACAGGCCTGAATGCCTTTACTCAATCTTCCACATATGCACAGAAACATCTAAGCTAAGTGACAAATCAGAAGACAAAATAGAGGAATATCTAATGCCCCAAGGCAGTCTAATTTATTTCCCTCTTACCTAGAGTCTATGAAAAGCTTGAACTTCCTCCCTGTCTGCCCACTAGAGCTGGTTTCCTCAATTGTGCAAATATTTTCAATGATACTTGCAAACATGAGAGGGTGCTTACAGTTCCTTATACTCTATGTGCACCTTCCTACAGCAAAATGTCTTTTTTTTTTCCTGTATTTTGACTTTATATAAAACAACTTGTATTTTCCCATTTAGTATGGATTGTTCTTGCTGCATATTATTGACCTAATTTCTTTCTTTCCTGTTTCAGCACTGGCCTCCACCTCCCACAGAAGAATCAGTCAAACTGCATCCCAGAGACAGGTATCCCACAACACCAGCACCATATGAGACCTGGATGGTGACTGTCATGCATTTTGGAGCCTGGTGCCTGATAAGCTTCATCAGCTGATGCTGCCTAATGTGGAACATAACGTGTTTTTTCAAAGGCCCTTTTATTCCGGTATTGCTCTTAGTTTAAGAAGAGTTCAGTGGGTTCTAGTTTCTAGAACTGTTGGGGTTTTGTTTGTTTGTTTTGTCTTAGATTGCTGACATCTACCTATGCGGGGATCAATTAAAAAAAAAAAAAAAGCATTCCTGACTGTCCTGTTCAGAGAAACATTCTTATAAGTTCTATCTTTCTCTAATGTTGGTGGTTAAAAGTATTTCATCAACTGTCTTCTGAGCAAGGCTTGGTTACTACAGATTGCCACGTTCTAAGATCCAATTACCCTCTCTCAATTTCACTGCAAGGTTTTACTCTCTACATATAAAATCTGGAGAATATAATATGGCTGAAAAGTAAACACCATTAAGGAGAGAGAAAAAATAAAAATCATCCTGTACAGATTAGAAATGCCAACATAAAAATGCTGAAGTAATATTTGGCATGGAAAATGACAGATAATGTGTACATGGAAATGGAAATGACTTTCACCTGCAAAAGAGAGGGTCAGTGAAAAAAGAAGGAAACTAGAGTGCAACAGAGTGCATTCACAACTGGGGTGAATGCACACAGCAGGTTGGACGTAAACTGAGCATGTGATCTGGCAACATAAAAAAACAGCTAAAGTCTGCCATACTGAAAATTTACCCATCTTTGTCTTCCCTGAAGAACTGGGGGTTCACTGTATTTCTCTTAATTTTGTCCCTCATTTTGCCTTCTCCTTGGCCACTGAAGCAAATCATGACCACCTAATGCTTCAGTTAATGCCTTTTCACCTTTACAGTGGGGTTTATCTGCCCAGTCATTCTTCACCCGTAATAAACATGCTCACCTGCCATCACGTGTGTAGGAAGCACTTCCACACAAGCCAGCTCATCACAGCAGTACCAGCTTCCCACCAGCACTGGTCCAGCTTTCTGTTTCTTGCTTTGGTATTGTGTTGTGGTTTAACCCAGCCAGCAGCTAAACACCACACAGCCGTTCGCTCACCCTCCCCCCTCCCTCTCTGGGATGGGGGAGAGAAACGGGAAAGTGAAGCCTGTGAGTTGAGATAAAGACAGTTTATTAGGACAGATAATAATAATAATAAATAATAATAATAATAATATGTACAAAATAAGTGATGCACAATGCAATTGCTCACCACCCGCTGACCGATGCCCAGCCTATCCCCGAGCAGCCGGCCCCCCACCCCGGCCAGCCACCCCTATATATCGTTTAGCATGACGTCAGATGGTATGGAATACCCCTTTGGCCAGTTTGGGTCAGCTGTCCTGGGTCTGTCCCCTCCCAGCTCCTGCTGCACCCCCAGCCTGCCCGCTGGCAGGACAGAGTGAGAAGCTGAAAAGTCCTTGGCCTGGTGTAAGCACTGCTCTGCAACAATTAAAACATCAGCATGTTATCAGCGCTCTTCTCATCCTAATCCAAAACATAGCACCCTACCAGCTACCAGGAGCAAAATTAACTCTGTCCTAACTGAAACCAGGACATATTGGTAACTGGAAAAATCCAAGAGCTGTGTTCAAAGACCTCAACATTGTTCTGAGAATTTGTCACTGAAATGAGGTTTTGCCTTTTCTCCTCTCTCAAGGAACAAAACAGATGGAAGAACAGAAGAGAAATATCAATTCTTCATCACGTACTTACACTATTAAATAGGTATATATGGATGTGTAGAGACATGCACGCACATAAAAACATAGGCAACCTTTACTATGAGAATAACAGCCTAAACCTGTTAGCATACACCGACAGCCACATGTGCATGTGAACACGCACACATTATTTAACTTTGGTTATGTAGTTGAAATCACTACATGAAAATATTAAATTCAAAACTGTTTCCATGGGAATATCGGGGCTTGCACATCATTGCGAAGAAACATCTGTCCTGATTTGGGATTTCACCAATGTACCTTAGCTTTTCTTGCTTAATGTTGGTTGAGATTTTACAGTCAAAAGCCCTCAGGCAAATTAAACTAGCCATGTACACCCTCAGGGAAATGAGACTTTAGTTACATGCCTGATACCAATTGATGCCAAGTAGAAGAACTTTATGATATTAATGAACCTCTATAATTAAAGAACTGTTAATTGAAGTGAGTCAACCAGTCTATTTGAAATCTCATACTATTTTTTGAACCTGGCTTTCTAATGTAATTGTATTTCAAGTTGTCTGAGAATCACTTAGTAATTGCTTGGTGCGTTTTGCAAAGATCAAGCAGAGTTCTGGCCCTCCTGTTCACTGATTTTCATGATAGAATAGCTGTTCAAATCCCAGGAAGAGATGAGAAATTTCTCTCATGAAACTCAGCTAGGCTTTTCACTTATGTCCATATCCTAAAATCTCCACATGATTATGTATTTTCAGGATACTTGTATAGCATGCATTTTCTTCTATTTTCAGGCCTGAAGGGCTTTCTAAATGCAGATAGTGTTTTAAATATCTCCTTAGGAAATAAGATATCCATCATCACATAACACAATCCCATTAAGGACAAATAAGTTGTACAAATGTGTGAGCTGCTTGCATAAATTGCCATGGTGTATTACCAGTGATATCCCATGCTTACAGCATCAAAGGCCAGTGGTAAGGACTGTTAGTAGCACTGTCATTCCTCACCATGAACTGTGAAGTTTTATGCTGCACCAAGAGCTCCCACTTGCTGGAATCAGGTGATTTTTTTAATGTTAAAAGCTCTGATTCTAACTAAAGGAATATTTCTAGCTTGCACAGTGGCAAAAAGGCTGAAAATAGCTCCCAAGAGCAACTTCAAAGTCATCAAAAGCCTGAAATAAAGTACTGGAAACTACATTCAGATTCAGTTCCTGATGTACAAAGAATGGGACTGGATAGTACAGTTTGCTTGCCTAAAGCCACAGGCTAATAAAAGTTAGACTCCACTGTAGTTTAAAAAATGATACATCAATAGAGTACAAAAGCATCAGACTACAAAACCAATTAAATTCATAGCCCTAAAAGTTTACTTCCTGTAAGTGAAAAATAAATAAATAAATAAATAAATAAATTTAAATGATGTTGCTGTTTTTTTTTTTCCTTTTTTTTTTCCTTTAAGTTTGAGAAATGTTGCCTAGTATTCTCTGCTTTTTAAATACCTTATTGAAATGTGAGACCATATGTGGCTCTATGTTAATACACACATAATAGCTAGGTGACAACCTACTTTACCATGCTGAAGCTAAATACAGACTTTCTTGGGATTTTCTGATGTTTGCCTCACTGAACACACCTGAGATACTGACACCAGTATAGAAAACTGAACACAGTGCCTGCTCGACTGAGCTCTGAGATCATAGGATAGAACAGGACAGGACAGGACAGGACAGAACAAAACAGAATAGTTGTAAGCAATCTATAAGGATCATCGAGTTCATCTCCTGGCTCCACACAGTACAACCCAAAAATCAGACCCTATGTCTGACAGCATTGTCCAAACACTCTTGAACTCCGTCAGACTCAGTGCCATGACCACTCCCTGGGGAGCCTGTCCCAGTGCCCGACCACCCTCTGGGTGCAGAACCTTTCTCTAACCCCCAGCCTGACCCTCCCCTGTCCCAGCTCCATGCCGTTCCCTCGGGTCCTGTCGCTGTCCCCAGAGAGCAGAGCTCAGCGCCTGCCCCTCCGCTCCCCTCGTGAGGGAGCTGCAGGCCGCCATGAGGCCTCCCCTCGGCCTGCTCTGCTCTGGGCTGAACAAACCAGTGGACCTCAGCCACTCCTCACACGTCTTGGCCTCTTGACCCTTCACCATCTTTGTAGCCCTCATTTGGGCACTCTCTAATAGTTTTAATTCCTTCTGAAATTGTGGCATCCCAAATTGCACACAGTGCCCGAGGTGAGGCCGCACCAGCACAGAGCAGAGCAGGACAATCCCTTCCCTCAACCAGCTGGCGGTGCTGGGCCTGAGGCACCCCAGGGTAGGGTTGGCCCTTTGGGCTGCCAGAGCACACTGTCAATTCAAATTCAACTTGCTGTCAACCAAAATCCACAGATATCTTTCTGCAGGGCTGCTCTCCAGCCTCTCGTCCCCCAGTCTGTACATACATCGAGTTGCCCAGACCCACATGCAGAATCTAGCACTTGCATTTGTTAAAATTCATTCAGTTGGTGACTGCCCAGCCCAACAGAGGTCAGCTAAAGAGTGAACGTTGGCAAGGTAACATCAAGGTGCATATATGCCTGAAAGCATAATTTTGAGCTGAACTTTCAAATAAAGTGTGAAGAAGACTGGCATAACCTCCCCTGCCCATCTCTAATGATAATCAAGATAATGAATTCTGCAGTAGCTGCAATTTTAACACTTAGTTAAGGCAATTCTCAAGTAACCTACATGAATTTAACACACAAAAATAATTAAACATGCTATGGAACAGATGCTGCACAAACAACGACAATCAAACGATTCACACTTAGCAGACCTTACCTAGCAGTTAGTTTACAGCAGTTCTGAGTGACTGAAAGAGAAAAGCAGACATAATGGATATAATTTCAAACACAGCACACCTGACTCACACCATTTAGGAAAATACGATGATTTTGAGCTATTTTCATTTTGTTAGATCCTTTCATTCATGATAGTTTTTACTTTTATCTATGTATATATGCAGACATATATACACACACCATATCCTTAGCAGAATCTGTTCCAGAAACTATTATTTTTTATTTCATCTTAACAGCACACTGGTAAAAAAAAAAAAAAAAATCAAATTCAGAGAACTTGGAGTCAGGTTTTAACATGGCTTAGGTGCACTTGCCTGTGAAAAAGGCACAACTATATGCCCATCAAAAGCACTCATGATTATTCATTCAGACTCATCAACTCTAAGCCAAAAGAGCAATCTGGTATATATATATATATATATATATATATAAATATAAAAAATCATGCAGACTGTTCATAGATCATGTGGCAAATATATATACGCAAATTGTTCGTATGCATGTGAATTCTGGACACTGGCTTACTATCAAAGCATGTTATCAAGGTATGTTCATTTTATGTGCTGGCTGCCTTCCAGATACCTCACTGACAGTCAGTAAATAAATGTTCATATTATAATTAACAAAAGTTTGAAGTATCTGACCCATTTTCTACTCTGTTCTTACCTTTCCTAAGTAAGGACTGAGCTAGCTAGAAAGAAGCCAATGAACTGCCCCAGTAAATAGGGGGAAATGTTAACAAAAAGGACAACTAAAGTGAGCTGATTTACATGAAACTTTCAGATTGACTTAATGCACACAGCTCCCAGGGAAGTTTCAGGGCCAAATTCAGCAGTGACACAAGTGATAGTGTAAGTTAGATATGTGTCAATCACAAGAAGAGTGTCAATCGGGAGGGAGAACTGGCAACATGCTTTAGTAGCACTTCCATGGGGTGATTCGATGATGGATGGTTGTGTTAGCTAAACTGTAATTTATGCACTGTGGCAACTGAAGTGGAGGTTGGCAGCACAGAGAGTATATGACAAGGGTGAAAAAATAAAACAGGCTTTCACCTTTAGTGACAATATCCCCATCCTTCCAAAAAACACTGAGGGGATTCCAGCTTGCCTTTACTAAGGCTGAATGCAGCCACCGTGGAGTCATTCACAGATGCCAATTATAAACATTTTGCTGATTTCCTAAATGATCTTTGAGACTCATTTCCTTTTCCTGATTGATTTTACCTGAACTGACTCAGTCACGTATCAAGGGGGTAAAACCTACATTTGAAATGAAAAAAAAAAAAAAAAAGAAAAATGTTACTGTTCTCTCCTTTCCCATTTCATCGATTTCATGAATAGCATTGTGTGTTTTGACCTGTCCACCACTTGAGGCCATCTCTTGAGGACATATTAAAGATCAAAACAACACAGACGGCAGCAGCTCTTTTGTTCTGCAAGGCTCTTACTGTAAGACGAATGACTCTGACACTGCCTTCTGCCAAACTGTTTTAGTTGACACAGGAAGAGAAGAAGAAGCCAGATCTGTCAGAGTTGAAGAGACAGAGAGCCACCAGTAATTCTCACCATTACTGATCCTTTGTAGAGTTGCCAAAATTCTCCATTAAATCTGCTTTTTGGGCAGAAAATTGAATTTTTTGCATAAATGAATCTCTTTGTTAAAGGAATATCTGTTTTTCCCATGGTTATTTAAAGTTTTCATTGAAACGCTCTATACCTCAATTTCCAAGTTTTTTTGTTGATCCTCTTGTAAAGTCTCAAGCACACTATAAGTCAGAATCAAAGCAATTTTGATGCAGAAATGCTGCTGTGATACCTCATTCCCGGTCGGACGCTTCTTGACCTTATTGACCTGTAAGGACTGACTTCCCTAACGAGATCAGGCTTTCCATGATGCACCACGGCCCGAGCCATCCGCAGGCAGTTCTGCCATGGCTCCAAACAAAGAAAAGCTATGGCACATTATGTGGTCTGCTCAGAAAGTCAAGACCTTAACATAGATGAAGGACTGAGCTATGATCATAAAGCAAGATGCTGTGATATTTCTGGGTTTTGAAATCGCGTAGTTTACCTCTTCGCTGAAAAGTTTTATTCAGCAAAAGCCTCTTAATTTTTTAACCAGCCCAAAGCCTTCAGTTTTGACATTGATTTCCCTGTATTTTCTGTTCTGTTGACCTCACCCAGAGGCTGGAGAGACTCGAGCAGATATATGGGAGGGCAGAGCAATTGTGGCAGGGGACAGAGAACTTGTCTTTTGTTTTCAGCTGATGAGAACAAAAGCAAGAGAATTTTCTGCTCTGCACTATGTGTTGTAGCTGGCTGTGATGTGATAGGTGTGCTAACGTTTCAGGTTTTCATCATCTCACTGGTATAGTTTTCCTTTGCAGAAAAGTGTGCCTAGGATATCAGACTGAAGCATTTTGATGTTGCAGTTAAATCCATAATAAATAAAATTTAAACACTATGTTGCTGCTAAATTGAGCCTTAACTTAGAAAAGCTGATTCTTAAATCAGTCTTTTGCAATGCACAAGTGTACCCGAAACAGTTTGCTCTCACTACCATTCCTGTAAATTCAGGGAAATTACTTAAAGAACACATAAAATGTGCGGTTGAGAAGTCAAGGTAAAAACAGAGAGAATTTACTAAAATGGGAAAATAAAGACTAAAAATTAATAAAATCAGACAGGAAAAATCTGACAAGGTACACTGATAGAGGGTTCCCAATGTTTTTAGCACGGTACTTAGTGTTTCCTTATATATATTATTAAAATTTAAATTGACAGTTGGGCACGTACAGATCTAAAGTATCTGTTATCTGAAGGTGGAAAATGTGTGGCATGTTTTATGATCTGATTCCAGAGAACTAATCAGCAGTAACATCCAAGGTGAAATCAGGTGTTTTTTTAAAGTGCCACCAAGCTACAGCCCTAAAGACTTCAGGACAGTGAGAAAAGCTGTAGCCATCCTTGGTGATTTAGGCAACCAAGTGACAATGTGAGAGAGATGCAGCATGCACTTGCTGGACCGGAGATACCAGTGGTTTTTTTCAGTGTCCCAGTAAAGGATCCCAGTCTTTTCATTTGGAGTATTTAATATGCAAAATTCCTCCAAACCATCATTCTGAGTTTTCATCTTTGACATACGTTCAGCAAATAGAAAAAATTAAAAAGTAATGAGGAGAGTTCCCAACTGCTTTGAGAAGATTCCACATATGTGCTAATTAGCGATTCTGTCTGAAAATATTCCCTGAAAGCTGTATGGGTAGTGCAGCCTGGGATAAATAATGCAAATGCCCCATGGCACTGTCACAAACACCACAATCAGTGCTGTTTGCGATTTCAGTGAGACTCTCCAAGTTCTGCACCTGAGACTAAAATATTAATGAAGTAAAACTGTAGTAAACAAACCACCATCCCCATTCCTCACCCACCGCTACCACACACGCACTCACGCGCCCCGCACCCACTGGCTTTGCTGGCACAGGATAAGAAGCATTTTAGGGAGATGAGAGTTGACAGGTGAATGTTTTCTTTGTACATAAAACTATTCCTTTCCCCATGTGCTGCACCAAGCATGTCTTCATCGCTGGACTAGTGCCTACACAGATCTTTGATGGTGGGAATGGAAGCAACATTGCTTCATGTTGGTAATAATACCAGCAGGTTGCCTGCAACCTCGACTCACTGACCAGCACTGATGGAAAAAAAAAAAAAAAAAAGCTGTGATTTGCATCCATTTCCCCACAGTACAGATGCTTGAGGCTGCTTTACAGCCAGAGAGCTGGCAGAAAGCTGTTATTGTAGACACCAGGCAAAAGCCAGACCTGTCAATGTCTGCTCCCCTTTGAGACCTGAGGGAGTGGACTAATGCCCTGGGAAGTCCCTGACTGAGCTTCGAATGACCATAATGTCCATAAAGCCACCCCATAGGTCTTGCCCACAAAGACAATGTGCAATTGCAGCATGCAGTGGCAAGGCATGTTAAGTTACAGTTCTCTGGTCACACACAGGATGGGAAAGGTATAAAGATACCTCTGGTGTGCTCTCACCTTGGACAAGCAAGCAAATCTTTAGGTCTGAGTTGCCCTGTAGCGTACGCTTTCATTTACTACAAAACCCGAGCCCAAAAGTGACAATCGCCTCTAGAAACGCAAATCCCACTGACTTGAAAATGAAAAAAGGTGCCTAAGCAGTACAATCTAGCTATCTAGCTGCATAGTGGGCTGCCACTGACTTCTGAGGAGGTTAAGTCTTTAATCCACTTAGATGCTTTGGAAAATATCATGCTGTTAAGTGCCTAAGCCACTTCTGAAATAAGAGCTAGGATGTCAAAGCTGCAGAGACGCTCCGAAAAACTTTATGAGGCATTCTCCTCGCCACACAAATGCAACTCTGGCGTTAAATTTTGCTCTTCTACAAATCCATCTTCTCTGCTAACTGCATCACAGCTATTTCAGGTACACGGCCAGAGTGAAATTCAGAGCAGATTTCAACGCCTAATGACTGTTCACAAACTATTGTCCAAGTTACAAATACCCATTAACCTGTCCACTCATATTTTAGTCTATAGTCTCATACTGCAAATCATTCCTTCCTAGATTATAGGGACTGCACATTCTTCAAGCCTCTTTTATGAAATTACACTCCTGCTGTTTCAGCCCGGTGTTACAATACCTGCCCACACTCTCCAGCACAATTCAGCATCAGAAACTAGTCTATAAATGTCAGCCCGTGAACAGCATCCAGTAAAGCCAGTGGAAAAAAATAACTCTTGCTAGTTTGATAAATGAGGGATAAGTAGCACCATTAAGGGAGTTTCTAGCTGTACAGAAACGTATTCAGAAGTTGAAGATTTGAGAAAGAGCTCTCAGCGATCCCAGACTGCACCCAGAGCCCGTCATCAGACCTCGTTTTTGCTGTGAGATATGTAAGCTCCGGCCTGCAGAGTGGCTGTGTGTCTTTGTCCATCTACCCTGAAATCCTTCCCCTGCCTGTCCTCGAGCCTGAGGACCCTGGGGTACTCACCAAAGTGAAAACAAGGACAGATTTCCTTCCTTACTGATCCTTTGCTCCGTAACTCAGGAGGCAGCATCCAAGGCTACGTACGTCTACCCAGAGAGCATTAGTGCCAGAAGCGTTGCCCGTATTCCAGCCCCTATTTTAAGAACACTTGAAATTCCCCTCAAAAAGCCAGCGTGGCCTAGGCTTGCCCACCCCAATGAAAAAGAGTATTTTGCAGTGGTTTGAGAAATGCTAATGAGGACTCTGCTCAGCAGACTGTCATCACCTGCCGCCAGCCTTCCTCAGCACTGCCTCGGTGCCTGCTTTCCCCCCTCCCTCAAGCACCTCCTGGATGCCTCCCAGCCCAAGCCATGACTGCAAAATATCCCTGTTGTATAGCTGCCTTCTTAACCTCATTTAAATTCTTCCTTCAAGCTACCTACACCGTGATGCCCTCAAATTACCACCATCTTTTAATGAGAAGGATGCTCTGCGTACCCATTTTATCGTTATTGTATTCTCCCAGCCCAGCTGCCTTCCACCCGTGGCTCCTGCCTGTTATGCAGATTGCGAGCTCTCTGGGGTGCCAACTGCTCTCTTCCTTGCATGTCTTCACAGCGCCTACCACGAAGGAGCCGTGATCCTCCATCGGGGTCCCATAACGCAAACAAATAGATGAAAGAATAATTTGTTAGCCTGCATTGCAAATCTTCTTCTGCAAGAAAAAAAATAAAGCAATTTCCCCAGGCTGTCAGAGACACTTTCATGTGTCGGTGCCGCGGTCCTGTGCTGGGGATGACAATCCCTGTGCATCTCGTGCCAGGCACGAGAGGGAAGGTTTCCTGTGCTGCTGTGAGCTCTGCGTGTTGCTGCTTTGCATCTTGCCAGGCCACAGAGAAGCAAAACTTGTTCAAAGGTACATGCTCTCGAAAAGGCAGCCTTCTGTTGGTTGGTATATTTAGTGTAGGGTGAATGTGGTGTGGGGCAGCCTTTGGTGGGATTTTTCCTGTGTGTGATCCCTTTCCTTTCAAGGGATGTGATATTTGGTTTGTGTTTTGATTTTGTACTTCGGGATCATGAAGGCAGAGGCTGTGCGAAGTTTGTTTGCCCAGATTTATTATTAATTACAATTCTGCACTCCGGGTTACATGTGCTGAAGTGAAATCACCACTGCAGGTCTGGCTGTGAAGCAGGCAATTTATATCTACATTCAAAATTCATACAAAGAATATTATATTATCAGTAGGTATGTGATCTGTCTTCCACCTGTCTAGAGCAGTCTCAGAAATATTCAGCTGCTGTACCTTTTTTCAGCTCCCTCCTTGGGTAATTGAATCCAACTATTAGCAGCCAGATACGAAAGTTTTTGTCCCATAAGGATTTCACTTCTTGGTACAAAAAAGGTCAGCTCAGTCAGTAAGAATCATTGATCTATACTGTCAGCACCTCGCATCAGTGGTTTCAAATACGCCAGGGTCTGACCATAAATACATTTTCAAACAGGACTTAACCAGTGGCATCTCCTTCCTCTGCAGAAAATGTAAGAGTTTCCACTCAGCAAACACAGTACAAAGACATACTTTACTGTTGTGAGGCAAGTTGTGTCTACGTAGTGTATTACAAATAATTCACAATTCATTCAAGGTTCCGCCTGTGCTAACTTGACATGCTGCGTATTTAACTTTACCATTTTTAATTGAAATTCTGTAGCTCAAGCATCAGCAGTTTCAAAATAAAATCCTGATTTTCTCTCTGGCATAATGCCCTTCCCCACTTCTGACCAGGACATTACTATTACACCAGCTATCTTCCAAACCTATAAAGAAGAATTGCTATTTTGCCTTCTACATTAAGATGCTTCAAATAAAAAAGGACTGTCATTTTCTTAATGTTTAAAAACATGTAATTATCCTGAAGCCATTGCAGCAATCTAGATAAATTTCTTGGTAAAAAAAAAAAATAGTTAAACAACTAATTAATTCAGCATTGCAAAGGAGAAAAAATGCATTGTCTATGGGAAAAAAGGGAAAAAAAAAAAAGTTTGGGCAACTCTGAGAAATGAAAGGTTCAGACTCCAGCATCTCAAATCCTCATCATGCCCCCAAGACTGTATGACTGACATCTGTCAGGCAGACAAGTGCACTTGCCCTCGTGTTTTGTCCCGCGCTTGTGCATAAGAAGTTGGTGATGCACCCTGCCAAGGATGCACTGAAATCAATAATAGTTGCCGCAGCTAATCAAAACCCTATTTTATTCACCAAAATGTGGTGACTATATTGCTTATTTTAAAACCAAATTTATTAGGGATATCTGAGCCTTCATTATTGCATAATCCACTGTTTTATTTCTTTAGTTTCTTCTTAAAGACTGTTTCTTTCATCTCTAATTTGAGTGATAACATAAAGAATGGCTTCTATGACTTTCTGTATCTGGTCCCTATTTAATATAGTGGGACCCATAGGTTACAATACAATATTTCTAGTCTGTAGGAGCCTTGCTAATAAATTTTCATTTCATTATTCCACACAATGCCTTCACTATGTGCTCCAGGTTCAAGCTCTATTGCCCCAGTTCAGTGTTTCTTCCGTTGTTACTGGTATTTTAATTTAGCAGCTTCCTGAGGACTGATCATCGGACTTTCTAAACTGATGGCTAACGTACAGAAATTAGACCGTGCATTTCTTGATTCAATTTATATTTTCAATTTAATTTAAAGGAATAGGAAGCAGAGGACCAGTCACTGATTTTAAGCCTACCAACTATTTAGGATGCATCTGTATGCTGAGCTCCAGGCGGGCTGGACAGCCTGTTTGCAAAAGGAGGTGCAGTTGCCTACAAAATTTTCATTTTGCACAATTATTTTGCTCGGGCTTCACCCAGCTTCACACACCTGCATGCCACAAACTCCAGTTCTCTCAGTTTATTGCTCATTAGACCAATTTTGCATCCCAAATGTTGCTGAGGCACTGCTGACCGCTCTGCTCTGCCTGTCCAAAACTCTCCCTGATTTGTGTTTTTTGGAAAATTAGCTAAAACAAAGGAGAACAACGAGTGCCCCAATCTCTGCAATGATGATGTTTGACGGGTCCCATCCTCGCAAAGGGAAGGAGTAAGGGAGCAGGGCAGGGAGCAGCATAGGAGCACCAAGCTCCGGGGAATGCCCAGGGTTTGTGCGGAGCCCTGGGCTGGGGGATACCATTCCTCAGAGCTGCAATTACTCCCCAGAGGTGCTGGAATGAGGTGATTAATGTTAATGCCTGGACTAGCTGGGAAATAGCGACCTCTCGGTGTAAATGTGGATCTATTAAAGAGGAACCTGTCCCTTCAGGGACAGCGGTGGGGGGCAGGGAAGAAGAAAGGGAGATGAACTTTCAAAGCAGGAGGTTGAGCTGTGGCCTGTATTTTCCTCTCTACCCACACTGCAGTGCTTATTTGCTGCTGGGGCTTATTAATTTTTCACTTATGCCACGCTAAAAATAGTTAATTATTGAAAATGCATATCCGTCTGATGGTGAAAGGCTGTCTCTTCCAAACAGGTGACTGGTTCAGATAACCCCAGAAGGCACTTCTGGGTCTTCTAGACCCTTGATCAAAATTTCTTTTTTAATTTGAAAAGAACAGAGGTGATTAAAACTGAAAATGATGGTAAGGCTAATGAAATCTTCCTCCCTCCTTCACCAAGAGCTGGTGTAATGAGATGAGGATTTTTCCTTCCATCCTTCCTTCCTTCCTTCCTTCCTTCCTTCCTTCCTTCCTTCCTTCCTTCCTTCCTTCCTTCCTTCCTTCCTTCCTTCCTTCCTTCCTCCCTCCCTCCCTCCCTCCCTCCCTTCCTTGTCTTCCATTTCTCTCTTTCTCTCTTTCTTTCTTTTTCTTTCTTTCTTTCTTTTCTTTTTCTTTTTTCTTTCTTTCTTTCTTTCTTTCTTTCTTTCTTTCTTTCTTTCTTTCTTTCTTTCTTTCTTTCTTTCTTTCTTTCTTTCTTTCTTTCTTTCTCTCTCTCTCTCTCTCTTTCTCTTTCTCTCTCTCTCTTTCTTTCTCTCTCTCTCTTTCTTTCTTTCTTTCTTTCTTTCCTTTCTAAATGAATATTTTCAGTATATATGTCATGCTGGTCCTTTGATTTTTGTTTTTATTAATCAGATGTAGAGATTTTTCTGTAACAATAGAATGAATGTGTGTGGATAACATTACTCACAGTGCTGGTGAGAGTTCAAAGGCTGGAATGTCCAGACTAAATACACAACCGAGAGATCAGTTCTTTAACATTTCAATTAGACAGAAACATGAAACAACAGGCTAGTGACTTCAGCTTCTCAAAATTAAACAGTTTGACACAGCACAGAACACACATCGAAATTCATTATGCCTTCACAGCTTAAATCTCCTCCTGCTGAAATAGTGGCAGGAGTCATTCCTCAAACAGGAGTTGCTTTATAATTGTAGCAGATCCTACCCTTACCAGGGGTGAGTTACCCTTTGCATGTCAAAAAACAGATCAAGAGCCTCTTTGGCAGAAATGGGTCCACAAGGGCCCCTCCATGCTGGGGAAGGGCTGGAGCATTGCCCATCCTGGGTGAGCTGCGGGATCTGCTCCCCCAGCTAACGTCCAGTTTTCAATCCATTCTTTAGGGGAAAAAAAAAAAAAGCAGCCAATGCTTTTCCCATGGCAAGGGTCACAGAAATGCAGTTCCTGTGGTCAGTGTGTAGGATTGGACCCTCTGTGCGAAGGAATCGCTCACCTGTCTCCAAGCTGTCAGCTCCCACGTCCTTACCTGCCTCCCCCACTTTGACCACAGGTATCATATCACTGCTCTAACAAGAAAAAAAAAAAAAAGTTAAACTTTTTTTCTAAAGAATCACAGGGAAAACTCCTGCTATCTCCAAGTTCACCGTATAACTGGCTGTGTTACTAATTAAATGTCCAGGGTGTGTGTCTCAGGAGTAATTGCCAATAAAGCCTCTGCACTGTGTCAGCTCAGTTTCACATACTCCTCTGACATGTTTGCAGTGGCAACTGAAACATTATAGCTCCCTGAGAAAATATTTCTGTTATAAGGTACACACACAAACATATGCAGTCTGAGAATTGCTTTCATGTTGGAAACAGGATCATGGAGTTTGCAAGAGGAACAGTGATGGAAAGAGAATATCTTTGCTTTTAAAGCAAGGTGGCTAGAAGTGACTCAATTATCTCAAGAGAATAAGTTATCAATTACTGTAATTGTTATTTTATGAGCCCTACTCAGGAACCTGCAGTCTTTGTCCCTTAGTTTCCAGTCTCAACATAAACCAGTGGATGACAGATAGCTACAGAAAGAAGGGAACTGAAAAGGAAAAACAAAAACGAACAAACAACAACAACAACAAAAAAGAGTTTTAGTTCTCTAGAATCCACAGAATCATAGAATCATAGAATGGTAGAATCATTTAAGTTGGAAAAGACCTCTAAGATCATCAAGTCCAATCATTAACTCTCAAGGAGTCTCTAAAGGATATTTTGTAGATAACACAATGAGGATTTTTGAGGATGAACACAAAGAGAAGACACCAAGATGTATAACAGAATTTCCTTTCCTATTTCAAGGGACAGCAAGGGACAAAGATAAAAGATATTTGGTTCAAAAATTGAATATTTTAACAACCAGAGAGTGGAGGCTGACAAATGTCATCTCCTTCCCCTACGCAGATTATTCACGAGTCCACCCCAATTCTTGAAGAGGTATTGGTTATTCATCATGTGGGAAACCACATCCAGCTGCACAGATGGTTCACACATTACTTGAGTCATTTTCTAATTTTCAGAGCTTATGTCTGGTAACCCCAACATCATGGCATTACTTTGGCTTCCAAACGTGTTGAATGACAGAATTATCTAATGAAAAATAATAAGAAAGAAATGTCAAACAACTCTTGTTCTCATAGGACTATGGGCATTTAGCTTTGCCATAACATATCTTCTCATTTGAGTAGCTTCCCAGGAATGCTGAAGCAAATTTGAAGATGTGGTCAAAGAGGTCCACAAGGGTTTAAGTCAAGCTTTCAGGCAAGTTGTCTCACTGGAGGCTGCCTGGTTTTCACTGGAGCTGAGAAAGGGGCAGCCACGTAAATCCACGTGGGAGCTGGGGCTCACACAAGCCCTGGCCAACTGCTCCTGCTATGGCTCTTGTTTCTAGAGACAGTATCAGACTGACAAACCTCGATGTCCTCAGGTTGTAGTATAAATCCATTTCTTCATACTAGCCTTTTCCCAAAGAACATCCCTTCCTCAGATACCAAAAAAATATAAAGAAGACTCTGAGGAATTAAGACGAGATTAAAACAGAAAAGGAGTTTTTTGTTAATGGTTCCCAAATGATAGCCCAAATCTCTCTGACTAGCCAAGTGTATTACCTCTTCACCTATTGTATGACACTCCAGTGTGATGGAGAGACTAAACAAATAGGGGTAAGAAGGCTTAATTTCCCCATGCTGACACCAAAATGCTGACTATTACTCACAGCATCATGTCAGCACCCCACTTCTGTTTCCTCTTCAGGAGGAACTGGAGATAATAACACGGGCTTAACTGCTCCACCAGGTACCATTGAGATGAATTGGTTTTCCAATCATGCAAATCACCAACCACTATGTTTTATCATGGCATTCTCCCCACTCCCCGAGCTCTGACTCCTGTGCTCTGTCAGACTGTCTCACCTCTTTCATCTGTGGGAGCATCGGTGCAGCAAACCAAAGGTCACTCATCCTACCAGAGCAGTAAGATTAAAAGTCGAGTTCATCTTGCTGCAGTGCTCCTGCAGGAAGCAACAACTGTTGAAACAAAAATGGAACCGGAGCTAATTCAGCACTTAGAAGTAACCACACTTCTGCTTCACACTCTCACATATTTCACTGTCTCTTGTCATCCGTATCAGACAGATACCTAACTATATTTGCCAGAGTACTCTTATGTGGTACATAGCCCATGCTATAGTCAAAGCCATCTGCTCAGACATATTCTCCTGAAGAACTGAGACTGGAGAATGAGAATAGGCAATTAAAAGTCATCCTGTGAGCAAAACCTGCTTTTTAACCTGACCCTTTGCAAAAATGCTGAGACAAGGATGGGGTGTGGTGTTATCTTGGATATTCTACTCTAAAAGTATCCAAGTTCAAATCCCGTCATATCAAGCTTACTTCTAACAAAACCCATTGTGATCTGACTTGCTGTCTACTGGTGCTCTCTCCACAGCATGTATGGACTATGTGCACAGGTAAAAGCTTGAAACACTTACCCCCAGAATGGTTTTAGTTAGTACCAGAGGTAAAAAAGTGAGCACAGAGAAGTGAGAGTATGTCGGCAAAAGCACTGCAGTTTTCAAATCTGTGTCTTCCTGGGGAAAAATGAGTGCAGGGACAGATGTGAAATCCTGGAGTTTGAATCCAACTTCCTCGGGTGCCCCGCTGCAATCTAGTGAGACACGTTAATGTGAACAAACGTGATCCGTCCGTCGACACTTTCATGCAAGCTGAAATGCTAGTTTCACAGGAATAATTAATAGTCCTTTACTGCCACTGGGCTAAACAAGGGAAAAAGAACAGGATGAGATGAAAAGAAGACACAAGAGATGAAGACACAACAAACATGAGTTTGGTAATGATAGATTTCTATAAGGACCTATGTTGTAGAAAAGACAGAGCAGCCAAACAGAGAGGGTATTGTGAAATTAGTAGTCTGAGGAGGGTTATGATTGGCCAAAATGCAGAGGAAAAGGCCAACAAGGACATTCTGAAGAGTGCCTATAAGTCACAAACCAAAAGGCTTGGGCTTGTGCACACTTCCCTAAATGTCCAGCTGGTGACAGAGCCAAGCAACAGAGGAAGAGAGCAATGGAAGATACGGCTGGGTGATGCCTCCAGTTGGCCGTGTGCTGCCAGCAGCCCAACAACAAACTGCCCCGCTCAGCTCAGTGAAATCCACTGGGTGAAGATCTCTACACGTGTGCCCTCCTCCCCCCCAAATAATCAGCTCTTCTAAAACAAATCAGAGAGGTCCATACGCCCTCTCCAACTCAGAGCTTCCCATCAGTGCCCTGCTGGGCTGAGCGAAGGTGCAGCAAGCTCCAAAGCTCACATGCCAGTTTTAACAACCAGGTTATAAACTCCTGAAAAAATATGAGTTCATAATGAAAATACTAACACACCAAATCCTGTAATGCTCACATTTACCGTATGAAGCTTTATATTATCCCATAAAAATAAATAAAACACTTCAGCTATCATATAACCATAGGGATATTTTTTTTCCTCAGATCACTGTTTTGCATACAGCAGAAAGTTTTTTTGTTTGTTTGTTTTATTTTGAAGTTTAATATTTTCTACTTTTATTTAGCAGACTTTTGCTGTGATGTCTGTAATCCAGCTCTCAGGCTACATAGTTTCTTCTAATATATTGTGATCGAGTACCAATTGGTTGGTCTGTTTTCTTCACATATATCTGTTTAGATAATGCCTTTGCGGGAGGAAAAAGATAGAGTTGCCACAAGCCTCAGATTTGGCTAGTTTATCTTGCACCCTGCTCCACTTTGCTGAAGGACATTAATTGTCCTGAGGTCTCAGTGACCTGCAATTTTTTCCCCATTTTTTTCCCCTCTATTACCCTCCCACCAGCAGAAATCATAACCATGCAAGCAGCAACTGCCAAAAGGCAGCAATTCATAATCAGCAGAGTGATTACAAAGGAGCCAGCAGCAATGCTGAAGTTTACAGCACTTCCTGCACACAAAACTACGTGGTAAAAATATTTGCAGCAGAGAGTAAACAGGCTTAATGGGCTCCAGTTTAATTTCCTTTTTATAATCTTGTAGTGCAAGTGTAGTGCTTGGGAAAAGCGCTGTACTGACAGCACAGAAGATGCAAGCATGCTGTTGAGCTGCACAGCGCGTATGGCATGGACACCAAAAGGTTTCCCCATCTGGAGCTTCACCTATGCGAGAGTCAATGTGGCTTATCTTATCTTCTCTGTGCTTCCTGGGAGCTCCCACAGACAGGGAAAATTCCCAGCTATGCCTGCTCCAGCACAGGCCAGCTACTGGGAAGTGTAACAGCTTACAGAAAGCTAAAGCCTTGGAGTCATCTGTAATGTTTTGGGGGAAAATGTCAGCTTCTCCTTCATAGGCTTTGCCAAGTTGAGTCTACATTTTGGAAATATTAGGGTTTGTAGGAAAAATAGGGGCACTGACAAGGGTCTGTCTGGTACACAACACCATGGAGAAGATGTATTGCTCTCCATCACTGATTTTAGTACGTGCATCCTTCCTCACTCTTCTGGCAAGGGCAAATACTGGAGTACAAAAAAAATGAGACTTTTAAAAAAAAAAAAGTAGAATAAAATAACATTAATTTATAAGGGATGGGAAAAAAAAGAGAGAGAGAGAGATCAAAGGGAAAAAAAAAACAAAATACACATCATACTCTCTGTATTGTAATGTATAGCTACATTTCAACTTTTCACATCTGGAAGAATATTTGTCAAACAGACAGGCTGCAAGGGATTCACTGTCTCTTTAGCTTCTGAGGTGAGAAGACCGCAAAACCTCTTTTAAACAAAGTCCTTTCCTGCAGTCTAGGTCTGCTTTTCTAAGAGATCAAGACACTTATACTTTTAATCTCATGTGATAATCATGGAGCTGCTTAACGCTAACTGCTGCCTGAGACTGTGAGCTGAATTCATTACAGCCTCATTAGCTGCAAGGGCTGCCTTCCTAGTGAGGGGATGGGGAAGGGAGTTCCTAGGCTGGAGAAACAGTCTCAGCCTTATTTTCCGTAAACAATGTGGAGGTACTGAGAGACTCTTTTGTCAAGTTTTGTAAATACAGACACCTTCGAAATTCTCTTTTGCATTTGGTACTTAGGCAAAATGGTCTTGTCCTTGAAAGACAGCAGGGATGGTGGCTAGTTTGGATGTTATGGGTACTGCAAGATCTACAAGTCTTCAGCTTTCAGTGTTTTCAGGGAATATATATCTGCAATGTGAATGGGAATGCGGACAACAGTTGACAACTTGGGTTTTTATTACAGGCTGCAACTTTCATAAAGTTGAGATATGTATTTTTACAGATGCAGAAGAGTTTCTGCTGTCCTGCTAGATCAGATCACTATGCTTCATATATATCTCTTTGCATTTTGCTTTAGTTTCACATTCACAAGTTGTTACTTCCTAACCAAAAAATACATGAGGACTAATTTTTTTTATTGTTGACCATTGTAGGCCATCTTCAAAACATAAACACAGCTTTAGCCAAAAGCAGCCTCACTGGGGGAGATTTTGCATGATTTAAGCGCAGACTGAGCCTCACAACAGACATCAGAGTGAAAAGCACTGGATATCTCACGAGGTGTTGACAATAACTCTAAAGGTACATAACCTTGATAACATTCTGGGATGTTTCTTGTCACTCTTTGCTCACAACTTCCTGCAGCTGTGTAAAGGAGAAATGGGCTGCTCATTTCCCTTGTCAGAGGAAAGCCCTGCAGAGAGGTGACGGGGATGAGGGAAAGGCTAGGAGACAGAGAGAGAGATTCCTTAGAAATTCCTATGCAACTTGCACACAAATAGTTCCATTATCTGTTCAAGAGCTTCTTAGACTGCATTGTCCAACCTGGGCCTAAATGCACTTCTTGCAAAGATCCAAGAAGGCAATGTGGCAAAACTAAGTGCTGTGCAGACAGACCCAACAGTACCAGAGTAATACACTCAGGATGTCTTCATCATCTCCCCAGGTAACTTTTAAATGACTAACTTTCCTGACATATTGTAATAAAGGTCTGCACATGGAAGAGCACCAGCAAAGCAGATAAAAGATTTTATTTCAGAGATACTGCCTGAGAATAATTTAAAGACCTAAATGAAGGGATTCTGAAACATTGTAAGTTATGATTCACATCACAACATCTAGCAGTCATAGTTCAGGGTGATATGAAGTTGACTGTGGAATGTCCACTTTTAAGACATCACGAGACTGAATTAATTCACATGCAGAGTTACTGCTTCAACTCACGTCTGCAGTCATCAGTGAAATAAATACAGAAAGCTAGGAGCTGCTGTTTTGGGGCAGAAAGAGGAGAAAATTGCTCCATTTGAAAATGTCCATATGCCTTGTCCTAGTACATAAAACAGCAGTCACAACATGCTGCATACTTTTCTACTGAAAGTGGGAAGGGCTAGGAGAAATGTCCCATCCCACAGCACCCCAGTCCTGGCTGCACACAGATCTTTATATCCTGCTCTACTGCCTAGGGAGTAATGGGACATAGGGAAGTGGGAATGGAGTAAAGGAAGTAATTACAATAAAATGTCAGCAGTTTTTAAGCTAAGTGTCTGCACTTAGGAGGGGAAAAAAATCTTGTGTTTCAAAAATGCTATTGCAAGCTTTTTAAACTGCATGTAATAATACTGAGAAACTATCACACTGAAGATGATCTGCAAGTTTCTTAGGGAAGATTTTGCGCAGCGGTTGACAGATATTATTATATGTATGTATGTTTGTGTTCTATACAAAAATTCCCATGCTGTGGTATTATGTTACAAGAGCTCGTGAGAATGTGGTGGAATGGTGAACTCTCATCCATCACCTCCCAGTGGACTACTCAGAAGTCCATTTATTTATGACAAGGTAAAATCATTTTGCTGTTTTCTAGCTGGTAGCAGAAAATGGAACTACACAGTACACTTGTATTTTTAGACCTACTTTAAAAAAAAAAAAAAAAAAGACAAGTTGGAAGTCCAATGTGAGAAACTTTTTTAGAAACTTCATCCTTATGTCAGAGCTTGATGTCTACTCTATCTCATCATAATCAGACCATTTCTGAAGATTTTGGAGGGGACCTAAATCCAGTCTCTTTCAATGTGTAGGGCCCAAAATCCAGACAACAGAGGACAGTTTCATTGCATTAACTCTTCAGCAAACGTTTCTTAAAGAGAAATATAAGAATCAAACTAATTTACAGTGAACTACAACATTATTATTACTAAGTTTAAGAAGCACATAAAAAGCAGAGAGGACTGTACAAAAGCTACAGAGTTTGTATCCACCCAGAAAAAATAAAATAAAGAAAAGAAATCTATCATGATAATGACTTATGATCATAGATTTTTCTTCATCAGCAAATCTATTACTATGCTCAACATTTGCCTTTTGGCTCAGGTAATTTACTTTTAATTTCCTAAAAACAATAATATTTCCAAACTTCTTATTTGTTCTGGCAATTAACTTCAGCCTATTTATTTTCTTCACATTTATATACCTAAGGTAAAAAAGACCTTTGAAAGGCAGATTTTGTTTTCCAGGGTCTTTTGGAGGTTACAATAATAAATTACAGATTCTAAATCAGTATGCATATAAGAAGGTAACGGAACTTGGAAAGTAGCACATTTAAAAATATTAACAGCTAAGAATATAACAAAATTAATAAAGAAAAAGGCACAATATGTTATGATGCTTCCTCTAGGCTGGTATTCTGATTCCAGAAGCAGCCAATATTGAATGCTCTGGAGAGCAGGGCAATTCATCTATTTCTACAATACTTTGCTAGAAAGCAAATGTTGGCCTGACCCCAGCTGGTGATTAGGTTATACTGAGGAGTTTGAGGATTGATAGCCCTTGTCATTTTAAATTAGCACTAAATGTAGTTGAAGATGTTATTCTTATTTGTGTAAACATTGCATTCTTTTTGCAAATCATCTATATTAAGGTATTTGTCTCATAAAATAGATTGAGGTCCACTATTAAACTTGCGTGCAGTATAAAAAATAGTGCGTGTAATTCATTTTTACAAGTGTTGCCTTTAACTTGCATCAGTAAGAGCTCTTGACAGGCCATTCAAGATTTTCCAAGCCTCTATCAATTTCTATCTTTTTCTTTCTTCTCCTTTCCATACTAAACAGACAAGACTTCTGATCTAACACCAGAAAATGACAAAAAGCATTCATCTGGTTTGTGTTTGGAGTCTATAACATCCTTCACAGAGCTTTCTCTTTTGTTGGAAGATTTACTGTTATTTTGCATTTCTCCAAAATAAATTATGCCAAATATAATATACACATGGATACTTCTCCAAGAATATATCAATCCATCTAATCTTACTTGAGAATGTTAAATACTTTAGAATAGCTTCTTCACAGGGTCTTTGTGTGGATGGAAATGGGGGGGAGGGAAGAAGGGGGGATGTTAGAGCTTTCCAGCCATCAGCTGTTTTATTTAAGTTTCAGCTTGCTTGAATAGCTGTGGAGAACTGTATTCCCCTTCATCAGCCTGGCCGTATCGTCACAGCATGGGTAAAGCATTAGGAGAGCTTTTGTCCAGTTCATTTTTGTCCAGCATTCATTTTTGCTGCAGTCTCAGACCTAAGGAGATTGTGATCAATGCTTTCCAATCATGACCCCAGGAATGAAATAATTCTTTGGCAGGGGAGGGATGAGCACCCATTTGAGACTTCTTGGGTGCATTTTCTCTGACTGGAGCATCCCCAGCTCACCCTCAGCTACAGGTCAGTCATGTCTTTCCTAGCAATTTATAAGGAAGTGCACCACTTTGCTAAGAATGGCTACACTAGCATTTAGCTTTTGCTCCAATACAGTCCTGGACAAAAGGCTTAATATTAAGCACGAGAGTAATTCCATTGACTTCAGCAGAGCTATTTGTATGCTTAGAAGTATTTATATAAGTGTTTTCTTGTATTTTGACAATAAGAGGCAGTCACTGAGGCATTAGATGATGTAGATTAAATATACAAGCAACTCATCTTCCACCAATTCTCTTGCAGACAATTTAAAATTTTGTGGCTAATGCATGGGAGATGGGAAAATACAATGAGGAAAATGTCACACATCTCCTTGGAATTGCTAAATATCCTCAGCTAGCTTTTCTTATTATATTTGCCCCTTCAGAAACATGAGGTCTACTAATTAAACAAGAACTGGAGACTTGTCAAGATTATGAGAGTGCTGCTATGACACAGCCATAATTCTTGATGACATTTCACTTTCCCCATCCAGAAAAATCTATCACACTTTCTGAGATGTGACCTTCATCTTGTTAAATGAATACTATAGCAAAGAGCTCGTTTGACCTCTTACCTGCCCTCCCCTCTCCACCCTCCGTCTGGCCTCAGCGAGTCTGTCAAGCTTGTTTGCTTCATACTAATTAGCTTGATATCTTTGGCTATTTGTACTTAACTCCCTGCCTTTGTTTTTGTCTCTCTTTTCACTTTGCATTTCTCTCCTTGGACCGTATGGATTCTCCTTTCATGGTGTCTAACTTGCCCATCAGATTGCTCTCTTTTTTCCTCCAACCTCAGCGTGAAACTCCTTATTTAGCCTCATCTTTGTCTTTTCTTAGTGCATTTCTTGCTAGCAGAAGAGTGGTCCAAATAGTTTTCTTTCTCTAATCTTTAGTTCTTGGGTCTTTCTGTTCATTTAGTCCCACCCCTTAGCCTGTTTGATTTTTACAAGCATGTAGCACATCCTCTAGAGAAGTACAAGTCTCACTCCAGCGTCTTTTTGTTCTCCTGCTCCTCATTTAACATTCTTTTTTTTTTTTTCCTGCAATCTCAGACCTAATGAGATTGTGATCAATGCTTCCCAAGTTGCCCCCTGCCTACATGTCTTCAATCATACCTTGGCTGTATAATCTACTATGCTCTTCCCTCTGTCAGTTGGTGAATGTACATACTTAATGTTAAAAACAATCTGAAAACAAAGCTATATTTTCTCCTCTGCTTAATAAAGTGGAATCTACCTTGGTAATTACAGAACCTCCTTTGCATCCTTTCTCATGTGAATGCTGTGATTTATGTGTTTATTTTTTTGTGGAGTCACTTTAGAATCCAGCTCTTTCTATTTTGGAAACTCAATACATTCCAGCCTTCAGCCTACTCAAGGAAAAAAGCAAAACAACTATGACAAAATACCCTTTCACACACAATTATCTACCAGGCAATCACTATCCCATAATATTATCTCACAAAATAACCAGCTCTCAGGCAACATTAGCTTATCCCTGTAACGTTCGTGTGAATGTCTTTCTTTTACAAGATATCCTGGATTTCACAGGTGGTGGGGGGCACCTTGGGATGCCGTGCTTGGTTACCATTGTAATTAACCAAATTTAATCAGCACTTTAATCAAGGGCTGGAGCCGACATGAATGTGCTGTGACAAAGTGAAAACGCCGAGCCTGATCTCCACCAGGTAAAACCCAACGCTAGAGCCCCTCAAGTTGTGCTAATTCCCAGCAGCGTAGGGCTCCTCCACTTGGGCTCTGCTCAAGAGGAGGGTTTTCTCCTCATGTGCTGTGATGATAAACTGCCTTCCTTTGCAAGAAACTGGCTCCCGTTTAACTTCCAGAAGGGAAAATTTGGGATTTCTCAAATCCATTCACAACCAAATGAACTTCACCTGAAGGAATGACAGCAAAAAAAAAGATTAGTCCCTTGTCTCACAAGATTTTGAGGTTTTGACTTTTAAGCCTTACCGTCTCTGCTCCATCATGTGCCTCTTCCTTTGTACATTATTTGTCTTAGACCGGTAGCTCTTTCTGACAGCTTATGTGTTATATTTGAATGTGTTTTCCACACTGTATGAGCTATGACAACACAAATCATCCAGACGGATTGCAAGGGAACGGCATCGTTCATCCTCTTTACAGCACAGAGCAAAGGGGCTGCAGCAGAAGGGAGGCTCCTGGAGATGCCCTCGAGGGTCTACGTGCCCAACACCAAGCACCAGGGCACAGGGGAAGAGCTGGCGTTTCCCCTCCAGGACTTCAGGGGTTTGGGGGATCCGCACAGGAGATGAAACCAATTTATGATCAGACCTCTGCACATCTGTGCCATTATGGAAAGGTAATAAATATCAGGGAAGGAAAGGATATCGCACACTCGATTTGAGAAAAACTGAAAGTCCTATGCCACAGGCCAAATATAGAACTCCATTAACAATTGTGAAGCACTGTTGATGAGGAGAGTGAAAGAACAGCCCAGGAGGAAATTAATAATTCTGTATTAAGTGCAGGGCTTGGATGGTGCTTGGTAAATAAAGCCTGGGGTCATGCATTGACGGATGGAGGAAAACAAAATATTGAATAAATACCAATTCAGCAAACACCATCCATCCTGTGCAGGGAAGAAAGCCTTTTGCCTATGGATTAGGGGGAATATTATCAGTTAATCAAAATTGTATCCAAATGCTATGCACGCAAAAGGGCCAAATAAATTTTCACAGCATCTTCAATTCTCCTCCTTTATAATTTTGACACACTTCGCAATTTTCTCTTACAGAATGTAGTCTGTATATATTATCTTATACTGTTGGTACCTTTTTTGTTATTGCTCTTTTACTAAGAAAGTTTAAAAGCAAGCACATACAACAGCTGCAACATTATGCAAGTTTACTTATACTTCCAAACCTTTTAGTTACAGCAGGGCTCATAGGCTAATTATACTGCATTGCTGGAGGAACTAACTGTTGTGGACAGGGAATGGCTCTCTAATGACTTAGAGGTGTCTGGGTCAAGCATTGCCTTTCTCTGCCCTCATACTGGGAGAAGGAAGAGCTGGTCCAGCACTACTTAGTGGGGAGTGCATCATGTAGGGTCCCAAGCACATCAGAAACATACAAGTTTCAAAATATGTATCTCATCCAAAGCTCTAGCTGGCATTTTGAGGAGAGATAGAAAGGAACACAAGAGAAAAAAAAAAAAAAAAAGGCGGGGGGGGGGAAGAATTCTCTTTGTTTTGATGCTTTTTTCTTGCCAAAAGGTCTTTTGATAGACAAAAGTATAGACAAATTAGAGTTTCTTCAGGTGAAGATGAAGACAAAGATGAAGATGAAGATGGGGAAGAAGAAGCATAAGGAGGAGGAAGGAGAAGACCAGAAGAAAAGACTATCACAGAAAACCTTGAGGAAAGGTATATAAGTGGTGTTTCACTACCTGATCTGCTAAAATTTGCATGCAGTTCAACAGGACTGAATGTCTAAGTGGGGCTTTACAAAGACAAAAATTGGACATAATAAATGACTTGTGAGTGAAAATTAAGAAGAAGTACCATTAATGGAGAAACTTCAGAGATGAGTGTGGGAAACTGATAAACAGGTGTGAGAGGTGAAAAGGGTTGGTGAAAGGAACTGAGACAGAGCTGGGCTGGAGAGCTAGGAAAAGCAGGCAGATATCAAGCCTTGAAAGTGATGACAAGAAACAGAAGTCTGCCCCACAGGAGCTGCTAATCTCAGGGGGGTAACTCAGAATTTAAGGATTCCAGGGGTTGATTTTAGTCTTTTACTAGACGAGCAAACTACTTGAAATTAATAAGATTATACAGGGAACAATGTCATTCAACACAAGCATTGGAAATGACAATCAATATAAACCTGTGCATCCTATTTCAGAGAAGTGATCATAGAAGCTAATGAAATGCAGATAAGTGCATTAGGTTTTCCTGTATCCGTGCACCCTCTTATCCTGTCATTTAAAACTCAAAATCAATCTGAGTTACCTTAAGTGGCAATACTGTGTCTTTAACGCTTGATTCATTTGTTGTGAAATATAGTCAAAATAATAATTTGAAAGGGAAATTTGAAAATGTCAGATAGTAAATGCATATTTTACTTATATTAATGTTTGTTGATTTGAGGCTTTGAGGGCAACATGGTAAATATTCGGTTTGGCTGGCACAAACTGTGCAGGAATCTAATAGAAAGCAATATTGTTGAAAATGGATATCAATTGAAAACAGAGAGCAGTGTCAACTATTCCCCACTGGGAGCAGACAACAATAAAACCAGTCAAGCATTACACAGTTGAGCCTGCCAAATGTCATTAGAGTGCAGAAAAAAGTAAAGGCACATATACGAAGAGGGGGAAAAAAAAAAAGAAAAAAAAAAGGCACTCTCCTTATTTATATTTTTCCCCTGGACAATTTAGTAAGATAAAACTAGGGAGGAAAAAAAAATAAATTCATTATAATGGTGTAGTTGGATAATTTGGGGAAACATATCATGCCGTTTGGAATTAAGAAAAACAGAGAGATAAAGCAACGCACTTTAACGTCTCTCAAATGCAGAGACATCTCCCAACAATTGCGCAGCAAATTACATGGGAGCACAATTTAATTTTTAACCATCTTTTTTTTTTTTTTTTTTAATAAGTCTTAATACCAAGATTATAGTATTAGGTGGAATAATTAGGAAAATTTGTCTTAAGCTCTGCCGAAACACGGGTAAATAAAAAACTGAAAAATAATAGAAACCGCACACCCACGAGGAAAGGATTTTTGCACCGTGTGGTGGAGGGGACCGCTCAGCATCCGAGGGCCAGGGGAGATGCGGGGGGAAGGATGCTGCCGCCCCCAGCCCCCCCATCAGCCCCGCAGCCCCCGGGCGGACAAAGGGGGGCGGCGGCGGCGGAGCTCCCCGCAGCGGGCTGCAGCTCCACCTAGTGAGGGGCTGGGGAGGGTCTGCAGGTTCCCGGCAAGACTGTGTACAGAGAGCATCCCTTGTTTCGGGGTGAACAACCATCCCCCAGCCAGAGGGATCTGGGGGATTTGGGGAAAAAGAGTGAGTGAAGGTCCCAGGTGAGCTCACAAAACTGAGGCGAAGCTGCCCCGCTTTCGTTGCAGCTCTGACTCCTCTTTTAGACATGGAAGGCAGACGGGGACTTCTTTGAAATTAGCCTTCCCCAAGACACTTTCATTTACAGGTTTCAAAAAACGTGGAATTTGGTAATGCTTCTGCCTGGGGCTCAGGTTGTGGCCCCTGTTTTGCCCTGCTTCACGGACAGGCAGGTGCATCGCTGGGAATGCCCTGGATTTGCTGCTCGTGCCAACACACACCTCCAGGAGATGCAGGCTTTCCCTTTCACTTTCATGTACAATAGCCTCTCAAATCAAGAGTTCCTGCTCTGCCAACTGCAAGTTGAATTTGAATAAGGGACCTGGCAATTTAGGCACTTGTCTGAGTAACCTTTTTAAGCACAGTAATTTTTATTTCCAAATATAATGTCTAGTAAATGGACACACAGCCTAGAGAAAACTTAATTTTTCTATCTGCTTCAGACAGACACTAAAGTTTTCCCTCTCACCTAACAAAAACGTGCTTGCTGGTGCATCTCTGCCCATCTCTTCCCTGCTGCAGATCCCCACCGCGACACAGGCAGCCAAGGAAGACCTGCTGGTCTAAAGCTGATGCTGATCGGGTACTGCTCTCACCTGAGCATGGATCTGTGACTTTTGCAGTGTATTTAGGTCTTTCCAAAATGCCTGGCAGCAGGTAACATTGCTTAAGGCTTCACGGTACTCAAGTCAAATACAATCATTGCTCCAAAAAGAAGTTTATGGTCCATCCAGTTCAAAGACTTTATTAAAAGAAATTAAAATTGACTGAGGACTACAACATACATATATTTTCAAAGTCAGTTAGCTATCTACTTACAGAGTAAAATTATTTAATCACAAATCAGAATGGCTGGGAACAGATTAAAACCATAAAACAGGGACTGAAAATATATCTTCATAATGCATTAGTGCAGTTGATAGATCAGAACTACTTCTCTGGAACTAAAAGAGGCTGCATCTTGTTAAAATTCTCACATCCCCATGGCAAATTTTATTTCCTTTTGAATTCAGTTGTAAAAATTGGAAGCAAGGAAATTCACAGACCGAGACACTGTCTAGATAACATTAAGGGGCATGTTGCTTCCAAAGCCTTGTGTGGGTTTTAGCCACATGTCTACCACTGATTTTAATGGGATTTGCATGGCTAAAATCCTGTGCAGTGCTTTGAAAATGTATCCCTAAGGGTCTGTCATGAATTCATAAAGCCCTAGAATTTCTGAGTTAAAACCAAAATACAGTGTTGGCTGATTTTAGAGGCTTGTTACCACTCTCCTAATTAAAGTACAGCTTAGTTCAGTAAAAGGTCTATTCTAGCTCGTGTGTACTGTATATGTGTATAATATAATTCTAGTATGGGTATAATTTCAATGGTTGTGTTATTTACACTACAAAAGAGCTGTGTTATATGCACTTTCTAATTTTCATAACACTTTCATTATACATTGGGTAGTAAGTCCCAAACAATGAATAAAATTGCTACTGTTCTTTCAATGAGCTCGTAAATGTCACTGAAGAAATTGCTGTCATGTTAAGGGTGAGTTGGTTTTGTGGTGCACTTACACTACTTATTGACAGAACAGTTAGTTCCAATGCAACGTTGTGGCATTTTTCTTTAAAGTGTTTTACATAGCATTATATCGTTTAAGGATCACGAAAACCAGCAACACAAACCAATGCCTCACAAAATGATGGGTTTCTGACAAATGCACAAAATTAAGGAAAGGCAATGGAAAGGCTGCTTCTCCTTCCTGCTTGTGCCTTACAAGAAGGATCTCACATCAACACTGTCATTTTATTAAGCAGCCCATGAGCAGCCAGCATGTCAGATCAGTGGTAGTAAGCTGGTTTTACAGAATGAAAGCCAATTTCTAAATGCTTTTCATTACCATGCCCACAAGATATGCAGGTATATTTGTCTACACCTTCAGAAAACCAGACCTGTTCCGGCAGTCTTCTCTTCCACCCACATTCATTGCAGAGTTGGAGACCATTGCATCTGGTAATCAACTGATAGAAAGAATGCCCTAGTGTCCTACAACTACCAGGGTAGACAGGTGTTTTAGCATGTCTTCATTTGTCACATTAGTAATTCTATAGGTGGCTATTTAAAAACACATAAAAAAATCTGATCATGCATAAGCAAATTAACACACCTAAAATATTTGCCAGTAAAATCAGTAGGCATAAGAAATCGTGACCCAAACTTGCAATTGGGTCCATTTCATCTATCAAGCTCAAAAATCACTAAAAACGTCTTTGACCCTTCTACAAGGTCTTGGGAGCATTTCTTTTAAAAGCATATTCAGGAAGAACTGGCTTCCCAGATTCCAAGTTGAGCAATAGCGAAGCACACAAACTTTGTTGGCATCATCAGCTGAACTAGCCCGATGAGCAAAAGCAAATCACCTCCCAGCAATCTAGGCCTTTTAAAATTCTCATTTCATGTATTCCTACCAACAGGACTCAATATATGGAAGTTACCCTGAAGGATGAATAATCCCTGGCAGGTGTTCTTTAATGAGGGCTGGTACCATAGCTCAGTGGTCCACAAACTGTAGCCCATGGCTCTGTAGTGGCCCAAAAGCCTAGGATAAGTAATCACAAATGGACCATAGACTATAATAAACAGGAAAATGTACAAACTTACAGTTTCCACCAGCATTCCGTGCTGCTATTTTCCATGTAGCTTTTCTGATTTGCCAGAAGGAAGTTTTCAGAAAAGTGCAATTTGCACAGTTCTCTGGGACTTGGTTTGAAAAATGCCCTGGTAGGTTCCTCAAAGGCCATATGGCAGCTGAGGGTTAAAGGTGGTTCATTGGTCCAGAAAAGCCCTGGGGACCATTGCCTTAGCTAATTCTGGGCAGTGTAGTTTTTCTGAAATCATCAAGCCTTGCATTTAAACTCTGATACTCATTACCATTCTTTTTAAATACCATAAAAATTAAAGATAACAGTGCATGAACCCTGAAAGGCAATATCCCTCAGCCTCACACATGCGTAAGATTTCTCCTCCTTTCCTTTTTTCTTTTCCTTTTTTCCTCCCCTCTAATCCTCCTTCTTGTTGATTGGTCTTTGATAAACAACAACATACAAGATGCAAGATTCACACAGGCAATCAAAAACACAAGAGTAAAATCGTACAAGAGGCATTGTCTATACACTGCTGTGATTTGCCCCTTTCTTCACTTGTTTTATTCTTAATTTGGATCCCTGAGGACTTTTTCTGCTTGCCAGAGACACATTGGACCTTTCTGATTGAACATGCTTTAATTCTTTCCGGGAAAAAAAAAAAAACAGCCTCTGATTTTGAAAGAAAATTTTAATCTGTATTGTCATCTCTTAGTCTGTCAGCAAGGCTGGAAGAATATGCTCTGATCAAATATTTGGGTATTTGGGTGTGTGCTTTTCACTTGGGAGCTGAAGACCTAAGCTCCATGACATATCTTGGATGGTGGCCAGGCTTAGATCCCTAATAATATAAAACAATAACCACCTGCTTTAAAGGAGGGTAGGGGGAAGGTTATTTCCTTATTGCCACTCACTAATTTAGGATCAGCAAAATCTTCTGCTGCATCAAATTGAAATGTAATAGCTGTAAAGTTGAGAATTGAAATCTTGCACTAAGCACTTTATTATTGCAGGCTTATTTTGTTGTTGTTGTTGTTTTGTTTTGTTTTGTTTTGTTTTTGTTTTTGTTTTTTCCCTGTTAAAAACATAGACATACAATGCCTTTTCAGATCTTTGAGTTAGATACGTTGCCTTATAAGACTGTCCTGTCACTTAAGAGATGTAAAACCTACCATTATAATTCTTTTGATGAGGTCTAAACTGAGTGTGTGTGTTTATGCACATCCACCATTTGATAGGTACACTTGCAAAGCAGAAATGTCCACATGTCCATTTTGGAAGTTCTTACAACCATAATATCCATGCAACTTCTACAACAGTATTTTAGGCTAAAGACAATCCCAGATCAAACTGCACGCATTTCAGACCCGAGAAGATTTTAAACAGCATGGCAAACATCTTTGAAGAATGAATAGTATTTTTCTGGCCACCATTAAAAAAAAAAAAAAAAAAAAAAAAAAGTGCGTTTGCAAACACATGCAATGGTAGCCCAATAGAGGTCACTCTCAGAGAGCAGCATTGCTCCTTGAGTTGCCCGTGAAGCCACACAAGGTTCCCCCAGCACTGTTTCACCACAAAGGCAGCACCTCCTTATCCAGCTGCCCTACAAAACCAAATACCTGGAAAGATGGTTTGATGGCTCACTTAGCCCACCAGTAGGTCTGAGAGAATGGGATGAGAAGCATCATGTTGTACCGCACGAGTTGTGTTCAGGTGTTTGGGAAAATATGAAGGAAGAGCTAGTTTTGTAGAAAGAGGATACAAATGTAGAAAACAGGGAGGACAATTTAATGCAGAAGCCCCAGAGATGGGGCTGAATCTCAGCAGTGGGACACAGCACTATCTCAGACAGAAATTTTGAGGTGTTGGAGAGTAGCACCAGAGAGTTGGGCTGCAGCTCCCTGCCCGGGCAGGAGATGCACTTGTAGTTTATAATTACAGGTTACTTCCCAGATTCACTAAGGCATTGCCTGAGGACTGTCAGCACATGTTCTGCTTTGCTGCGGAGTGGTCAGATCTGCCCCTGGACATCTCTTTGGTGCTTCTCCAAGTAGAGTCAGGCATTGGGGATTCTTTCAGCGAGCTCAAGGGACCCCAGACTGACACAGACAGCTCCTCCCAAGGGAAAGGGAATAACCACACTTGTTCATGCCAGCCACAATTTGTGGCACATACCAGCAGCTGATGATGTTACCAGGCAGAGGTTAGGACAGAAGCTCCTTTCACAAATTAGCTCAACTCAGTATTATCACAGGGCATATCCAGTCCATATAGTACCTAATATTAGTTTTGCTCACAAAGAAAAATGCATAACGTGTGTTTTCTTCATTTATAAGTACAGCACTATACTCAAGAGTTTGTAATGGGGAGAGATCATCAGTGCAGGACCTACCCACACTATTAGAGCAGATTTTCAGTTCTGTAAAAGATCTCCATTGTCGTAGTAAGCAAAACAGCATCTTTCTTTTATTTTTTTTTTCAGTCAATAAGGAACAGCAAAAATAAAACTTGCTAGCATGTTTTGGTCTTCCTAGGTCAGTGCCTTGGTTTTATTTCCACAGTGCAATAACATTAGCTTTGTTTAAGAAATTAACCATATGGGGTGTAAGGGCACATTTCTTTAACTTCCCATGCTTGGCCAACAGCTCTGAGTTGGATACTTTTGATTTATCCGTATGAAATTACAATATCTCATCCCTTTACAATTCTTAAGGTAAAAATTCAGTTCTGGGGAAGGAACAAGGCAAGAATATTAAAAGAGATTTTTCAAAGCTGAAGGATTTTCTTCTTTTACACACTTAAAGTAATCTTCTGGGCAAGGAGAGGACAAAAAGACCACATTTTTTCCCCTCCAAAGAATCTATAGGACTTGCCTCAGAACTAGTCCAAAAGAAATTGTAACACAAGAGGAGTATATTGTAAGTTCACGTTTTTGAGGCCTCTTGTGAATGGTAAGAATGATTGTCCGTTCATGCAGATTCAAACATAGGCTTTTTTTCCTTAACTGCTCCTTGAACAGCACAGTCCATATTTGACAAGTTAGAAACATTAGAGAATAAATTCACAGAGATGAAAATAGAATTTCCAAAAAAGTTTTCCTTAGACTTCAAAGCAGATAAAAAGGATTTGAGGAAGTTTGATCTTTATTTTATAAGTATGTACAAGAGAAGGAGGGAAAGAAGGCAACAGTCAAAGAAAAGTCTAGTTTAATATTTCTCTTGTGGGCATACATAATGAGAAGGGGAATGCTACAGTTCCTCGGTTTTCACAGGGTAGCAATTCACTGCCATGAAATTATATCTGGCTTCTTAGAAAATTCCTTTACTTCTCTATGTTTGTCTGAGGTATGAAAACCTGTTCTCGAGTCTCACAGATGTTCAGCTGTAGTGGATGGATTATTCCTAGAAAAAAATAAGACCTGATAGAGATGTATTTCTTTTTTATATACTTTCTTATCCACCTGAAAGGGAGAATATTTTTTCTAGAAAAACTAATAGGGACATTTTTTAAAGCAAAACCATGTAAAGTTTTTCAGTTTATAAGACGTCAGACAACAGAGAATGGATGAAAAGTATTCCTATTTGAGCAAAAGAGCATTTCAAAGTTGTAGCATTTACAGAAGAAAAAAAAAAAAAAGACCAATGATGTAAGTGAATATTGACAAAATGGCAAACAACATACAAAGAAATAAGGCTGCAAAAAGAAAATAACCAGAATTAAACAGAATGCTTTCCTCTAAGATACTAAAGATACAAGGACATTTGAACATGCTCATGCTCGTGGTCAGTAGCTCAGTGCAGACTGAGCCCAGGAGCACATTGACAATGACTGCAGCTTAACAACAAGGAACCTGTCTTCCCGGCCTTTACTGACTGATTTTTGCTCTCTTTCTGTACTTACAGTTCAAAGATGCACCCACCTGATCAGTACCAAAACCAGCACTTCCCTCTATGGCCTACACAGAGAGGGATTGTTGCAGACACACATGGAAGTACCACGTTAATTTAGCATAGATTACTTTGGGATTTTTAGAACCTCATGCAATTCTGGTTATTGGCAAAAAGAAGATATGTCTACTGTACCATACCATAGACCAAGAAATGGGACTATCAGTAGCCAAGCCAGCTCTGAATTAGTCCATATCAGCGTGGCACTGACCACATGGACACAAGAACCTGGAGTGAGACCAGCTCAGGTGTTTCCAGCAATGTAGATCCACTTTTTCGACCATGCCTTGATCCAGAAAATGCTCCAATGCAAACTGGGGAGCATGGGGGCAGGCTGCATGCACAGCAATTTTTGCTGCATGAGAGCTCAGTTTTGAAAGCACCTAAGTACGTTTCACTGAGCTTACTCATCCCATCAGTCATTCAAATCATAAAGTATTTCAAGACTGACCCCCAATTCTGATAATTAAATATCTACTGAATGATTCTATTATCTATAACACTTACCAAAATGCAGATAAACATCTTTACACATTTTTAATCTAGAAATTCCTTCACCAAAAAGTACAACTGCAAAAAAAATCATCAGTAAGCCTCAGACTTCTGTCACAGTTTCAGCTAGACAGAGACCCTCACATCTTTTGTTAGTGGCAAGGACTTTGGGTTTTGTACATTATGAACAGCTATGCCTGGTATACCCAGTTATGCAGCTATTTTGCTGATAGATATGTCACTCATCTAACTTGCTTGAATGACCGAGTGTTTTATTAGGCATATTGGAAGTGAGTGTTTTGAGCTGTGATGATTTTTTAAGGCATGATGAAGGGTCCCATCCACCCTAATCAACTTTGCATAGCTAGGGCTCAACTTCCAATGTTGTCTTTCATCAGCACAAGTGTCAGTCACTGGCCAACGCGTTGCCCACAGCCCTCTGCCCTCATTTCTTCATGGCGGGATGCATGTTGTTCTTTCAGGACAATTTCTTTTCGCCTGCTTTCCCAGCTTGCTTAGCCATGACAGGTCTGCCCCGGTTATGGCATTCACCATATGGCTGGGCTTGGCTCCACCCTATCTTTTAATAATCCCATCTCTCTGACCATCCCCCTTGCGTTGCTTTCACCAAGGGCATTTCAGAATTCAGCCCCAAACTATCAGTTCTGACTAGCTTACCCATGTTAAATCTGAAAATATTAGCATTCATTTTCCGCTCGATGATAGCCCCTGAAGTGACCTTAGTAGGTTATGTCTCATTTCATATATTTTCCTCTGATGGTAAACTGATCCAGTGTTGATACAGCTACAGCTATTAAATCACAGCTTGAATTCAGATAAAGGCATTTGGAAACACAATTTTAGAATATCATGTAATTTGTAGACATTCATTCACTCTCTCTTTTTTTTTGTATGCTTATGTATCAAAATTTCATGAAAATATTTTCAAAAAATCTTCTGCTAAATCACCATAAAACTAAAACATGGAAAAAATAAATAAATACAGTTATACACAGAATGGACCACAAACCTCCCACTATTCTGAGGGACTGATGCAAATCTACTTTACAAATTAAAAATCAAGCTGGCAAAATGTTTGTCAGAATTTTTATATAAACCTTGCACATTTTTGAAACTGTTGCAAGGAATAGAGAGAGCACTGCTGATTTATTTTAATCTGTAAGAAAGGAGAGCCCTTCAAAGCATGAAATAAACCTACCTTTTATCAATACAATGTCTGCAAATATATTAATTGCATTATAATGGTTTTGGTTATTATTTTTATGTATTTTTGGTTGTGTTTAACCAGATTGTATTTTATTACATAAGGGTATTTCTCTACATGCTGGGGATGACATGGGATTGTTCCTACAATATTATGCCTCATCGTGAGGCCAAGAACTTTTCTACCACACCATTTTGGAAGAATTGCCTACGGTCATATTTGTCTGGTTAGGCACAAACAACAATATAGTTTTAATTACCTGCGTACATCGCATTTCCCATAAAGCCTCACACAGCACACGGAATGAATGGTGACTATCATACGAGTTGCTGTTTACTATTTCTTTCTCATCTCTAATGTGGCCAATGTTTTGTGCCTGGCAAAACAAGAAGACAAGGAGAGGCTTGCTTCCGTGTGAGCTTTGCCAGAGCACTGATCACTTTAATATCTGTCAAAGTGATAAAGCTAGAAAGACAAGAACAGGATGTCTCGTGGATACGGAAGGACAGAGAGGATTTTACACCTGTGTGCTGGCAGGAGGGTGAGTTACATGTGGATTAAACAGCATCCATTGATTTAGGGTGCCACATTTGTTACACTTAAGACCAAGTTCATACCCATTATATACCAAAACCAGCTCCTGCCTGAAGCTGGCCCGTACGATGGTATTTCTAGCTCTTCTCCTCCTCTTCCCACCTCTGTCCTTGCCATCCTAGGGAGAGGCAACATTGCTGGACGGGCTGGGGTGGGGCAGGCGGATGCAAGGCAGCAAATGGGGTGGCAGCTTTGGCTTGGGATATTTGGGGTGCCAAGTTCACTGCTAGGCAGGAGGCTGGTGGCCAGCAGATTTCCTACAGGTACGGTCAGGGGATGTTGGGAAGAGGGTAAAACTAATTGCCCTTCACTTATACAAAGAAGAAGAGCCAGGAGTTCAGGAGGGTCCTTTTCTCTCTTGTAGGTGCTGGCAGTGTGAGGTAGCCTGGAGGATCAGTTGGAAGGGGAAAAAGAATCCAATTGACTACTTGAAGCTGGCTGAACAGGAGCGTCATCAGCAATGGTCAAAGCTAGGAACCATTTCCCTACCAACTGCCAGACCTAAACATGGAAAGTTTGAGTATTTAAATGACATAATTGTAAAAAGCTCCAATGCCAACCAAACATCTCTTTCTCTCTTTGTTCTTAAAAAATCACTGAGCTTTTTCTGCTGGGTGAGACTTTTTCTCTGAAACTTTTCTTAATAAAAGACTCTCTTTTAACTCTTACATCTTCTTTTAAGTGACAGAAAAACTCTCCGCTATGGCAGCATTTGAAGTCTGGCATAGTTAAAGTAAAAAGAAAAAAAGATTATTTAATGGATAGTATAAAGACCTTGAAATAGGTGCATCTCTGTACAGATAGTTACAGATGTATGTATACAGACAGTGAACCAGAAGTATGGATATACAGTAAGATAGCCATATTCAATATAACTATGTATTTATAATGTAACAATAAAATACTATAAGAACCTGTATAAGAATCATATGCTTTTTATCTGGCACCATTTGAGTGCAAGTGTTTCTGTTCTGGTTTACTGCATATCAGCTAATCGCATAATTCGGCTGGATGCATACTAAATTGAAGTCCAAATGCTGTTCACTACAGTGTACTCCCTCTGGATAAATGAACAGTTAGTATACCCACCGGACTGCATTCCTTCACCACTCATTCGTAAGCAGCTGCCAGTATTTGCTGTAAACTATAGGACAAAATATGTTATTGCTACGTATAAAAATGGTGGGTTTGCTACATTAAAATCTTCACTGCAGTTGCGAAGAGGAATCTGCAAATCATTAGGACACGATGAGGAAGCAGGGAGATTTTCAGTCCTTGCCTTGGCAGCCTCAGTAAGGGCACAGAGTGCTCCAGGAGCACAAACAGCAATGGAGCAGAGCATGCACCTCCCTCATCCAGAGCAAACCATGACTCTAAGGAAGTTCTGAGACTGCATGGACAACATATAGCACCTGGAAGTCCTTTCCTGGCTTGTGCACATTCAGAAGATGAGACAAACCAAAACAAAGCAAGTTAAAAGAAGGAGCAGCTTCACCGCACATGCCTCCCACCCTGACATCACCCAGGCTGCCCTTGTTTTTCAAAACAGCAAGCAGCAGCCAAAACAGCATGGCTTTTTTTTTTTTTTTTTTAAGAAAACCATACCCAAATGCTTTGTGAGGCAAGGCTTTCCTCCTGACTTTTTTGCAGGCAGGGCAGGGATGGGGAGGTGGTGGTAGTCAAGGGCAAGCCAGGCAGAGGGATGCCATGGGTGAAGGGGAAATATTTGCACGCAGAGCAGCATACAAGCAAGGTGTGCACATGCAATGGGAGGTAGTCCTTGCCTGTCGAACTCCTGGCCTTCAAAAAGCACTTGTGGCTGAGCCCATGGGTTTCGGCACTGAGTCTGCCACCTCTCTGGGGATGCCTTACGGCAAAACTGGCTGCCTCAGCATCCTTAACAGCAGCATGAAAGTCTGAGCAACTGATCATAATGGTCCCCTTCTGGCCTGAAACCTGATGAAGCCTTTGTAATTCTGTCTTTCTCAGCAGAGAGCATTCTGCAGAAGCTCTGCTCCCAGTTTTGAATCCTTCCATTATTTTTAATTTTTCTTTGCTCCTCTGACCAACTGGTGTTTTGGTTTCATTTTTCCCCCTTGCCTTGCCTTGCCTTGCCTTGCCTTGCCTTGCCTTGCCTTACCTTGCCTTTTCTTGTTTTGCCTTGACTTGTCTTGCCTTTCATGCTGAGGATACACCATTCTTGGAGCCAGATTTGAGAAATTTGGAGCCCGAAGTTTTGCATACCAGAAGCCCTGGAGGGTTGAGGCCTAGAGGTCCCCATTTGCACCACACATTGGTCCCATTAATTGCTCTTCCTCTCTTCCTGCCCAACCTCGTCTGGGTCTTCCTGGAAATTGCCCAAGGAGCGGTGAAAACTGGCTTGAAAACATGACAGATAATACAAATACTAATAATTTAAGGAGATGTGCTAGAGGTCTGTCATTTTACCTTATTCTTTGCTTGCTATCAGCACATCAAACCTAAATGTAGACACCAGAAGCTGCTCTCCATAGCTCAGGCTGCTAACAGGCTCCAGCGAGGAAAGGGAAGGATATCACGTGAGATTGCAGCAGAGGAGATTCTTGTCACTGAGGCCAGGAGCATGGCAGGACCTAGAAAAGGGTTTATGCACTTCCATGGAAAATGAAAGTACCCACACTGACTTTAGATAAGACAAAAAGCATTAAGAAAGAGAAAGAAATTCTCGTTGTTCACATCTCCATGGTTCTACACCAGCAATAAAGGAAATGAGATCCCCTATATGAAAGCTTGTTAAAACTGTGAGATTTGCAGGAATATCACTGACCACTTTTTAAAAAAATCAGGTAGAAGATATGACTTGTCCTGGCAAAGCTAAGAGACATCTTGACAGTCTCCCACTGAACATTCCCAGTGAAACATTTCTATAAATTCTGCAGAACAAGATCTGGGAAAAACTGGGACAAAATCTCAAACATAATTTGTACAAGTGTAAGTTACTCATGCATAACTTTGAAATGAGAAAGAGTATTGTATTTGTCAAATATTTGTTTTAGGTAGGCAAAGTGTGTTCTGCTATAAAATTCCAATGACATTTTTCAGCTGCAGCACAATCTTTAAAAGCACTCACCTTTAAAAATGTATTAAAATAACAAAAGTGACCAGGAAAATCCAGCCAGGAATTCTGTTGTAATTTTAATGCAACTGTATTATATATCTTATGTATTTCACAACATGCAACCTTAATTCTGCAAAGAGCTAAGCATGTGTTTAAATTTATACATTTTGAGTTTTAATGAGAACTCATAGAGTGTAAAGTTAAGCATACAGAAAATCAGATTAGGAGTTAATGTTAACACTGCAAGTGGTACATTCAATCACTGGAGGGAGAGAAAAAAAAGAATACGTACTGTAGATGAGAGAAATTTGATGAATTAACTTTAAACTTCCAATGATTTTTTATTTTTTAGAATACAGTCTTCAACCCCAGAGTTGCAGTAGTGCTATACTTTCTCACTTTATTTCCTCCATATTCAAGCGCAGTTTTTGGATACGATCACTTCATATAGTCAGTGTCTTTTTTGAGAAAGCATATTCTTAAATGAGTCTGTTGCTAGATCCTATTTTTCATATTAGTGTATTACCTCACCTTTGTAAGACTCCAGCTTTTCTGATCACTGTTCCCAAAGCAATCCTTTTTTCTACCATTGATTTTCCTATTTTAAGGGTATGTTTTTTTTAATTAATTGACTTCATAGTAAAGAGGAGATGGCTGGGGTTTAATAGAGGTGAATATTTCACAGGGCCATGAGTCATATCATATGTTAAGCAGCACAGGCCATGAGAGGGAAATGTAGCCTTCCCCAGTCAGCAGATCCAGGGTGTAACTCCAGCATTTGATCTTGTTCTTCTGCATGCTTCATGTAAAATCACTTTCAGATTTATTCAATTTTATTTTTTGTTCTTTCTGATCTTCTTTAAAAAACATACAACTTCTGCATCTTGCAACATACCAACCTGACACACTCCACTGGCTTTGAAGAAAGCAGAGACTATTTTTTATTATTATTATTTAAGATACCTTCTCACCAAAAGTAACTCATTTCTTCTGGCAGAACTTCTCGTATGTGCTAACTCGTAACAGTAAAGGGAACAACTCCAGTTCAACATGAGAACTGAGTGGGGGTGGAGGCTCACAAGGATCTTCCCCACCCATTCCCCTTTGGGTTGCTTGTTGTCACATCGGTGACAAAGACCTTCATTGCCATAGATGAGGGTCACGCCCTCAGGCACCATCTCTTGTGGTTACCCCATTAGTCCAACTACATGAGCCTCCTTGAGGAACATTTCTCAAATGTGTAATCCCTGGGATGAAAATTTTAAGACATTTTAATCCAGCAGTAGTATGAGTTAGTGGTGCATGTATGCCAATGCATTTTTCCCTCCTGGGTCCACAGTCTAGTAGGATAGAGGGAGGTGGCTGTGCATTTTCAGGGCTGTTGCAGCTCTGGGAGAATGTTGCCTTGAGAAACTCAAGTGTCACAAGTGACACAAGTGAAACTCAACTCTCACAAGTGTTCAACAATTTTCTTTGCATAGAGAATGGAAGAGTAGCACGGAGGAGGAGAAGAACATGGCAGTGTGTGAGCAGCACCAGAACCACGGTTTGCCAGTCACCTGCATGTGCCTTCACCTTCCCCTTGCCTGTGTCGCAGGTCCCATCTCACACCACCAGCACAACTTCTCTCCACCATGTGGTGCTCCAGCATTGCTGCCTGTGGGCTCTCACCCTCCACATATGTGGTGTCCTTTGTCACCTGAACTTCTTGAGAATGCCCTGTCCTGGGACACCTTCCTATTTCAGTTAATTCACAAGCAGCTGTGGCAGATATACCACTTCTCCGATGCTTCAGCCACACAAGGGGTGGTGGAACGGGAGGGAAGAAGCAAGACCTTGCTGCCGCCTCATGGGCCACACCAGGACTTCACTCTGCTGGGTAAATAACAAGCAAAATTCATGTTAATCATGTCACATTTTCTTGGTGAAATAAATATATATATATATATATCGGTCTTAAGGAGGTAATGCTGATCTTACTAAGAGAGGTGTGATCTCAAAGCTCGTTTCTGCCTTTTCACTGTGTGTAATAACTCAGTTCACCCATTTATCCCTTTAACATAACATTTAGGTTAAGCAGAAGGCCTAAGGGGAACATGTTATTACTTGCCTGTTTTTTATTTTTCTTTGATGTCCTCAATTCTATTCTCATTCATGTATTGGGGTGCGCAGCAAATGAACCTTGAGCATTTATTTTATTTACTAATTTTGCTTACTAGCATTATCAAAAGAGTGGAGCAGCTGCGAGCTTCACAGATTGAGCATACTTCTGAACATTTAACGGCCCCAGTTTATCCTGGCTTCAAGGCATCGCAATATAATATTCACTGACATGAAAGCTGAAGAAAGGATGTCATGGGAAGTCTGAGCGTCACGCTGCGAGAGGGTATGTACTGCGAGACCCTCACTCCATTGGCTTCTAATAGGCTAAGTATTGATATGCAAATGGGAGAGGAGCTTGTGTGTGGCCTTTTAATGCAGTCACTAAACATCAGTTCAGGGGAAAAAAAATACTAAGGCTTCCCCTCATATATTTCTAACTACAGGTGCATGAAAACCAAAATGGACGGATTTTCTGTCAATTGCTTTGAAAGCAAATGAGACCACTTTGAAAAATCACGCGTAGGACCTGAAAACCTACACATTCTGATCCAGATTTCAAACGCCATATGCTGAGGTAGTCTGATAAGCAGAAGTGGGTTAATCCATGGGGTAAAAAATAAAATCAGTTCCTTCGTTCCTAACATGCCTCCCTGGGAGCAATACATGTGCCTCTGAAAGATTAGGTGTTGGGTTGCAATCCCTGAAAATAGAAAGATGCTCGCAAGGTAGCAGAAAGAGAGGCCCAAAGGGCATCTCCAAGGAGGCTTTGACTCCTCTGGTTCTGACAGACACAGATAATTCCTGTTTCAAGTTCGAATCAGGGGCAGGGGATGAGAGGAAAGCAGCTGTTAGTTTATCTTGTAAACAAGCCCCAGTGTGCCACCAGATTATGACAGGGCTTCGGGTTGGAGATGGCCCTAGACTGCAAACAGAATGAAATGTTTAAAAACGGAATCGCTTCTGAGAGCACAGCTAGCCAGTTATTTCGGGCCTGCTCAGACAGTGGTACCGGCCTGAAAGCCCTGAGGTAGCAAGGACATGGGAAGCCCTGGGCCCCATAGCTAGGAGGGCATTTGTGGTCCAGCCACTGGAGAAGAAGATAGCCCCAAAACACCTTACTGTGCTCTCAGTTATCCTGAAGGAAAGTCACGGCTCCGCACGGGAGGTGATAACATGTTTGTGGATCACACGCAACATTTAATAGAAGGCTCGATGGCCAAAGAGTGCCCTGGTGAACACAACTTCCACACCAGGCCCTTTGTGCCCCACATGGCAGGGCTCCACTCCCGTATGTTAATGCCATCAGCAGATGTCAGCCCCAGCTGCCCACACGGGCAGCCAGAGCTACCATGAGCAGCCCTCACTTCTTCCGCTTGCCTCCGGGCTGGTCTGTGTGGGAGTTTGTAGCAGCACAAGATAAGATGCTATATTTATATTCCTGTAAGGCCCTCATGGATTCACATTCCAGAATGAGCGCTTTCTTTTTTTTTTTTTTTTTTTTTTTCCCAGCTTAACTTTGGAAGCAGCTGAAGCTGAGTTAAAAAAAAAAAAAAAAAAGCCACTCTTTATTCCCCAACAAGCGTGTCCCACCTCGGCACGGCTGCCGGGCTGTCGTTCACCGCCGGGATTTCCCACATGAAAACAAGGAGGCACAGCACGGCGCCTTCAGAGGGCCACGTGCCAGCCACCGCCGTCCCCACAGCACTGTGATATCAGCTGTGGAGATGCTCTAACACACACCTGCACACACACACACGCTCACGAAGAAGAGAAATCATTTGTATGTCTTCCCGTTATAAAACAGTCTTCCTTTTCACCACGACCAGTAGGGAAGCTGCTTAATAATGAAGACTTGAAGACCTGCTCTCGTTTCTCTAGATTTTAAATGCTCAGCTCAGCCCTGTGCTGTGGGCATCATCTTTTCTGGCGTGGAAGGCTTAGCAGGAGTCCCAGAGAGCCCATTAGCGTCGCTCCTTAATTGGCTCAAGGCTTCGATGCTGATCTCTGCTTGGCACAACCTTTGCTTCCCGCGCATCACTCCAGGTCCCTGCCAGTTCAAAGAATAAAAAGTCAGGAGTAAAACCTGACAACGGCACTTAAAATAGAAGCCAGAACTTCCTCAGCCTGGGAAATCACAGGTAGAAGATGTGCATTTCACAACCTTCCTGGGAAAAATATTGCTTTCACAAAACTAACAAAGACATCTGATTACTGCTTTTAATTCTGAATTGGTGTCAAAGTGTTTAACCTTTCACTTACCGGTGCACTATCACCTCGATGCTATTTTAAAATGTGATTAAAATGCATGTTCCACCCACCTCCCAGACTTGTTTAACTGTTTGAGGAGGAAAGAAGATGCAGGTGCATGAAGGCATATTTTGCACTCCCAGGCTGCCTGGGGCCACAACTCACAGCAGCAGCAAGGATCCAGCCCCACTTACCTGTGTCAGAACAGGGAATTGCTATAAATCATCCCGTGCCCCCCGCTCTCTGCAGCACGGAGAAGATTAATGACAGCCGACACCAGAGCTGCCAACTTGGAAGATTTCTGTGGCAGAGCAGGGACAGCTATGCGTAAGGAACTGGTGATAAAAAGCTATGCTGGGGCCATAATAAAGTGCTGGAAAGGAGCCGAGGTCCCCTTCCATAATACAGACACATTAAGGTCTGTCTGATTGCGATGACAGACAGGTATTTGACTGAACACACTGGCAGCTATTAAAAAAAAAAAAAAAAAAAAAAAAACAGTAGCTAAAAGCTAATGTCAAAATGTGATGTAGGCCTGTCACATACCATCAGCCATAATTTTTTGCTATGACCACTTGCTGTAAGAAGGGCAAAGGAAACAATATTGTCGCTGGCTGCAAGGGACCAGCCACCTGTGATGTGTGGGCTTTGGAGGCAGAGGGGACCCCTGTCACCCTCCCTGATGGACATGCAGCTCTTGCCGAGAGAGATTTATCAAATCACTTGTTTGCCTCTGCCTTGGTTAGAAGAAAAACGTCACTGGGGGAAGGAAATGAGGAATAAGTTGCACATAGGTAAGCAGAAGCACCTGTAGTGAGATACTGCATAGACATAAATGCTTCAAGTAACACATTACCTAGAGCTAAAGGATTGCTATGGGCTTCATAACCAGGCTGCGGAAGGACTGACGGACAGACAGCATTGAAGTAAAAGTTCATTGCGAGCTATTTAGCAGGAAAAATCCAGCAGAGCAGACAGCAGAGGATCCGTGTACTGCCGAGCAGGCTGGTGCGAGGCTGGTGGCTTTGGCCCTTCACTGCTCTTGTCCTGTTTCCCTCTTGCTCCCCAGCAGCCATAGCAGCAAGAGGAGATCCTGCACTGAAACCAGGGAAATCCCAGCCAGTCCCGTGCGTGCTGCACATCCCACACACATGCTGGGGAAGTCCGACCTCTGGAGACCAGATACAGCAATCAGACACAGGTTTTGTGGCCAGCTGCGCTCCTCATTCAGTAGAAAGCTTCTCTTTTCCATCCTTCTCCAAGGTTCAGCACGTTCTGGTGTCTGTCCCCTCCCTGCAGCCAGACAGACACCCCCTGACCCTGCCTCCCACCCAGACCAGGTTATCCCATTCCTAGCCCTTCACAGCCCCCAAAATCAGCATACCCAGGCACGTGTCTTCATCTAAAATATGAGGTTACACAGAGACGTCTCACCATCCCTTCCCCATCTCACTGGCGTCTACAAGATATTCTGTTTTGGGGTTGTTTTCAGCCATGATTTCTGGGTCTTTTCCCAATGGCCGGGACCATGGCTCGGGAGGTGGGTCCTCTCAGCCTGATTTCCCAAATACTGAATATAGATGCAAAATCAGTATTTATTCTGCTCTTTTAATTAAACTTTTCATTTTCAGACTGGAAACTCTCCATTTCAGCACTCAGACAGGCTGCAGGCTTTTCTTCAATTCGATTCTGCTAACAACCCGCTACTGCCGGTTATTTTTATAACTTATTTTTCATGTATAAAGCAAGGTGCAGCTTTCCCAGGACAAATTTCCCCACTCAAAATGTTTCCCTGACTCGAGAGTTAAAAAAAGGAAGCTAAAGCAGGGATGAAACGACTCATCTGCTACTCTTAAAGCCAGTGAGGCTTTCAGTCTTGCCGGTAGCAGATCTCAGATGAGATCTTTGTAGAGTAATGCGGCGGAGGCGCGCGGTGGCTCCATGTGACAGATCCAAATGCATCCTGTCTGTCCAAAGGGGGCCAGCGGCTCACAACAGCTGTCGAGCTGCTTTGTAAACAAGTGGGGGACATAGCTGTTTAACCTAGAATCATGCATCTGAAAATATGCTCCCCTCTCTAAGGGTTTCGCTGGAAATGCTTCAAAGGGTTCTGTTTTTCCCAGAAAGCTGCATCATGTGGTGTTTATCAACTCCTAGAAAGTACTCACAGCCTTCTTCCATAGGAGAACAGCACTTTGCAGTTTGACAGTAAAATCACACATGACTTGTTAAGCACAACTTCCTAATGTAGCTCTGTGTCTGCTGCAACAGTCTCCCTGGTGGTAAAAAAAATACAGTACATTACACTCACTATAGCAACTGTTATGGCAATATGCAGATTACATGACCGTATCGCTCCCCAGCATCTAAAAAAGAAATATTTATTTTAGCATAGTCGGTACTCTTTTCACAGTCTCTTCTTTCACTGTTCCTTTGTGTTACGCTGTCTTAACTTCATCCCAGATACTGCCTGATGCCAACCATCTTCTTTCTTACACACACCCCTTTGTGTCTGGGGCGACCTTTTGTATTCCTGAGTCATCCATCCTGACCTCTGGATTCTGGTATCTTTATTTCTAAAAAGCACACACAGCCCGTGCTCATGGATCACTTTATCTTACAATAGATACCAATTCACATATGTGTCTTCATTCTCTCCTGTGGTTTATCCCATTCTTCTGCTTTCTTACACCTATTATATCTCTTCTTTTTCAGAACGTGCCCTACTGAAAGATGTTTTTCCCCTATCTTTTAATTGTTTATTTATTTTTAGCAGAATCTAGTGTAAATTAAGGCTATTGTTATTTTGGGAAAAAAAAAATAACAAAAATTCCTATCTTTTGCTGATTTTATCTATAAACCTCTGGTTTTCAGGTCATGAACTATTTTTTTGTGATCATCTTTTATTCTCTGTATAAGGATACTATAGGGAAAGATATGTTATTTGAGCTGTAGCTACAGACTCATTGTAAAGCTAGGAATAGTGAAGTCCTGGTTTGAAGCTCAAGTGTCGAATCATTATTCTTTAGGTTTAAATTAAATCAACTAATTGTTTTTCCATCGTTAGAATAGGAGCAATATTGTACATCCTACCTTGCAGGGCTGTGTGAAGTTGAAATAATGACAATGAAGTCATCAGCTAGCCCAGACCCTCAAAATCAGTCTTGAAAAATGTATTGCCATGCTCTTTTTCTCATTTGGTATTGTGGTTTAGCCTTTTCTCAGCAAAAAGCTTTGCCAAGACTAGTCTGAAGCCTGCACGCTGTTGAAAGGATATTACACTGAAAGAGGAGTGTAGGTGTGGATGAAGACTGCCAGAAGCATCTCCTATTACCCCAATGAGTGAAAATGGCAGCCAACTTCCATATATCCTGTAGTCTGGAAAATGGTGAAACATCATGACCTTTTTGACAGTCATAAATGCATAAGGAGTCGGTAAAAGCCATGAGTAACATGGGTTCTGTGCAAGAAGTGCACAGATCACAAGGATTTAAAAAAGCTAAAAAAAAAAAAAAGAAAAAAAAAGAGAGAGAGAGAGAGGAAAAGAAAGGAAAATGAAATGATATGAAAAGAAAAAAGAAAAGAAAAGAAAAGAAAAGAAAAGAAAAGAAAAGAAAAGAAAAGAAAAGAAAAGAAAAGAAAAGAAAAGAAAAGAAAAGAAAAGAAAAGAAAAGAAAAGAAAAGAAAAGAAAAGAAAAGAAAAGAAAAGAAAAGAAAAGAAAAGAAAAGAAAAGAAAAGAAAAGAAAAGAAAAGAAAAGAAAAGAAAAGAAAAGAAAAGAAAAGAAAAGAAAATGCACATTTCATTTATTTCATAAAGGAAGGAGGCATGTCACTAGCCTGATATATTTAAGTGGCATCGAGTGTCCAGGCACATAACAGATTTCTTGCATAAGACATACACACAGCTACATTTTTTAAACTCATCATTTTTATATGTCTTGTGGGAAGAGGCATGGACTGCTTCTTTAAAATCACAGCATAAGATCAAGCAGGAGAAAAGGTAGTAAAGATTGGAGTAAGTATCTGTACAACAGAGCAAAGAGAAAAGGAGCAGTTTAGGGACTAGGTAGATGTCTTTGTATGAAATACTGTATTCAGTTGGAGAAGAAATAAATTTTTCCCTCTTTATTTCCCAGGCTCATATAAAATACAGCTCTTCAGGCTCTTCATGTGTTGGACAGAAATCCTACTTCATTCGCAAGATAAGAAAATTGAAAAAGTAAAGGAAAATTTTAGCAGTTTTATTTTTGATGATTTTTGGAAAAATGAAATTGTGGTTCTTTCATATTGTTGAAAAGGAAAATTTTGACCTGAGGATCTGGGATCTGGGCTGGGCTTTGATTAATCTGTTTTTCTGTTTATACAAAAAGAAGAGAACATTTTTAAGAGTGTTAAAAAATAAAATAAATAAAATAAAATAAAATAATAAAATAAAATCACAAATGTTCTTAATTTTTTTTGACTCTTCTTGGAGGGAGGAAAGATTTATTTATTTTTACACATGGTAACTCCATCTTTCTGTCATCCACCTCTGATTTTCCATTTGAAAATTGTGGGATGAGGAGAAAAAAAAAAAAAAGAAAAAGAAAATCAGCAGAAGAAAAGAAAACCAAAACTGGTTAATTTTCATTTTTTTGGAGACTAAATTGCTGAAATCTTTGTTGATACATGAAATTAGAAACAATCTTTCATTTCATATTTTCCAAGAATAAGATAAAATACGGTGATAAAAATGGGTTTTGATACCAATGACATCACATCTTCCAAAACACATTTTTTGGAAAAAAATTTTTGCTCATTCTATCATAGTCATTGACTCTGACCTTCTACATGTAGATTCAAAGAGATTAATTAAAGGAGAGCAGCACTGCTAAATTGTCAGCAGCTGGGAGATGACAGCAATTCTGGAGAGCAATTCTCCAATGATGCTGTGGATAAGGCAAGACATTTAGTGGCTAAATTATCTCCCTCCTGAATTTAAACAGAGTCTGGTGAAATGGTAGTTTTCCAAAACTCCCTTTATGGTCAGATCCTCTTGATGGTGGTGTGGCGCTTTTTTTTAATATAAAGTAAAAACAAAATATAAAATAAATGGTATAATTAGCATTAAATGTTGCAAGTATACAGAAAATATTGTGCACTGGGGATTATACATAAGATGAACTTTATAGTTTTTACATTTCAGTTTTATAATTATTTTTTCCCTTGTATTTTTCAATATGTTTCCCTGGCATTCAAAGAACGGGAGTAGAGTTCCCCTGTGGTTAATTTAACCCTAGGAAATTCCCCAGAGTATAATCAAAGACTGCACAGTGGCTAACATTTATCTCCTGTTTCAAATCTAATGAAGTTAAGTCTTGCTGGCTAAGACACTATTTTTAAAAGTCTATTAGACTTAAATATAGTAGCCCAACAGACATCAGTCACGCTACAAAATGCATTTTTTTCCCACCTGTCTAAAAAAGGCAGCACAGCCACTGAAAGAACTCATCCGTGGGCTTGAACCAGCCTCATTATTGCCAATGAATTAAATTGAAACTGCCAAAAGTCACAGCAGTGAATTCTGGATGTGACAGTCAGGCCATTGTGTGTGACACGGGGGTGAGATGCTGTCCACAGACTTGGCCTGGGATTTGCTATCCACACGGACTAACCTGCTTCAAAGAGACCTCGAGTTGCAGGCATGAGAAATCTGGATATCTTAGGCAATTAGGACTGCTGAAAATATTCATGTTAGAAAATAAATCACTGTTTAAACCATGCTGCTAACAGGAGTGCTGTTTGAGGGGACCAGGGTGAGCAAAGTGGTGTGAACCTCAGCAGCACCGAGGGTAACTTTCTGAGCTCTTATCTTTTGCCAGCTTTTGTGCTCCTCCATGGCTGCCAGGATATCCTTGCAGAGGAAATAAAAATGGGAAATTCATATACATGCGCAGATTCTTTAATTCAATGGCCTATTTGTGCAACTACTCAAACTTTGTATTCTTGTCCTGAGAGCTGTGATGTGGGAATCATCTGCTCCAGCAAGGGGCAGAACTACAAATGATGGGTCCCACCATACAACCTTCAAGCAGGGCCAAGCAAAATCCTACACGCAATGGGGCAGCTATTGGTTTAGGTACTTCTGACTTCATATTATGTGCGTATGTTAGGTTTGCAAATATGATAGAAATCATTGCAAATAAGAAAGTAACTAGATACAGTTAATTTTAATAGAATGAGCAAAACACATTAGTAATATCCTTCCTTTAGAAACAAACGAAAAAAAAATCATTCTCGAAGCCCTTGGAGGAACATTTGGTTGTGGTGCTAGGCACTGTTCTTCAGTTCACTATAGTCCTGTAGACTTGTCTTAAAAGTGACACCTCTTTAAACAACCCTACTTTAATTTCTTTCTGTCATTATTTTAAACTCCTATATAAAGCAAATAGAAAGAAAAACTTACTTTCAATTACTGTTCAGAACTGCAGCCAGCTCCTTTGTATACTGTTGTGGTTTTTTTTTTTTTAATTGGTTAAATAATCACAAATGAACTGATTAACCTTAAATTATGCAAAGAACCAAAATAAGAGGTACTTGACAATTCCCAATATTTGTTCTCAGCCAGCTTCTTTAGGGAAGGATGAGCTTTTTCTGTGCTAATGCATTTCTTCTGTCCTGCCCACTTTTGCTGCTGTTTTCTCCAATGTCATCAGTAATTGGATTAAACCCTGACAGATCACTCTAGTTCATTAAAGGTGGGAGAAAACAACGCATACTGGGGCAAAACAACCCCTGCCCTAACTCTAGCAAACCACATGTGGTATTATTGCAGATGAATTTAGTTCACTCTGTCTTAATATATTTAGTGACCCTTCCACCCCACCTAACGGCAGAGTCATTGCATTTTTTTCTACCCAGGGTCTTTATGACTGGGGAGACAATATCTTAATCTTGCCTTTACCCGCTGCTAAGGCAACTGAAGTATAACAAAACCAAGTGAGCAGTCAGGGTCAGAGCAAGTGAATCATGAAACAATCTGAAATTAAACTGAGGAGCAAGTAGCTCTCAGTGCATGCTTTCCTGGCTTTCTTCTGCACTGTCAATTTATATAAGGGATTGTTTGCCGTGGCTGGATTTAATGCAAAGATTAGAAAGATTTCCAGGTATGGCTGGAGCAAATTACATCCAAGCAGGGTTTTGGTGGGGCTTTTCTGAAGGTTTGTTGTTGTTGTTGTTAGTTGGTTGCTATAGTTTCTTAGGATGCTCTGTTGGTATAGTATTTATCAAAAAAATAATAATCACATTTATTACAATTATTCATTACGGTATTAAGGGCCGGAGAACACAGCAGTATTACTGGCTTTTTAAAGCTCTTGAACTAATTTTCAAGAATAAATCTGTAAACAACACAGTTCTCCATGGAAATAAACAGCCAGTACCAAGAGGAACACCTGGTACAGGTACAGGGTCGAGGCACTACACGAACTGCACAGCTATTTTTTGCCTTGTTTTCCCCAAGTGGCCATGGGAAGGCCACAAGTGGGAATGGCCAAGGAGCCACACAGCAAAGCCAAGGAGATGGGTCCCTGGCTATGGCCAGGGTGATGATGAAAGATGTCCAGGTAGAAGGGTGTCCTAGTGCCTCCCAAAACTGAGCCCCCATTCCAGAGCTCAGGTACACCCCGAGCTCAGTCTTCCCAGCCTGGGATCCCTGACCTCCTCTCCTCAGATCCTCAGTTGCCCACAATGCAGCCACACACATGCTGGCTGTGTCTCCATTTTAAGTCCCTTCTGCTCCCTCTCTCCAACAAGTCACAGGCAAATTCATCATCCAGTGGCCATGTCAGCCAGCTGAAGCCACTACACATTTGGCTTTTCCTGCAAGAAAATGTCTCAGCAGGGTTTTTTGCTTGTTCATTTGTTTTCTTGCCAATTTATTGAAATGATTTCAAAAAACACAGTGATCAAAAATCCACCTAGACGAAAGCTTGGGAGCAAACAGAGAGGACACAACATACATGGGATGTGAGGAGAGGAAAGAAAGAGGATGCACAATAGTCTAAGCCTGGGGTACTCTGTACTATGCTTTAAGACAGATCCAGAGTGAATATCAAGCCAGTCCGGAAGACAAAGGAGAAAAATCTCAGTGTAAGCAAGGACCTACACCTTCTCCACATGTTCTCTGTAGGAAAACAACAGGCTGGGTTGTAAAGATTCAAGAACTGCACTTGTTTGCTGCAGGAGAGCACTTGGCACAGAAATAAATGGGAGGCTTAGTTTGCTTTGGGGAGAGTTGTGCTGTATTTGATTTATTCCAAATTTATGACTTTCACAGAGACAGTTGCTAAGGGACAACTAGTGCAGGAAAGGACAGAGGAGCCAATGACACATTTTATCATTTTTTAAAATAAAATAATTCAATTGATGTTGTTTTAGCAGCATTACCTTAGTTTGTGTACACCACAACTGGTGAGTTTCAGCATAAGCAGCACCTGTCTCTCCATTTACTCTTTTACATTTTTAAATGTAGCCATCTCACACCTTACATTGCACCTGGGCAATGGTTAGTTCAAATCAATCTTCTTCCATCATTACCAATCTATTTCCAGGGACTAACTACTTACAACCCTTTTAGTCCTGTAATCATTTTAAAATCTACAGAGCAAGGTTTTCTGGAAGTATTTTATCCATACATTGCTGTAGGGCTTTAATTGCATCAAAACAGGTGTTACCCATGGATGTGTCTTTCCCCCCACCCCAAAAAATTTAACTGCATTAAAAAGCCCAGATTTCCATATTGCACTGTGTATTTTTTAAAACAATAAGTCTGAACCTGGAAGCTGAACAGAGTGTGAACTGCAATTTTTCAGATCCACAAACTAATAAATTAATATAACAGGAACTAAAGGAGAAACCTGATTACATGAAATTGCCAGCCAGATGACAAGAATGCTGTCAGAATACTTTATAAATATTTGGTACTGTTGCACCACTACATGAAAAGTCATTCTTTTTTGTAGTATTTCTAATTTTCTGGAAACTCTGTGGTGCCTTCTTGGCACAAAACTCCAAAGCAGACATGCCAAGGGCAAACAAAGGCTCCAAAGATTGGTTCCTGTGCCAGATTCCTCTGGAGGACAAACACTGTGTGCCCATGCAGTGATGTGGGCACATCAGCTGGAGCTTCCCCAAAGCTTGTAAACAGATCTGGCTGAAATTGTCCAGGCAAATCATTTATTGGCCGAAAAATGTAAGGTAGGGTCAGTCAAAACATGTTTGAAATGTGTGACAAATATGGTTACAGTTTGGGTTCAAAAAGTTGGAATTTATTGAAGTATTCTAGGATGTCATCTTCTCAATAAAAAATTTCAACAGCAATGTCCCAGGGCTATGTGAGACCAGTCACTGCTTCCTTTCTTCTTTTCTCTCTTTTTTTTTTTTTTTTTTTTAACATTTTCCCTGATTAATGAAATGACCAAGGGCTTTTTCAGTTAAGTAAAATGTTTTCTCCAAATCTAAATTATTATTCTTCCTTGCATTTCCTGTTTCCTCTTCCAGTCTGAAAAAACAGTTATGTACAGGCTCTACTCATAGCCTATGCGTATGACCTATTTTAGAATTTTCTAATGAAATTCTAAAAAAAAAAAATCTAAAATAAAAAATTCTAAAAAAAAAAAAAAGCCTACACAGCCAGACATTTACCAACTATTCATGGTTTGAACAAGTTCCCTGAATTCTCATTTCTTCTGGAAATATAAGTATATTGTTCTTTACAGAGAGGAAAGTTGTCAATCAACTTCATAAACTTGCTTTCCACTTAAACACCACTACTTGCTCACATGCAACATAACTGTCCCAAAATGCCCTCTCTGTATTGTGTTTTGTATTTGTTTGACATGGGGTGGATTATTAAACAGCAGAGTGGTTCTTATTCACTGGAGTTTCTACGTAGACATACACTTAGGTTACCATAACCAAATACACCACATCATGAGGCTCATCCTAGATTTTTCCAGTTCTATTTTTTCCTCTGTGATCATTGGCCTTAAACTATATTAACAATATTGCTGTATCAAATACTTTCATCGGTAATGCAGATCTGAATTTTAGTGAATATAACCTGATTGCATCTGATATTGCCATAGCAGAGAGAGAGTCTAAATCCGTACCAGGTTTGTCAGTTTTAGATAATCAGAGATATATTCAGGTTAATAAAATCCCAAGTCCCTGAGCATGTCTCAAGGGAAGGTGATTACATACAAGGTCCACAGATGAATGAAAGTAGAATGCATAGTATTTGTCTTGCTGTTTTGTTTTTTTGTTTTTGTTTTTCCCAAGAGATGGTATCTTTGGATAAACAAGTAAATATATTAGCACAGGAATGCATGTTGCTCTTCGTGCTGGACCAAAAATGTCATCATGCAGAGGGTATCGCCTTGCATTCTCAGACTTTTCCAGAGTGCTAAGTTCAGTCCTGTAGGGGCCAAGAAGAGCTAAAAGGCTTAACAACTGGAAAGGAAATCACAATCACATCCATAACTCTTTGGTACTGACTGCATGAGAAAGAACAGTACAGACCAGTTTTGTTTTACAATAATATATTGCCTAAAAAGAGAAAGTGGCACTAAAAATCCACAGAATAAAAAATATCTGCTATTACATTTAGTGTTTGTTTGTTTGTTTGTTTGTTTAAAAAAAAAAAAAAAGCTACACATTTGATTGTCTGGGAAAATGTTTCCTACAGTGAAGTAGCCAGCCTTGGGGAAGCAGGGGAAACTGAGTGGCCGTCTCAAAGCATAAGTTCATTTGGCTGAATGGTGACAGCAGCGGTGCACTTGGTTGGTCACTGGTCTGCATCCAAAATGTCTGGTCAGGCTGCATGGCCAGGGGAGCACACACTCATCATGCCACCTTGAGCCCCAGAGCTCGCTCACAAAAGAGCTGGTCCCCATGCTCCAAACCCAACATGAAACTTGGTTTACTTCTTCAAAATGACAATATAATCTGGTGTTTCTTCCAGCTCCTACCTTCTTCTGCCCAGCCTTGTGTGCCAAGACTTGCCTGACCATTGATGGGCTGGTGGCCATGGACATTGACCTGATAGCTCAGTGCTCCTCCGTGGATGGTGGGGCAATGGCATCAGCAGCAGCTAGAAGGGGACACAACTCATGCTGTCCACAAATTTGGTCCACTGATGTGCCTTGCTCGTGTTGTTACAGTGCAGTGGGATAGTGCTCAAGTTGGTGGGGACCTTGCTCTGTGGTCATGCCACCACCCTCAGCACCAAGCCTCCTTCCCTCAGAAGCAACCAGACCTTGCCCAAGACTCCAGCTGAAGTAACAGTAAAATATCTTTAATGGGAACTTATGCCACACACAGGGATATAAATAATCTTATACATACAGAAATACACAGTCATTGCGAGAATGCCCTGAGGGAGATCAAGAGAGAAGTGCAAACTTCCAATTACCTCAAGCTCTCTCTGGCATTGTACTTTCCCAATTAAAAGTCAAAGAAAAATATCTGCTCTCCGAATCTTTTGGAAAGCTCTGCTACTGGTCAGGAAAAGGCACTTTGAATTATTCTTGATGAGAAAGTATGTTTTTCATTCTTTTATTGTTCATTTTCAAGTTAAACATATGCCCAGTCATTTTTGTAATCTTAAGGATGCATTTTAATTGATTTCCCAAGTATTTTAAGGTCTATTAATTCCACGGATCTTGCAAACACTGCATTTTCTCTATTCCAGCTGCTGTTCTAATCATGTTCATTAACAGAATTACTTTTACCTGCCAGCTAATATTTTACACTGCATTAATAAATTTTCTGTTTGCTATCAGAATTGAATGGACAAATAAAATAAATTGCCCAATAGTATGAGTTTCCACATGGGTCTAACACTGTTCTATTATGTTATTCTACCAAGGGATTTAACCAGATTTGAATATAAAGGTGGCAAAATGAAAAATATATGAGCACTGTTTTGAAGTGTGTACTTCAACATTTTAATAGTATCTTCATTTTCCACATTAGAAATGAACGGTGTTAGGTGCTTTTTTTTTATTTTCCTCGTATTTTTGTTTTAGTGAAAGTTTCATGGAAAATGTGCTTTCTCTCTGAGGTATAAACAGTAGTTGTAAAACCCAGTAACTCATATACTGTATGATTGATTCATTTTTCTACTTTTTATGAGCAATACCAAAAATATAAATATTAAGAAATACATCATAGCCTTCCAATTGTAGACTGTATATCCCTTAATAACTAGCAGAAATACCCAATGCAAACATCTTTTTGCCTGTATTATTTCTCTATAGTTCTCAATTAATTTTTCTAAAAGCTCTGAAATTCTGCCAACTCCACACGTGCACGGAAGATAAAATGAAACAGCAATTAATCCAATCATCTTTGATTTAACATTAATGTAACTCAGTGTATTAGGCCTTGTTTTACATGCAACCATGTTGTTCCTACTACATTTCAGAGAGCCCCCAAATTAGCCAATTCGCAAATCATAATTGAACTAAAAAGGGTGAGGTTATTCTACTTAGTATGGTCCTTCTGAAACATCCCTGTCCAGCAAGGAAGGAAGGCATATTAGCAAGGCTGGCTTCACCAACCAGAAAAACTGAGTACGTGAGAGTCAACAGTGCAACGCGACCAGTGCTAATATCTTCTGCTGTGCATCAGCTGCCAAAAGACTAAAGCAGGAAATTGGGATGATAAGTACTTTCAGAGAATAAGCTCTGGACCCGGTAAGACCCTTATCTAGTAATACTTGTGTGGTCCCACTGAGCAAGGTAGGAATTGTGCTCGCAAGAAGAGTTAACCGCGTGGTCACATATTTGTAGCATGATGGAGCTGACTAGTTAGCATTCCTTTTTACTGCCCTATAAATACCAGCAGAAGTCAAAATGATTCATCTTATTGCAATAGTAAGTATGGAAATTAAGAACTATTAGCACTGTTAGACATCCGTTTAGCTCATCTGATTGGTATCAGAGTTATTCTGTGTTTAGTTCTTTGTATTGAATCATTGGTGACAGATATGTAATATTTCCTGAAGATATATCCCTTCATTGTACTCCTGCTCTGAACATGGTTTTGATTTTGTGGGAACACTTGGACTTAAAGATTGTCACTCAATCACATGGACACCAAGCAAAGTTCAATTGCAGTACAGCTTTCGTTAAGGATTCATTAATAGACACTTCACATAAAGTGCTACCACATTCTCTTTCATATTTTTTCTCTCCCTACCCCCCCTTTTTCTTTTTTTTTCCTTTTCTTTTTTTTTTTTTTTGCAGCTGAGAATAATTAACTGTTCTTTTGTGAGTGTCATTTGTTCTCAAGGAATTAAATGCCACCTTATTTCTCAGAACAAGAATTCAACTGTCATAATTATAGCTTCATTTCAGGAGAAAAAAAAAATCATAATTTATTACAGATTGTTCAGCATGTGAAATAGGTTTAAATGTCTTTGAAAGTAAATTGTGGCATGTCACGAAGGGCTTTTGCCATCACTGTAATTGATTTATAATTTTGCATTTAAAATTAACAACATTCATCCATTGTTCTTCTATTATATAAGGTTCTGGCAGGGAGTTTAGAGTTTTGTGTTCAGTTCTGGTCACCACGTTACTGTAATGATAATAATAAATTTATAATATTTTAAGAGATAAAAATGATATGAAGAAGTGAAGCCATCACCAGCATTAAAAATATGCTTCAGACTGAGAATAGTTTCAGAAAAAATGCAGTGTCCTAGGAAAAAATGAATAAGGAAATTTTGGTAACTCTAAAATAAAGACTGCTAAGTTTAATTTTAACTAAATATTACATTAAAGTCTACCTAAAAATAGGAGAGAAATTAAAATTAAGTTTGAAATAATTGAGTAATCTACTTCAACAGAGTTTCTACAGGTGAAACCATCGGTCCCTTTCCTTAATCTCTGAAAGCATCAACCCATACATGTAGAACTGAGCCTTATCCCTGTATTTCAAAAGTATCCTCTCATTCCAGAATAGTTTATTTTTTTCAGGGCATTGTTAGTGTTGTGGTACAGTAAAGCATCATAACTGCCCACCCATTTTTTTTGAAGTGGCTGTATTTCTCAGAATATGACATTGAACAATGTGATAATGTCATTGAAAAAAGACAAGACTGAGGTAATGGCATTGACCAGTGCTGCGGATACCCAAAGGAAAAAAAAAAAAAAAAAAAAAGCCACTAACTATGCATAGGAAATTAAAAAAAAAAAAAGCCTCAAGACTATATGCAGGATGAAAAATTGTATATAATGGTTTTCAAATATTGTCTGTGATCTGGTCTCAGCAGTTTTTTTTGTTTTTATTTGATTTCATTGATCTCATTGGGTATTACACATAATAACATTAGTGTGAATGAAAACAGAATTAACCCCATTAACTAATTATTCTACATACAGTTATGAGGTAGAGAAAGAAATTAATGAAGAAAGATGAGAAGACTGATTTTGTCAGTTTTGCCAGATAAACAACAGGAAACAGATTCCCAGTTGGCCATGTAGATTCCTCTTTTGGTCTCCATCCTTTAGACTGTCTAGCCTCCACAGAAGAAGACATACAGCGAATATAAATGTGAGAAGAAAAAAACTGCTTAATTTTCTCATTTCTTTAAAAAGAGGCAGAGAGCACCATCCTTCTCCACAGAGCCTGGACTTCATCACATCAGAAACTTTCTAAGATACCTCAGATAAGAGAAATCTGCCCACTCAAAAACTATTACTGCATTTTAAGGCTGACAAAATTAATCTATAGTCTAAATCTGTCCCACAAAAAACATCTAGAAATTTCTACCTTTTCTTTACTCTTTCTTTTTTCTGTGCCTAATTTAAGGAATCACATTTCATGCAGCTTTAAGTTTTTCAAAGAAGCAAACAACGATGAAATTACAGTGTTGTTGACATCATTTAAGTAATGTTTAAAAATGCTTGGTGGTTTTTGTTTTTTTGCAGATTAACTAAGCAAGTTTGAAATCTAATTGGGAAACAAAGAAGCTAAGACAGAGCTACGAGCGTGGCCCAGTTTTAGTAAACCTTAGTCTTAGCAGATGAGGTTGAGCATTTAAACCTGCAGGAGGCCATACAAAGGGAGCTGAGTCTAAAGGAGGCTGCGGCAGACGGAGGCACCTGGCATGTGCCAGCTGAAAGCACAGGTTACCCCCTTCCAGTGAAGAAGATGAATCTGAAGGGCGTCAGTCCTGCCTCCTCCTGTTTGATTTTGGGAAATTTACTTACTGAATATTTTGCTGATATAGACTATGATGGTCAATGACCCTTCCCCAGGCCTCCTTCTCCACATATGGGTGCAAAGACAGGTCACAATCTAGCAGATGGCCTGAAGGCCATGAGATGATAAGTGATCTCTATCATTTGAGATTGTGATACAATCTCTGAGGCCAAGGGCAAACCAAAGACCAAAGAAGGCAGGGGGAGGTAATCGTATTGGCTGTATCAAACATTTCCAAACTCTAAAATAAACAGAAGACGACAGTGCTGTCCTCATGCCTACTGGAGCCTAATACTGCTGGGAAATTCAAGGGCAGTTTACCCTGGTAAAATATTGTCATGTAATGTCGGCAAGGTCAGTGTCAGCTTGGATTACCTGCCATGCAAATGCCAGTCATGCATGTCCTGCTTGCCTTGGGCTAGTCTTACTCTGCTGTAACTTTTCAAAGATGTTTATGCCTACATCCTCAGTGGCTGACACGGGGCAGCCACAGAGCAGATTTCGTTGTGTAGCAGCTGATTTTAGTAGCTGGAGCATCAAATCTGTTTCATCACAAACTCTTTTTGCTCTTTTTGTAAAGCGCGTACAGCTTGTCTTCACACTCTAATCCAGTCATACAACAGTGTGCTTCTTCACACTGAAAACATGCAGTGAAAACGATGCTAGAGCTGAATAACCAATTCCCTTAAGAAGGGTGGCTCTCACTCCCGACTCTCCCCCAGCGTGTGTTTCTGGAAGTTGTGTTGTTTCTTGTCAGTGTGTGGAAGTTAAAGCGTTCATGGGGAGAAAGGGATTCTTTATTTAACATATTATTTCTGTGCTTCTACTGCTGCAGGACTGCCATAATGAACTGCTGCCTCCAGCAATCATCTTCCCTGCCTCCTACCTCTGCCTTCCCCCAGCGATGCCCTGGGGCACAGCAGCACAGCTAACAAAGCCCAGGTTACAAAACCTGCTCTGTTTGCCATGACTTCCCAGCCCCACTTCCTTAACCCTTTTTCATCCAGGGGACGCAATACACCCCACTCCAAGTCCTGAGCAAGAACATCAGCAAAAGCTGGGGGTGTCATAGAAAAATGAGTTGCTTGGGAGTTATTTCCAAGGTCAATGTGTATTTGCCATCAGTATTTCTGTGGTTTTGACAGTTTACCCGACACATGTTGACATCTCAAACTCAGAAGAGCCTAGGAAAGGCTGGGAATGGGAACGGGGATGGGGATGCTGCAGCTTCAGCATGGGGCAGGAATCACTGCTGGTGGCCAGGCTGCAGGGGAGAGAGAACATGGTCTGCAGCAATGGGCTGGGAGCAGTCTGACAGATGAGTCTGTCAGGTCCATGTCACCAGTGTCTGATGTGTAATATAAAAAATGGGGCAGATTTTCACTGGAAACACGCCAGAACAGGCAAGCTGAACATTTACACCCACCGAGCATTAGGAAGGGTGATACATCTGCTATGATCAGGACTAACGTTGCCACTGCACCCGAAATACCACATGCTTTCAAGTAGTCACAGCATTTTGAGGAAACCAAACCAGGTCAGATTTGAATCAATAACCCAAGAAAAACACTCTTTTTCTTCTTGCTGCCAGCTCCCAGAGTCATCTTGGTCCCTGTGATCACTTCTGGACTCCACTAATGCTATAAGGTTTTGCAGAGATTTATTTATGACATTCCACATTATAAAATCAACTACTGTGTAACATGAGGTGTATAATAGCAGTGTCCATATTTTATACCAGTTGTATGAGCCATATTCTTTTTTGTTATTTATTTATTTAAAAAAAAAAAAAAAAAGCAACTTGTCAGAAAGTGAAGGATTTCTTGCTACAGCTCCCCTTGGCTAGAGAGAAACCACAGTGTGATGGGGCATTGGTTTTGTAGTGAACTTATATTTAGATCACCATACAAAAATTCTTTTTATTTTGATCGATCTCAGGCAAGGGTTATAACCTCTTCCAGGTTATGCTTATCTTAATACTAAGAAGTGACTTTTTTTTTTTCATCTTCAGTAATACAGAATTACCGTCATTTGGAAGAACTGTTTAGGTTCCTTGACCAGAAGAGGCGTTTAACTGTGTCATGTGTGATGTATGGTGCATTTAATTGCTCAGTGCAGCTATTCGAAAAGCATTCAGAGGTAATCATTTAGCATTAATATCCTGGGGCAATTCAAGGTCACAGTACATTAAAGACTAATTCAGAGTAGTTCTAGAATGCATTTTTCATATACAGAGATACATAATTCTTTTATGATAAAAGTGACAGCATCATTGCAACATGATGAGGGGACAGAGATATTCTAAATATCAGCTACCAGTTTTATTGTAAAAGCACAAAAACAACCTTTTCATCACTACTCAACAACTACTAAGTTCCAATAAACTTGACAAGTCCAGGTAAGTGGTGATGAACAAATACACTTACATGAGCAATCATAAAATCTTGATTTAGAAGTATTTTTAACTCTGATTATCTGATTTTCCTGTTGTTATTTTTCCCCAAAGTCAATCTTCTGAATAGATTTTAGGGACAGACAGACCAGCACTGAACAACGCTAATGTGTCCACAGATAATTATGCAAGTGGTACTCCTATGTGAAAAAGAAAATAAAAGTACTCTTACCACAAAATAATTGATTTTATAATACAGAAAAGAGGAAAAGAGCATAAAAGATTGCACTGGAGTCACACAGTGAGTGCTCATAGTCTAGTTGACAGAGCAGACACCTTTCTGTCTTGGGGAGAGGAAATTCCCTTCAGTTATAAGCACACAACAAAGATATCACAAGTATCAAAGACACAGTCCGCATGCATCACAACATGATTAGGTGTAAAATTATTCACAGCCATCCTTGTAACACTCACGCTGTTACCCACATACTACACAAGAGCGATGTTGACAATGTACAAATCAGAACTCAGAAGGGAAGAAGAAAACAAACAAACAAGTACAAAAATAATGTTGTATTCTGCACAACACTACCCATCAACCATTTTCTGCCTTCTTAGCTTGCCATTAACACCTAGATGAGAAGCCACTCCGACTTCTTAGCATTTCAGAAAATTAGTCAGACATATGCTTTAATGCAGCAAGACCTCAGCTCAGGAGAAAAAAACTCAGCTGAGTTCAGGCAACGTACAGCTTATTTCTGCGTGGGTCGCATGAGCCTTCACTCTTACTGGGAGACTGCAGCTTGTGCTGCAAACTGGAACTGGACACTGGAACTAACCAGATCAAAGCTGAGCCGCACGGATCTATACCAGCTGCAGTCACTTTCACACTTCTGTTTTCCCACACAGATAGGAAACTTAAACTGAGGAACCAGCACTCTTTAGCTCTGGGGATGGCTATGCCTGAAACGCAATATATAAGCATCAAGAAGTGAGTATCGGACACCTGCTGGTGGCTGCCGAATTAAAGCACGGGCAGATTCGGAGGCTGCCACAGCTGCCTTGGTCATACATCAGAATTTCTGTTTCTGTTAAAAAGAAAAAGGTTGGTTGCAATGGAAACCGTGAGCAGAAACACTAGCATAAGTAACGGATCAAAAATGAAGTGCTGCTACACATCATAGGCTACTCTCTCACTCCTTTCTTTCATTTTTATGTAACCACTGAAGTTTCTAATACAGTAGACTCTTAAATCATTAGCATCTGAGCACAACAACCACTGAGACGAGCACGCAGCTGTACCAGAATCAGCATTACTGCCATCAGCTGCATCAGGGTGCACCTGTTTCATACTTTTAAGGCTTTCCCTTAACTTTATTCGTTTTTGATAAAAGTCATACTTCTAAAGAACCAAAGTGGCAGCCTCATAACAAGGAACAAGCCAGGAGGAGAGCATCTACAGGATACTACAGAGGCATGTCGAAGGTTCCTAAGTGATGGATATGATGGGAAAGTACTAGCTTTTTATAAATTAGCTCACGTAGCAACCTGATAATCATTCTTCCATTAAATACATTAGATGAAACTGAACATTTTAATGCAGATATCAAGGGAAATCACTGAACATAAGAATTCCTGGCATATCTAAAGCAGCAGCTTCTCTTTGGGAAAAATAAAATAAAATAAAAAAGTTTTAAAAAAAGATGGTTTTTTTGGAAACTTTAGCTAGGATAGCAGCAACAGTTTGAGTCCAGCTAAAGTACCTCAGATCTGATTAAAAATACATTAATATGTCCAAATAAACAAGAATTTCCTTTGCAGAACCATGAGGTCCAATACAGATAACTGAATAGCCGAAGTGCCACTGTTACAGTTCCCAGCCATCACCCAAACTTTATAGATGTCTACTATGAGCAGACCTTGATTCTACTTGTCTTTCTATGATGTCTTTTTTTGCGTAGTGCATAGCACTTTTCCAACTGCACAACAAAGTTCATAAGTAGAGAAAAGAATTGTGAAAGCAGTGAGTTTTAACCGCGTGTGGAAGAATATCCTAAAATCATCCTGAAATGATTTGCAAGCAACACTTTTCAGAAGATTATTTTTAAAATATCAGCATCTGTCATACTATATAAGTTCATTAGGTAGCAAACTGTACTGCAAAAAGTTATAGGACACTGCATTTTTCTGTGGGATCTTAATATTTCTCTAGAGATGAACATTAGTCTTTGAATATCAGTATCCAAAACACTTTTAGTAGAATTTTGTATAAGACTAGGGAACTGGTTTCATGAAAATATCTTGTTTGAAGTTCTGTGGCTTTTTGAAGTTGGGAAGAAAAATCAACATTTCAAGGAATCAAAGAGCAGAGGTGCTTTTCCTTACTAGCTCAAACATGGCTTCAGTTTCAAACACACACATTTCAGTAATAAAATTCAACTGTCTTTAGGTTTTGATTCAGTATTAATTTAGTTTAAGATTTTAAAAATAAAAATGTTGATAACATTGACATATTTTAACAATAAACTTTTCATGTAAAAGTTCTGATTTGTGCATTTAGAATATTATTGTGATCGAGGATATGTTTTTATTTTACTTCACTAGATTACCGAGTGTACTGTCTGATATAAGTGCACTCTGGAGGAGAAAGAAGGTGACTATTATCATATCTTTAATTATTTACATTCTTTTTGAGCATCTTCAAGTGTACTAAAGCTGTTTACCACCAAAAACTGAGACCCAGTCTTTGTCCTTGAGAGCTTATACCTGATTATAAAATAAAATTGAAAAGCCTAAGAAACAACTGGATATGAAAGGCAGTCAGGGTAGTAGTTAAAACCACAATGACACAAGTGGCTGTTTATGTTTTGACTTAACTTCACTATCTAGATGACCAGTCCTAAGTAGCTCAGCAGAAAAGATAAACAGCTGTCTAAGTATTTGCAGGACTTTTCAATCACTGAAATATTGAAACAGGCTTCAAATTAAATATATGCACAAATACTCGCCTGTTTTGAGAACTCCTTATGCAGGCCTATCTAGAAATGTGCTATATGCCTACTACACCACCACTGTTAATGTGTACAGAGACCTCATGTCCACAAAAAGAGCATTCCCATATGATTTGTTTACTAATAAACGGATTAACAAACATTTCTAAATGACTATTTATTTTGACTGTGTTAATTTTCAGTATCAAATCAGAAGAAGGTCACAAAGCCATCACATCAAGTAAAAAACTGGACCTGTCAAAAAAAAAAAAAAACAATCAGCACATGGAGTCACGAAATCTGGTCACACAAGGTAACGTGAGCTTTTAGACAGACTCCCTTGGAGCACCTGGAAGCTGACTGTCTCCTGGGTGGGGACACGAAGATTGCAGCACCTTAGGAAAAGCCCAGCAACAGCATTAGGTTTTCTCCATTCCTCTGTGTCACAAAAATAGCTTTGAGGCATGGAGCTTTGGGCTAAGACCCTGCATGTTTGCTTAAACTCCAGTTTATCCTACAAGTCTTCATGCTTGAGCCCAAGAAAAGCTCTCTTCCTAGACAACAGCTCTGCAAAGTCAGCTAGGGTCCCAGGCACGACTGAGTATCGTTGTGCTCAACTTGCTGAGGTTCAGTGATGTTTTCAGCTATTCTTGAGAACACCACTGGATGCTAAGCAACAATTGTACAGTATAATCAAAAATCCTGTTTTTCTGTTTCATAGTCCCATAACTAGAATAAATGTATGTTATTTTAAAATCTAGATGTTTAATAAAACAAATATGAAGAAAATGAAAATTTCACTGCAGACATCCTATTGCTAAAATAATTCATGTTTGAAATAACTAGTAGCTTAGTGATATGAAGAAACCATTCAGGAAATCAATGAAATAAAATAAAATAATAAAAAATAAAAATAAATAAATAAAATAAAATAAAATAAAATAAAATAAAATAAAATAAAATAATAAAAATCTTTAAAGAAAGAAAGGAGATCAAGTTTCAAATTTAGCCCTAATCATACTGTCATGGGAACATTTTTTAAATGCTTTGCAGGTTTTGCACCAAACATTTGATATTCCATTCAGGCAGCCTGTTCCCAGAAAACACTACATAGATAGTGCAGTGACCTTTTGCAGCACAAAGGCAATGAATTCAAACCCTGTTGTCTGCAGCTGGTGTTGCCATAGAGGACAAAATAGATAGGAATAGCTTGGGTATATGGCAATTTTCTTTGCATGTACATAGCTGCCTGCTTTCAAGCAACAACAGACTCCTGCCTTTGAGGGTTTGTAATTCCCTGCCAGACCTTTTCCAGTGGGTGACCTGAAGCAGACAGGGCAGAAAAGAGTGGAGGTGGAGCAGGCAGCAGAGCTGGGCACCGCTGGCAGCTCATCAGCATCATGGGCATGGTTGAAGCACTGTCCCGGGTGCTTCTTGGGGGCTCTGCAGGGAAAGCCAAGCCCATGCATCCCCAGCTGCTCTGCAGGTCTGAGCAGGAGGACGCAGCAGAGGACAAGGGGAAGAAGGACAGATCACCTCAGAAGGACCATGCAGTGCCTTGTGTACACGTATGGGTAGTTTTCATCCGCTTAATTTAATTACCTCGGTCCTTAGGTATAAATCCTTTCACTGGGATCCTGGTTTAACCAGAAGCTGAACCCACATGGTCAGGGGTGACGAACTGCATGCTAATGTGCTGTACCTCCAGTCCCCCCAGCTACGGTTTGCAAGAGGAGGAGATAACATTTTCTGTGTTAAAAAGCACACCCAGGAATTATATCACAAAGGAGAGATCAGAACAGCAAATTTAATGACTTAATATTGTACAATATAAAATCATTCCAGTTGAATAACTTTTAATTTATTATAATACATAGATGCCAATTATGCCTGATTTATTAAGAGAAGTTCAGCAGTGCCGAGGCCCTGTGTTTGAGGGGTTGCCATGGTACCAAGCTTTTACAAGGACATCTTAAGGATCATTAAAGTGTCAAGGTGATAAGTTTGACACTCAGTGGATTTAATGATGGATGATAATAATGTTACCTCTTCACATCACGAAACACTTAGGATTCAAGTTAGGTGGTATAAATTTTAAGCATTTTTTATTTTAGATATTTTTTTAAAAGTGGCCAGTGGAAGTTGACATTACTGAAATAATGCTAACCCAGACTACACTCTGCTCTCTTTGGTGCAAGTTCCATAACCTTAGGTTTTTTTTTAGTGATTTCAGGCTGTTACCATTCCTCAAAGCATCTCAGCCTGTGCCCTGCTTTTATCAGACCTCACAGGCTTACCCCTGACCAGAGACTCCCAGGCAGTGCGGGGAACAGTTTCTAGGCTGAACACTGCCAATCCAGCTCCCAGCAAGCCTTACAGAGCATTTGATGGCAAGAAGGGGAGGAGAAAAAAGGAGAATCTCTGCTGCGTGCTGTGAAAAAACCTGATGGCAATATGCTCTGCATCTAAGAAGAAACTCTCTCTCCCAGCTGTCAAGCACAACCAATTCATTTCACATTGGACATAGAACAACCTTAGGCTGGTAATGACTTTCAGTGACTTGCACAAACCCTATTCAAGCCATTAACTTGAACAGAAAAGACTCTGCAGGCTTCACTACAGCCCTGATCCCTGGAGATGCTCACACAAGAACCATGAGGACACGTTGGTTTAGGTGCTTTTCCTGCTCGGGTGTGGCCGGACACCCTCCAAGAGAGCTGCCACGGGGGTGGGAGGGCTCGGAGGTGAAGCCATGCACATCAGGTCCATCACCTCCCTGAGAGCTGCAGCTCCCACCCAACCTGCTTTGGTCCGGCAGCACTACATCCATGTGCTTTCATGTTTTAGCCTTCTGTAAATATTACCCACATAATGCCTTCTCTGAAAAGCAAATAAATAAACAAATAGTTAAGATGTCGTTCCTTACCTTGCAAGCTCGAAAGCGGTGGGACTGTGGGCTTCCCATCCGCGTGATGGCCATGTCGTCAGACTGGTGAGTCCCAGGGCACCGCTGCTGTTTTCAGCTCCTGGTTCTGCTCAGAGTTGCAGGCAGCATTGTGTTCTCAGTGCAATTCACCAATTTATCCTAACTACAGATTACAATCTGACTTCACAAGCTCTTTTAAGAGGAAATTTATTACACTGGCATTGTTTGCAACTCGCCCATTGGCCTGGTGTAAATAAAATATGGGGGATTACAGATCCAAACACCAAAGTTACCACTAGCAGCCAGCACTCATGCCGACTAAGCTGCACTTCTTTGCCAAGCATTGCTATGCCAGGCATTCCATGTCTAGTGTAAACACATTTGACAAGCATAATCACAGTTTAGCTCCAGTATCTTCTAGTAAAGCTATATTACTGACATGAGAATAATAGTCTAGGACAAGTACATAATGTTTTCCAGTCATTCTAAACAATTCTATGCACTCTTTGCTCCAGGAAAACACTTTTTCCTGTGCCAACACAGTCTCTCTTGCTTGACTTGGCCTGTATTTTTGGCATAGGTTCCAAGCCTTGACAACTTCCTCGGTGTCACTATTCATTTGGGACAAGTACTGGCCCTTCCTTGCATTTTTCAGTTCCTGAACAGCTTCTGTATATTCATGCAAATATATATATTTTTTTCTGTACCATTATAGGGAGGGACATCCTGGTACTTCAAGTCCTAGGGGTTCCTCTACTTGTGAAACAACAGACCGAAGCAAGGGATCTTGACCATCCTGTGCTGGTGACCTTTTATTTCTACAGAAATCATTCAGTCTCTGTCCAGACTTTGTATGGATTTGGCCATATGGATACACTTCGTATGGATAGACTGCTCTGGACCTGTTTCTACTTCAAGTGTTGGCAAGCAGTCCCAAGGGCATGCTATGCACTTCACACCCATCTATCTGCATTTTGCTTGGAGGTCAGAAAACTTCAGTGAAATAATAATAATTATTCTTTTATTACTATGTTTGTTGTTCACTTTGGCAAAGGTACTATGGTAAGTCAAGTTTTCCCCTAGACTGGCTTCACATAAAACCTCTCTCTTTGACCACGTGGAGTTTCAATGCTTGTTATATACTAGCTACGTTAGTGATTTTGACTATACTACCAAGTAACAGCAGTAAATCCTATTCACAGAAAAGGAGTGTTAATATTCATTCATAATTTATTTTTCCAAGGCACCTGCAACATATTGTTAACTGTTGAGTAAAGCACATTTCAATTTGCTGTTATCATACACTTATGTGGACTTTTCCCAACACAGATTATTACTACTGTGCAGTGTCCACACTTCTTAGGAGAAATCCATTTGAGCTGCGTATATTGCTTTACTGTGTTGTATGCTATGCTGTGACGTCCGCCCTTATAAATTCTTGAAAAGGGATGAAAACGTATTACTGCTCTTTTGCATCTTTCTCCATTTGTCAGAGATTATTCTGGTTTGGGTTAGCTGTAACTATATGCACAGCAGTTCCCTGGGCATTTTTGCTTGACTTAGTTTTTGAGTTTTGCAGGTCCTCATATATGAAGTCTTTTTAGCATCATTTAGCTTTATTCAAATGTACTTGGAAGGAGTATCTTCTTTTTTCAAAGCTTCATCCTGGAATGAGGTTTGTGTGCTCTTTTGCAAATTCAAATGTTACATCAAAATAAGATCTAGATATTGCACATTTTGACACTAATTGCAATTCCAGCCCTTTCTCTTACCAGAGAGTTACTCTTTCAAAGTTGCAAGATTGGTATTTGAGATTTCACATTATGGAGAATTTTATGACCAGTTTCATCATAAATTGGTCCTTCTGATTAAAACTTTTATTTCCTGTAATGCACTTTCACACAGCTTGCAGTATTCTTCAAATTTATAAACCGCAGCTTGAGGGTTAGCTTGCCGTACCTCAGTTATGGCTAAATAAACTAAATGACTAAATGACAAATGGCTAAACCAAGACAGTCCATTAGAACCAACCACCACCAAACCCAAAAGACACCTTCTGAACTGGTCTTTTCCTTCTTTACACCAGCTGATCAGCCCAGCAGAGTAAAGACCTTCTTCCATCTCCTTCCATTTTTCCAAAGAATCACTGTTTCAGAGTGGGTTCAATTTTATTATTTTTCAATTTAAGTTTGCTGGTGACGGTGTTAAAAACTCTCTGAAATAGGATGGTTAACAGGTACACACTTAGTCTGAATGCATCATTTCCAAACCTGCTTGATTTATAGAGCAATGACTTATCTAAAGAATTTTTCAGTTTTCTGTTAGTGCCCACAGAGCAAGAATTTTATTAGACACTGTGCTCCGGTATGTTTATTGAAAATGAAGGATTTTCATGCAGTTTAAAAATATACTTTCAGTAAAAATATGTAACTATCATCTTGGACACTGATCTCATTTGAAATTAAATTGGATTATTTGAAACAATGGCAGAAATTTTAATACTTTTGATTTTCCTGTATATTCTTCCTTTTGAAAATTATCTTTTTCTTGTCCAATAATTGTGCAGATGTGTGTGATGTTTCTGAAGAGCAGCAGGTCTTTTATAAAAGACACTTAACAAGTGTATTTCTTTTCCATTCACTTGAACACTTCTGCAACCTTTCATTGTTCTTTTCCACATACAGATGTTCAATTGAGTTTTTGACAGTTTTTCTCCCAAAGAGAACTTTAAAACAGGAGAGTAATTATGTCAAAAGCAATTCCTCTTTGCCCAATCACAGAACAGAAGTAATATCATGTGATTTATGACTCACAGTGGCCAAACACCCCAATTCAAAATTGCAATTACTCACAAGCTGCGATATAAATCATCTGGATAGACACTTTTCCAAAAATATGGATATTGAATAAATCAAAGGAAATCACAATCACCTGGTTAATGTTCACCAAACAGGGAGGGAGTCCAAATGTGTTGAATAAATTATTTGTTAAGAATTATTCAGTCACTTCTACTTATCACCATCTTTGCCAAAAGCCTCCAGGCTCTCAGAACTGTTAGATCAGTACTAAATGCATGTTTCATAGTGTAATGGCTGAAGCAGGAGTAATAAAAACATACTTACCACTGTCAAAATTAATCTGTTAATAGGAAAGTTTGAGGCAAGCATTCTGTAACTCATATCTGTGAGGAAACAGGTTCCCCATTTACAGAAAATGGAGCTGTTTTTTCTTAAGCAGCGAGCAGCCTATTGTGTGGGTAATTACAAGAAGGCCTATGTTGACCTGGCAATGAGGTAGTCGTATCTAAATACCTGAAGTGAAGGAGAAAAACAGAAATGAAAGCAGAGGCCCCATCTGCTAGACTATAATGATTGTGCTATTTGAAGGCAGAAAGGTTTGTCTGAAGCAGCTGGTTTCTCTCCAAGTGACCTTTTAGCATTTCTGCTTTTGCCGTCTGACAGATGTGTCAACTCAATAATTTCAAAAGCCCCTGAGTAAATAACCAATTGTGAGCAAGGATGACCCAAAGCAATGACAAAATGGGTGCACACAGCACATTACAGAACATAATACCTACTGAAAGAATGGGGAACATTATTGAAGAGGAAAAACATTTTACTCTTTATTTTTGAGTAAATGGTTTTCCTGCCCACAGATCAGTTGTTTTCGAGGAAAAAAGGAACTATGAAGTGAATGGAAGGGCACTGTGGTGTGTTTGCCCTTGGAGCACGTCTGTAAACTGGCTGCAGGACTCAGGTGGTGTCTCAGAGCTCAAAATGGACTTCAGCTCCCTCCTTCGGCCTACAGACGGGAAGAAGGACTGAAGGCCAAAGCTAATTGGGTTTGTGACTGATCGGGGGACTGCAGAGAGGTGACTGCAATCAGACAAGACCGGATCAAGTTTAAAGTTTCCAAAAGTGATGCATATGATGCTTTTAACTCCTGGCTGAGGGAAACGCCAAAGCAATCGGAGACCCCTGGACGTGCTCTGGTTTGATGATGCACCAGTTACTCTGCTAAGGGCCCACACCGTTGGCAAATGCTTCTCCTGCACTGTTATCAAGGGCCCTCCACACAGAATCAAGCCTGCTAAACTTTGTCATATATGATGTAGTTGCACTTCAAAGCTTGAAGAGCTTTAAAGGAGCTGTCAGCACAGGTAGCACTGTACCACTCCATGTTTCGCTGATGGAGTGCCATAGTACAAAGAAAAGAATAGACGTTAATCAATTCGTGCTGTAAGTTGGCAGGATCCCTTTGCTCACTCCTTATGATGTGGTGGCAAATGTTAGCCAAATACACCTTCTTTCTATACTCCCATTAATGAGTGGAAGTATCTTAAAAATTCCTTGGAGAGCAGAAGAAGGAGAGTGCTGAGAGTCGGGAGATCTGGACTGAACCATGATTCTGATACAGATTTGTCTCAAATTCTCCACTCCTTTTTCCTCATGTGTAAGATACAATGAATAAGATTTCCCATAACAGTGCTGTGAACTACAATCCATTAACTTCAATAATGAACTCTCTGCTCCTGGAAAGCAGTCTCTCGCAGAAGGGCAGAGGATTATTGAGTTTGCATGTGAGCTTTTTTAAATATTACATTTGACCTATATAAGTCAGACCTTAAGTTAAAAGTTTGATAGCCAGGAAGTTTGATAATGGTAACAATAAAATTATCTCTCAGGTATTACAAGTTCAGCCGAGCAGGTCCAGTGTGCCAAGCCTGTGAATAACTGCCATACAAAAATGTCACTGCAATCTCCATCAGAAGTTAGAAAAAAACATTATTATTAATTAAAATAGGTTTTCAACATAAAACCAGATATCTTTATTTATTTAAAAGAGATCTGAGGATATTTAAATATTGGTAACTGTTTTACTGGATTTTCTTAATGAAAAAATAAAAATGTTGCTAGTTGCAATTTGTAAAGGTGTTGATCACATCACAGAATCACAGAATGATTGAGGTTGGAAGGGACCTCTGAAGATCATCTAGTCCAACTCCCCTGCTGAGCAGGATCACCTAGAGCACACTGCACAGGATGGCATCCAGGCAGCTTTTGGATATCTCCAGAGAAGTAGACTCCACAACCTCTCTGGGCAACCTGTTCCAGTGCTCTGTCACCCTCACAGTAAAGCGCCCTCTTATATTCAACCAAAACTTCATGTGCTTAACATACATAATCCAAGAATATTATAATGAGTATGTTAGGAAAATAGATATAAACTTTTCTCAATTATCTGTATTGACATATATTCTCACTTAACAGAACTTTAAATACCATACCACATCAGACACAAGCAAGTGCAAGACTGGACTTACAGTTAAATTATGGCAAGCATATTAGTTATATTAGTTATATCAGTTATCTAATATTAGTTATATTAATTATACGTTAGTTATCTAATAGAAACTTCTTCAATATTTCAAAGGGTTTTTATCCCAGTTGTTTCCAATTTCATCACTGATTTGGCCATTGTTAGAGAAATGCAATAGTTGAAGTGCACCCAGCAGGAGCTGGCAGAGTGTTTTGGTTTCGGCAGTAGATGTTACCTTTAGGTTTCTTCAAAGTTTCAAGTTCTTTTAAAACAAGAAAAAGTTGTAGAATTTAAATTCCTCTTTACCAAAGATTGAGGCGCAGGCTAGATTTTACTCTGCTGTAGCAAGGCAAATTTCCCTAGTGTTTCTACAGACGTCATCTTTAATAATAGGAGAAAAACTCAGATTCCACATCCATGAATGTGTCAACATTTCACCTGATTTAGTGATTTAAGTACATCCCTGTTAATAGACAGATTGAGAGACCAAAAAGACAAAGGGAGGCATTAAAAAAATATTTTAATTAGAAAGGAATCAATCATACAAAGTTTAAAACTGGTAGATTTGAGGTCAGGATTAAATTTCCATATTGCTACAGTGTTACGACATATCCCTTTGTAAGAAATGTCTCTTTTTGGCAGCAAATTGGATGACTGTTCCACAAGGAGCACCACCACGTATGACCCAAACATTTAAATGTCCCTAAAAATAAAGAAAGCAGTTTATATATTCAGCTACCATGAGAAATAAACTGAGTGTATATGTTTGAACCCAAGGAGCCTGTCACCACTCCATTTAATGCGGTTTGCCAAATTTAAATCCTGGATGTGAGATCTATTGACCCCTTTGAAATTTATTGCCATCCCTTGATGAAATACCTCTTAGGAGATGGATTGTTTCTACTGGATTTACATGATGGCACGCCCTGGTCCTCGGCCCCCACCATCCTTCGGTTCTGTAGATGCTTTTTGCTTCTCCCTCCCTCCCCTCAGTGACTGCAGCAATCGCTCTCGATCACCCACAGGGCTGGGCCAGCAGGCTCCCAGTGAACTGTTGCCATGCGCATGTCTCCTCAATGGAGATACCACAAGTTCGATTATACATGTTTTGGCCCATACTGTCATATTAATTATTATCAGTGTACCTTCAGAGCCCAGTGAAGGTACTTTAACATTTTCCAACACATTAAAACAGCTGGCGGTGGCAGCAGCAGAAGCTTGTCACAACCAGGCATCCTACAGTCAGCGAGAAACTCAGGGGCTCCAAGTAACTTTTGTACTTACCTATTTTACTGTTCTCTAATTTGCTGTTATATTTAGAAAAGCACCACGTCTATCTCCATTAGGGCTTTACAAAGGTTCTTACGAAATCACATTATAAACTCGGGGTCAGCAACCACTGAGTCAAGTAATTTATCAAGTCATTACCCAGATGCAGTGCCTAACGTTAGCTGTCTTATGATGCAATTTGCAGCAGAAAAAAATAGTGGAACTCCCTCCATGAGGAACAAGGTGTGTTTAACACCACGCAATGTTAATTTTTCCAAGAATACCTTTTCGATCACGATCGTGTTAGATCAGAAGAGAACGAAGAGCAGTTACAATTTCTAAAATATCCCCTTTTTTTCAGAGTAGAAAAAATATTTTGACTCTGCTTTCGTGTTCTGCCTTACAACTGCTCTGGGGACTTTTTCCTATCCATTTTTTGCAGCACTCTGTTACGGTTGCTGGAAAACATTCTTTTTCTTCCTATCCATTTTGTTCTTTTCCATTTGGCAAACATTGATTTTTATTTCTTGCTTTTTGTTTTCTGCAAAGGTGAAATTAACACGGCTGTCTCCATTTAACAACTTCAGTTTATACAGCACCTTGTCAGAGCAAAATTATTTTGTTGGTTCAGTGGTGTGCATCCATAGGACCACCGTCTCTCTACAGGATGAGAGCAGTGCATGTACAGTAAAATATATATATTCTTTTTATTACAACTTATTACAGGAGAATTTCTCAGCAGACACTCAACTGATTGATTAAGTTGAACACTGATCTGCTGTATAAAAATCCTGTCGGCTTTAACAGGGAATCAGTGTTTCAAAATCTCCTCGGCTTAGTGTTAATGGTCAATACAGTACCTTGCAATTAAAATGTCTAGTTTCAAAATGTCTCTTTGATAAGATGTAGGATAATTCACCACAGTAAGTGGTTAAAATGCCTCAAACTGTAACTGGATTCAGCACACCAGAGTCCACCCCATTTCTCAGGGGTGCTGCTCAGGAGAGATCAAGTTCTGTACAAAAGGGGCCATCGCAGCTTACATGTCATACCTTACACACAGATTGGAGGTCTTTTGTGCTCTTAGTCAGTTCCATTAGAAGCAAAAGTAGTGACAATTCAGTCCTCGATGCACAGGGGAAATTGCACGTGGTTCCCTATGGACAAGGAGCTGTGGCTGGGATCAGGCTCTGGGAAGGAGCAGAGCTTGGACAGAGACTGCCTCCTGAGGAAAGTCTGGAGGATACAGCCAAAGCAATATCTGAGATTTTGGACCTTTCTGGCTTCAGCCAGAAGGTCTTCACCCTTTCTCAGTGGCAGCTGGCCAGGGTCTAGGGCAAGCAAAGTGAGCAGAGGGATGCAGGCCAACCTGTCGCTCAGGACCACCATCTCCAAGCTGGCCCTGGAAGAAGGACACCCCAAAGACTGACAGGTTTTTAGAGTTTTTCAAAGCTTTTTAGAGATCAGATAAGCATTGTCTCTGTTCTTCTGAAAAAATCAGTGCAAATGCAGCATAAGGAAGGAAACAGCTCCCAAGTCTCATCCCAGAGTCAATGTGCTCCGGAAACTAGACACATGGATTTTCAAGACAGTACGTCATCTGTAAGGCATCCTCAGATCCTTTGGGGTGAAAAGCTCTTTGGATACTATCACAGACCACCACATGAATAAGCACCTCAGAAGCCACTTTCCCTCACACACTTTTACCTCATCTGTCCAGCTTAGCTATTCCTAGGTCACCTAACATGATACCCAGGTGTTTCCTTGTATCAGTCTGAATTCAGTAGCTAGAATACGTGGAGATGTTTCTGTTACTGACTCACAGACATGAATGTACGGGATACAAAATCAGGGAGGTCATATATAACAGGCTTATCTTTAGAACATGTTCCTGCTGACACCTCAATAGGTCCATATCTCCCTAGCTTTGGGCTGCAGAGTGAGACCTTTTAAACATGACTCTCCCGACTGTACATTTCTTATTGGGTGAATTCTGTTTGTTGACAGGTGAAGAAGATAGGAACCAGACTGCTTGTTATATTTTTGGCCTCACATTGAATTTCAGTTCCTAAATAATACATAGATAACGTGGTGCACAGCAAGCTTCTATAACAGCCAGTCAGCATGGAAAGTGGGAAAGGAAGCAATATTGTCATCTAGCATTTTATCACATACTTGAATCCATCTGAAATGGTAACAACACCAGAAAAAAAGTATCTATTTTGTCCCCATTAAAATCTGAAGAGCATAGTCTTTACTTTAAATGGTAACCCATGTATTTTCTTATTCAAATGACAAAGAAAAAATGAAACCTGTGATAGACTACACAGACAGGCATGGGACTAGTGGGCAGCTTGTCTCTGACCTGCATGAGCTGATCTCATGAGCACGTGTGATTAATCTCAAAGGTCTGTGCACCCACAAATGGATGTATAAATGAAGGTGGAGATGTTGAGCTTACGCCTTGTGGATGTTTGCAACACAGTGCAAGCAAAAATTTCAGCATATTGAGTTATTTTACAATTTAGGTAAGAGTCTTGGTTGAGTGGATATATACAAGCTCAAACAAAGCCCAATTTTATTTCAAGGCCCTGTGAAGCTCAGTAGTAATAAACATTTGCTTACTAGTATGATTGGTGTTATACGAGCCAAAAATTGATAGATGATTCGATTAGATTACAATAAAGACCTGTGCCATATTCTCCACATTGAGTGATATGTAAACTGCAGAGTCAATTAGCATTTTTTTTCCCATCACTCTGACACAAGTACCCAGGTATTCATGTTACAATAAGTCATTTTCAAAAGCATGTTACCATTTAATTTCAAATTTATAAAATAAATGTTTCTCTGAATGAAAATTTAAGTGTTTATATTTCAAGTAAAAAAAAAAAACATTCGAGCAGGTTGACTGCTTTGCTTTTTTTTTCATTTCAACCTTCAACTAAACTAAATAGACTCATTTCATGAGACCATATTAGAGATTTAATACTAATTTTGCTTAAAATTTATCTAGTACTGATTTTAAGAATGATTGCATTTGTAATCAAAGAAGCATACTAGAATATCATTACAATAATAATAGCATTGTCAACTTACAAATTATAAATCTTACATGTATTTCATGCTCCCACATAGTATTTGGATGCATTAAGGAAAAATTAAAGTCCTGGAAATAGTTTCCTGCAACTTACTGAACTAAAAGCTGCTTAGACACAGACTTGCAGACTTAGAAATATTTTTGGTGTGGATAATTTTAAAGGCTCTCACTGTTTTAAAGCCTAATTTAAATCTAAAAAAAGACATCTGATTATGGCATTGTGTAAACCTGTGGGGAGTCTCTGGAGAATGGAGCTATGCACTGAGTAACACATGTGGACTTCCAGAGTTCATAAAGCAGTCGTAATTTTTCTACCAAATCATGCCCTTGTGGATTGCAGGATGCTATGGTCAAAATTATAGCATGAAACTTATACTTGAGTAATGTATATCTGTTTTTAATAAACATCTTTACACAAATGCAGTTGTGTAATGCTAAAAGCAGCACTATCAGCAGAGAGACAATGCATGCAATAATCCCACTAAAGATTTTCTGAAAGGAGAAAGGTTTCTAGAGAAAGGCAGCTAGTTTGAAAAAAAAAAAAAAAGGAAGAAAAAAAAAAGAAGAAAAAGAAGCCCTTCTATGAGTTGAAAAGGACAAGTGACTATAAAAATTGTAAGCAGTCAACCCCCAGCTGAGAAATAAAAATAGAATAAGGGCCATTAGGCCCAGAGATGTCATCTGTGTCCCTCCTCTATATGTCTGTGCAGGGGATGTGAGGCAAGGGAGAAATGCATTGAACTGGCTCACCTCCCTGCACAAAAGTATATTATGATATTATACCATCTGTTTTTCAGTCAATAGTGAGGCTTCTTCCTCCTCGGTGCCTTCTGACACTGGCTTATAAAATGGACATTGAATCAGTATTTTAGCTTAATTTTCATGACTAAGAGAGCAGAAAATACAGGAGTATGTAACTATTAAAGGAACAATAACAGCTGAAAGTAGTTGATACATTTGGTAGCTGAGTTTCAGGTCTTTTCATCATCCTCTTCTTGAAGCTTCCAGGCAGCTGGTCTACTTTCCAATGTTGCAAATGGTTCACCCATCACACTCAAATCACAAAATTGGGGCAGAAATAGGTTTGCATACACAAAATAGCGGTTCGGGGCTTCTGTATTTTTTTCCAGCCTGTGCCGTGTAGGCAGTAAAGGCTCACTGAATTTGAAAAAGAGAAGGTGGGAGTCAGGGTGCAGGACAGGAGCCCCCCACATAGGGCTGGTCCCAGCCAGGCTCTCCAGGAGCAGCCTTGCAGGGCGTTCCCTCACGAACACACGCTCATTCATTTCTGTCTGCTAAGCCTAACCACATTCCCTTCACTGTTTGTAACAGTTTTGTTCCCCTTGTAAATCTTTTCAGGATGTGTAAATGCAATGTTTAATATCATGCCTTGTAAAAGCTACGCTCTGAAAATGGACAGATGTTTCCAAGTAGGTAATGAGTAACATCTTTCTCCAGCTTTCCTGGCAGACGCAGCTGAAAACAAATACATATGCACACATAGGTTACACTCCTCTCAGAGAAATCCTGTTACCGGCAGTTTCCTTTCAGTGGCCAAGCTGGTCAAAGAAAATGATTTTCTCACACATTCAATATCTAAGTTTCTCCTTTAATTGGCTGAAACTCCATAACAATCCCCACTAAAAACACCACAAGCCACAACTAGCCTAATTCAATAGCCATTTCAGTCTGCAGAACAGGAAAAATTGATACAGTTTTCACCTTGCATGTTCTGTAATACAAATTAAAGTCATAGGAAGTCATTCCAGTCACAGGAATGAGTTAACAAGTATTCTTAAAAAGGGGGAAAAGAAACCTGAAGGTTGTTTATTTTTAAGTACAGAACAAGAAACATCAATACACTGTTCAAAACAATATTCTATCTCACACAAAAATCAGAAATCTACCTCACAGAAAAATAGAAAATAGAAGATCATTAAGAAAACTAGGACGAGATTCTTGTGCTAAATATGATAAAACGTTTAGAAAAAGAAATTGCAAAATACATTTTTGCAGCTTTAGCTATTCTGATATTATCAAAGGAGCTACTTTTACTAAATAAAAGATAATTAAAGGCAGCTAACCACATGCATTTTTGTATAATTTAATAAACACAAAACACAATGAAACCAACTTTGAAGTTAGATTTAAGAATGGCTTGTTTTAGATTTTAAGAATTAAGAAACGGTTTTCCTTTTTTTTTTAACTGTTACGATGTTAAGAACTCAGCAGATGAGGTGATCCTTTGTCATCTGAAGCAAAACTGTGAAAAACTCATAAAGGAAGTAGAGTAATTTTAAAAATCCCAACATAAAAAAGTGTTGTGCAGAACAACTGCAACCGTCTAGATCCACTGTGGTGCCCTTGGCAGGGACTCCAAGTGACAGCAGCTTTTATATTTGGGTGCTTGCTCTTGAGTGTTTGCCTTTTAGAAGGGGAGCAGCGACCCCATCAAAGGGCCTTTGGAAAGGAAGAAGGTGGTCAGCACATGTTCTGTGCACTTTGTGAGAATAAGCTGCTTTTAAGGTGGATAAAACATGACAAAGACCTCAAAACTGGCACAACCAAAATCACTATGAAAATCCTGACATACGTAGTTAGGGCTATCTAATACCCCCAGATTCCAAAAAAAAACTTCTCTGAACCTTGTCTGGCATTAAGAGTTACACATCAGAGTCAGAGGTGATTATCACCCAAGATTTCCTTTGCATGCACTTTATTAACAAGCAGTTTCCCTGTTTTCCCAACATATTGGACATGTTCAGCTTGTTCTATTCCACTGTGACTTCTTTTCAATGAAAACTTAAAACTACGGACATCAAATAACTTCTCCAAGATTTTTCTTCTGCTCAGGAAATTCCAGGACAGGTTTGAAATTCATAGGATTATTATTCAAAATTGCCTGACGAGCTAAGCACACTTTGTGCAAAGAGTTTATCCTCCGAGCTATTCCCTTTGGCTGTCTGTCTGTTAGCTGATAGGCGTGGTGCATGATTGTTCATGTCGGACCACGAGCTATCATTTCCAGATGTCCGACAAGCCTTTACGAACTGAAATCTAAGCGATGTCAAGATAGTCACAAAGACATTCCCAGCATGAGCCTTCACACAAACAAATGTGATGACTGGTGTACCTGGACCTGACAAGCTGAAAGCTAAAAAGGCAAAAAAAATCACCACTATGAGCCCAGGTAGAAAGCCTCTAATACAGGTTTGAAGCATTTCAGCAGAACAACTCTTTAGAATTACATCTTGAAGAATTCACACAGAACAACAGATAGCATCACTGCCTTGATGGAAGATATGAGAAGGTTTGAAAGGAATAAAGTTACTTCTGCAGATCTTTTGCCTCATCCTATGGCATTTAGCAGAGAATTATTTTCCTCTAATGGAAGGTTTAAAGAGCTCCATATAATTGATTCATTCCTATTTTTCTGTGGCAGTTTGGAGTTATTTCTAGACTATTCTTGGTTTCCTACCAGCCTCGCCTGACACTTGCCTAAGGGCCTTCCGCATTTGAAATTGACAATTAGAGAAACCTCTTTAAACTTTGGCTCGCTATCTTTATTTTTACACTCCTTTTACATTGCCATAACAGCAATCTGAAGTTTGCTTTAAGAAACCCACCTGGCATGATTTACTTCATTTCCCAAAGTAGGAAAAAGTTTGAACTTTCAGGAAACTATGCTAAATTTTAGGCTAACACGTAACCTCGCTCACCAACCATGTCCCTTAAAAGCCCAGCAGAACCCACATTGCTTAGCAAGACCCGGGGCAGATTTCCTAAACACATGGGTGGTGCAGCTGCTCCAGAGCCCACGTGGTCAGCTGTGTGCATGCATGTGCGTGTGTATCTAAAATGTTTCGTGGACCTGAAAAATACTACTGCTTGAATATAAAAACTCAAGTTGCCTCTAGCCCTGTTCAACTTTGTGCTCATGCTGCACATATGACCATACAAATAGCATTATTTTATATCATGATATTCCATGCTTTGTGCTATTCCAGACAACAGAATATGTAAAACTGAAATTTTATATTTTTTTCATCATCTCTTTACACCATTTTTAAAATATTTAAATATGAGGCAGGAAAGTTTGTCAATGCCTTGACAAACAAACTTTAGAAATAAAAAAATAATAATAAATAAAAACACTACTCCAATATATCAGTTGCTCTATTTAGTGTTTATGTGATTCCATTTCACCACGAGAAGAAAAATAAGGGCAGATAAGCTTGTGGTGCAGCCATAGACTTTGTGTGCACCAACTTCAGATAAGAGATAAGCGTTGACTGTAGAGAAGAGCAGATGCAAAGAGATGAGCCTGGCTGATGTAGCATTTTCAGTGTGGGTAGGCTACCTACTATGATTTTCTTTAGGCATCATGGCATATGTTAATTTTAAGCAAGGCATTGGAGCAGCTTTGTAAACTTGATGGGGAGTACTTTGTGAGCAGAAGAGACAGGTTGGGAAGGATGCATACATGTCTCTTGCTTGTAAGGGTGCAAGACTGAGCTGTTGACAATCTGCCAAAGCCCAAAGCCCTCCACAATGACACAGCAAGGAATATCAGCAGACAAAAACACTCTGCAATTTTATTTACCTCTAACGTAACAGATATAGATACAGCAAGGTAAAGCAATCAGTGTGATCGAGCACATTGAAGGCTGCTAGCTTGGATTCTGTTTATAGTGGCTCTCTAAGAGAAAGTAATGAACTTCCAGAAAAAGGTTTGACTGCTTTGGGGGTGACTGTGATTTAAAACTGGCAGTAAAAGAAAAAATAAGATAAGGAAGGTAGTGGTTAATTGACCTTTATTGTGCCTTCTGGTTCATTTAGAAATGGAAATTAAATTAACATGATAATTCAGTCCTACTGTGTTAAGACTGCTATAAACCCATTAAATTTTATGGCCATTGATTTAACATTTTTTTCTATTAACTGGGTTTAATTTTCAATATTGTCATGCAGGTTCTGAAAAGTGGTAACTGGGAAGAACCCGAGTGGAGGAACCACAGCAGCTGTGTTCCTGGAAAGCATGAGCCCAAACTCTCAGAGGCATACGCTAGTCTGGCACCCACCCTCTGCAAAGCCCAGGAAAGTACCCAGACATACATGGGCTAACATCATTTAAGTAAAAGTGAGCCTGCCTGGCATCAAAACCCCTGAATTTAGCATCAGTAAAATAAATTATTCACTATGCAGGAGGTATGGCACTGGCACATGTTGCCCTGCTCTGGATGCCCCATCCCTGGAGGTGCTCAAGGCCAGGCTGGATGGCGCTTTGGGCAACCTGGTCTGGTGGGAGGTGTCCCTGCCCATGGCAGGGGGCAGGAACTGGGTGGGCTTTAAGGTCCCTTCCAACCCAAACCATTCTATGATTCTGTGATAGTATGAAATTCATTATTTTGAAATGCTCTCTATGCTTATTCAGTACACTTCTTTCAAAAAAATTTGAAGCAGGGCTCACATTTGTTGTGTCATCCTGATTTTCCCTTCTGTCTTTCAGAGAAGAAAAGACAGCCCAATACTTTTTTAAAAAAAGAATAAACGTCATTTATTTCACAAGGCCTAATCTTGCAGCTACTTCTATATAGATACATGCTCATAGCTACCCAAAACCTGAATTTTTCTTACATCTCTCTATCTGATTATTTTATTTAAATCATTCTTACATGATATTTACTTGAATAATAAACAATGATGATTCCAAGTTTAAGGTAGAACTGGCTGGAAATCTTTTAGGAATTTCCATCCCACAAACCTATATGAGATGATTTAAAAAAAAAAAAAAAAAAAACACAACAATTTTAGGGAAGGTTTCTCAGGTTCATTAAGTGTCAGTGACAAGCCTGGAAATGTAACAGTAATCTTCCAAAGGTGTAGTTCAGGAAAAGGTAATGAATGTTACTGTATGCACATATATATGGGTATTTTCCCGTCTCAAAAAGCCACTGTGTAGAGTTGCCATATTTTTGCATAGTAATCTTTTCTGGGGATGACGATACTCTTATATTTTTCTCCCTGTGAAGTATGATTTAAGTGGAAGAAGAATGTCACTTTAATAATTTTCTTCCTGACTTACTACTTGTTTTCATATACATATTCTTCATTGAACACATGAAGCAAAATTCATAATGAGGTCATTCTGTTTACTGTATATTTTCCTATGGTGTAACAGTTACTCCTCACTAATTTCTCATTAAAAAGTGCTCACCTGCACACAAAAGGAACTTCAGTGATATAAAAGTGTATGGAAAATAAACTGGAACAATGCATTACCCACAATACATTACCCACAATACATTACCCACAAAATCCCACACCAGCAAAAGTGATACAAACCTGTTCTTCCTTTTTTTTTTCTTTTTTTTTTCCACTGGATGTAGAAGCATGCATTAAACTCCCCACATACTGACAATGTTCTGCTACACTTGGCTCTTTAACCTGCCAGAGCTGGCAACAAATAAGGGAATAAAACTGTTTCCTACTATTGCTGACAATAAATGCCTGTCTGTGTTAATTACGTTTTACATTGATGTCCATCATTCAGTTGACATTGCACAACATCTCTGCCCATACCAAGCTATGATAAGACAGAGGCTCCTGGAAGTAGCAGTGCTCTGGGACAGGCAATGGCCATCCTCGGTGCACAATCGCAGAGGGATGTGACATTTCCAGGGGTAACTGCACACATTTTGGTGTTGTTCTCAGGTATTATATCTTGCCTTGCTTCTGCGGCTTTGGGACAGAAATGCCATAAAGAATGCAGTCATGAGGTTAAATGACAAATAACAGTAAGGGAAAAAACAGGCATATTTTCGTATCTCCATAAGCAAAGCAGAAAAATAGACTTTTCACTGATGATACAAGCAAGATCTAGAGAAGCAGCAGTGAAGTTTTTCCAGTAAGGTGAACTACCAGAATATGATTTTGTGGAGGAGCAGAAAAGAAACAGATTACAGAATGGGTGAAAATTAAAAATGGACGAGCTTGGGAAGAAAGTATTGAATGGCATACCAGGACCTGATAGAATATGAATGGTTAAAACCTATGCAAGGAAATATGTGTGCATTATCTATTCACAGTTTACCTGAAAACTCACAGATGTACAAGGCTTGTTTAGTTCTACCAGACCTGCCTTCAAAAAGCTTTCAGTGTGGTAGTTTCTAATTAGATTCTAAATTGCCTGAAAAGGTGATTTAGAGTTGTTTGAGCCCTTTTTCCACTTTATTGGCACAGAATGCACATATATATATTCACTTAACCAAATTTTATACTTTCTATCACGTTTTCCTGTATATAATGTATGTGTATATACCATGATTCCAAAAAAAAAAAAAAAAGAGTTTTGTATGAGGGTCAGGCCAAATTAATGTGGTTTTGTCTTTTTGGTAACAAATTCGTCAGTCCCAGTCAAGCCTGTTTCACACTTAAGACCAATTTTACCGCTGTTAGTTCAAGGTCGCCTCGTCTTCCTGGCCCATGACTGCATAGCAGATAATGGTACCATCTCCAACAGAGTTTCGTTATTCCTGTTTGGGAGCAGCACCTTTTCTTTTCACCATCACAGTCAGAATAGGGAAAAACAGAACCAAGTTCAGGCAACTTTAGGCTATCCTGAACGGAAGGAGAATCCTCTATTTCCCTCTCAAAAAAAAATTAAAAATTAAAAATTAAAAATTAAAAATTAAAAATTAAAAATTAAACCAGAACACTGTTACCAAAGGATGGCTGAAATCTCAACTACCATTTTTTGTTTCCCATGAATAGGTGTCTTTTTGTTCCCACTGAGTCTAATGAGGCTACAACAAAGCTGCATGGAATGCCATGCACCCCCCTAACGCTGTTTCCTCAGGACAACACAGTGGTTAAGGGAAAGGCATGGGTGAGTCAAAGCCGGCTCTCCCACAGGAGGTGCCTGGAGGGAGAAGAGCCATAGAAGAGCAAAAGAAAGGGGAGAACAGAGGGTAGAAAGTCCCCGTATTTGTAAAATATTCAGGTCTTCCCAGATTTCCCCCTGCAGCACTGATGGAAGGAGGCAGGGAACGCTGCGAGGCAGAGGCTGGAGTGACACCAGTGCCCCTGCAAAAACACGGACAGGAAGGCAATCGTTCCCTTGCTCTGCTGCGGTGTACCTGCAGGCTGGAAAGAAAGGCTGCATGTCCTAACCTGCTTCATAAGGCCCGTGCATTACCTGATGTTAATGTGGGGACAAGAATTTGGTCCCTAAAATTGCATGCCTTTTACCAGCACCATGATATTTTATTGTTGTTACATCTTTGAGGAGTTTTTTTGTCCTTTTTTTTTTTTTTTGTGGGTTTAACTCAAACAATTAACTACAGAATGTGGTTCTTATTTGTGGTTTCATTCCAACATCTATTGCGAAACATTATAGTGACACCATTGCCTGTGTATCCCAATTATTGCTGCAGATGTACATCTGAACACAATCAGCTTATAAAACCCTGCTGTTCATCTGTCTAAAACCAAAGACCAGAAAACCAGCTCTAAAGTGTTTAAGATTTTTTTCATTAAAAAAAAAAAAAAAGGAATGTTAAGGGAGGGAGAGAAACCACTGAGACAGATTTGTTTTTAAATTCATTCCAGACTGGTGTCGCCCAAAAGCTGCTCCCAACAGCTCATAGCTATTCTGTAGCCTTGGTGAGAACAGTTGGTGGCCTCGGTCACATTTCTGGCATGGGGTTTTCCATGGTTTGCCTCTCTGTGACCAGCAGGAGGGTTAAGGAGAGCCTCAGTGTGAGGGCAGAGTGCCCAGAGCCCCAAGGCATCCTCCTCCACGTGTGCTGTGGGATGCACCTGGGGGTCTGCACCAACAGAGGTGGTGGGGAGATCTCCGCCACCCTGGGGAGATGGAGCTGCTCCCTGGTGGCAGATGGGCAGTGGGAAGAAGGGGACCCTGGGCTATAGGGGTGGGGGATACAGCTTTACATCACCTGGATACGGCCTGACACCTCCAGGTTGGGTTCCTGTGCATTTCCACCTGCATTACCCCATTGCATGGGCCTGCAGCGATGGCAGGAAGGCATGTGGTGCAATGAGTGGTTGAAAAGTGAATTAGTATTAAAATAGTAACAGGCAATTATTTTAATTAGCTCTTTTCGTGACTGAAATTTCATTGCAGACTCACACAACCAAATTATTTCAGTGGAAGCGCTGCTGCTTTATTTCATAAGGGAAATCTCAGGCAAAAATGTGGCAGTGGCACTGTGCTTCTCTCAAGTATTACAGATCAATACTCATCATTTTCCAAACTAAGGTTGATTAATATCCATGACATACTAACAGCAAAATAAGCCCAGTGCAATTAATCCTCCCTGCTCAACAGAAATAACCCATTAACCAAAGCAAAAGCACACAGTATGTCGACACTGACCAAAAGCTTAGCAGGGATAAAATCATTGAGCTTGGGTGTGAATCCGGCTCTTAAAAAAGGTCTTTGTATTTGGCCTTGGACTGACAAACAGAGAATCATAGGAGAACAAGTGTAAGGGTGCAGTCTCGTGACAAGAAGCGGCTTTTAGAGAAGAGAAGAGGTGTGGACAGGCACCCTGCCAAGCTCCGATGTGGCAGCATTGTGCAGGACAGCCGCTGCATGGGGTTCATGCCTGCTTTGAGGAGATGGATGCCTCCAGCTGAAACATCCCAGACAAACCCAGCATCACCGCCAGCTAGAGACCAACAGCTGAGATTACTGCACTACACAGATGCTAGTCCATGACAATAGCCCTATTAGTGATATTAAAGATGACACCTTTGCTGGTAGTAGTACTAGTGGAGAAAACATTAAAAAGTGGGATATTTTCACAGGGAAGGAACCGTGAAGAGCTGACCATGTCTTAAGTTTGAATGCATCAGGACTGAAGAATTTTTTTCTTATTTTGTCTATATTATGGTATGCAAGCTACTCTGGAGAAGAAAAAAAAAAAAAAAGATGCAACTTTTATACTATGACAAGCCATCACCACACAGACCATAAGCTCTTGACGACCATGATGTCTTTCTTTGTAGCTATGGGTTGCTAGACCAGAGAAGACACAAATAAAGAAGATTAAAGATTGCAGGCTCTGAGTTCTTGCTGTCTGGGTGCTGAGTCCTGTGCTGAGAAAGTGAAGGGCTCATGAGAACGAGCTTAAGGCTGACTTCAGAAGCGTGGTATTCAGCAACCCTCCCTTCCGCCGCCTGCCAAGACTGAATTTCACTCTTGGTGGAGGTAGCAATCAAAGGCAAAAAATGGGGAAAATATCAAGGTGAGGGAAATACTAATATCTCTAGGTACCAGAGTCAGTTTTATGGCTGCTACCTGAGCCAAACACAACCTCTGCACTAGCAATGTGAGGAGAGCCACAAGCAAGGAATTGCAGGAACCTAGTGCAAAGGTAACAAAAGCAGGAAAACTCCTTCCAAACCTGCAGGAGTCAGAGGGGATTTCATTTGCATTATATCTTTAAGATGATAAAAAGCTATTCTGAACAACGTTTTAATATGTTTGTCAAAGGAAAGCTACAAACTCAACAATAACATCCCAAATTTCTCACAGATGGAAAATGGGAATCAAAGCGTTTTACACAGAAATCTGTTGAAGTCAGGTTTTGTTTAGACAGTAATTCCTGCAAAGAATCAAACAACTTTCCCCTCCAGTTTTAACTTGGATTGAGCTCTAGATGTTGGAAGCCATCTGTCTTTGCAAATCCAATACAGACAGAAAACAGTCCTGACTGACTTGAACCAGAAATACACAGTTATTTCAGTCCTTGTCAAAGAAAAAGGTGTTGGGGTCCAATCCTCCCAAGGCTGTTTCAGCACAAAACGGCTGTGCCCTATTCAGACAGTTGTAAAAGCATGGCTGACAAAGCACAGATGGGGTTAAAATGTAAGGTTGAGTGGAAGTTATATTTTAATCATAACTTATCTATTAATGCTCAATAGGGTGTGCAGAGGAGCAAGGGAGGAGAGCTTTACCCTTGCTGAATCAGGGAGTGGTAGCAGGCAATGCGGACAAATCCTCAGCATCTCTCAGGAAGGGAAGCAGCTTCTGCTTTCACCAGGAGAAATGGTCTGTCTGTCTGTCTTCTCAGAAAGAAATGAGTCTGGGGGTGAACATGAATTGCCCTGACCCCACTGAAGAGTAATTGGTGTGTAACCTTACCCTTGCTTGACTTGAGTGTGATTTCAAGGCATCTAAAATAAGCAAAAAACACTGAACCTCTGAAGAGGTGTCCTAATTCACCAGCATCCTCCCCAGAGTATCCAGAGGGAAGCAGCACAGAGCCCCACAAAAACTGGCAATGAGGGGACAGCACCAAGGCACAAGTGTGCTCCGATGACCAGGGCTGACCCCAGAAGGCTCTTTGGCCTTCAGCAGGGTGTTAGGGAGTTGTTTAAACCCCAAAGGTCCCCAAGACACTGCTCACAATGAGACTGTTCATTAAAACCTGTATTTTCTTTAAAGGGAAAAAGAGTTTGACTTCATAAATAGTAGAACTCCATGTGAGTAGGAAATGAGCAAATGGTACAAGGAACAGAAGCCTCAAGATATGCAGTGGGTTGCACAGAGCAGGATAAAATTACTCAGTCAGGGGCAGAGCCAACAGACTGCACAGAAGAGCCTGGATGGAGGTGAGTGTTGTTCCATAATCCCTACGGCTGCTGGGACAGAAAGAAAAGACCTTGCTGAGGACATTGCAGTCTGATCCAAAGCAACCTAATAAACTTGTAAATAAGTTGGTCTCAGAACCATTGTCCTGAAAAAGATCAGCTGGGAACCCTTCATGTGTTAGGAAAAGCAAAACGAGTGATCAAATGCAGACAGACCCCAGCTCCTTTTTTTTATTCACCGAGTCAGTCTACTTCTGGAAAGAAATATACAAAAATATTCAAAAAATATTTCTTGTACAAGAAGCCTTTATTTTGGGCCATTAGAATGCTTTTTTTTTTTTTCTTTTTTTTTTTGAGGAACACCTCAGGTACAACAACCTAAGTTTAGGACAACTCTCAAGTTGTTTTTCCTCACTGTCCCACACTGATACTTATCAGAATGCACTCCACTGTTCAAGGCATACATCTCAAGAGGATGTCAAAACAAACACTTTCAGAGAACAAACAATGTCAACAAGGGAAGACCGTCCTCACTTTGTGACAGTACATCTGGCCATCTGGAAGAAAGACACAAAGAACTGGGTACCCTAACTACAGCTTCTCTGTCAAAAGACCCCTTCTCCCAGGGAGACCAACTGAATCAGCGGTGATTTGAGCCAGAAATAAGATAGCAGTGTTCAACAAACTCAAATATTTTAATTTAACCTATCTATCTACCTATATCCTTTTTTAATCTTTATTTTTCCATTGAAAATCATTTCTGACAAAACTTGCTGAATCAGGATACTGATTCTTTGGGATTTTGTGAAAGAAAACCCAAGAGGGAGAGGAAAGGGAGAGAGACAATATTTGCAGGGAGCTGCCAGATTTGCTGAAACCTCTGCTGGCTTCCCAAATGAGTCAGACCACAGAATACTGAATGAGCAAGATTTATGACTGGGAATTTGAGAAAGTTACCTGTGATACAAAATATGTTATGTGAATGAGATCTCTTCTGTTCTACTGACAGAAGTGCATAATGAGCCCAGCGCCTGGTCCCCTCTGCATTGCCTTTCTGTAGCTGCTCCGTTTGATTGACAGCAGAGCTGGAGCTAGGCAGCCACCGGGAAAACAAGGGCAGCATGCTCTCGAGAGCTGCCGAGCAGTCTTCTGTGTGAAACTTTCTTAAATTTAGGAAGCAGGAAAAAAAAATGAAGTAAAGCAAATATAAACTTTCCTCTTCCCCTTCCATCATTAAACTGATGTACACCCGCATACATACATGCATGCAGGAGCCTCAGAGTCTTTCAGGCACCTGGGAGGGCTGGAGCAAAGGTCACAAAGTACACATTTATTTACCCAGCATCTGCTGCAAGAAGTACAAAAAGGCTCCGTCGGCATTTGACACCATCACAGCTTGAAGAGCTATTAGGCCACTGTTTTTGTGGAGGTTTCCAAAATACACTGATGGACTAGAAACTGCCCCGGTATCACAAAAGGGCTGGTTAGTTGCTACAGAAGCCAGTCAAAGATTCTCCCCATCTAGGGTAATCCACAGGTGACATGAAAATGTCACAGCTTTACAGCACCCTGTCCAGCCCTCTGCAGCAAGCAGCATGGCTCTGGCCCATGCCATGCTGTGATCTTCATCACTCAAAGCAATTTCCAGCACTTGGCATAATAATTATGTCCAGCTTATAAATGGGGTTTTCAACAGTAGCCACAGGAATCAGACATGCACAAAATGCTCTGTCCCGCTTACACCACCGTCTGTGCCACCTGTAAGCCAGAGGCTGCAGAGGAGTGAAGCAGGGCACTGAGCTCAGACCTGCATGTGCAGGATGCAGAGGGTGGACTTGCTCCTGACTTCATACCAAGCAGAAACCAGTGGTTCCACAGATTTAAAACCCCATAATTATATTTATTTTCTTATATGTACAAAGGTTGAGAGAGTTGGGTTTGTTCAGCCTGGAGAAGAGAAGGCTCCAAGGAGACCTTATTGTGACCAGTACACGAAGGGAGCTTATCAGAGAGTTGGAGAAAGGCTTTTACTGGGGCCCATAGTGACAGGACAAGGGGCAAGAGTTTCCATCTGAAAGGGGTAGATTTAAACTGGATATAAGGAAGAAATGATTCATGATGGAGATGGTGAGACACTGGAACAGTTTGCCCAGAGGAGATCTGGATGCCCCATCATTGGGACTGTTCAAGGCCAGGCTGGATGGGGCTTTGGGCAACCTGGTCTGGTGGGAGGTGTCCCTGCCCATGGCAGGGGGCTGGAACTGGGTGGGCTTTAAGGTCCCTTCCAACCCAGACCATTCTTTGACCATAACCATTCTAGGAAGATGCAAAGGATGTGACAAGACACTGGACAGCCCTCTGACACCTTTCATCTTAACCTCAGCCACCTTTCCTTGGTGTGTACAAATATAAACATTTTTAGACACTCAAGTGTCAAGGCTACCACCTAGAAAACACCTAAATGTTTTATATAAGAATACAATTGATACAATTTCCCCCTTGAAATGCTATTTCTGTCACCAAGTTCTTGTTAAAAATGCTTAGCTAACGTCAGTGAAATAGACTTTTATAATGCAACATATATAATGACACCGTGTTTCTCTTTGGGCAAATGCAAATATTACCATGAACAAACACTAGCAATGCACAGATGTGAACGCTGCTGTGAACATAAATGCTGTCCCCTAAAAAAAAAAAAAAAAAAAAAACAAAAAAAAACATGAAATACCGTAACTTCATAAATCTCACAGCTTTATGCATTGCCGCCATCGGAAACAAAATAATGTATTGAAAGGTGCATTTTGAGGTGATCTCAGTAAGTCAGCCTAGCTCAGCTTTACTTCACCGTACGCCGATCTGGAACCCTGTACCTCTCACCTGAGTGTTAGGGCATGCGTTGCTGCCAGCATAACAAGGCGGGCAAAAAGGAGGAAACGTGTTTTAAGCACAAAGTGAGAAACGTCTTCCTGATTTATTAAATATTATGTGGCATCCAACATATTTTGCTACAAGAAATGTCGTGCACTGCTCTTTTTTTTTAAAAAAAAAAAAATCCGTAGTTTGTTTCTGTTGTTTCAGGAAAGTGTAAATACACCGTACCCTACTATTTTATGTTTTTAAAAGGTGACCTATACTTTCCATTTCAAATGCGGTTTCTTTAATGAAAATATTGTAATGTCAGTCCATGCAAAGCAAATGCATATTAATATGCGTTTACATCTGTCTCATATTAATATTCATGCCTGAATCCACATCCCTACACAAAGCCAATTTTCTGACCATCTGTGTGATGGCTGGTGGATGCAATGAATAAATTTTATTTGTGAGGGGAGTGATAAATCATGTATCTTCAGTTTTTCACCCACAATCTCTCCTCTTAGGTGCTAAAATGTTTTCATCATGGCTAAGAATTTTTAAGTAAACCAAGCTGATTAACCCCTTAGCAGATCATGTAGCTTCTTTTGCTAGGTGAAATCCCACAAATAATGTACAAGGTGGAGTTAGATGACTTCCTTTCCTTTCCTTTCCTTTCCTTTCCTTTCCTTTCCTTTCCTTTCCTTTCCTTTCCTTTCCTTTCCTTTCCTTTCCTTTCCTTTCCTTTCCTTTCCTTTCCTTTCCTTTCCTTTCCTTTCCTTTCCTTTCCTTTCCTTTCCTTTCCTTTCCTTTCCTTTCCTTTCCTTGCCTTGCCTTGCCTTGCCTTGCCTTGCCTTGCCTTGCCTTGCCTTGCCTTGCCTTGCCTTGCCTTGCCTTGCCTTGCCTTGCCTTGCCTTGCCTTGCCTTGCCTTGCCTTGCCTTGCCTTGCCTTGCCTTGCCTTGCCTTGCCTTGCCTTGCCTTGCCTTGCCTTGCCTTGCCTTGCCTTGCCTTGCCTTGCCTTGCCTTGCCTTGCCTTGCCTTGCCTTGCCTTGCCTTGCCTTGCCTTGCCTTGCTTTGCCTTGCCTTGCCTTGCCTTGCCTTGCCTTGCCTTGCCTTGCCTTGCCTTGCCTTGCCTTGCCTTGCCTTGCCTTGCCTTGCCTTGCCTTGCCTTGCCTTTCTTTGCCTTGCCTTGCCTCTACCACAATCAGTGTGATAGTGTAAGCCAAATGTCTCACAGTGATGCTGAGGAGTGCCTTAACTTGCAAGCAGCCTGACTGCTTGCAGCGGGTTTTTCTTTGGGCTTAAGTGTTATTTGATGTAAGATGACTATGACCTGAACTTTGGTAAAAACTGATTCACATGGCTTTACTAGTGCTAAGGCTGGCTGGGTAACTGACTGGGTACCAGCCACAAAAACTGATAGGAAAACACAGGCTTCGCATCAGCTGCAGAGCTTCCAGCGTATCCATTGACTTGAACTTTTCCTGCAAAACAAGTCTGCTACTAAATTCTTGTAGGATAAGTTTTGACCTCTGTCACACCGGTGTCCACCTGGAGTAACTCTGCCAATAGCGAAAGCAGATTTTATCAGAGAGTTATTCTCAGACAGGCCATAAAGTAAAAACAATCCAAGTCCCCAAAACAACCACTCAGACCAAGTACAACAACTTTCAGTTGTAGATTGCAGATACGGAAGACAAAAAATCTCAGCTAAGCTGTCATCCTAGGCAGCCATAAGCCTGGGCAGGTGATTAAAAGACGTGCTTTCCACCACTCTCTGTCCCTGATCACACTTTTAAAAAAAGCCTTTTGAACTCTGCTATCCCCCAGACCCCCAAGCACAGACACTTGCTGTCACTCAGAGGCATGAGGTCTGAGCAGACTCATTCCCACACCCTGCCTGAGCACTGCTGTAATTCAGAGAGGTAGTACCAGGGGCACCAAAACCTCCTCTCCATCAGGCCAACACCACACCAGCAGCACAGGCTCTGTCCCTGAAGGCACCAGCCCTGGGCGCATTCATACAAAAGCACATTGGGGTAAAAAGTGCCGGCACCAATCACCTTAGGCATGGTTAAAGCATTCACTTGAATAGCAAGGGCCTTGTGTTTGAATCCTTTTTTTCAGTATGCAGTCTTCAAACCATGGCTGTTACCACACCCCACACCAGGGGAATTCCCTGTCCTTCAGGATGCTGATCCTTTTCTGTTTTGTTTCTTGTTGTTTGAAGTAACTGCTCTGCAGGACACATGTGCATACACAAATTTCAAATTAAAACATTTTTCACCACTGCTAATTTCCTCTTACATCTGCAGCGAAGTCACTTCATTGTCACTTAACCAGAGTTATAACACGCTATTGGGCCTGGATACCAAATTCTCTGCTTGAAGTTTGACTTCACACATTTTTGTAAATACGGATTATGGAACCCACAAAGAGGGGAGAAATTATTCTTTCCGCCATCTAATGTAGGTCAAATCATGTCAGCAGCAAATAACCTACTTCTACCTTGACAATCCAGCCGTAGGTAGTTTGAACATTATTGTGCACTGAACTGGAATCTGAAAAAGGAATTGTGAATGAGCTTCACACTTCATCAGCATAATTGGCAAGAAATTACTTGTAGTTCAAATAAAAACATACAATTGCTAAAAAAGAAGCTCAAATAACACCACGGGAAATAAGCAAGGTAGTCAGTCAATCATCATTTCCAAGGACCCAGGTTTGTGAGGAAACCCTGGGTGAAAATATATTTACATCTAACGTCCTTTTGTCTTAGTAAATTGTGTTGTATTTACAGCCCTTCGTAATGGGAAGATAGGTCATTTCTGGAGACAGTCAAATCTAGAGATTTGAATGTTTGCTCCTTCATTCCTGCATGTGAGGCAAAGGCAGAACAAAGCAGGGGAGGGCTCCTTTCATCACCACCTTTCATCACCACCTTGCCACTCAGGACCAGTAGTGACCCTATTATGGGTGTCAAGTGCCCTGTGGGAAATGAGCTAAGTTTCACTCAAGTTCCCAGTGGACGGTGTCTCTATTACAGATACCAGTAGAAAAACTAATTGGTTTCCACGACTAATGAAATTCACACAGAAATATTAATTAAAACTGTACCCTTAGTTTTATGTTTAAATCATGTAAATAAATATTTTTAACATAAATATAAATATATTTAATATTTCATGGCACTGGTTTCCAATAGTTTCAAAGCATCAAAATCAAATGAATACATGCATCCTTTACCCACTTAGCATTTCAAAGCTGGTTTTCACTTCTTCTCTTATTACTTTCTTTGATTGCTCATCTCTGCTGAGATACATGTTAAAATCTCTTATTCACAAAAACAGCAAGGGTAGTAAGGCCCCAATGGTCACAGGGGCTACTCACATACCAGAAGAGATGCATGATTATAGATGCTTTGTTAGGTTGCAGCTTGAATCTTTACTGCTCCTTTTAAGATCTCGACTGGCCAGCATAAAGGCTGTGTGCCCACAAAGGGTGCAGAATGAGCCATCGGAGGGAGGGGAAAATAAACATGGTTTGCCTAGTTTTGTGTAGCTTTGTGTTTTGCGTTCTCCACCCAGCTCAACTAATGGGATGATCACAAAGAATTTTTAAAAGGCAGAAATCAATTCCGTAATCAGAGGGCTGCCCAAATCAAGCCTGAAGGGGAATTTTCAAAGTTCCTGCAAATCCACTGTAGTTGTGCTGAGAACAGATAAAAGCTGCAAAACCACAGTGGGACAAGGTCCCAGTAAAAACACACTGCCAGACTTCCCAGAGCTGCACTCAGCTCCAGATGCCCTGTTTTGGTTACAGCATCCTTATTTGTCTACATCCCCTACATAAAACAAGTAGCAGTACCCTCACATGTTCCAAGCCTCAAAAGACCATTTGCGTCCAAACATGAATAAAAGAATTATTCAGAAAACATGTCGAGGAATGCCAACACGAAGGTTTTTCTTCTCAAGCTTTGGGCAAAAGGAATATTCATGCCATTATCCTAAGACCTCTCAACAGTTCCAGCGCCTCTCTCAGTGAGACTAATTACACGAGGAACAGAGAAGCTGGTATTAGATCAGAAATTCAAGCCCAAGTCAGAGGGCTTGATGCCTTCATTCCTATTCCTCACAAAGACAGGGCTAAGCAGGCTGTAAGCCACATTTGGACTCCAAATACGCTGTTTGCATCTGGTTTGGTACTGAAGCACGCAGACATCCCCATGGAGGCCATGTGCTGAAGTTTCCACCGTAAGGAAAGGAGATCTGGTGCCTGCTGACCTCCTGCCGCCTGGCTGAGCCCTGCTTGGTCAGTGTGAGCTTCAGACCATGCGACACCACGTTCAGTGTCCTCTGGTACCAGCACCCAAAGTCCAGGCTGCAGCAACCGAGCTGGGTGCAGAACTGAAAAGGGAGTTTGCATTAGTAGCACAGTTACTCTCGGGGCAATTGAACTTATTTATAGTCTTTCTTCTCCTCAGCATCCTTGTGGGTTGTTACAGTCTCCCTGGAGAATGAATTTTAATTTTAAGAGCCTCCAGTGGATAACGTGAGAAGAAAATTCTTCCCACAGGAGCTGCTGCTCGTGCAGCAATAATATTCATCCTCAAGGCTGAAAAAGCTGACAAGGCGAGCTAGGTGCTCTGTTTCTCCACGGGCTGCCCATCACCCAGCTTCGCCGTCTCCTGTCCAGTGTGATCAGCATCTATGAGGCTGCCCTGAGGACTGGAACGACAGCTGAGGAGTTTAAGAGGCAGTAAACTGAGATAAACTGCTAATTTAGTTGACTTATTCCAAGCTATCTGTGTTGTGGGAAGGGGACTTTAAAGAGCAACTGGGAGTTTCTGGGTTCCTACCAAGCTGGTGCTGCATGAGTACACGGGATGATGACCTGATGAAGGGAAGATGAGTTGCAGGGGAAATCCTCACTGACTTACACAGGCTTTGGTTACAGTCTTTCCCATTGCTTCATGTGTTCAAACCCATAATAATTTCCTATAAGTCTCTAATACAGATGCATTGCCATGAAATTACAGCGTGACTTGGTTTAGGTTTAGGTTTGGGTTTGGGTTTGGGTTTCAGCTTAGGTTTGGGTTTAGGTCTGGGTTGGAAGGGATCTCTGGAGGTCATCTGGTCCAATCCCTAACTAGAGCTTAATAGAAATAGACCTTAACTGGAAGTTTTCTGGCAAAGCAGTTGAAAAACACTGTTTCAGCTACATAAGAACTTTTCATGGTTTATGAGGCTCAGCAAAACTCCTGTCAGCAAGTCGGTCTCTGCAGCAAGATATAACTTCTGGTCCATTTGAGAAAAAGGATGTTGTCTCTGAGCTTGTCACTGGTACAACTGGATTTGCACAAAACCCCAGCTTCCAGACCTGCTCTGCCTGACTCAGAAGACAAGCACTTAAAAGAGCCATAAAGCTGAATTTTTCATGCCCCAAGAGAGGCGCCTGGGACTGAGAGTCTCTGCTTGTCTCACTGAAGACGTTTGAACCTCTATAAAAAAGCTGAATACTCAGAAGTGTGAAATACCCCTTGAACCAGCATGGGAGCAGCAACCCTGTGGCCAAGGCTCTTGGCCAGGAGGCTGGCACCACAGGCAGACAAAGGTGGGTTTCTCCCAGCCAGGCTCTTTAACTTTCACAGGCACATACATATGTCTGCCTCACTTTTCCCAGAAAGGAAAAAAAAATGTTTTATTGCATCCAGAACAAAAAAGAAGGCTCCTTTCATCTGCAGAAGTCTCGCAGGCCATGGAAGACTACCAAGGAGTTGAAAGCCATGGGGTTCCCCTCTCACCTCCAGCACCATCAAGAGGTCCTGCCTCTTTTGACATGCTTGCGTCTTCTTCCGACTGTGGTCTTTTCATTTCTGTGCTTTTCCTTCTTGCCATCTGATGTTTCTTTTCTGCTGCAAGAAGCAATCCTGCCAGCTCCCTGGGCAGGCAGGGCTCCAACCCATTGAAGGGGAAAGGGGAGAACAAGCACCACCATCACAACTAGTTTACCACCAGCCACCTCTGCCACAGCTCTCTCCATCTACAAGACACAACACCTGAGCAGCACCCTCATCCACCCGGGATTAATTATTCTCTTTGGCCTTTGCTCATGATTTTCTTTCTGTCTCCCATCATTGCTGTTGTTTGTCACATAGGTGCAAGAAATCTGAAGGGTTTTCAGGAGCAGTGATATTAAAACATTGCTGCAATTTAGAAATGGTTGGTGCCAAAGTAAGACTGTTTCCAGCAGAAATAACACCACATAGGTTTGACCTTGCTCTTACTGCTAAGATAAGCAAATGTTCAGTTGATGTGGTTTTTGCAGTTGAGTAATAGATCATCTAAAACACAAAACGGTGATTCTGCCCCCCTACTCCACTCTGATGAGACCCCACCTGGAGTGCTACGTTCAGCTTTGCAGCCCCCAGCACAAATGTGGAGGGCTACGAGGATGCTCAGAGGGCTGGAGCACCTCTCCTACAAAGACAGACTGACGGAGCTGGGGTTGTTCAGCCTGGAGAAGAGAAGGCCCCGGGTAGACCTTACAGCGGCCTTCCAGTGCCTAAAGGGGGCCTGCAGGAAAGCTGGGGCGGGACTCTTTCTCTGGAGATGTAGGGATAGGACAAGGAGAAATGGCTTTAAACTAAAAGAGGGTAGGTTTAGATGGGATATTAGGAAGAAATTCTTTACTGTGAGGGTGGTGAGGCCCTGGCACAGGCTGCCCAGAGAAGCTGTGGATGCCCCATCCCTGGAGGTGCTCAAGGCCAGGCTGGATGGGGCTTTGGGCAACCTGGTCTGGGGGGAGGTGTCCCTGCCCATGGCAGGGGGCTTTAAGGTCCCTTCCAACCCAAACCATTCCATGACTCCATGGTGGGCTTTCGGAAAAAAGCAAAAGCTAAATGCTAAATAATTTCAATTTAGTTGGAGAAGGGAGTGAATATTATTAATGCTTTCCTGTCCATGCTCAAGTTTTTTTAACTAGGTTTCCTCCTTTGTTAGAGATCCAGATTTCTCAAAACTCTCATCTTGCTTCTGCCAGCTTTTCTTTCTTCCAACCTGTTATCAGTTTTCTCTTCTACCTCTTCACCACAGGGTGTCTGCTTGTGAGGACTCTGGGCCACCAGCCCAGTTTCTTTTACTGTCCCTAGTGCCATGTCTATTTTGAGACCAGTCAGAAGTTCTCAGATGGAAAGTTTCTCCAACAGAAAATGTAGAAAAACAGTTCTATGTAAATACAAAGACGTCAAGACTCTTTCAAAACTGTTTTAAATGTATGATGTTCACCTAACCTTTTAATAGAAGCAAATTTTCCAATTTTTTAATAAATATTTCTCTTCTTTCTCAATGTAACTCTTCAGAACTTCTCAGTGGGAAACACTCAGATTCCCTCTTTGTAATTCCAAAACAAACTTGGTGATTTTTCTATATCCTGAAATTTCAAGATGGCAAATAACCTTAACAAATCTGATCAACTAACCCTTACCCTCTTTACCATCAATCATGGTTCTACAAGACTAAACTGACACTTGTGTCCAGAGAGTTACATTTCACAAGGAATCATAAGTTCTTAAAACTTTAAAAGCATTTAAACGCAGTCAGATGCAGCTTTACATGAGAACTCTCAGCTGTTGAGCTCACTGTGGCTCCACTCACTCGCTGGACGAATGCCAATCTATGAACCAGTGGAAAATCTCACTTCTAACTATTGTACCTCCAAATGATCAAAGTCCCATCTGAATCACTGACATAAAGCCGGATCAGCAAAATAAAGCTGAATTTTTAATTCACAAATAGAAAGTCTGTGTTTTGAGAAAGGCCTGGTTGTTCTGACCAACAGCCTTAAAAGATGTTCTCTGTTCTAGATGTTCCTCATATAGAATCATAGAACCACAGAGTGGTTTGGGTTGGAAGGGACCTTAAAGCCCACCCAGTTCCAGCCCCCTGCCATGGGCAGGGACACCTCCCACCAGACCAGGTTGCCCAAAGCCCCATCCAGCCTGGCCTTGAGCACCTCCAGGGATGGGGCATCCACAGCTTCTCTGGGCAGCCTGTGCCAGGGCCTCACCACCCTCTGAGTAAATAATTTTTTCCTAATATCTAATTTAAATCTACCCTCTTTTAGTTTAAAACCATTACTCCTTGTCCTTGTTGCTAAATGACATTAATACGAATCAGTTCTAGAATCAGAACACTTTATTTTTATTAGTCATTATAAGTGATCTCTTCAGCACCCTGCTTCTGACAGATCTTGGGTCTTCAGTTAACACACACCAACACCTGTCTCACTAGCATTCAGCAGTAACATCCTGAATAATCTCAGGAACTCATTTATCATTAAAAAGTCACATCTGAAAATTGGCTGCCATATCATCTGGCATGTTGAAATAATTGTATTATACTTAACCCCTCAATAACTCAGCTACCTAAATCATTTCCAAATTATATCTTCCATTCTCCTAGGCTTTCATTATACTGACAAATATCTGTGTCACTACGTGAGCTACAAGTTCCTTGGAACAAGCGGTCTGCCTTGCAATGTTATTGCCAGCTGATGCCAGAAGCAGGATGAGTGATTTGTTTGCTTTGTGAGGCTGGCTTTCATTGTCGTGAATTCAACACTAACATCCTTCTAATCCCGTGTTTAAATCGACGGACACTAATGCACCCCTTTTTGGATCTCCTCACCAAAGTATCAAAGGCTTAGAAAAGCTAACAGTAATTTCTCCATCTGCAAGGCTCATGAAAAACTAAGGATTAAAATCTTAGGTTATGCATAGGTTGTAAATTATGTATTTCTCTGGACGTTGCTGTGAGTAATTCTGCTTCACTTGGTGTGCTATGATCCGCAGTCTGAAAAAGATTAAAGGATGAATTTCCTTCTTGATTAATTATTTCATGTTTTGTTCCTTTTTCTTATGTTTCTACTGTTTATGTACTAAAAATGTTTTATTCATGGATCCTTACATAATTGTCCATGACCATGCTACAGGATACAATCAAACGCTTCAAATATACATCTCATTTTATACTGTTTAGGATTACACATATATTAACTGTACTGTGTCCTTTCATTCTGCTGGTATGACATCAAAACAGCTAAGAGTTCACAAGTTCAAATTCTGCAGCATAAAAATCACTTTCATATTGTAAAATGTACAGATGCAGGACTAGGCTAGTTGCTCTAAAAGACTCTGTTTGGGTCTGAGTTTTTTCCTAGAGCTTTCTTGCTTTTCTTTCTTCCACATCCACTAAGGTAAAAGGTTTGGGGAGGGCAGAAGGAAATACCAGATATCTACATCAAAATGTTCAAGGGATCATAATATCTCACACTGGCAGCTTTTTTTTTTCATCACACTGCCGATTATGATCAGAATAAAAGTTATTTTTGTCTGGATAAGGATTTGCAGTGCAGTTGGAATGGCACAAGATTCTGCTAATGCACTCATGCAAATGTATAGTCATGGTGTACAATAAAACCTCTAATTAGCTCAGATATGACATCGCTCTCCATTCCAGTTTACTAGTAAAGTTAAGGGATGGTGCATGCTTGTTTTGAATACATTAAACACTCTGTTCTGATTAGATTCCATGCACATTTCACAGAGGAAAATACATCTGCTCCATCAGTGATATAAAATGGGTATTTCCTCAGGGGTGTGTAAAGTGTGTATAAATCTCTGCATCTGCCTGAGATTTGCATAGATGCTGGTACATAGGTCACTTGTGCACTTAGTTTTCTTTGTGATTTGGGAGTAATGCTGGTTAGCTCTCAGTGGTGTAATGAGATCATAGGCATTTTTTGCTTACATATGTAGAGCTTTATCCTGTTGTGCACAGGACTGTGTTTTGCATTCCTGTGCTAATCCAGTGTTTTTACACATTTAGAATAAAGAGCTAGCTTTGAATGGTTTGACTGGCCAGCATTTATGCACCCAGATTAGTTTCATTTTTCATGTTAAATTAATAAGCTGCATATTTTGCCCACTGAGCCATTGTAACAAGTTGGCTTGTTGAAAATATTCACAATAGCTCATGGAAAAGCACCCTTTTGTATAGCCCATTGTCTCGTATTAGCTCACTATTTTTTTTTTCCCAAGGAATTCCCCCTGCAGCAATCCCCACTGTAAGCCATTAGTTGAGCACATCTGCCCACTCTAATGACCACTCTAGTGTACACATACCTGACTGCCATCTAATTTAGACATCACCCATAGGACACTAATACTAATGTCTCCTGGGCCAGCTAAGTCCTGGATTATTGACTAGCTACAGTTATCACTTCATTTGGTCTTTGGAGGTGAATCAAGTGCACCTGAGGTCATAAATAGGTCAAATGATTATGCGGTTTGCAGAGGAACCAAAGATTTTTGTTACCCTAATAAGAACCAAAAATATATTTTATAATTTGTTTTGACAGAGAATCCAATTGCTTTGCCTTTATGCAGCGTCCCCTTTGTGTAGCTACAAAAATGCAGCCAATTAGGCATAACGTTCTTTTTCAGTATGAGCAGCAAGTTAAATAAATTGATGCCATTTAAAATTAACATGGAAAAAAAAAAGAAAGAAAATTGGTGGCACCAAATATCTGATAATCAATCTCTTATTTTATAAAGAAAAAAAAAAAAGGAAGAAATCAGGGCTGCTATTTCTAATTAAAATAGCAAATAGAGATGTGATAAACAATGGGGGTTATGATTGCTGTCTATAAATATGTTGGGGGGAGGTAAACACATGGAGAAGAAAGCTATTTAAGCTAAAGGGAAATGCTGGCATGAGAACAAATGGGTATAAATTGTTCGTGTATGTTTAAGGACGGATTTAGAAGGTTTTGAGCCTTTGGAGAAATAAGATCTTGAACAGCCTCCTAGCATTACAGAGAGACAAAAAAAAATCATCATTGATATAAATTGAAGCTTGATAAAGATATTGGATAACCTGTTTTCACCCACCGCATGCAGTAATCCAGTATTTACCTTTCTGTCCAAAACCTGTCCCAAAACTGTGAAAATTGTGTTTGGACATTGGGTAAAATTCAGATCTGTTGCAGAAAGCACACCCCAAGGGATGTTAGTGCCACTGCACATTTTTACACTGAAAGCAAATCCACTTTTCTCTAGCAAAGCAAGAAATCACCTCCTTCTGTACCCTGACAGACAAATGTGAGTTAATGCCAGCCCTGAACTTGGCCCACAGCGGCACAGATTCAAATGCTCCCACTTATAAAGGAAGCTGTCCAGTACAGCACCCTTTGGGGTAAATACTCAGTTGTAGCAAGTAAATGCAAGAGAATGGAGAATTCTGGGTTTTCCTCTTCTGTGGATATTTATACACGTATTAGTCTACATAAGACACACTCTACCCCAGAGGAAAAAAGGAGGTAGTAAGGAGTGCATTAGGATGCAGCCTGGATTTCAACAGCTGTAGATTTATGAGAGAAGATAAAACGTGGGCTTAAGAAACAATTTATTTGTGTACAAAAAGGGAGTGGCCAAGCACATGAACAAATCCGAGCTTTCATGTAAATCAGCAAATCTCCACAACAGCTGAGTGGGCTTGATCCTTCAGAGTCCTTACATCTCAAACCCCAATCGCTTTCCATGTTAAGTTTCGTGTTTCCAAGCCCTGCTTACAAAGGGATCCATGCAAAGATGTCTGCATTAAAAAATGTAAGTGGGTACCTTTTGACGAGGTAAAACATTAAAAAATGTAAGTGGTTATCTTTTGACAAGATAAAAGCACGGGAATTACTTTTGATAAGGAAGAATAAGGATACAAGAAAAATAATTGGTTTTGTTTGTTTGTTTGTTTGCTTGTTTCAGGGTAAGAAGCGCACACATGGTTTTCTTAATGAACTTGCTAAGAAAACTTGCATTGCAGAAAAAATGCTCCAAGGTGAAGTGTTTCCCTTTACAAGTGCACTACCGACACCTGATGCTACAAACTATTGTGCTGAACATTGTGTAAAACCCAGGGAAACGGTAGTCATGTCTACACCTTTCTTTGTTAGGTGCTTTTCATCACGTGAAGAGTCATCAGCAATCTGCCCCTCACCTGCCTTTGAAGCAGGCAAAAGTTGGCGGCTGCTGAAGCATCCACACGGGGCAGGATTAAGGAGGCAGCTGCCTGCTCCTCTGAGCCCTGGCAGAGCCAGATAAGATGCGTTGAGACACGCAGGAGCTGGTCCAAATGTGCAAACCTCTCCTCGTTCTCATCACACGCAGTGAGTACCACAATAAACGGGGAGCGCTGAGGCTTTAAAAGAATAAATAAATAAATATATAAATGAAAGGAAAGAAGAAGAGGGGTAATATTGTTACAAATAGCAGCCTCATCCCCAGAGTACCACTGAAGCTCAGAGAACTGTTGTTCTGGGAACAGCCCTGCCATTAGTACTAAAAATTAAGCAGTCTCACTAGATGTGGCTAACAGTTTTTAAACTGTCAGAGTGTTTCATATATAGTATCTCTGTTTCCCAATTCCATTTGCTCATTAACAAAGCCAGGAAAAAAAAAAAAAAAAAAAAACCTGCAGTAATTAGTTCTCCTTCAGCTCATTTTCTTTTTTCTTTTTTTTTTTTTTTTTTCCTTCTTAATTACACTGGCTCCCCTCCCCTGCATGTATACATCAAAAAATTTCCCTGGTTTGCGGGGAGCATGTATGCAAGCTCTGGCTGAAGGATCAGGACGGCTGGCTGCACAAGCACTAAGCAGTCATGCAGGCTTCAAGAACAGCACTCAGGATTGAAGCCAGCTCGTTGAACACAGAAACACTGATGATGACCCAGTGGTTCATGGAATCATAGAATCATTTAGGTTGGAAAAGACCTTCAAGATCATCAAGTCCAACCATCAACCTGACCTAAGGAGTCCCATCACTAAACCATGTCCCTTAGAGAATCACGAAATTGGAAAAGAAATGGCTCAGCATCCTCCTATCCATCCCTAACCATTCCCAGGGCTTTGCTCTTTGCTGGTACCCCAATTTCTCCCCTAGTTGCTGCTGCCACTACTCCTGGTCCCCATTCAGGGACTGTGGATGCTGGAGGAGAAGAGGGAGGTGGAGATGGTCAGACACGCAGCCCTGCCCGTGAGCCCAGCCATCTCCCACCTGGAGCCCTTTGGAAAAGCCACCAACCCTACAGCCACCCACCCTGCAACTACCTGGACGTTTATCCAGGGCTCGTGCATGGCCACAGCAGAGGATTTCAGTGATGTGTGCATGCACAGCGAGGCTGGGTGCTGAGCAGGACGGAAATCAGTGCTGCAGCCCAGGGTACACCCAAACCCCCATGCACAGCCCCTGCCTTCCTGCCCAGCTGCAGCAGCAGGTGTGCATCAGATGGTCACATGCTTGCCAGCACATTTTTTCACGTACAGACTCCAGGCTTGTTAACGCTTTTGTTAACACGGAGGTGAAATAAGGATAATGCCCCTTCATCAGTTTTCCCTGCTCTTACTTTCCTTTCTCATTCCTCAACCACAAAAAATGCTCGTTCTTCAAGTGCTACTTTGTCACTTGGTATTTCACAGGGGAAGAAAGAGAGAGGGAAAAAATTGTTATTATTTTACAATTACCTTTACAATAGGGTAAGCATGTGCAAGGTGAAAGGCTGAGCAGTGACAACAGCACAGCTGCAGCTGCTGCCTGCCTGCGCCTCACCTCCTCCGTTCAGCCTGTGCAAACACAGCTTGTTAGTTGCACTTTCAAAAACTTCCATGGAAATAATTATGGACAAAAAAATATATTTGCACTGCATAGCACTAGATCACAGACTCCCAGGGTGGCTGAGGCCGGCAGGGCCCTCTGGAGCCACCCGGTGCCACCCGTGCCCAAGCAGGGACACCCAGAGCAGGGTGCCCAGCACCACGTCCAGGCGGCTTCTGAAGGGCTCCAAGGAGGAGACCCCACAGCCTCTGGGCAGCCTGTGCCAGGGCTCCGTCACCCGCACAGCACAGAAGGGCTCCTGGTGCTCAGGGGGAGCCTCCTGGGGGCCAGTTTGTGCCCAGGGCCTCCTGTCCTGGCACTGGGCACCACTGAGCACAGCCTGGCTCCGTCCTCCCTGCACCCTCCCAATGTGATTTGACTCCATCAGCTTGAGAGGTTTGCTGGACTCACTGACACCAATGGTACCAGTGCTGGTCTCTCATTAACACATACATGATGTACACCTCATCTCTCACTGACAGAATAAATATAGACCATTAAAAAGCAGGCATATCCAGGACTTCTCAGATAAGTCTCTAGTCCAAAAAAAATGAACCAAGGAGATGATGCCTGCAGAGAAAAACCTTTGGCGCTATTTCATCATTAGTGTGTTTCTAGAGAGGGACAACAGTCTGCACTAATTGGGAAAATTACCTTAATGGGAGTGATGCCTGTACACTCAAAACTGGATTTCACACAACCTACATTCACAGAGGCCAGCCAGCCGTTGGACAGTTTTATGGCTGTTTAATTGATTGAGCCACATTTCTTCTGGTAACTAAATAAGGAATAGTCTCACATCACATTATTAATTCTCCAAGCTTCCTATTAATTTTTCTACTTTGCTATCCTGCAAGCACTCAGTCCTGCTCTCAACTCAATAAATCAATGCCTGGAGAGCAGACAAATTGCTGTTGGCTGTGCGGACATCCACAGCACTCGGGGACCATGTCAGAAGTGCTCTCTGGCATCTTTGTATGCAAGGGCATCCCTCTCCGTGTCAGTATGCACACGGGTGTGCCCGAAAGCATCCCCCCCTCCTGAGCAGATGCAAGGCAAAGCTTCTCTTCTCTCTCAAATCGCCAGTAGGAAAGTGCAGACAGAGCGATTTCAGCCCTTGCCTCTGGTTGTGCCACCTTTCCCTGCCCTTGCTCCTACCCACTGGGAAGGAGAAGAGGAAGACGAGAGGAGAGGACACGTAGGGAGCAAGAAGAAAGTGCTCCAAGCGTGCCTGGGGCCAAGGCTGAGCCCTCCGTCCCACCCCACGCCAGGGCACTCGCTGGTCATTCACTTCCACTTACAGTCACTGTGCATGTCTTCTGCTGCCCTGCCTTCGGGTCTGGCTGGCCAAGTCCTCAGTCTCTAGGCAAAATACATGACAGAAAGCATTAGAGTCCAATAGAAAAGCATCTTCAGTTTATTGCAGGACTTGCAAAAGTTTTTGCAGGAACAGTCATTGGACTGGAGGAAATGATCTCTCGGTATGGAAACTCTCAATTTGACATTGGTTTTGGAAATGCCTTTCTGGGAAAGTTACAGACCTGAGCTAAAAAAAAAAAAAAAAAAAAAAAAAAGCAGAACTTTCAATAAAAATGCATATTTCATTTTCTACTCTGCTAGTACACCAGTTTTATTTAAATAGGATCTTAAAATAATTTTGTTCCTTTGAAACACTAAGTTCATCTCAGTATAACAGTGCAAAATAATTTAAAGAAAAATTACAATACATATAATGATGCAATCTTTTAATATTATTAAATAGTTCAATCAGCAGAGAAAACTCAGTCTAAGATCCCAATATTATTAGATGCATAAATCTGCACCTGTCATGCACTAAGCTCCAGCTCTGTATGCAGAGTTCTACGTCATGAGGATTTTCTAATATCTGAAAATAACGCATATTTCTTTTAAAATTTTGCTATCAGAAGTGATTTTAAAATGGGCTACATTATGTTTTTCATTGCAGCTGAGAACAGAATCTAGCCAGTCCTCTAAGTTACCGTTTTCATCACTGACGGTTTTTCTAGCATGATTGTACTTGTCTGTTTTGCACATGTATTTTTCTCTCTTTGTTTACAAATTAAATTTGAATAACATAATTCTTGTGGTTTCTTCACCTTTTTGTATCCAAGCATAATCACTGATGGTATCAGCACTCCTCTGGAAGCAATATGTTTAGCCAAGGATAGGGGAGCAGAAAGATCATTTTGTTTTTCCCCACAAAACAAAAATATTTAAGAACAAGAGAAGATCACTCAGAACTAAATACAGGGATTCTTCCCATGGTGTCAGAGCTATGAAGTTCTCCAGTGGTGATTAATGAGATGCTGGTGCTTGTAATGATGGCAATGGATTAATGAACACCGAGAGAATAACAATTATTTAGGTGTATTTCTCAATCTGCACACACCACGCCTAATAAACAGTTAATCTAAGTGAGAATGCTTCAGGAGAAGTTGCCTTCCTACCCATAAGGATGCCAGCTGTCTTCACAGTATCTAACACATTTGTTCACTATCGTTGCGCCTTCACAATGAGATTTAAGCTTCTTCTGTCCCACCGAGCGGTGTCCTGAACTCATCTCTGCTCTTCACTTCACCTGCCTTTCTCAGCAATCCAGTCACAAGGTCCAAATAACCAGGACCTGGATCAGGTCCCATCCATAGGTGTTTTCCATCCAGCCTGTAGGTGTTTTCCTAGACAAGATGGGGGTGGAGGGTCAGAGAGCAAACACTGCCCAGACAGCAGAAATTCTCCCTCTGCAACTGCCAAAGCGTGATACTAAGATCTTTTACTTGTGTAAAGCCATTTGGCTTATCTGTTTCCATGTTTCCTACTGGGTCACATCATGTTTGGGAGCCAAAAGGCTTCCGTTGTGTCTAGATGTTGTGGTTTACAGCACAACTGGCTTTCAGGAGGATTCCTCCCTTTCTCGGAAACTGCTGTGTTGCCCCAAATGACGATGCCATCGATGCACTGCGGGTGTTCAGGAGGTTCCAGCGCGGACTGGACCAGCCAATGGCAAATGGTGGCACTGTGTTTGTACCCCTGGGGCAATCAATTCCAGGTGTATTGGTTGCCCCTCCAAGTAAAAGCAAACTGTGGCCTGCACTCTGCTGCTAAAGGGATGGAGAAAAATGCATTAGCAATACCAATTGTGGCGTACCACATAGCTGCCTTTGATTCCAGTTCGTACTGGGGGATAAAACACCTAAAACACCACTGTGTTATCAGCATTTCTCTCATCCTAAATCCAACACACAGCAACATACCAGATACTAGGAAGAAAATTAACTCTATCCCAGCCAAAGCCAGGACACTAGACTGTCCTAGAGCATGGTGACAGATAGAAAGGAAGATCTGTGTACAGAAACAGATCCACAAACTCCTAATTCTCTTGGTGATTTTGATAGTAACACCTTGTTTTATACTTAAGTTATTAGTAGGAAATAAATAAATATAAATGATGTTCCTGCGCTACAAAGTCACCCTTTTGGTTGTATTTAATTCAGCTGTTGCGGTTGCATTCCACCACAATGACTTCCAAGCAAGTCATTTTTTATTTGCTTGTTTATGGGCTGGAATTTAAAATGGTAGCACAAAGAGGAAAGCAAATTCCAGTTTCAGTAACAGAACTCTGAAATAAGCCAAGATTAGAATGTGACCTGTGCTTTTTATTTTTTGTTGCTCTAATGAAATGCTCTACTGAAACTTCATTCAAGCCTATTGAAGTAGAATTGCCACCTTTCCTTCACTTTGTTTTGCTTTTCCTCTTCCTAAGCCACAGCCACGATAATTCCATCTTCTAGCTGACATCTTAACAAAACACACCCCTGTCATTCCAAATGTATTTCCCAGTCCAAACATATGCTTCTAGTTTCAGTGATCTTACTAGCAATAGTCTGGAATCTGTATAAAACCCTGGTTGTAAAACATTTTTCCTCTTTGTTTTCCTTTTCGTGACAGGTAACGCTTAGAAAAGCTGGACAATCCTAACAAATTTTGATAGCCCAATCCCCCTCCTCTGTTAGTGCTTGAATATTGATCTTTTTACGGTCTTTCATCCATCCTTTCTATTCTGCACTTGAGCAAATTCAAGTGCTCAGCAATGCTTCCCAACAACCACACCGTAACGAATCCCATTTCCTTAATCAAAATCCTGCTTTTCTGTAACTTTTGGAAGTCTCTGAAGCCCTTCAAAAAGCCATAATGACATTTCATTTGCTTTATATTGCAGTAAAAATACACAAGCCACATCTTGAATTGTTCATCTTCCTCCCCCTATATTTTTTTCTCCTCCTGTTTAATTTCTGCTTCCTTCTCTGCTCTCTGAGTCAGATTGTACACTACTCAGATTATATCATCCGTCAAGTAGATCACACTTCATTTAATGAGGGAAAATGGTTGGTTATAGTATAGCAGCCAGTTGCTTGCTCCATCACCTCTCTTTTACATGCAACCCTTATCAGGACTCCTTGCATGCACCAGAGCCACCAATCTAAACTCTGGACTACCTGCAACAGCTAATGACAAAAAATCACTGGAGTCACTTGTTTGCTTTTCAGACTTAGGCAACAAGAAATGGGTCAATTCTGCATTGTTCCCATTAGTGGAAGTTAAGATCCGTCAACTAGCACTTTTTCTGATCTACAGTGCTAAAATCTCCCAGATTGTTAGCATGTGAGTTTTACCCCCCAAAAAAATAATAAGAATAATTAACAAAAAAAAGTGATACTGTGTTTAGCTTCATTCTTTTATCTCTGTCACTGACACACCATTACGCCACTCAGTAAACTCTCTTCTCCCTTTTTTCTTTCTTAGCAAGACAATTTTTAGCCCACCACCATCACACATCTATGTTTCTAACCAAATCTACTTACCTCTCCAGTCCAGTTATCTGTGAATTTTAATTTCTTAACAGTACTCCCAGAAAAAAATACACCACAGCAGTGTTCATAATTTTAAATATTTCTCCAATAATATCTTAAGCACAAGCAATATCTTAAAGCACAGGAGTCCCATGGGACTTACATTAAACTGCTGCTTGCACTGTGCAGATGCCTAGATCATTCAACACTTACTTTCCAATAAAACTACAGTCTTTTTCATTCCTGCCTTACTTGTTTTCTTTCTCAACCCTGTGATGCTTCTCTTCTGGTCCTTTATAGATGATGTATTTTTTATAACGTTTGCAAATATAGCCTTTGTGCTGTTGCTAAGCCTGTTTTTCAAAATCACCCTAATCTGCAGTTGATACCTGTTGGTTTTCACAAAAAAAAATAAATATATATATATATAGTCACTAAAAACTGTTTAAAGTCCCTGGCTTCAAAATTCAAAAACAAACAAACAAACAGCAACAAAACAGAAAAAAATATATATATAACATCTGTTTTCTTCCTCACTGTTACCTGAAAGACTGCAAATTTAAAAGTATATATTGATTTCACTCATACTTAATGCCTTGCAAGTTTTTCACAGGTTCCCTTCTACAGAAAAAAATCTACAGAACAGCACAATTTATTAACTTCTGTTTACTGATTCAGCAATAGCAGTAAGGGTTCAGATTCTTATTTGCTACACTGAAATAAATTAATAGATTTACTCTCAGTTACACCACTTTAGCACAAATCACAAAGCCTGACCTGAAGTATGTAGCATCTCAGGAGAATCTATAACACACCGAAAAAAAAAAAAAATCAAGATGAGCTGGCTTTCATCCAAGAGGGAAGCTAAGTGCCAAAAAAACAGGCAAAATTACCAGCATTAACATCTTTATAGCTTTTTATCTTCTCAGCTGTGCCCAGGATCTGCTGGGTATAGCTCAGGAAAGGCTGCTGCAAAGAAGTCAGGTTTGACCCCCTGATTCAGGATCTATTCCTACCCGACTCTTAGTTTTAGTTCTGCTAAAAGACTCTTAAGGCCACTCAAATTTTATATTTGCTGAGCATAAGACCTAAGGGAACATCTGCTAGTCAAGGACAACCCAGGCACAGCAGAGCCTCCTCTTTCACTGAGCCCCCATAACCCTGTCTGTGTAAGAGCGGGGATGTTGGCCTAAAACCAGAAATGCTGACACTACACCTCTAACACTAACTCCATCACAGGTGAGAGCCAGGCTCTCTGTGCTGCTGGGACAAAGCAAGGTGTCCAGACCTCACTGAATGAGCCTGCTCAAGCCTTTCTCTGTCAGTACAGGTTGTCTATCAAACGGGTCACAGAGGACAGCTGAAAGGAGAAATCGCTCTTAAGTGTTGTACAGACACGAGCTAGTGCAGTAACTTCCATGCTTTGGGATCCACAGTACACAGCCACACCTCAAAGCTTTCCATAGACAACAAGGGTGTCCACAGTTTTCACCATTCAACTCAGTCCCACATATCAGAAATACTAGCCATGGTCTGGAGTTCCTGAGCCACGGGGTAGGAAGAATCAGACTGATCATTTTTCATTATACCTGTTTGACCATGAAAATCAACAGTTGTGTTTCACTCAAGTAGATGTTAGAAGCAAAGAAGCCTGTGATAAGGCTAATTAGAAGCTAGTCTTGTCCAATTCCTCAGCAGAACAGGCTGGATGTCTCTAAAGCACAGCCACTACCGGCTATTACAGCAAGCAACACAACTTATCTGATATTATGTGAATCAAAATATTTATTGATATGTTTTAATTAGTTCTTTTTGATCCTGGAAAAAAAATGCTATTATACTTTTATCCTCCAGAAACTGTGTTCACAACTTCTGAAAACCTGCTGTTACTTCATCCTCAAACAGATATATTACTCCTAATATAATAAAACAAGTAGAGACTTTTGAAGACTCTGTAATGGTTTGAAAAATGAAATGTTAAATTTATCTGGTTTGAACTGGGATAGTCTCTTAATTTAAAGTTCCTAATGATACCATTAGATAAGTTAAGACCGTATACAAAGACCTATTATCACCTACTGTGTACATAGGATAAAATTGGCTTTCATATAAAAAGCAAAACTATCTACTTCAAATGGAAAAGTCCTGTCCTGTACGAGAAGCACAGCCTTCCTCCAGAAGTATGGGCAAAGGCAGAGAAGGGTTCCCCACAGTAGTCTACAAATATACTTTTAATTCATGTATATCATCGTGGCAATAGGGCTTGAGAAGCTAAACCAGTCTGTTTGCCAGCCAGTCCCTCATTTTTCCTGGACATCCCAGCAGGAGCCCTAATTAGACAACTCTGTTTGGCACAAGCCTGTGCAGGAAATGACATAAGATGATCTCATGTTTCATGGCTGTGTGACAATAATAGCTTTCAGTCATCCAGAATCTGGATTTGAGCAGATCTGCAAAGAAAGTTCCCCATACTCCCTAATTTTCTAAGGCATCTAGTGTCCCAGCTGATTTTAACATGGTATGTACTTTTACCACCTAAATTCAGCTTAACTCCTATTATGTTCAGTGGAAGAAAATAGGGTCTTCAGAAAGGTGATTCATGGCAGAAATTATTCCCAAGAAATACGTGCCCTTTGGAAACCCTGGCTGCAAAGCCAGAATCTTTTGCTCCAGTGGCAGCATAGAAATCAGTGGGGATGGATATGCACAGCTGAGTGCCGGGATCTGGCATCTCTTGAGAGCATCCTTCAGTGCTGCTGGAGACTACGTCGGGTTCCTCTTCTCACCCATAGCATTGCTACACTCGCTGCTGTGATTTCTGAGGAATAACACCTGGTCTACGTCAGTTTACAGAAAGAAGCATTTAGGCTTTGAATGCTATATTCCAGTCATAACTATTTCATAAAAGCTCTAACCAAAGGTAGACTACTGTACCTTTGTGACTTGGTGCCCTGTGTGGTTACACAGTGAAGTCAGCGGTGAAACTCTACATCCATTTAAGTCAATAAATTCCCCCTGCAGAGCAGACAGCCTCGCACTCGGTAAGCTTAGAAACAATGGTTCAGAGTTTATCCAGCCCCAAAATCCAAAATCTAGGGTTCAAGCGAGACACAGAAGTCACATACCCATTCCTGCTGCACACAATTCAATAAAATTACAGCAGAATTCATCTCTGCAAATATTTTTCCAGAGAACAACAGAAAATTTTTACAAGCAATTCCAAACCGTTTCATGCTTCAGCCATATAAATTTGAGGTAATTCAATTGAAATTCACAGATCTCCAGAGCTGTAAAATCTGTATCAGTAATCATAGCATCCAATTTATGCATTTTTTGGCATATCTACCAAGTTTTCTTTATGTATCTGACTAGACTTCTAGGTGTAATTTAATCAAGAGAATAAGCATTATTTGAATTTTTAGACTAAATGATTGCATGTCCTGGGAAATACTTCTGGCAGGTGCACTTCCATCTAAAACAGATTTAGCTGGGGCATCGTTGCTAAGATTGTTGGCACCTGGCTCTTTATTACATAACAGTCTAGCAAGAGTTATGGCAAAAGAGAGAATCACTTTTGGAGCAGATACATGCATGAGACTCTGGGTATGCGTAAACCCAACCTATCCAGCTGCATTCTAGGCATTAAAAAGTTATATATACCCACTGGAAGTGTACCACGGCTCTGGCAAAAGTTCAAGAATCTCTGAACTTATACAATCCCCAAAAGAATTGTTTAATAACCAGAGAGAAAAAAAAAATAAAAAGGTTAGCATATCAGTCATTTCTTGTTCTTATACAACGAGGTCTTTTTTAAGCAATAAACCTGAACTTTCACTATGAAAGCCCTAAATTACCTTTCAAAGAGAACACTTCCATAAAACCCATGCTGAAAAACCCATGGAAGAAATTGGTCAAAAAGACAAAATGGAAAGTTAGTGAGCTAAAGGAAAGAGAAAAACACACAGTGATGGATATAATATCAAAAGTATTCAAGAAGGGACAAAACCCAAGACTAAATTACAGACTGTAAAACTGATAGCAGAGAGGAAACAAAGAAGTGCAATTACTTTGTATACGCAACACTTTAACAAGTACTTCACCACTAAAAACTGTCCATTTCCAGTACATCGTTTGAAATGAATGTATTGTGTGCTGAAAACTCATGCCACTTTCTTCTTAATTTCACAAAAGTTTGTCGAGCTAATGCATTACAGGTTCTGAGATGACTTAAGCTGTTTTGACTATATTTTTGCACAGCCTTAAATGTTTATGAGAGCAGAATCAGCCCTTATTGCTAAATCTGAATAGTGGACACTTCACACCTGAGACAGAGACAGATGAATTTCACAAGATATGTCCACAACTGTACAAAGCCAAGTGCTATTTTGTGGCAAAAATCTGACCAATCTGTTACTCAAACATCCTGGGAATCTTGGGAGCCTGGCAATGGTCACCTACGAGGATGCATGTGGATTCACTTCCTTTAAACTCAAAGTGTTCACTGCTTCATTTTTTCTGATCTCCTTTTAACTTTACTTTCAGTTCTTTCTTTGAGGCTTACTTCAGCAGTTGCTTTTCCTCTCAGCTGATGCATTGTTTTCTCTATCTTTCCAAGGACATTTTCCCCAAATCTCTTGTTCTGTTCCCTGTGTTGGATAACAGCATGTCAACACCTCCTCTTGACTCTGCAAGAGAAAAATGCTCAACAAAAAGTTATTGTGATAACCATAGTCCATGTCAGCTTCCATCTGCTTGGCCCAAAGTGCCTTCCTTGAAAGACCTCTTGCAATAAATGAGACCATCACCCACAACAAGGCCTGCCATCTCATGTGTCTGTGCCACGTAAGGCTTACTGGGTAGTGGTTAGTGAAGTCAATACTTCATGGCCAAGACAAAGGCCTTGTCTTTGACTTAAGGAAGGAGGCACCTAGACAGCCTGGGGCCATGCAACTGGCTGTCCCTTTGGTATGCTGCTTGCCTCAACTAGTAGCAAGCCATTTTTAGATCAGTAGGTACACGTAATTAGTATATTATTATCATTATTAGCAGTGTTAATAACGCTGTAGTGAGAAGATACAATGATGTATTTAAGATTCCAGCACCTGTGTGGGACCACCAAAGAAAACTCCACCAGTGTTATTCTTCCTTTTTTTTTAATTAATTGAAGTATCTGCCACTGTGATATAGTTATCAAGATCATTCTGGCTTCTTCCATAGCATTTCTAATAGTTATTGAAAATCTGAATCTTCTAATATTTCTTTTACATGAGACAATTTCTTTTTAATTGCATTTGGGGTTACATTTTGATACAGGGTATAGTTTTTAATGAGTAATCAACACAAACGGTTTATAAAAAAAAAAAGAAAAAAAAAGCATGGCATCTAGTAACAGCTACATTGAAGTCAATAAACACAGTTTATTAACTATGAAATGTCATTAATTAAATTGTATTTACACATTGTTAACAATAGACGTATCCTTTTCATACTTAAGTTGACACTGTTTTTTTACTCCTCTGCAAACTGATCTCAAAATGATAAAACAGGCAATCACTTAGATCAGGACTTGATCCTGGATTAGGCAGAATGGTTTCCATCAAGTCTGTATTTGCTTTTCTTTACCAATAGCTGAATCCAACACAATCCTTCTGATCTCAGCGGGGAGAACTTGATTATCTCCATCTCAGCGCTTCTACTGCAAGTGTTGTATGCAACCAGGAAGAAGGGAATATTTTGTTGTTGTTGCTGCTGTTTTATAATTCTAATACTTTCAGTAACACTTGATCTTTTCATTTGTCTGTTTCCAGACTTGCAACCCATCTCCTAACAACCACTGTTCCAGTACTATGGCTTGGCTATTGCTCAGTTAGGAATATCTAGAGGTTTTGTACAACACTGCAGCCTCCAACTAAATTAGGAATGGCTTCAGCATTCACACTACTGACTTGCCTGAGTTTCCCAGTCCCTGTTCCTCTCAATGCTATAGAAGACAACTCAGGATCAGCCAGACTTCATATATGAAGCAGCTGTGAAGCCAAGCTAAATATCCTGTACCTAGGGTAGACAGAAAAGATGCGTTATGTATCCTGAGCATTGACCATCGGACAAGACTGTTCCGGATTTTAATTTTGTATTTCCGATTTTTTATTTTTTTAAGATATAGGCTTCACACCTTGGCAAATATGTGCCATTCTTTTATTATATAATTACATGTATTTTACTGAAGTATGCATTGTTCTCTGGCTCCTTTGTCAAAAAGTGTTTTTAACTGAGAACTATTACTTTTCCCTCTAAACTTGTCACAGGTATGGAAGTTTAGGCAGGTGTGTGCTATACCCAGTGCTATACACCTACCAGCAACCAGAGGAAATGCTGAAACCACAAATTCAAAAGTGTTTTCTCATACTGAAACAAAGGCAGAGATACTGTGAGGTTTATATTTTTCTTAGTCCCAGCCAGGCTCCATTTCTTTTTTCTGCTAAACAGAAGTCAAATCTTCAGCTTCATTAATATAATTTCCATGCATTTAAATGTGAAAATTTGAACTTTTTTTTCCAAGTCATTCTTCCCCTTTTGACTTAACCTGGTAGTTCTGGCCTAATTGATATTTCTAAGAGGTCCTGTCCTCTGAGGCCTCAGCATGGTTTGTTGTTTTTTTTTTTTTTGATTTGCTTTGTTTTGTTTTATTTGTTTGATTTTTTTTCCTTTGGTTCTCTGTTACTCAGCTTCCAATATTTCATTCTACCAGGTGCAACAAGCATGCTACTTTATCCATCTTTTGAACATTTGCTTCTAATGTACGCCTGGCTACCTGGTGGTGTGTAGCTGACACTGTCTTTAACATGCCTTGAATCCATCTGTCTGTTTGGCCATATGGTTGTAATTTATTTGGCAGCCGCCCTCCTAATCACAAATGGAGCAACCTCAAGTCTCTTCTATTCCACAGGATGCAGCAGTTCCTTACTGCAGCATTAGGATTACTTGGAGATTTTCATCTCAGGCTTTCCCTTGCTGCTTTACCTCTCAGAGTGGTCTTCAGCACTCAGTAGTCCTCCCTGGGGATGTCCAGCAATGCGGAGCCTTCGCTGAAACCCTGGCGCCAGATGCAATCATTTATAATTCCTCCTGCAACATACAGACCCGAGTCATAGCCAGTTTCCTTCAGAGAAACATCTGTGCTATCAGTGCCCTACCAGCTGTGCTGGCTCTCTTGATTTAAGTTGGAAATATTTCTGTCAATTGGTGAAACTATCCTAAGATGATCCTTGTTTCCTCACACAGTCTGCGACAAGAAGGATCCATTTCACACCTGTTTCATAGTCCAGAAATCTTACACTCAATTTATTACTTTTGTATCTGGACTGCTGGTATATAAGTTATACACTTCCTAACGCACATCTCTACATCTTTTATCCTAGACCATCATACTCTACTCTGTAAATTCATCAAGGTTTTGTTTATTACTGAATTTCTCTGAAAATGAACTCTGTCAACCTGTTCTATCTGTGTTCAGGCACAGTCCAGCTTTTACACAGGTCTATAGACTTGTGGTACCCTATCACTTTCCATCTCAAACTTTCTCCTTCTTGCACTAAATCTTTAAGAGAGGGTTAGGTCTGGTGCTTGCAACACTATCTTGCTTAAGTTCTCTGTCCTTCCTGCTTGAGGTGATGGATCATGCTAAGGACTTCTTGGCCTTGCATGCTGAAGCTAACAGAGGTGTACTCCCTGCTGACTGCATGCCCTTCCAGACCAAGCACTGGTTCTGCACCACACAATCTGAAGCAGGATGGATGCTGGCACTGGCTGATCCAGTGGTATGTCTTTTAATGCTGCCACCTGTCAGACAGAGCATACAAAGACAGCAATTTTCTCGTGATTGTTTTGTTAGTACTTACACTCACCGCCACATATGTCACGTGAGGTGCTCCCTCTCCACAGAAATTTGCCCCACCCACAAACCAACCAATGTGCCCTCTGCTTTTTGCCCTGCCACTTTAACAGTGCCATCCAAAAAGGGTGACTTCTGTGGTTTTGGTTTGGGTAGGAAGCACTCATAGTCTTCCACTGCTTTTTCTTCATCCATTACCAAATCAAAGACTGCTGAGACAGATCCTGACTTCCTATTGTGACCCCTTTGATCAGGAGAGCAAGTGCCCACTTGGTTAGCCTGGTGTTTGATACACGACCCTTATGAGCCTTTCCTTACAACTGGCGCGTAACCAGGTATGCCTCAGGCTCCTGACATGCCATAGATGATCAGATGGGAGAGATACACATTTGAAACATGAATTGCTAACTTCCAGTTATTTCCAATATCTTTTATGATAGCGTAAGAGGAGATAACTGTTTCAATTTCAAAACAAAGTTATCTTAGCACTTGCACCTTTCTTACATTCAGAGAAGGAAGCTGCAATCCTTCAAACCTCTAGTCGTGAAAGGTTATCTGTCTCAGTTCACTTAACCTTCAAGCCCACCCAAAAATGCCAAATCTGTTGCCAAAGTGATAAACGTCAGTAGTGGGCAGTCAACAGCTGAGATAAAAAAGTCTGTCCTCTAACAGACGAGCTTTACTGGAACATATACAACTAAGCAGAGCTGAGCAATGATATGTAGTCTCTGTTAATAAAATCTCAGCAGTCTGTTGGCCAGATGTCCTGTGAGTCTTGAGAATCTGGAGATGGTCTACAGCAGAGATCATGTAGACTCGGCTCCTTTAAGTTCAAAGCATTCAAAAGTTCAAAGCTTTCACAAGTTCTCTGTTCTGGTCACCTTTTATATTTTTTTTCCAGTTCTTTGTTTAAAGCTGGTAATGCCTCTGCTTACCTCCGAAGTCACTTTTCCTCCCTCAACTGTTGCATTCCTTTCTTTATCTTTCCAAGGAGGCTTTTCTTGGCTTTCTTTATCTCCTTCTGTTTTGTTTATGGATTCTTAGATAACACAATGGCACCAGCTACTCTTCTTCAAGAGCAGAGGGGGAGGAAGGTTCAACCATAAATTACTTATGCTAGCTGTTGCTTATGCTGGCTACATGATACTTGGCTTATAGCCTACTGACTTAAAATAAATCATAAACTAATATAAATTTAGCTTTTAATTGTTTAAGTCTAGTCACACTAGCTCATTACTAGTAATTCTTGATCTTCCGGTACTTTAACATATATCAATAGCTTCAAAATCCAAGCAAATTAGGGCTATGAATTCCATTTATCTGTTTTTCTATTGACTGAAAGGATTCTTACACTACAGGATTTTCCATTACATAATCATTGTTCATGTTCTGTCATATCATGTCATCTGCTTTATAACTATTTGTAGATAACTTTGAACAGCTTATCTAATGTAAGTTTTGCTGACTTTCCTAGGATCATCCCCAGATTTGCTACCATTCTCTTCCTTTGTGTGGTGGTTTTAATCAGTGGTAGTTTCAGTCAGAGATATACATCAGTGTTGGATGATCTAACCAATATCCTAATTATTGGGTCTATTTGGAATTCTTGAATTCCACAGTCCTGGATTTTTTTTTTACATCTTCTTTAGAAAAATTCTTCCCTGACACTTTTCCATCTTCATCTGGCATGAGTAAGATCAATGTAGTGAACTCCTTGACGTCTTCTGAAAGGAGGACCTATACAAAGAAATTATTCAGTTTTTTTGGCAGCCTGTTCATCCATCTCGAATGTTTGCTTAATTCTTTGATAGCTGGTAAAAGTGACACCACTTCCTTTACACATTTGCTGTTCCTAATATACTTTAAGGTTTCTTGTTTATGTTAATGCCTCTGAATAGTGACTCACCATACTTCATTTAATTAGGAAAAGAATGTGAGGTTGTAAGTAGCATGTACTCTAGACAACACAAAGAAGCAATTCAAATATGTAAACACATGTTCAAACACATGAAGAACAAGAACATGACTGGGAACAGCTGGCATGGATTTACCACTGGCAATTTCTGCCTGACTAAAGTGATAGCTTTGTATGATGAAAAGATCGGCACAGTTTACAAGGAGAAAGCATCAGGATGTTTTATATGTTGACTTTAGCAAGACCTTTGCCATGGTCTTCTATGGTATCCATATGTCCAAACTGGTGAGAAATGGACTAGATATGGAGATGTTAAGGAGGATGGAAAACTGTCTGGACTGCCAGGCTCAAAGAGTTAGTTATCAGTGGCACAAAGTCCAGCCAGAAGCCAGTTACTAGTGGCATCCCTCCGGGCTCAATACTGGGGCCAATACTGTTTGATGTACTTATTAGATACCTAGAAAGCTCTCTCAGTAAACTCACAGATGATATTAAACTGAGTGGAGCAGCTGATACGCTGAGGTAGAGCTGCTATGCAGACAAACTTCAACAGGTTTGAGAAAAGGGCTGGCAGAAATCTAATGAAGTTCAAAGAAGCCAAATGCCAAATCTTCCAACAGAGATGTAATAATCCCATGCAATAGTACAAACTGACAGTCAGATGGAAAAAGCAGTTTTGTCAAAAAGGACTGGGGTTGGTGTCCTTGTGATCAGTGAGTTTAACACCATCAGCAGTATGCTCTCTCAGCAAAGAAAGCCAACACATACCAGTCTGTTTTAGCAGGAGTGCAGCCAGCAGGCTGAGGCAAGTGGTTCATCCTCCCTTTGGTACTAGTGAGATCACATCTCAAGGACTGTGTCCCGTAGGGGTTCCCCAGTACAAGAAAGTCATGGACATACTGCAGCAAGGCCACTGAAGAGCCACCAAGACACTTGGGGGCTGGAGCTTAAGACAAAAGAGGAGACCAAGAAACCTGGGTTTGTTCTACCCAGAGAAAAGAAGGATCAGGGGGCATTAAAATTAGCAAATCAATTGACTAACATGAAGAAGGGACAAAAGATGTCCAAGTAAAATAAATAAGTAGTTTTCTCAGCAGTGGACCTAAGGATCCCCTACTGATTTATACTGAAATGGGAAAACCTTCTGTGGGAATTCTTTGATCTCTATTATAGACTTTATTTATATATATATTATATATATATATTATATATTTATTTATATATATTATATTTATATATATATTATATTATATCTATTATAGCCTTTTCTTTGGTGAAGTCCTGAAGAGATTTTCTTTCCTCTATAAGGATTTCTATTTTTCACACAAAGTATAAGAACACAGTGACTATAAGACTTCTATCCCTTTATGAAATTTGGCAGAAATTGGTCACTAGATTCAAAAATTAGTCGGGCAAAAAACATTAAGGCACTAAGGCATATATATTCATATGCCTTCACAAACGTAACACAGAGGGGCTCACACACACATATATGCCTGTTACCATGTCTCATTTCCTTAAGCAAGCAAGATAAAAATACCTTCACAGAAATACACAAAAGAAGCCCAATGAGTAATACCCAACCTCAGCACTTTCATTAGAGAAGATGATTTTTAACAAACCAATAATTTAGGAGCAATTATTAATATTTCATATGAGCAGACTACCCACCGCCTACTAACAGAGACTGCCCACTATACTATACTATAAAACTCCAGGAAACAACAAGAAGAAAAGCAAGGTAAATCACCACCTTTTATTTATGCTATTCATACTCTTCCAATTATGAAAATCCATTTAAGGGATGACGATCCCAGCAGGATTACAAAGGGTCCGTGTCAGCACTTCCAGCTGTTCCAGCTCTCCCCAACAAACACATGCAGTCACTGCTCTCAGTTATTCAACATTCATTACAATCTCCCCCACTTCCAACTCCCCACCTAGCTGGAGAGGACTCCAGGCAGTAATATCCTCCTCTGCCCCCATGACCTAGGACAATATGGGATAGGCCACAGTACCACCTGTGCCTGCTATCAAACTCATACTTCTAGCTGTGCCCATGAGGCAAGCATTAAAAATAGCTGGCAACACTGACAGCTCGAAGTCAAAAATTCATGGGAGGCTCTTTAAGCTGCTTGGCTGTGTTTTCACTCGGTAATTTCCAGTCCTTTCTGTGCCTGTGCAATTAAAGAGCCCATCATGCCCAGCCACCAACAGATCTTCCCCACTGCCTCCACGCTGCCCTGATCTTTTTGTCACTGGAACCTTGGGATCATCCACCTGAGTCAGAGGAGACTGTGGGTGGTGATATCCATACAAACCAGACCTACTGCTGGCACCGGGCTGAAAGGTTAGCTTCAGTGTGTAAAATGAAAAAGCTGGAGGTCCTGAAGCATGTTTCAGCAGTGAAACTTACACTGATATAAAAAATGATATGGTTGACTCACTGCAAATCTCTATTGTGAACACTGTCATTGCCACTTAAACTTAGCTTACATCTTCTCTGTACCGATATCTATCAATCCAACTCGATTTTTAGTCAATATAAAAGGATATCGACAGATAAATTTTCACAGATTTATCTAACACCATGACTTAAAATTGGCTTTGTTAAACGCATGTAGGTTTTGAGGGTAGAAAAGACATAAATTGCTGGAATGATCTTTCTGACTGCCAGAGTAGAAAAATTATATATTCTAAAAGAATACTAATCATCTAAAAGAATTCTAAAATTATTCTAAGTGAAAATTATCATCTCTTTGGGAGATGAAAGTTATAAAGGAAAGCTTCATTAAAATGCATAATTAGGTACAGGAAATACAAAAGACTGATCATAAAGCAGCACAAACTAAAGCCCTGAACTACCAGCAGTATTCCTGAAGGATTAGCCCAGAGTCTTAAAAAGGTGATTTGGATTAGATCAAGAGATTCTAATCTAGTGAAGAAAATGAGTAAAATTCAGGCTGCATCTATGCCAATGGGAGATGGGTAACTGAAGTGTTGTAAGAAATTTATCCTACATGTATAATATATAGTGAAATTGGCATATTGGCATTCAGGATGAAAGCTGTACATATGCAACTTTAACTTACACTTACCTGCTTTTCTATAATGTCATAGCATGAAGTGTGTTCTTCCTCCAACCTTCCCCTGATCTACCAGCTGCCTTGAATTCAAGTCACCACCAAAAGTTCATTTCCATTTATTTTTCCTTTTAGAAGTCTAGGGCAAGAAATGTAATGAAAAGAAACTGAACTGATGTATTTCTACCTGGGTGTGTAGCCATGTTACCACGTTATTATCCTTCTTTCTTCTGACGCATGCCCTTTTATCTAGCTTTCTAGCATATGATGGACATTTGTGTCATTGTGAATGCAGCTCCTAGGACAAGGACACGTTCTTGTTTTGTATGGTGCCTGCCATATTCTCAATGTTCACAAAAATATGAATGATAATATTGCACAGCCATATCTGGCCTCTTAACATTGATATTAATATTAAATCTTTATCACCAATGGCATGGCCAATAGTGTAAGTCTGGGAAGTTAGCATGGAGCTTAGTGAGTAGAAGGACTGAAAAAATAACATTTTCAATAAGTTTATCACAGAAATGAATTAGGCTGACACAAAACATAATGCTTTGTTTGTTGGCCCATTAAAATAAGTATAGTCCTTAGTTAAGTTGCTTTGTAAGAGGTGTAACTTCACTCTGTTTTCAACTAAAAACATCTTTAGCCATCAAGCTAAGACAAAGTATGTACAAGTAGTTCAGACAACAGCAGTTCCAGAAGAGAGCTTGCAATTCAGGGTCCAGATATCATTTCGAGAGTAAATGAAATACTAGACAGATCCTTGGGACACGCTAAGATATAACAGTTTATTATTCATAACATATTAGGATCTATTTCCATCTGCAGGTTTTTCCTACTAGAATGACAGTCGTATAGTTGAACAGAGCACGGTCTATAGGCATTTTAGCTAAACTTACATATTTTTTCTCTGTTAATATCACTGCCTATTACATTTAGTGCTTTTTAGAAACATTTTTATAAAAAATTGATTTTAGTAGTTTGGCATCATCTGTTTCATCTCTCAGAGTAACTTCTGCAGGGCATTTAGTAAGACTTCCTTTTAAACAACTAAGAGTAGAGTTGTTGTCTATATCATACAAGTCTTCAGTACTGTGCAGAGAGCAATGTGGGTCTGACCCTATCCCATGTTACCCACAAAGTACTCCTTCCTTTAAGGCATTCAGTAAATGCTCTGCACATATCCACAGCAAGCTTGCTGAAATATGAAATTCTGAATTGGGTGGCTAAGCCTTTTGTGTAAACTCTTGCAGAGCTGTCCTGCATGATATCTCTACTCATACATCCCCATCAACTGAAGCGCAATGGACCTGAGTTTGACTTTCTTTCTTTGTAATATAGATCTCAATGAGATATTCAGGATTCTATGCTGTTGTGCTGGTTTAACCCTGCTGGACAGCTGAACTCTACCACAACCACTCTCACTCCCCCTCCTCAAAGGAAAAGGGGACAAAATACAATGAAAAGGGCTCAAGGGTTGAGATAAGGACAGGAAGATCACTGCCATCCTTCCCGAACTGAGCCTGCGGGGGCTGCCCACAGGCAGCAGCTCTTCAAGAACTGCTCCCACACGGCTCCGTACCACGGGGTCCATCCCCCAGGAGCAAACTGCTCCAGCACGGGTCCCCCACGGGCGGCAGCTCCCCCCAGACCCCCTGCTCCTGCGTGGGCTCCTCTCCACGGGCTGCAGCTCCGGCCCGGGGCCTGCTCCTGCGGGGGTTCTCCATGGGCCGCAGCCTCCTCCAGGCCACATCCACCTGCTCCACCGGGGGCTCCTCCACGGGCTGCAGCGTGGAGATCTGCTCCGTGTGGGACCCATGGGCTGCAGGGGGACAGCCTGCTCCACCAGGGGCCTCTCCACAGGCCGCAGGGGAACTGCTGCTGCCTGCCTGGAGCACCTCCTGCCCTCCTGCTGCACTGACCTGGGGAGCTGCAGGGCTGCTTCTCACTCCTCTCTCCCAGATGCTGTTGTACGGCAGGTTATTTTTTCCCCCTTTCTTCATCCTGCTGCCCCAGAGGCCCAAGCAGCATCACTCCCTGGCTCGGCTCTGGCCAGCAGCAGGTTCCTTTTGGAGATGACTGGAGCTGGCATGATCTGATGTGGGGCAGCTGCTGGGCTCTGCTCACAGAGGCCATTCCTGCAGCCCTCCTGCTACCAAGCCCTTGCCATGTAAACCCAAGACAGTCATCTTCTCTGCACCACCTCTGTAATACAGCGGCTTTTTACTTTCCATGAGCATTTGAGGTATTCTCATAAAATGTTTCATTGTCTCTGCCACAGTGTGCAAACCCTCGCAAAGCACATGGGCATCTGTGCCAATCTTTGAAAGTACACATTTGGATGTTACAAGACTCTCTTTACAGTATGTTACATTAGATAGAGAGCTGCTCTATTTGATTTAAATATTTTTCCTTAACCTCAGCCATGGATGGCTCAGGATGCTTACTCTCTCTTTTGTTTAATATTCTGTTTTAATAAGTCTATTTCTATTTTTCACTAAAAGTGAGCAATTTCATCCTTCTGCAGAGCTGTCCTTTTCTTTTACGTACATATATTAAGTCTAATTTGCAAGTATATATAAAAACTCCTTGGGGAAGAAAACCAGTCTTATCTTAAACTACACAGTACACTCCACATATAATATTTTTCTAAGAATCAGTGTGTACTTCCCTACCCATCATTTATTAATAGGCTTACCATCTGTATTCAGCTTTAAATTCCACCAATTAATAGACTCAAGCCTGGCAACATTGTGGGTACAGCTTTCATAATGTGCAAAATCTGATAAGAAATTCATTTTACACTGAGGAATTTAACCCAATACCAAAGAGATTGTAAGAATAGATTTGTTGCAAAGACTTAAAATAAATTGATTTAGTTGGATGAGACAACTTTCACAGGCATTCATTTAAACACTAAACTTCACTAGCTGCACAGAGTTAACAAATGTGGTACAAAGCTCTTCAACTCCCACACAAGCTGACTCACACAAGATAACAAAACTATTAGTTCTTGAAAGAACTCTATATTTTTCTTTATTGTTCCAATGACTTCTCCAGTTTTGAGGGGCACAATTTCAGAAGTGTACAGTATAGAGAAAGTGATGTTTGGAGATGGATGGGTGACCAGGCAATAAATCAAGGAAAAGAATCCTGGTGACAAGTGGTTTATGTCACCATCCCAGCTGCAAAATTCATCTGAAACTTGGTAATTTATCCAGCTGCATCCATTATTTTTCCCACTAGCCAGCAGCCCATTCCAAAGCAAGCACAATCATTGCTGTTCAGTTCCTTCTTTTCACTGCATCCCTCTCATCTTTTTTTGTTGCTGTCAAAACTTGTGTCACATGTATGCAGTTAATTTTCCCACACTGCTCATTTGTGGGTCCAAATATCTTTTTGTATGACTCATGTGTTTTCTTCTAATACTTTTTATCTCACTTGCTCCACTGCAAAAGATTTTTTCCTATGAATCAATACCGACCTGACAAACACAAGTCTGAAGTTCATGAGTTGTAAATGTCAAAATTAGATCTGATATTTTTTGTTTTTATTTTTATTGGTATTCTTTTCCAAACAGATCATGCTTCATAACACTAATTAAAGTCCATACAGTTATTTCTAGGAACGTTATTTCTTTACTTTGTGTAATACATCTGAATGTGTCGTTACCAAAATTAGTGACTTACAAAGCAAGTAGAACAAATGCAGTAGTGTGTCTTTCTTCTCTCTGTTTTGCCCGTCTTGGGTCCAAATACATATAAATAACAAATAGAAAACAACAAAATCCCTGGGTGTTCTGGTCCTTTAGGCTATGTCCAAGCTGGGACACCTTGGAGCACTTCCAGCCTCCTTGGGCTGGAATATGCACTCCACAACTTTAGACTTGGGCAAAAGCAGACCCACAACAGTAGCTCCTTCACCCTGACGTCCCCTGTTTTCCCTGGAGTGAAAGCCAGAATGCATGAGTCAGATCTGCCAGTGATCTGAACCTTCAGGGGACTGTGCCTGCAGGGTGCTGCTGTACCACATGCACCAGTTACTTTATACACAGCACTAGAAAAATAAACCAAATTACCGAACCATATGGGATGGATTATGTCTTGTACAGGTAGCTCAGTGAGATAGCCAGGACTGCCACATAGCTGTCCAGAAGAAATCTGCTTTCTCTTATTAAAAAAAAAAAAAGACTACCGTTTTCATGAAAGGAGGCCAAGGAACTGCAGAGCTCAAGTAGAGGTTTGTGGGAGTTTGAGGGACTCCACGAAAAAGATGGGCAGAGGAACCCAGGTGTCACCTCTGAGAGAAGCGGGTGCAGAAATTCCTTAATGAGTCAGTCAGGTTCAGAAAGAGCTTGTGGTATGTCTGAAATGTGAAAAGAAGGAATGGATTGGAGAAAGAGAAAAACTGAGTTTGGATTAAGATTAAATTTGAACTGAGGATATAATTTGAATTGAACAAGTCTGAATGTGGTTAGGGGAAAATCACAGAGAGGAGAGAGGGTATGCAGCAGGCTAGGAACCTTTTTGGATCAATCTTGTCATTCGCATGCCTGTGAGTTCTTGGATTGGGCTTGAAGAGGCTGAAGAGAAACAAACAGAACTCTGTGCTGATCTGTACGTTGAGATGTAGAAATAAGACTAACTGCAACTAACACACGATCTATTGATTAGATGCCACCAGATGATGAACTACGAGCTAATGGCAAGCTATTACCCAATTCAGTCTAGGAGCAGTGGAGTAAATCAATACATAGAAGATATCTGACATTTTTTGCTGCTTTTGGAAGGAGGAATACCTGCAACTTGCTACATTCATTTAGGTATATATAATATAGATATACACCTTAAGAACTACATCTTGCTGTTAGATTTCATGGGACAATTAAATGTTTTATCTCTTCTGACTTCGGTGGGCTGCCTAGGCCGTGATTATAAGGGCCTTAATCCCAGAAGCATCAGCAGCTTCATTGTTCAGGCTACACAGTGGATTTCTGCCTGAGAGGTAAAAAGAGAAAAACCTGTATACAGGATGCAGATAATAACTGAACTTTTTCATAACTGGAACAGCCAGCTGGAGCATGTGGTTTTCATCCTGTCCCTTATGCAGAGATTAGACCTTGTTGCCCTTTAAAATTAATGAATTTTGACAATGTTTATGACATTATTTCTAGAACGTGGAAGAAGATTATTTTTGTGATTGTCACTTTGAATATTTGAGGAGATAGCTCTCTAAAGCTGAAAATCCAAACTGTAGAATCAGCAGTATCAGCGACCAGACTGACATATATTTCAGTGCTGAGAATAAGTATGATATTGTCTCTCCAGAATTTAAAGCCTTACTTAGATGATAAATATGAAAAGTAAGACATCAGTTCATAGTACTATGGCTTCCAATTAACATCTTTCATAGCAATAAACTTTTTTATGAGAGAACTATTTGATTTTTCTACTTCATTAACATGGTGAACTATATTTTTAAAGATTTAGGTTAGATTATGAAAGATCAAGAGAGCATCTTAAACTTTCTATCAATGACCAACTTGACTGTGAGGCTATACCATATATTTTAATCTATATCTTTCTTCTTTCTTTTTTTTTTTTACATTAAGTAATATAAGAATTGCTATAAGAAAGTGATACCCATTTAATACACGCAGCATCTTTTTAAGAATGAAGTTAATTTGTGGCTTAGTTTCAGAATGCATAGTAAGAACAAAATAAATACATTATCTGAGGGAGTATCTTTGTAAGAAAGCATGATCTGCTACCCTTCTTCAACAGGATACCAGCAGTATCCTAAATCCAGGCACTTCTCTCTTTGCACCAACTAAAAAGCATTTGGAGGACTGTGTCCAGTAGGGAATCCCCAGTACAAGACATGGACATACTATAGCAACACCACTGCAAAGCCACCAAGACAGTCAGAGGCTGGAGCACAAGACAAATGAGGAGAGGCAAAGAAACCCAGGTTTGTTCTACCTGGAGAAAAGAAGGCTGAGAGGTTGTCTTACTGCTGTCTTCAGCTACCTAATCAGAGAGTACAGAGATGATAAAGCCTTTCCCAGAAGTGAATTGTGATATGATCAGAGGCAACAGACACAACCTGGAACACATAAAAATCCCATCAAAGATTAGGAAAACCTTCTCCATTAGAAGGGTAGTCAAACACTCAGTCAGGTTGCCCAGAGACTTTGTGGATCCTCCATCCTCAGAGTTCTTCAAAACTTGTCTCTGACTTAGACCTGATCTAATATGGACCTGTTGCCCACAAATTTGTCTAATCTTTTTTGAACATGCTGGTACCATCTCCACACACTTCTGAAGCAAGAGATTCCAGCAGTTCCCTAAACCAGCCTGTTATTGGCCTCTATTGGTACTGAGGAAATTTGCTAAAAAGCAGTTCTGCATTCAGCTTATCCAATATCTTCACAAGTTTCTAAAACTTAATCATACCCTCACAGCTTTCTTGTCTCCTGTCTGAAAAGCCTTGTCCTTATAGTCTCTATTGACAAAGCAACTACTCCATCCTCTTATTTATCTTAGCTCTCTTCTTTGTATCTTCTCTAATTCCACTCTTCTTGGCATGCAGACACCAGAAGTGCACAGATGTGGATGCTCTGACGTTCTATATAGTGACAAAATAACAACCTCTCCTTTATTCTGAATACCCTTTCTGACATTTCCAACATTTTGTCAGCTATTTTTGCTGCTGCATATCAATCCAATAAATAAATAAAATTTCTTAAGTTTAGTCATTAAACAAAAAATAATTTGTTTGTCCTTCTCAACTATCCTGTATTCTTATTGATTTACCTCAGCTTCAGTCTTGATACCATCAAATAGTGTCACATTTTGAATAAGTTTGCAAGTTCATTACAGCAATGAATATCTTCTTTTCTTTTATTGTGAAGTGCCCATGATAATCTTGAGCATCCTTCAGGACTGATACAGCAGGAATGAGAATGAATGTATAGTATGAAGTGCAAACTATGGTACTTTTGGAATAATAGCAAGTATTTTTGTTTACTAATACCAGAAGGAGAAAAAAAATGATCTTTTTAACTGATCATATGGTTGATCCTAATCAAAGGCATCAACCCTGGAGGTGATTTTAGAGAAAACTGGAATTGAATCGGCACTACTGCCAGTGGTACATTCTGATTTCAAATGCTATGCATTAGGTTGGTTCCCCTTTTTCATGAAAACAGGAAAATATGCTGGGAAGGACTAAAAGAACAATTGGGAAAGAAAACAAAAACAGCCAAAGACTTTAGATTATTAGCCCACCAAGATAAAGATGAGATATGATTACTTTCTAGGGATGTAAAAGGGGTAATGTCAGATTTGGAAAAAGCTGCACAAATCAAAAGAAAACACTAATATAAACAGCCAAGAATAAATTTACAGTGGAAACTGAAGAATATTTCTAAGCACAAGGAAGGGGGTGATAGGTTGCTATAGGAGGATTTAATGTGTAGTGACTTTAAAAAACTGTCCTCTCTCTTCAACATATTGCAGATGAAGTTGGACAGCTCCTAAGAGCAACAGTTTGCCAGCCGCCTTCCTCAGCTGGGGATAACCTAGCACGTTGACTCCCTTCTCTGTCATGACAGGTTTAACAAGTACACAGAGTTTTCTGCTGGGATTGCTGGTCTCACAAAGAGGCCCCAGCAAACATTAGACATCTAAAATTCCAGCAAGTAGATAGAAAAAAACTCTCCCACGAAGGATTACAAGAAGGTACAAAAGATTCAGAACAAGATGGATATTTTTAGCTTAAGGACTATGGATTTTGTCAATTTGCCAGGTTGCTGCTGTCTGTATCTGCCCTGAACTTGATCCTCTCTCTAAAAGCGATGTGTGGTAGAAGAATTCTGTTCAGCAACAAACCTGATAGGTCTCAGCTGGAGAACTTTGTTTAACCGCTTTTCAAATGATTGTTGAGGGAGTTCAGAGAGGAGGCACGCATACACACACAAACAGAAAATCAGTTTTGGAAAGTATTCTCTCATAACAGGTTAGGAGTGGTACACCTGCCCACCCTGGGGAGAAAATCTGCTCACAGCCACTGAAAACCAGGATGTCACAAAAAGAAAAGCTCTTAGGCAGCAAGATGGCTTAACTTCTTCCTTCTGGGTGGGAAATGAGATGGTGACTTGCAGAATGTGACTTCAGAGGAAGATGTGAGGTTGCTGAGAGAAGAAGAATCAAAGACCTGATTCTAACAGTTATGGAGTGTGAATGTGCCAAATGATGTATGATGAATGTGCCAAAAATAAAGGTGAAGTCCTGCTTTTCCTTTAATTATTTTCTTACTGCCTGCAAAGTTCATTTTTCATTCAAAGTTTTCACAGGTCAAGTATGGAGAGGAGCACAATGTTTGCTTTATCCCAGTCCTCTCGCTTTAGTGCTTATTCTGGAAACCAAGGAGGACTTCAAGTAAAAATTTTGTTCCTTACAGCTCCTGATGATGTTACAAGAACTTTCTGAACACTGTGGAGCTTCTGGAAGAAACCAGGAGTTTCTGTTGATTCATTTTGCTCTTCTATTTCAATGCCTCTCCTTCTCATTAGAAATTATTGTAGTAAAATTATTTCCACCTCAAAATTGCTTCATTGTTTTTTAAGCCCTGTGCCTGTGTCTTTTTGAACATACAGCAATCCTAAGAGAAACATTGGGATGCCAACATTAGCCTAGGATATCAGTTAAAGTCTATGAAGTGGCAATGTAACTAGATTGATCAACTTTTAAAAGCCATGTCTTCAAATTTTTGTTTATTTGGTATTGCTCTATTCATTCACTTCAAGAAAAGCATGACAAATAATGATTATACATCAGTGAAGTGCTTAAAATGACTCCTTCCCCATGGCCTGAGGAGGAAAGGAAGATCACTGTACTACGAAACTTCTCCAAAATCCTTCTGATTGAGAAACATAAAATTTTTATTGAGTATGCACAGAGATTCCCAGGAATCGGACAATTCTGCCTCTTGGCAACTTTTCAGAAGTTACCAACATCAGGCAGAAAGTCAAAGTGTCATGAACTGGATTAGGGCAAGCCCTTCCAGGAGAAGAGAAAGGCTTGAGAACGCACATACATGCATGCCCTACAGGAACGCTTTCAGATCAAGATCCTTCTGACTCATTTCTGGTGTCAGCTCGGAGCAAGCTAATGATCACTTTGACTTCTCTAAAGAAGCTAAAATATCTCTCCGCTGATTACCAAAGCTACAAATTGCATATCGGTAACCACATAAAGGCAGCGTGTTTCCACCTTAGAGGCCCAGTTCTGCCGTTGGTTGCCACCAGACTTACTGCTGTACCTAAGTCTCATAAAAGCCATGGGGGCTTCCTGCAAACCTTCAAGTCTACTACACAGTCTGCGTATCACAGGATCCAAGCCTCTTGGTGGGCTCACTGACCCCTCAGGGAGCCACGCTCAGGTGTAGTCTCCCTAATTGCACCTTCCCACTGCTACAGAGCTTTGACTGACACCAGCCACAGGACACAAGCTCAACGAAAAGCAAAAGCTCAACTTTCAGTTTCAAAGTTATCCTACACCCTGTTGCCTTCAAAAGAATTCCCTGGAGCTGGATGTAGTATAGCTGACTGCTTTCAGCTATAATTTCAACCATCAGCCACCTTTAGAGACCCAGCACACCTTCCCCCACTGCACTTAGCTGATGCAAAGCCACATCGCTGCCTGCTAGGTCTTGCCTTCAGTTTGTGCCAACCCAGAAAACCCATAACTGAGGAGGTAAATATTCACAGCCGTGCCTCTCCTCTGAAAAGACAAGTATACACAAACCAAGTGTAAAACTCTCAGGGTTGGGGACTTCAAAGAAACCAAGAGAAGATCCCATAAGCTGCTGCAGGCAGCTCTCCCTCTGACCTCCCTGGCCATCTGGGGCTTCAGCCTTGTGCCTACCAGCCTTGACAGACAAAGTTCAGGGAGGCTTTTCGACTATCCTTCTCAGAAACTTGATGACTGATTGGATTTGGAGCAGGAGCAAAACAGGAGTTCTTCTCTACCTGAAGAATAGACCCAGTGCAGTCATTTTCTATCATTTAATTATTTGTTGACATATCCTCTCTATTTTTATTTCATGCTATCCAAATAAAATTTCTTGGGTTTTTAAAAAAGGAAAATCACGAACTTGTGAGCTGAGGTGGTCAAGAAAACGATAGTACCTCCCACTGGCACTAATATGTTTCAGATACAACGGGTCCTGGTCTGAGAATAAAGATTCTCCTCAGATGAACATCTTCATGTGTGCAAATAAAACAAAACAAAAAAAAATCATTTAAAAAATAAGGAGGACTGGTTTATTTTAAAGAACATTTTAGAAAATGTGATTTATTTTAGCACATCATGCCTTTTTCTGTTAAGTATGCATTCCTGTTTCTATCAGATATAAGGCTAAATTAACACAAGCATCAATTTATTATTTAAATGATACTTTGCAGTTGTAATATATTTCATTCTTTTTTGGCTTTCTAATCAGTTCTTAGAACTCCTTATGTATACAACCAAAATTAACTTAATTGAAGCTCAGCTTTAATAGAATCAATCTTTAGCAGATTTCTGTAAAGTGTCCAAGTATGTTTGCACTAGGAACGTATCCTCCTGCTGCTGCAGTAGAGATAAGCAGGGACTCACTGGCTCCCAAAAACAATCATACACTCAACTGAATCTCCCAGAACCCAGTTCTCTCAGTCTTCCATCTTTTGTGAATTAGCATTGCTGCAAACATATTTATAATTTACTAAAATATCAGCATTTTTTTTGCAACCACTTTCCATTTTTTCTCTATGAAGTGTGCTTTATGTAAGAATGCCTATGGCCAAAATTTGTCACAAGCTTTTTGTTGTAATTCACCATTCAAATAATGAATTATGCCTTATGTCTTAAGCTTCAGCACATAAAAAAAAAAAAAAAAAGGCTTTAATATTAAGACTGTATCCATTAGCACATTTTGAAAGAAATATAAGTACTACACTGTCACTAGAAACATCTTTGCATTTTCCTTATGTTCATTTTTCTAGAAAAATATAAAATTTCAGTTTTGCAGTCCATGCCTAGCAGTAATTTATATAACCTGCAAAACATTTTAAGTTTCTTTCGACTGCAGAATACAGAATTAACCACCTTGTGGGGATATGCTCCATTATTTCCTCATCTTCTTGGCTGATAAAATTAAATCTCTCTTGTAACTCTTAAACTCTTTGACAGATGCAGTAGAGTACATGAAAACTTAAATTACACAACCTCGAGAATAATAATGCAGTTATCAAAGAATTTGCTGCATCGTGTAGTACATGAACTAAATAATTAGTTGAAAACAAATAATCTTTCCAATTTTCCATAAATCTGTTTACATTTTACTTCAGTGTTATCTGTTACAAATGATACACTATCATGAGGATATATCATCAAAGTTCAAAGCTGGAGTATGTCTCTTAGAGTTGGAGACAGGACTAATGGAGTATTATTAATGTCTTGAAAATAATCATGCATATGGTGGATGATTCTTCTTTAAAAGGTGTAATTAAAAATAATCATGGGAAATATTTTCATATTTCCATGTTTTCAGTTGCAAGTGTAAAACTTGCCTATTTCAAAAGTTTTTGTTTTCTCAATTGAAAAAAAAATAGATTGTTAATGTACTAAGTATCATTTTACTCAAAATAATCTTGGAAAACGACACCACTTTGTCATTTGACAACATTTGTCACTACTCAGTGAGCTGTGCGGGTGACAAAAGTACTGGCGTGCATGGTTTGGTTAATGCTCGAGCAATATCCTCCCGACTTTGTCAAGCTCTCCCTCACCTCCACCCCCCCCTGTGGCTTGAACAGGGCTGTAGCTGGCAGCCATGCAGTTCCCTACCTAAGTTAAACAAAGCACAGAGGCCAAGCATACAGTGTTTTAAAGGGCAAACATAAGCAATAATTTACATTTTTGGTGTGAACTTTATTGTAACCTTAGCTAAAGACACAAAGAAAATCTTCCACTAAATTTTTGTAGGGTATGTGATTTTCTTCCTAGCTTTGATGTTGGCTGTTGTTGAAAGATTTGGTTTCTTTTGGCTGACTTGGTCACTGAAAACATGGTTTAACCAACAGTTACAGCACTTGGCAGTGTTCTTTAGAGGTTTGCTTGACTGAGTCAACTCAAACATTACTCACATAAAAAATGAGTTAAAGTAAGGAACCTGCAGAAAAAGAAAGTGCAGTATGAATTCTTTATCTGATAATGGTATCTCAAGAACAATTTGAAGTGATAGCTCATAGAATGTATAAAGCAATGTTATTTTCAATGTAATTGAGTAAAAGTGTCCACTTTTAATAAGTTTCCAATGTCTGCTTGAATTGGAAATTATCTGTAATAGTTCTGCGTTCCGCCTGTGTGTGTGCGTGAAAGTTCAACACATACAAGTGGAGAGTTTGTGCACCATTAACTATGATGAGTTTATTGCCGCTCATGTTATACTACGGCAGGATCGCCTCCATATGTGCTCTCAGTGAGAAACTGGATGGATATTTTAGCAAATTCAAAGCAGCAACAAAGTCTAATTTCACTTTTTCTTCTTGTCAATCCAAAGAGGTTTGCTCTTTTTTTTTTTTTTCTTTTTTTTATTGCCTTGTAAAGATGGCTGGTTTTATTAAAGTAGAAACACCAGCTTCCTGCTTGTTTTCAGTTTTGTGCAATAAACTGGGAACTGATCAAAAAAATTTCCATATATGAAAATGAAGAGATCTCCTGCCCAAGGAACGTTTCTCTGTTTCAGAGCCTGGCAGGAGAGCTGACCTCTGTGCAGCCGGCTCACATCTGTCAGCATCCCCAGCTGTGACACACCACATCTGGGGCAGCTCTCAGAGGCAGCACCGTGCCCTGCTCCTCTCCTTGCGCTTCGGCTCCGCAGGCAGCACACAATAAGCCATCTCATCAGCTTTTGTGCCCGCAGCATAGCTCTGCCCTGATATAGCTGTAAACTGGGAAGGTATTGACATCTCTGAACTCGGTCTCAAATTTTGCTTGGTTATCTCGGCCCTTAGCTTCCTGATTGCTTTGCGTTGGGGCTGTCAGGCTGGCTTATTTACTTGTCTGCTCAGGTCAAAACGAAAGCACAGCTTGTTTAGAAGGGCTGGAAACAAAATCCCATAAATTGCATGAAACAAAGCAAAACAAAACAAAGCAAAAAACCCTACCTCAGTGTAATCATAAAGAAAATGCATTCTATATCAGAAGAAAGAAAAACATGGCTGCAATTCCCACAATTTTAAAGTATCCATTTGGATTGCGTTGCTGAAATGGAAACAAAAGACTGAGTTGGTCTACCAAGATCTATTTAAAACTTTACTGATAGTTTAACAAATAATAACTGTATAGAAACCTCAGCGGAGGCAGATAGCCTTAGATGTAGCTCCTTAACACTTTGTCACACGGCAGTACACTCACCCTGGAATACACGACATGCTTGCATGGGCACTGGCTGCTGCTTCTGCCCTGCTAACAGGAGGACAGATAGCGAAATCTATTTTGGTTAGCAGTCAGTTGTGATTCAACTAGCGCAAGGAACTTATTTGTTGAATTAGTAACTATCGTCTTAAAATCATCACTTTTCAGAGTGGAACCAGAGTTTAAATATGGGAAATGTTATTTGCTGTATATGCAACAGTTATTAAGCATAATTAAAATTGAAAGCCACAGAACCACACTCAATGCTACTGCAAGACTATAGAACATTTCTGTGGCCAACACAATAAAGTACCATATGCTGAAGACGTAAGCAGCCAAGAAGCAATACACTTAGTAGCCTAAACTGCAACATGCTGTGGGCCAGTATCTGTGCAAATATTTCAGAAATGAGAAATGAATAATTATTCTGAGAAACTACCATGCCACTGCAAACGTCACCATTTTTAGATACACAGATTGCCAAAAACTAAACATAACCCTTAAGGAAGAACAAAAATCCTCTTTTTATGGATGCAAAATTCTACAGTATTTCCCTGTTTGAGCCGTCTCAAAGATATGATATCTAGCTAAGGTATTTCACCTCTTGACTTTTCTAGAAGCCTTGCTGTGATTTTTTCAGGCACTAAGTCACACAGAATATTCTATGTTCCCTTTGTACACTTCAGAAGTAGACAACAAAAGGTTTTTTTTTTTTCTTACATTATGTTTTATTCATAACCATTGAAAAGAAAAAAAAAATCAGAAAAGTCAGTCCTTAGACTTGTCTCTATTAGAAAACTAAATCAGAAGTGTAAATGTTTTCAGACACAGTTCCCCAGGACTAGCACTGAAAACAAGGGTTTTCTAACGCACAACTGGAAAAAAGTAATTCCAGTGCAATTTTTTAAAATGTGATTGAAATGAGAACTGATTTGTACCAGGGTTGCCAGTGGAATCATTCAGTGGTGAAACAAGTAAAGAATATCTCCGAGACAAAGAAAATAGCCGTGGGTTTCATCAGGCTCCAAAACATCCACGGCACGCAACACGTACCTTCCTTCCTCGCAGCGGTCGTGGACCCCCAGCACTGGAAAGGAGTGAATTTGCTCAGCAATAGCCAGGCCAGCACTGGCAAGGGTGCTACAGGTGTGATCCATAATGGATTTCCCATAGCCACAGGCATCAGATCTGATGCTTTGGGATGTTTCTCAGCTAAAAGAGAGTTCCTCGGTCTGTATTTGAACAATCCCGTTTCTTGACCTGCATAGGATTGAAATTATGACAGTCATGGCCTGATGCTGTTACACTGACTGTTATTTCTGATAATCTGATATTTGGGAAAAATGCGTTCCGGGGCAGAAGATACATAAACTGTGTTCCCAGCAAACAATGTAGATTGTGCATTATCGGCACGTACTGAACGATGGTTGTTTTCAGCCTTCTACTTTCATAGGTAGCCACGAGGAATACAATCAACATTAGAGAAGCCCCACAATCTCATCAGCTCCTGTCTGCAGCCAGGTTGTTCCCTGGATATGTGGACATTATTCCTAAGCAAGGGGGAAAAGAGATAAAGAGTCAAGACTCACTCCCTAAAGAAGCTGCTATCTAATCAGTTCCTATTCCTCCAGCACAAATTCAACTAGTATAATTTTGAGAAGAAATTGTGATTTTTTTGTTTGTTTGTTTTCTGAGAGAAGAGGAAGAGGAAGAGGAAGAGGAAGAGGAGGACGTCTAGCTGAATGTAGCATGGGGGCTACAAAGTTGGAATAACCTTTATAGAGTCAGATCATTGGCCAAGAAAAATAAAATGGTTATGAGATGTTTAGCTAATTTATCTCCATTTTTACAACATTACTGGTAGATGCTTACATGTGCTACTGTAAGGGGGACTATAGAAAAGCTGATGCATAAACAAAAGTGAATTACATTTAAAATAAAACTTTTACTTGGTCTTTTTTTTTTTTTTTGATTGCATTAAGAAACACATGAATTTATCATTGTTCTTTTTTTCCAGAAGAGGAGAGCACCTCATGCTATCCTCATTTACCATGTGTGGGCAGAGGAAGAAAAAAATTCACATTCCTCTAAATACACCATAAGATAAAACAGGTTAAAAAACAGTGAGCTATTATTTAGATAAATAATATTACAATTATGTCACGTATTTTTTTATGTCAGGTGAATTGTAGCCACAGAAAGTTAATAAAAAACATAATGCTTGCACCCATAGATCATTTTACTCTGTATTAAAAAAAAAAAAAAAAAAGTAATGGCTGATAGCAGGAGTCAATGCATCTTATACACCATACTTATCCACTTGTAAAGTGAGGTGGACAGACAGCAAGGAAAGCAACAGGGGCCTGATCCTGTTCCCATCACAGAAAATAGGAAGCTTGCCATTAACTACAAGATGCTGGATTGTGCCTTTGGTTTGCTGGTAAAACTATGTGAATTTTGAATTTTCTTCTGTGGCTAAAACACAGTCCTTTGCTGCCCTCTAGAAGCAGACTACCGCATATGCTTCAGTATTCTCCAATACAGGCCTGTTCCTAGACACACTTTTAAAATATATATATATAAACAATGCAAAGACATGTTGAAACATTTTACTGCCCCTGCATAAATGTTAAAATACATGACTTTATATAAATGCAACAGATTAACTTAACGATCATGTATTTCTGCTTTGTAGTTCACTCAGTACTATGATAACAGCTTTCAAATAGAAGGAATGCAGAAATGTGATGAACTAGGAGGTACTGAGAATTTTGAAGTGTTCTCTCATATCAGAGTATTTTGATAACGTCTGATTATTCTTGTGGAAGCCTGGAATATCGCTGTGTATTGTTCCTGGGATTATCAAATAGAGTCAACTTCCCAGAGGAAATTAACTCAGATTATTTCTTTACTCTGTTTAATAAAACTGAAAATTAGCAAAGGAGAATCATTACTGTATTTTTCTAAGCATAACCCTCACCACACTGATACAGAGCACAGAGAGGAATAAGAGATTCATTTGGACATGCTGAAATCGTCACAAAATGTCAGCTTGTTTTAATTATATGTAATGTATTAATAATTAATTTTTTCTTGCCTCCCAAAGTTGTAGGGATCTCACTTGTTAATAATGACTATTTGATTATCAAGTTTTTAGAAATTGTTATGGTTTTGGGAGGTTGTTGTTTTGTTTTTATTTGTTTAAAATAAAGTTCTAAAAGTGATGGGAAGTGTCTGGTTTCCACCAACTCTCCAATGACCTAGGAATGGCTAATGAAATTTTCCTTTTAAATATAAATTTAAATATTAATATTAATATTAAAAAACACAACCCTCAAGTCTTTTAACCTCAGCACCAAGAAGAATTTAAAGGAGAGCCTAGGTGTGAAAGCAAAGAATAAGATTCAAATCCCATCTAGCATTCAGTTATCACAGAATAATGCAATTAGATGACGAGTGTAGTTTTCTTAGGTGGAGTAACTATTTCTTATTTCACTACCATCACAAGTGGATTTTATGGGTGAAATACCCAAAAATAGGACAATTCTTCTGGCACCATTCCACAAACTGACAGTTGCCATTTATTTAGATCTTGCACCATGTTCATTATTATGTTTCCCAAATTGACCACGGACAGTGGGTGTCTCTCTTCTTGTAGAGCAAGTCTCAAACAGCTGAAAAGTTTTTTCATTCTCCTTACATCAGACAACATCACCAGGCAACCTGCACTCAATGATACCTCCACCATGCTACCGAAAATCTGACAGATTCATAATTTACCAACCATGTTAAAAAATCTTGCCTTGCCTGCTTTCACAGCACTTTGACAACAAAGTACTTTTCTGAGAATATTTCTGAGAATTAAGCTCAACGAGATTCTCATGCCATATATAATTTTAGAGAGGGAGACCTCTACAGTTAAGATTTTGGTTAATGAAATATGTTTTGGATTTTGATGTGTCAATTAAATGCCAAAAGTTACATAAATTGAATCTGTAGCTGCTTACATTTTATCTCCTAAACCTTACTAGTAATGTTAATGTTGCACACTTCAGAATATGCCTGAATATTCTTCCTTTGAAAAGTGCAAATCAAAGATTCAAGAGCTCATTTCAAATACACTCTCCTCCTAGCCAGATGTATGTTATTTTTGTTTCTAATCAATTTATCTAAAATTAAAGCTTGTTTTAAACTGAGGTACATGACAAGGGCAGGAGCAAAGGGCCAGGAGTTTACACAGGTTTTCTGTGAATAAATAGCTGTCTTCCAAAGAACAATACAAAGATAGACTTTGTTAACTACTTCGATTATTTGATTCAGCTGCAATGTCCGTAAATGTGTATACTCCCACACTAAATACAAGCAGAAGGTGGGTCGTGCATACGCCAAGTCCTAGGCATACCAATGAAGGCTAACGTAAGGCTGGCTATTTTAAATCCTCACAAAGAATGCCAAGCCAGGAATTTAGAAAGTTTTCTGAGCTTATTGCTTGTAGGGCTGTCAGCTAAATAAAGCATGGAGTGGATGCCACCAAGCGGTGGCTGTTACCACATACCAGTACGTCCAGCATTATCTCACTATAGGCTGTCACGTCAGCTGCAGGAAAATATTCCTGATGCAGCACTTTGTTGGAAACAGAACAGCACAACTGTAAAAAAAAGGAAAACAGTCTTCTGAGGATAACATTTAATACCTACCACTAATGACAAAACTGGCAGAGACTTGAATGAAACCAATGTCAACTTCCTTTCAAAGCCTTATGTTTATAATATTCTGTGAACAACACAAGGACACTCAGAAAAACAGATCTGCAGTCCGTGTAGACAGCAAACCCACAAGAGAGTCCCTCAGGTGTATCTGGAAGAGTCCCTTCTGAGTGTGAAAGATTATTTGGGTATATCTGCACTGCTAAATGATATAAGGCCGTGAGACGGAACCAAGGATTGCTGAATTATTTCATCACTCCCTTACTCCGGGCAGTTCCAAATTGTTCTCTCTTCGACAAAGTATGGGCACAATTCTGGGAACAATATTCTCCAGAGAATGATCACAAAAGTCATTGTGGTTGGAACTGCGTCAGGTTTGCTTCTTCCACTCTCCAGTTGACTCCCTTTGTTCTTTACAATCCTTCAACTTTATTGCAGCAAATTTTGTCCCTCGAATATCTCATAAACCACATCCCGGGACATATATAGCCTCGGTTCCGTGCTATAAAAACACTCAGGAGGGCTATTTCATGCCTTTGCATTATTTCAGCCGCAGTGGCGCCGCAAGAGGCCCAGAGGAGACATCCAGACATACAGTACAGATGCAGCCAGCCTGCTCTAATACCAGAACTGTGCGAGTAATTACAGTGAGGGCATGAGACAACCCCTGCCACTTGCTGTTGGGATCTCTGGGAAGCAGTTGCTTATATGAGAAGCGATTTAGAAACATGCCCTGAGTACAATCACATTCCTAAAGAGCAGCACAGACATCATACAGGAATCCTGCCACACATACCAGCATGAGTCTTGCAGAGAAAATGTGAAGAAATCTCCACCAAAGGTATTGCACCTGGGATGTGTTACAGATGTCTGGTCCATTCAGGTGAGTTATGCTGATCTCACAATTCTTCCAACCTCACTCAGTTCAGTTTCAAAGGATCTAGGAGAAATGTCTTACCTGCTGAACGGGGCAACAAAGAGCCCTCTACTCTCCAACCTGTTTCTCAGGCAACAAGGGGACTTGCCACAAGTTTCATCTTATAATAAATGTGAAATTGAGAAGGAAGAATTCTGAGTTATTTGTTGCCTCACACTCATTTCAATAATAAATTTTTTGTAAAACAACTACTTATTAATTACGGTTATGCCCCATGTAAATAATACAAGTGCCTAATTAATGTATTATCACAGTTATCTGAAGGCAAAAGACAGTTCAAATTGCTTCTGGCACCAGCCTAAGGGGAATGGCAAAACAGCCTGACTTCACTGCCTAACTTCATAGCTCAGAGCCCTGCAAAGCCAAGGGGGGTTGCTTCGGTGCCACTGCCACTGAAGGAACGAGGGAAGATGTGGCAGAATGAGCAGTGTGCTAGCTTTCTAGGGCTTCTTTTCCTCACCCTCCAAACCTTAATTTCAAATAAATCTTTTGCTTCTTAATAAAGATCCCCATGGAGAGGTGCAATACTAGTCTCCTTCCAAGGTTCCCCTCTCCCTTGTCTTTCCAGCAACACAAGTAGATTGGAATAGGCTCTTCATCTTCAACATCGAACATGTGCCTGCGCTGCTCGGAAAACTTGAACAGGCTCTGGTAAAGCAATTTGACTGCCTAATCTAGGATTTCTACAGTGCTACTAGCAGTAACAATAACTACTGATAATAATGAATAAGAACATTCAGAATAATCTAGACCATGGCTCCAGAAAACAGATATTTTACATCTTCCTTTACCTGAGCCAATACTCACTACATGTAACTGAGATTGTGATCTGCATCACAATCACTTGCCACAGATGATGATTTTAAACAGACTATCAGACATAATAAAACAGTGTCAATACAAAACGTCTTCATCAATATCTAAGCAGTAGGTCTTAGTGATAAATCAGAAAAAAATGTGGATAAGCTAGGCTGGAGGAACAACCCACAGTAATACGGTCCTTCAACATAAATGATAATTTAGGAGAAACAAGTCTTGAAACTCGTGTACATGGTATTAAAATGTGTCAGTAAGACTTAGACAACACCTCACTTTCTTACAGATCACAGAAAACAGGAGACATCAACAAAACTTGTATAGCAGCATGTTCCAAACATATTTTGCATTTCACCTTTGCACTCAGTTTGCATACAGAAAAGCACAGAAGCAAAAATACTTACCCAAAGGTAAGCAAGGAAGGAAACAAAAGAACTCCTCTCAGCTTATAAAACCTATAACTTCATAAAAGCGTGAGTCTCTGTAATGAATGAGATCAAAGATCCTGCTAGCCTGCTACCTCTGACAGTGGCCAAAGCTCTTTTAAAGAACGAAGGACACAACAGGAAAATGCATAAATCGTCAAGAGGCTTATACACTCTAACCAGTACTGACAAAATGGATGACAGAAGGTTATACCTGCCTACGGGTATTAGCCTGAGGAAATGATGTTTTACTGTTTTTTTAATTATGTTGTCATTTTTTTCTCTAACTGATTTTTAATTAAGATATCCGGAACTTGGTATTGGAGAGTTGTGCATTAGGGAACAATGGTTCCCAGAAACTGCCTCTTGTTCTTGAGAAAAAACAGAGAATAAGAGGTGGCCTAGTTCCTGGATTAAGTAAGGGAACTGCAGACCCAAAGCAGTGAAATTACAGGAAAAGAGGAAATGTTCCAGCAGAAGAAAGCTCTTGAAATTATTAAATCTCAAAGAACAATCCCCAATCCGCTATGAGCTAAACTCATATGCTAAAATTAATGTTTGACATCCAAGGACTACAGTGACTGCCCTTCTAATAATAGGGCTGGATGGCATAGGTGGAAGTGAAAACGGAAAGTCATTAAAAAAAAAAAAAAAAGATTGTAAAAAAAGTACTATAAAGTAACAAAATGTGCTAGAAGAAAAGAACTAATCACACAAACATACTCAGCACAGATGAACCTCTGAACTCGTGTGGATCAGTTTGTAATTACTAAACAATATAGGAGACATCAGTTAATTCAAATAAAAGTGGCCGAATATTCTGCTGGTATTTGACACATATACCTAGGATAAACTCATTGACGAAAATCCAACCCAGAAAAATGGCTTTACTTTATCAATGGCTGTGGTGTTCCTTAAATACTACAGAATAAATTCTATCCCAATCTGTGTGCTTGAAGTTTCCACAGACTATCGTATAGTGTGTTTTTTCTACCCAGCAATGACAGAGAATTTTTCACCATTGCTGCAAACAGCTGGAGTTTTATTAGTCAAGTTCATTTAAGTCATGAGGACTCCTTTTGAGAGGAGAAAGTTCCAGGGAGATTTCTGGGTGAGAACACTTCTAAACAAGTTAAGACAGACACAAGATATCACAAGATAAACAGACATCATCATAAACCCTGCTATTTGATCATACCCAGGAGAAATATTATAAAACACTGTCAACTGGATATTCCAGAGCTTTCTTATCTTCAGAATTTGCCATTAATAAGATATCATCATCTTTAGTATGTTATTCTGGAAACTTACTTAGAGGTAATAAGCAGGAAATTTGGCGTTATTTTCAACATCATCCTCCGTAATTATTTCTAAGTCATAGTACAAAAATATTTCTCCACTCCATGATTTGTGCAGCTTGTGCTCTTGTGCATACTCTGATGACTCAAAATTTCAACAGACCCTCATGACATTATTTTTTTTCAATGTTTTATGTGCAGCTGAAGCTGCTGGGCCATACATACCAGGAATATCTGTAGCATCATATTAATAACCATTAAGTCAAATCACGTGCAAAATCAGCATATACAAATTAAGCTTTTATATGTCTATGCCAAGTCCTATACTTTAGGATTGAAGTAGATTTAATTTGCAATAGTTGAAGATTAGTTGTCATTCCTCTTTTGTGTCTTGTTCCAGTAACAACCACTTCTTTGGTTTTAATCACAAGTAAGTTTTCCTTATTTTCAAAGTATTTTACCTGCTGATTAAGTCCCAGGCTCTGCCTCTCATTAGCTAGTAATTTGAAGCAAGTAACTTTGTACTTTTGTTTATCATGCAAAAGTCAATATCACTTTATACAACACCATTCTGTCTTTAATAAGAATTTGGGGGTATTCTGGTACTTGCTTTGCTTTAGTCTTCCTGGGTAACCATGTTTAAATAGGCTTCAGGTAGCAGAATAGACGTTTTCAACTTTCAGAGCCATTAATGCAACAGAACTAGGTGAGAATTTGTGAGCTAGAGATCCAGCTGGAGTATAAGTGCTCGTGAAAAGACAGGACGTCTGCAGGAAACCAGGAGATTGTCCAAAGATGTCAAGGACAATGATTTGCAATAATGCACTTAAAAACAGGAAGCTGTGTGAGTACAAAAACTGTGGGGGGGAAAACAAAACAAACCAGGATAAGCCTTGCTGTGGTATATTGTATGCATATAGGATAGTGGTCATATATAACTGGAGCTACATAAAGGAATGAGGACTGAAGTGGCAGGAAAAGTTGTAGAAGGTGTGCAAGGTAAACAAGACATAGACAGTATGAACCAGATAAATGAAGGAGAATTTGGGGAAGAAACTTTACAAGGCCACTAGTACCTAGGTAATCATATCAGTAATCCCATATAAAAACTCAGATTGCTCTAGTAATAGTATCAAAACCACCAAATTTGTGTGCAGATGTAGCAAAATCAGGACCAATAAAGAAAAAGTAATTAAGGGTTGATCGTTTATTTTGGAGGGGATTTGGCAGAGAAAGGGAAGCACACATGATTTCTAGAAGACTTGGTATGAGAGAGCAGAACAATGACGGATAGAATTGCACCCCAATAATAAGCGGGGTGATAGTATTGTAATTGTGTGTAATTAATAAGACTTAAGAGTGAGAAACTCAGAAATTGCCATAGGGTGAGAAATCATGGAATTGTACACATTAATAATAGTAATGTAATTATTAGTCACTTAATGGATTTATTAGATTATTAATAGTGCAATGATTAACTAATACATTTTATAGCCTCTCATGTCACGCCTGCAGTCAAAAGGAGAACAGTCATGCCTTTAGGTAACAGCTGATCTCTCACCCCTGAGTGCTCTGAAGGACATTTTAAGATTACTTGTTTTAGTCCATAAGGGCTACAAACTTTGGCGGTGAGTTTTATTACTGATTTCACAAATTTTCCTCAGGATAAAACTGCACCATTTTGTTCTAGCTTAGTTGTTCGAACCACTACTTGCATCCTCATTGTTTAATGAGTAGCTTGCTTTAGCTGAATTGAAGCTTCAATTTAACTGACTTGATCCTAAAATAAAAATTAGAATAAATAAAATAAAATAAAATAAATAAAATAAAATAAAATAAAATAAAATAAAATAAAATAAAATAAAATAAAATAAAATAAAATAAAATACTTTTAACAGCTTTAAATTGATGAAGTAGCCAAATCTTTAACGAAATCACTTTCAATTCACAGACTCAGGTAAACCTGTAGAATTTTCTCATATATGAGAACATGTGTAAATACTTAACGCTCATGCATTGCTTTGTTTTGGAGTGGATTTACACTTGATACAGCATGATTCCTGACATTCTTCTTTTAGAGCCTTCTCTGCACTTGTCTAGCATAATACCTGTTTGGCCTTTGCTGTCTGTCTCGTTTCTCCAGCAGTGCCCACACAGTCCCTCTGAGTCACACTCCCAATACAGCAGCTTTACAGAGAGGATTTTTGTTGCTGTTTTGTGGGGTTTTTTAGACCGTTCTTGGTGACCCACACCATGTCTCCCCATGCCTGCCTGCCTGCCATAGGCAGCACTCCCTGCAAGGCTGCAGGCAGGTGGGCTGTTTCCCTGCTACTGCTGGTGATTGCCAAGCCTAGATGTCCAAAAAAAGAAAGAAGGAAAGGAGAGATAAAAGGAAAGAAGGAGGGAGAGAAATAATGAGAGAAGGAGAAAGAAGGAGACAAAGGAAAGAAGGAGAGAAAGGAGAGAGAGAGAAGGAGAGAGAGAAGAGGAGAAAGAGAGAGAGAGAAGGAGAGAAAGAGACAATGGTCTGCACACAAATGAGTTTATTTCATTAAATTTTATTTTTAAGAGAAAGCCCCGACCCTTCGTGCTCTGCCCATGCACAGGCCGAGCCGCAGCCCTGCACCTCCCTGAGGGCCAGCCGGGCCGGCGGGCTCGGGCCTCAGGACCCCCGGGGCACTGCGGGGGTCGTTCCGCCGGCTGGAGCCTGATCCCAGAGGCACCCCAAGGCTCCCGAGCACACCCCGGAGGGCCTCGAAGCCTCAAGGCCCCGCTGCGGGCGGCGAGGCGAGGCGGGGCCGGGGCGGGCGGTGGTTGGTGTCCAAGGAGACCGAGCGCACGCCGAGCCCGCCCGCCGCCCGCCCTCCTTCCCGCCGGGCCGCCGCCGCCATGATGATGCTGGGCCGCGGGCTGGACGCCAGGTAACGGCGGCCTGAGGGGAGGCAGGGGCGGCTCTGGGGGTCCTGTGGCGAAGAGGAGGAGGAGGAGGAGAAGGCCTGGCTGGGCCTAAGCGGGCGGGTCCCGGTGCCAGGGCGTGGGGCTGGGGGTCCGTGGGGCCGGCCTGATCCCCCAAACGGCAAGAGGGGGTCGGCTTCTGCTCTGCTGCCCTCAGTCGCCTCACGGAGCCCTGGTCGCTGGGGTTCAGGTTGGAGGACTGAATAATTCGGAGATTTTTGTCTTAGTAAGAAAGAACAAGCCCTCTTCTGAGCGGTCTGTTAGACTGCTTGCTCTGAAATAACATAACTGGGTCTTTGCCTGTAGCAGAACTTTTTTCTGATTTTTTTTTTTTCCCTGAAGAATTCCTGAGGAATGGTGTTCGTTTGACTGCGTTGTTGTTAAGTCTCAAAGTATTACATTTCTTCCCATTCTTCCGATTTTCATGCGTTGCGATACAAAGATTCTGTAATACCTTTACTGATTTCCCTTCTGTTGCCTGATTTCTCCAACCACTGACTTGTTTCTGTAGATTACAGACACTTGCAGGAAGCTATCTAATCCTGTCTTCTTTGAGACCTGCAGATGTTGGCACTGTTATGTTAGTAATTAACCCTAACGGTAATAATGAGCTTTTGCCAAACCACAATGTGAAGACATCTGAGGTGATTTTTGTGATTCGCGTTTTCCCCTATTGGATCTTTAAGTATAAATCCTACTTTGTTGTTGCTGTTACTTACATAAGCACATGCTACATTAGGCTGTGAGGACGTTATCTTTTTAAAAGTAGGTTTGCTTTACACTAAAATGAGATGTCCAAATCACTTACAAATTATTCGCAATGTAATTATACAGTTTTTATGATGTATGTATTGTAAACATTTTTCCCCTTCTAATTTTTCATTTTCTTTGGTATCTAGGGACAATCAGACTAGACAAATACAAGATGCCGTTTCAAATGTGGAAAAACATTTTGGTGAATTGTGCCAAATATTTGCTGGATATGTACGTAAAACTGCCAGACTACGAGACAAAGCAGATCTTCTAGTAAATGAAATATATGCATATGCAGCCACAGAGACACCAAACTTAAAAGTTGGACTGAAAAACTTTGCAGATGAATTTTCCAGACTTCAGGATTATCGCCAGGCAGAGGTACAAAATTAAAGCTGTACATGTTGTGTTTGCCATCTGAACTTTTCAGTTACTTATCTGTGATTAAAAGGGGTAAAATACACTCTGTAATCTTAAGAGAAGCATGGAAGAAACCACTTTTAAATATATCAGTGGTAGAGCAGGATAGGTTGCCAAATAATTCATAGTTTACTCTGCTAATAACATTAGTGAAAACTGCCTGCAATTAATCCTGTTGAAGTCAGTGAAAGTATGCACATGAATGCTCACAGTTTGAGACAGGGCAAGCCTTTTATCAGTTTCGCGTTCTGGATTACAAGTTACAGTTAATAAAGTGTTTTGGTTTTAGTTTTCGTGACTTGAGTTGTGTAGCAACGTTTTCCTTTTGCTGAATCTGTTATCAGAAGCAGTGTGGAAGAGAATCCTTCCCAGGGCACTCTGAGAGCCAGTCTCAGGTGCTGTCAGGGACCATGGTCAATTTCTGTAAGGTTGCATTTCAACACCTGAAGCACAAACGTGATGTGGATGTGTGTCAACGTGACCATTCATAGCTTCGAGAAGCTAAGAAGTGTTAAAATTATGTATACAAAAGGAAAAGAGACTGAAGTGTTTGACATTCTTGATGTTTTCACTTTTTTTTCAAAAAAGGAAACAATCCAACTCTTTCTATATTAACAAAGATTAATTTAGACTTGTAAATTAAGTTAATCTATGAACTATCTAATCTACTAAAGAGAACATTTTTAGAAAATAACCATGTGTCTTTCACGGTGTCCTTAGGGATGGATTCTTAGGAAATAATATGAAATCCAAGGATGTGGATAGTGTGAGGTTTTGTTGTTTTTTCATAAGCTTTTATGCTTCTGGCTCCAACTGAGCCACAAGTAAGCCATTATGCTTTAATTGATATGATAGTAATTTATCCATCAATTAACAGGGTAAATTTATATTATGGCTGAGGATATATACGAAGTTATAAAGCATGATCTCATTATCTGTTTTCACCTTTAAATGATGACTCTGTAATTTCAGTCAACGTTAGGTACCCTTGCAACAACTTGAGTTTGCATCTTTACATTTCTAAGTGTGTTTTTACAAACTGGCAGTTGGCCTAAATCCTCCTACCGTGCCTGTCCTCAAACCACCACTGCACTTCAAATGAAAAAAGGCAGAGGAAGCAAGGGAAATGAGAGCTTTTAGCCGTTAAATCAAGTTCTCATTTGCTCATGGAAACCAGCTCAGTAATCTTTGTCCTGTTTCTTTTGTGCGTCACAGTAACACTTTTCGTATGTATTAACAATGTAGGAAAGAGAAAATCAGTTGCTAAGGATTATCCATTTCTGGTCTTCATTTACGTACCTAGCACTGCAGCTGCTGAGGTGTGAGATTCTTAAACAACAGGTGGAAGCATAAGCAAGCGAGACGGGCAGATTGTTTGGTATGTCTACGTCGTGTGCTTCATTTAAAGACTATTCTGCTATTCCACTCTATCCCATTGGTAGTTTAAATTACATTGTTTGACAGTGCGTAGGTAGAGTGGAGTAAAGGAGGAATGTTTGCACAGCCAACATAGATTTTGGCTGACGACATTCCTGATAAGTCTAGTGACTAGTAAATGAACCATCTCCTGTTTCTGCATATCAAACAATGCAGATGATTTTAGTGACCTTGTGTTTTCTTTTGTAGGTTGACAGGCTTGAAGCCAAAGTTGTTGAACCTCTGAAAAGTTATGGGACCATAGTGAAACTTAAAAGGGTAGGTTGAACGTGTGTTTTCTCTCCAAGTACACTGTTGTGCTCTGGCCACTCAGTTCAAATTTCTACTTTGCAGTGGGGGAGTGGTTGTGATTTTTCATAGTGCATTAACCAGTGTAAATAAAAAATTATATGAGGATACATCTGGATTGAAGCTATATATGTGTTGGAGGAAAAAGCTTTGATGTGAGGTCAAGGATATTCAGATTATTGGAGCCCAAGCAAAAGCTTTGGGAAAAAAAAATATGGATAGTGTGAATGAAGCTTCCTGGATAGTGCAAATTCAGGTGGAAGATGTTTTCTTTATAAATATTGTCACTCTTTTTTTAAATCTTACTATTTTTATTCATAGTTCCAAAAGATGGATTACATGTAATGCTTTTGGCCCTTAGTCATCTGTATGCTGCCCTTAACAGCTTTTCTAACTTAGAATTGCATTCTACACTGAAGTCTGTTACATAGAAAACTCTTTTTGAAACTGAGTAAATAATAAAAATAGACAATAGGTAGTGGTGTGAATCTTGTTGCCATCCTGCGGAGTCATCAGGATGACCTGAAGATACAAAAATAAGTGAATTCTCTTTATTATATTCTGGAAGTAGTGTATGTAGCCACAAAATGGCTGTAAAGTTCTTTCCTCTGGGAAGGACAGCTAGTTTTCCTTGAACAAGTAAATTTTAATAAGCAGATACTAGCTTATGGGATGAAAGTAAGTTCCCTGTAATATTTGTATAGTAGGTATATTACATAGAGGTTGCCTTCATCCTGTAAACAATCTCTAATTGACATGTATGTCTTTATCATAGTCTCTATAAATAGAAAAGTAAAATGCCATCAAAAGTTGATCTTTTTACATACAGAAATCCTAGTGTGCTCATCATATTTAATCTGAGCACACTGTGGCATTGCATCTCAAACAGTAGTATTTTTCCTGTTTTTGTTCTTTTTTGTATGGTGAAGAAGTGAGCACAGTGTTTGCTTCACTGCCTAGCTGTCCAGCTTGGTTGGTAGAGAAACAGTTGTGAAGGACACTTCCTGCACTTGTGCGGTACTGCTTGTGGTCTGTAGGAAAGCTGTAGACTATAGGGTCTGGATTGTAGAACTTAATATCTTAATAGTCACTCTGAGACCCAGTTGGAGAGGCCTAGAACTTGGGCCTGAGTATTCTGTACGTTGTAAGTACTGCCAGTGGGAGACAAGTTCCATGTGATTAGGGCTAACGAGACCTGCAGAACGCCACAGGGGTGCCTGTTGCATTGGAAGCAGTGAAATCCTGCCCTCAGGTGTCCTGCATTGCCACTGGTAGCCTGTAAATGCTGAGGACAGCACCAACTGAAGCCAGGTCATGCCTTGGAACAATGAGTGGCATTTCCTGTTGTCTTTGCCATTTGGAATGCTAGAAAGTATTACATGATGTTTGTCCTAGCTAGGGTGAGGAGTCCAAGAGCATTCCTGAGCTGTAAGTGGGGTTAACAATTACAGCAACACACCTTTGAACTAAGAGACTTTCCTAAAGATGTAGGCCACGCTTTTTTTTTTTCCCTGCCCATTACTATAAACTTTGGTTAAAATCTCAGCTGGCTGGTCTTTTATCATCCAACAGTTGGACATTTTTAGTGAAAAAAGGAAGTTTTGTTACATAAAACTAGCACAGGGTGCTAGCTGCAGGACTGCTTTACATTCGCTGCTCAAGTAAACCAGGCACAACAAATCATTATGGCACTTTTTACAAAGGGGATGTTCTTGTTGGATCTGTTCCATGCTATACACAAACTACTTTCATGCTGTATCTAAAAAGAAGTGTTGCTGTTTCCTAAGGTGCTATTTGCTTTAAAGAGGTCCAGGTCAACCAGAATGCATTTATCCTTTATCTGCTAAAGCAGTAAAATTGTTTGAATCGCATGTTTATGCGTTTATTACGTTGAGTATCTCTTTGGGGAAGGTTTTGGCAGCCTCAGTGGAAGCAAGTGTAGTATTCTTGGCCTGTAATACAGCTTCAGTATAGGATTTTAGGATTTGTTTCTGTTTCGTTGTTCTACACGTCAATCTTCGTTTTCTGCTTTTTGGCAATTCTGTTCCTGGTTCCTTTTCTCCGTATAAAACAGGACATCATAAAATCAAGGTGATCCAGCTGCAGAAGGAAGGACTGGTTTGCTTTAATAACCTCAGTGACTAAAGCAGGTAACAGTACAGTGGCGAGGACCTGCCAGCTCATCGCCTGGTGGCTGTAGCTGTACTTCTGTGTGGTTTGAAATGAGATGGCTGAACAGAGTTCTTCAGTGTGACTTAAATGCATAGTTTAAAGCCAGTGGAACTATGAGCAATTTAATATTCTCTGTATCTAACCTTTATTTCCCTGGCAATTACACTCCAGCCCATTTCTCCTTGGATGTAATTAAAGCATGTTTTCCAAAAGCACATCCAGTCTTGGTCTGAAGACACTGGAGGAGAACATAGGCCTGTTTGTGGTATTTAGTTAGTGGTTCCTTGACGTTTGTGGTGTTTTGTTTTAAATGAAGCGTTTCTCATAATCTTTGGTGTTTGTGTTCCACTAAGATTAAAGAGCTCTATGATACCTTATTTTCTTCTGGGTGAAGGTATTTAGATGCTAATAAAACCATTTTTTCATTCTTTTCAGTTAGCTAAATATCTCAACTCCTAATTCTTTCACCATAATGACATCTTCCCCAGCTTTTGAATATTTCTATGGCTCTTTCTGCACCCTTTTCAATTTTCCTACATCCACGATAAAATATGTATATAACTGTGCCCTACCTTTGTACATCCAAAATATCTATAAAGCTGCACCACAGTAGCACCACCTCTTTGTCAGTCTCTGGCAAGCACAGAGAAGCATATTTGGTAGCTGTTGTTGCTGCGAAGAACAGAAGTAGAGAAGGGAACAGTGCAGTCCTGTAGGCATTTCCAAAGCTACTATGTGCTAGGAAAAAAATACTGAATTTTATAATGGTAACTAATGGTTTCCTTACCACTCTCAAGTCTGCTTTGGAGCGAGGTCAGAGCCCTTTGAGCCAAGTGTTAATTCGGAGTGGCTGGTGTAAACGGGCCGAGGCAGTTGGTGCTGGTGATGGGGTCCACTCGTTACATAACACCAAGCATTCAGCCGTGACTATTAGATACAAAACGGCTGTGTTCTGTGGCAAAAATATACTTTTTTTTTGCCTGTTCTCTTTCTGTACCTTTAATTTGAAATGTAGACCTTTAAAAATATATTTATTATTGCTGTTCTCGCAGCTGCATGGCTTTCATAAAGGAGAAAGCCCTCTCCAGCAGTCTTTCAGATGACCCAAAAGGTGCTGTAACTTCCTTTTTGCAAGAAGAGAAGCAAAATTAGTTTTGATAGTCTGAAGTTGTGGTTGTGTTTTATTGTCACAGACCAGCTCTGTGTCCCTAAAGTCAAAGCAAAATAACAGTCCTATACATGAGGACATACAAACAGGCAGGAAGGACAGAAATTAAGAAGAAACTGCTTATTGTGATGCTGACCTCAGTGCAGACTCATTGTTGAAGAAACACACAGCACTTTGAAACTTGGCAGGCTTGTGTTTGTCATTGACATCTGTGATCTGGTCACAGGATCCCAGAACTTTGGAAGAGAGACGTTCCTGGTTGCAGGTCTTTCCAGGCCAGGAGAAGGAGACCTGCAACCATGATAAAATTCTGGAATCCCAGGAAGGAGCACAGACAACTTCCTGAGGTGATAGTTTTAAGAGCATTAGGACACTTCAGTCTACTACCCGCAGCATGGGTAACAAACAGGAGGAGCTGGAAGCCATCGTGCAGCAGGCAGGCTACGACTTGGTTGCCATCACGGAGACGTGGTGGGACCGGTTCCACGACTGGAGTGCTGCAGTGCCTGGCTATCGGCTCTTCAGGAGGGACAGGCAGCACAGAGGGGGTGGTGGCGTGGCTCTCTACATTAGAGAATCTTTTGATGTTGATGTTGTGGAACTCCAGGCTGGGAATGATAAGGTTGAATCCCTGTGGGTTAGGATCCGCGGGAAGGCCGGCAAGGCTAGCTTCCTGGTCGGGGTCTGTTATAGACTGCCGAACCAGGATGAGGAGACGGATGAGGCAACTGACAGAAGTTGCAAAATCGTCGGCGCTTGTCCTCGTGGGGGACTTCAACTTCCCGGACATATCCTGGAAACACAACACGGCACAGAGAAAGCAGTCTAGGAGGTTTCTGGAGAGCGTGGGAGATAGCTTCCTGACGCAGCTGGTCAGCGAACCTACCAGGGGTGGTGCCCCGCTAGACCTTCTCTTCACAAACAGAGAAGGACTGGTGGGAGATGTGGTGGTCGGAAACTGTCTTGGGCAGAGTGACCACGAAATGGTAGAGTTCTCTATTCTTGGCGAGGCCAGGAAGGGGACCAGTAAAACTGCTGTATTGGACTTCCGGAGGGCTGACTTTGAGCTGCTCAGGACGCTGGTTGGCCGAGTCCCTTGGGAGGCAGTTCTGAAGGGCAGAGGAGTCCAGGAAGGCTGGGCGCTCCTCAAGAAGGAAATCGTGATGGCACAGGAGCGGTCCGTCCCCACGTGTCCAAAGACGAGCCGGCGTGGAAGAAGACCGGCCTGGCTCAACAGAGAGTTGCGGCTGGAGCTTAGCAGAAAAAAGAGGGTTTATAATCTTTGGAAAAAAGGGCGGGCCACTGAGGAGGACTACAAGGATGTAGCGAGGCTGTGCAGGGAGAAAATTAGAAAGGCCAAAGCTCATCTGGAGCTCAACCTGGCTACTGCCGTTAAAGACAACAAAAAATCCTTTTACAAATATATCAACGCGAAACGGAGGACTAAGGAGAATCTCCATCCTTTACTGGATGCGAGGGGAAACCTAGTTACTAAGGATGAGGAAAAGGCTGAGGTGCTTAATGCCGCCTTTGCCTCAGTCTTTAGCGGCAATACCGGTTGTTCTCTGGATACCCAGTGCCTTGAGCTGGTGGAAGGGGATGGGGAGCAGGACGTGGCCTTCGCTATCCATGAGGAAATGGTTGGTGACCTGCTACGGAGCTTGGATGTGCGCAAGTCGATGGGGCCGAATGGGATGCACCCGAGGGTACTGAAAGAACTGGCGGAGGAGCTGGCCGAGCCGCTTTCCATCATTTATCGGCAGTCCTGGCTATCGGGGGAGGTCCCAGTTGACTGGCGGCTAGCCAATGTGACGCCCATCTATAAGAAGGGCCGCAGGGCAGACCCGGGGAACTATAGGCCTGTCAGTTTGACCTCAGTGCCAGGAAAGCTCATGGAGCAGATTATCTTGAGGGTCATCGCGCGGCACTTGCAGGGCAAGCAGGCGATCAGGCCCAGTCAGCATGGGTTTATGAAAGGCAGGTCCTGCTTGACGAACCTGATCTCCTTCTATGACCAAGTGACGCGCTTGGTGGATGAGGGAAAGGCTGTGGATGTGGTTTACCTTGACCTCAGTAAGGCTTTTGACACAGTTCCCCACAACATTCTCCTCAAGAAACTGGCTGCTCGGGGCTTGGACTGGCGTACGCTTCGCTGGGTTAGAAACTGGCTGGATGGCCGGGCCCAGAGAGTTGTGGTGAATGGAGTCAAATCTGGTTGGAGGCCGGTCACTAGTGGAGTCCCCCAGGGCTCGGTACTGGGGCCGGTCCTCTTTAATATCTTTATCGATGATCTGGATGAGGGCGTCCAGTGCACCCTCAGTAAGTTTGCAGATGACACCAAGCTAAGTGCGTGTGTCGATCTGCTCGAGGGCAGGAAGGCTCTGCAGGAGGATCTGGATAGGCTGGAGCGATGGGCTGAGGCCAACTGTATGAAGTTCAACAAGGCCAAGTGCCGGGTCCTGCACCTGGGGCGCAACAACCCCAAGCAGAGCTACAGGCTGGGAGATGAGTGGCTGGAAAGCTGCCTGGCCGAGAGGGACCTGGGAGTATTGGTTGATAGTCGGCTGAATATGAGCCAGCAGTGTGCCCAGGTGGCCAAGAAGGCCAACAGCATCCTGGCCTGCATAAGAAGCAGTGTGGCCAGCAGGTCGAGGGAAGTGATTGTGCCCCTGTATTCGGCTCTGGTGAGGCCGCACCTCGAGTACTGTGTTCAGTTTTGGGCCCCTCGCTACAGGAAGGACATGGACGTGCTCGAGCGAGTCCAGAGAAGGGCGACCAAGCTGGTGAGGGGTCTGGAGAACAAGGCTTACGAGGAACAGCTGAGGGAGTTGGGCTTGTTCAGCCTGGAGAAGAGGAGGCTCAGGGGCGACCTCATCACTCTCTACAGTTACCTTAAAGGAGGCTGTAGAGAGGTGGGGGTTGGTCTGTTCTCCTACGTGCCTGGTGACAGGACGAGGGGGAATGGGCGAAAGTTGCGACAGGGGAGTTTTAGGTTGGATGTTAGGAAGAACTTCTTTACCGAAAGGGTTATTAAGCATTGGAACGGGCTGCCCAGGGAGGTGGTGGAGTCACCATCCCTGGAGGTCTTTAAAAGACGTTTAGATGTAGAGCTTAGCGATATGGTTTAGTGGAGTACTTAGTGTTAGGTCGGAGGTTGGACTCGATGATCTTGAGGTCTCTTCCAACGTAGAAATCTGTGATACTGTGATACTCCATTCCAGAGTTATAGATAAATGGGAAGAGCTCTTCTTAGAGGAACTGATGGCCTGAAATGTCCATCCACTGGCTGCCTTGGGTAGATTTGGTTAGACTGATTCCTTTGGGTTGTCTGCTTGTCTTAAGGTACTGCTCCTTTAAATTAGGGTCATCAAAATTAGTGACATCTCTCCTACCGGGGCAATGGAATGATGCATATCTGACTGAAAATTGTAGTTTCTATGTGTGCCACACTGTTGCAAAAGTTTTCTAGCATGAACAAGAATTTGAAAGCTGTATATAAGCATTCTGAAATCATCATATATCCTGTTTCTCCCTCAGAAGTGAAGAGCAGAAATATTTATCAGCAGTGTGTTTCTATATCAGAAAGTTTCTTCTCCAGCTACATCATTACTTGGATGTATTTTGTTCCACGTGTATTTAAACACCTTGCTCGCTGCATATGTAACTATGCAGTTGAACCCTTTCAGCCATGGATTTTCTATGGTGTCTTAAGCTCTTTGTAGAAGTTTTCTGTTCTTCATAATTTCTTCTTTGTATTGACTGCTGTTGTTTTTTTTTTCCTTACTGATTTGTTAGATGTTGCTTTTTAGTTCTAGATGCCAACTTTATTCCATTGCTGAACTAGAATAGCCCTGTCTTCTTACTCCTTTGGGGGCCTCAGCTTCTGACTGTCTACTGTACTTTTCCTGAAAAGCTGCAAAATTCTTTCTTCACTTTTTAAATTGTAGTGTGTTCTACAGAGAGTTATGCAAGGCGCTAAACTCTCTTGGTCTCCACTGCCTTATCTTTTAGGGGATCATTTAAGGGTAAGATCAGTAAAATCTGGTTTTGTTTAAAGCAGATGTTTTGTTCATGTTTTCTGGGCAATCCCTGTATGACGAAAAATGCATTTCATATGTTTGAAATAGAAAATGTAAGAAAATATCTAAACCATTTTATTTCCAGGATGATCTTAAAGCAACTTTAACAGCAAAGAATCGAGAAGCCAAGCAGTTATCTCAACTGGAAAAGACGCGTCAGCGGAACCCGTCAGATCGACACATTATTGTATCCTGCACTTCTAGTGACTATTAAGAAATATTTCTAAAATGTTACAGCAATTGTATTTAGAAAGCAGTAGAAAATTGCTTTTCAGAGGGACTATTTAAATAATTTTAGAGGACTGTGTTGATTTTGAATCCAAGTAACTTTTCTTAAACTTTGTGATAATGAGGTATAGCTTTTAATAGCTGCTTTGTTACCCAATCCCTTTTTGACTGAAAAGAAACTGTGAAGTATTTGATATGTTTATTCCGGAGAGGTAGGCATAGATTACACCTAAGATATTGGCAGGTTTTGAAAGTAAGTGGAATCAGACACCCTTTTTTACTTCTGTGGATTTTTATTTTTAAATTTACATTTGCCCTTTTGCTGGTTGTGCTTCCTTGTACCGAGACAGGGTGTGAATTTGTGTGATGGGAAAAGTTGTAATTCTGCTAGTAGAATACTCAACCAGACTACTCTTCCTCTGAAGAGACCAGTGACCCTCCCTAGTATATTATTCTGTATCACAGGGGGAAAAATTAAGCCTCTACAAAATTTCCATTAAAATGTCATTGAAGCTTTAAATTCTGAGTCAGTCAGATTCTAGGGAATGACAGAATAAAGGTCTTTGGGGCAATCCTGGTTCAGTCCCTTGGTGCCTCTATATTATGATACAGCGTTTAAGTTCATGACCATGTGCTGTTTATTTTTTCTTATACCCGAGGGTTGGACTCAGGATTGCATAGTGAAGCAGTGCTATTCTTTGCAGGATTTCATCAACTTTATTTCGGAAATGATGATCTTTCTAGCGAGTGGGGCATGGGACAGCAGAAAAAGAGAAATGATTGTGATGGTCAAACGCCACCCAGGAGAATTGCATTCTATTTTTCCCTCTGCCAAAGAATTTCTATTTATTACTAATCAAATCAGTTAAATCAAGTGATGACTAATCAGAGTTCCTCAGGAGATAAAGACACGTGTCAGCTGTAGGGCTGGAACTTGAGCTGTGATGCAGAGTCCTCTTCCAGGAGGATTAAGGAAGTAAATCTTAGCAGTAAAATATTATCCCTGCAGGGAAGCTGTTCCCTGTTTTCCTTCCTCCTGCACTAATTCACATTTGATTTCACATACATATTGCTGGCACCTCGCTTGTATCTTCTTGTCTCTTTGCTAAGCTACTTCCAAACACCCTTCCATGGCCTAGCTTCTTGTAACATCTGTGGGTTTTGTACTTAAAACTTTGCCTGAAAACTTAAGTCTGAGTAGCGTCTATTTTTGGATATGCCCGGAGGCATATGCATTCCAAACACTGTGTATTTGCATTTAAAGTGATCAGCACAAAATACTGGGAATCAGGAAGACATCAGAGTGCAACTTTGTGAGGCTTCCATGGGCTGGGAAGACTCGGCACTACAAACATTCTTCACCTTGGGATAGAGAGGAACACTACAATATGTGGCAGACCAGTGGTAAAGAAATGCTGGTGGGAGGTGGGTAGAATGCAGTTGAACATTTGTAGACTGAGAAGAGATCTTGTTGCCTTTTGAGTGTGTTGTCTTGTCTCAGTCTTCCCTCCTGATGCCCTGCAGAGTCTCTGCTGTCTAGTCGTCATTTTATGGCGCTAGGGCCATTTCTCTGCCACACTGCCAAGCTCCCATCTAACACAATATCTAATATTGCACCAGCTTAGATCCAGTCCCTGCCCCTGTTCCCAAAGAGGGAACATCTAATTCATCTGAGTGTGACTGGAATAGGTTTGTGAGCTTTTGGGGATGTTTGCAGGCCACCTTTTAGATCTGAGAGGCTTCACCACGTTCACTGATGATAGCACAGGTGTTAGGCTCCAGCAGTGGTTCTGTTCTTCATGCGCAATGATCATATTCCAGCAGCTAACAGCTTCGGCCACAGGTAGCAAAGGATCTGTTCTCACTTCCAGATTTCAAGTCCGTCTTAAAAATCATAGGGGCAGTACAGCTTTGCAAAGTAAACCTTGTCAGATGTGTATGTGTATATTTTGATATAAAAATGATTTTTTAAAATCAGATTTTTTTTTCTGAAATGGTCTACCTAGGTTGTTTGAATAAAAAAAAAAAGTAAATAGCCAAAATGTCAGTCCAAGACAAACAGCTGCCCTGTTTATACAAAAGCCATAACAATTGTATGACTTGTAACAGGAGGCTTCAGACAACATAATAGTAACATCCTCCAAGTATACAGAAGTTTTCAAATACCTCAGGTAAATACTTCAGAATATATAACAATTGCAAGTAGAAACAGCTACTTTTATGAATATTGATAATTTTGCCATTTGTTTCCTTTACTAATACTTCCAGTCACAGGTGAGTGCTTCAGAAGAGAAAATACTAAACTGCTGCTGTGCAAACTATGCAGGTTCTGCAAGTTTAAACATTTCACTCTACAACAAACAAAATTCCTTTCCCAAATCATCTGCGCGTATCTGGCCACTCTATTTAAGATGGATCAAGAAGATACATTTGATTATCATAGAAATAACATACTGTGTTTGCATATGTAATGGCTGCTTATGCATAGCAGCTGCCTTCCTTTACTGAGAGTGAGTGATTGTAGTAATTGAGAAAACACAAAATGTCTTCTCTTACTCTATTTCCCTCCTGTGCTTTGGAGAAAATCAAGAAAAGGAGATGAGCACGTGACCTGATGGAATACATACAATGCAATACTGTCCTGGGCTATATCGAAAGAAGCATGGCCAGCACGTCACGGGAGGCGATTCTCTGCTGTGATGTGACCCCACCTGGAGCGCTGCGTTCAGCCCTGAGGCCCCCAGCATAAGAAAGATGGGGACCTGTTAAAGCAGGTCCAGAGGAGGGCCACAAAGATGCTGAGAGGGCTGGAGCACCTCTCCTGTGAAGACAGGCTGAGGGAACTGGGGTTGTTCAGCCTGGCAGGCTCCAAGCAGACCTCATGCAGCCTTCCAGTACCTCAAGGGGGCCTACAGGAAAGCTGGGGAGGGACATTTTACCAGGAGGTGTAATGATAGGACAAGGGGGAAATGGTTTTAAACTAAAAAAGGGGAGATTTCTGTTAGATATTAGGAAAAAATTCTTTACTCTGAGGGTGGTAAGGCACTGGAACAGGTTGCCTGGAGAAGTTGGCGGTCGTTGAACACTCCCTGGAAGTGCTCAGGGCCAGGCTGGATGGGGCTTTGGGCAACCTGATCTCGCAGGTGGCATCCCTGCCCATGGCAGGGGGGTGGGGCTGGAACGAGGAGGTTTTTAAGGTCCCAACCCAATCCATTTTATGATCACTACCAATTTTATTTGCCAAGCAATGGTAGAATTGTGTGTATGCAGACTTTTGGTACTTGTTTCAAGTAGATAAATCTGTAATAAAAGATTTGCAGATTTTAAAGAAAAAAGTGACAGAACATGCATGTGTTTTTGATACATACGTAACAGTAAAACTAGATTGTGGGAACTGGGCCTGTGATGTCTATATCCATGCTGTAGCACTCAAAAAAAAAAAAGTTCCTTTCAAGATACAGTGTTGGAGAAATGGGAAGAGTCCTCCATCTTGATGATAGGACACAAGTGGTTAATCCATATACCATTTCCAAATCCCTGGACAGAATAGGTTCCTGATGATATTCTCAGGAAAGTAAAGACTGTAAGTAAAGACTCTCTTGACTAGTCCATGATGTTTGACCAGTAATTTATGGAAAATAAAGTAATTTTAGACCCAAATGTTGCAGTTTAAGTGCAAGCTCTTAGATCTTTATATCATTTTTTTTGTAATATTACAGAGTTCTGAGACTTGAGATTACTTCTCCAGAATAGTTTAAAATATCATTATTTAAATGGTACTGTGCATTTTATAAAGTTCACTTATATCTAATTAAAATACACATCCTAAATGCTTTTTGTAGTAGCACAGTAAGAGAAGCTGTATTTATGCATTAGTACTTGGCTTGTGTGATCTTTTTCAAATGCCCTGTTGAGTATATTTTTATAAAATTATTATATAAATTATATTTTATATAAAATGTTAAAAATATAAATTACACGAAACGCTTTTTGATCTAAAAATTACATTGGCTCTAGTCTACGGGTTGAGATACTTATGGTAGAAGAGCATTTGTTCCAGCTGCTGCTTTACTGTCTAAAGAATGTATAAAACATTAGACAAGGTTCAGCGTGTGGCACTGGAAAAGATCTGTTCTAGACACAACAGGTTGGTCTGCACTGAAAAATAAAGGGTAACACTGTCTGCTTTTCCAGCACTCTGCCCTGTGCATTCCTGCCTTCTCCTTTATTATTAGCTCTAAAAAATTATCTTTTTGTGAAGTGTAATCCCTTGTGGGTTTACCCATCTGGGCTAATTCCCTGAGCCCAGTCACTGTGTGGTCAGATCGTGTCTGGGCTGGATCTGCAGAATTAGCAGATAAGCATTTAGAAAAAGGGTAGGGCAATGAGACTTTCCTGATTGCCTGGAGCTAGTCATTTCTCATGTTTCAGATCAAAACTGCAACACCATAGGAGACATCTTTATTAAGCTATAAACACGTTTACAGACACAGTAATCCAGAAATGTAGTATTTTGAAAATCCAGATTCAAAGGTTTCAGAGCAATTATATAGCAAATGACTTTGTCTCAAATATTGAACTAATTTCACCTTTGTGTTCCTTTACCAGGCTGAAAGTGAACTGCAGAGAGCTTCACTGGACGCAACTCGAACAACCCGGCAGTTAGAGGAAACAATTGATAATTTTGAGAAACAGAAAATAAAGGACATAAAAGTAGGTCTGCTCACATTCCAGTATATAACATCACGCTTCATCTTGCATAACATTTATTATAGTTACTCTTTGGCAAGATTAAGCAACAGTTAGTATTAATTTATGCCTACATAAATACAAAGCTTGTGATATTGACTATTTCATAATCCAAACATCCTGAGCTTTGCAATTTGAAAATCAGTTCATTATTTTTACAGGTTCTTGAATTCCAAATTTTCTTATATTAGATGGTGTAGTATCTGCAGTTTCCGACAGTTGCTGTATTCTACTTCACTGGTAGCTGCATTTAGTAGTAGAATGATGTGTGGATTAGTATCAGCAAAATTAACAGAAAGAGTGATAAGTAAATAATATATTTTACATGCTAGAATTTGTGTAGGTTACTGCAGTGCAGAAACCACCAAATGCTTAGTGACAACAAATAATCAAAGCTTTCATTTCTCTCTTTATCTCAAACGTGAAGTGGCTCAAGTCCCAAAAACTACAGTAATTGAAAAACATTTAAATTATGTGACCTCAAATTTAATTATAAAAATGAGATAGTTTTTTATTAATAAATAAATTGGAAGGAAGGGTGAATGGGAATAGGAGAGATGGTTGAAAAAAAACCCACCAAATCAGCCAGTATCTGACGTTAGATTAATACAAAAAAGATTGTGTGAGTTCTGAACATATCAATAAGAGCTTTTATATATATATTTTATTACAAAAAACACATAATTATCTGTAAATTATAAATATGTATAAAGTTTACAGTTAATCTCTCCCCCATAAGTTAAAAAGATACTTATCAATAAAGAAAAAGTCCCTGGCATTTCAAGTAGAATATACTCTATAGCATTAAGAAAACTTTGTTCTTATTTGTTTTTAGAACATATTTTCTGAATTTATAACCATTGAAATGTTATTCCATGGGAAAGCTTTAGAGATTTATACTGCTGCCTACCAAAATATCCAAAATATTGATGAAAACGAAGATTTAGAGGTAAGAGTAATTTAAGATTCGCTTTTCAGTTTACTTACTACGTAAAGACACTTTTCATACTTCGGTGGTATACATGTCCCATGCAACATTATTCTTCAGGTTCCCAGAACAAACTTCTCATTTAAACTAAGGCCTTTTTTGCATTTATCCAATAAAATAAAGGTCTACAGGTTTATAAACTCCGAGATTTTAGAAGCAGACAGGAACCACAGTGTTCATCTAATCTTTCTCACAACAATAGATCACAGAATTCTCCTAAATTAATTGCCATTCCAAGTTCAGCTAATCGCAGTACTTAAAGAACACCTCTGCAGTGAATCTTGCTGTAAAGATGCACAGTAAGACAGAATGTTACACTGCTCTGATAAGATCATCTAAAGACTAATTACTCCATTAAAAATCTCTATCTTTCTGTTCTGAATTGTTTTCTTTTTTTAATCTTTCAGTCACTGTTTTTTATTAACGCTGTATGCCACGGCAATCTTGTACTGCTCTAGCTTCACAATTAAAAGGGCATGTGACACCACTTCAAAAATATCCTTTAAGTCAGTATTTTACCTTTCACAGCCAGGTTACTGATCTCATTTTAGAGTTCTTGTTGATTTGACAAGATACACTTTCCATAAAAATACTGACTTAACATAATTCTGCTCTCCTCCTTCATGTTGTTAATGAGGTCTTGCATGAATAGTTCTATTATTTTTAGTATCAGGCTGTTAGTCCTATGATTTACTCTTTCTGGTTGATGGAAAGAACTTGTCAGTATAATGGATACCACATTCTCCCCTGTGTTCTAAGGGTTTCCAAAATAGTTCTCGAGCTGCAGATCACTTGAACGTTTCAGACAAAATTCCTGACATAGCTGTGACTGGCAGCGAGGATTTGCTTGTGAAGGGGCCAAGAGTTCATCTTCCCAAGAACTGGAGAGCCTGAGGGGAGCTGCTGGGGTTTGTAGCTCGAGGTTAGCCTGAAACTCAGCTCCATATTTTGATGGGAAACCATTGCAGTTTTTCACTTGTAAATCCCCTCACATATCTGAGGAATGTTTACATTGACCACATAAATGTTTTGATAACGTCTTAGGTTGAGCAAGGATGTTATTTCAGCTAAAAGCAATCGCTCCAAACTACAACTGATGCATCTATCTAGAGCAGGGCTAATTGTCCAATGCTGCATTTTTGTTAGCTTCGGTCTTGGTGACGGTTAACTTGCAAGCTGTATCATGGCACCAAAGTAACAGCTTTCTTCATTTGAACAGGTTTTTCGGAGTTCACTTTATCCACCAGACTATCAGTCTCGCTTAGACATAGTTCGTGCAAATTCAAAGTCCCCCTTGCAAAGAACTGGCTCCTTAAAATCTTCATTGAAGACAGTACAGGTAAGAAAGAAAAACTAAATGCCAGGTCACTGTATTAAAAGAATGTCTTAAGGAGAACCTTAGCTAATATAAATGAGTCTGCTCTCTTTAGTGAATTCAGGACAAAGTTAGAATTCCAAAGGCATAAAGATAATATGATAATATTAAACTTTAAATAATGCAGCTTCTAATTATTTTTGAGGGAAAAGAAAAACACACCTTTTTGAGCAATGTTTTTCACTTTTGAAACTACCATTTCTTTCATTAGACTGTGGCATCTTGTACAGTAAAGATGTAGGAGCTTCTTGGGAACAGAAGTGCTATTCTTTAAGTAACATTTGCACATTCTTAGTCACGGTATCTAGATCCCAGCCTGTGGATTCTCTACCCCATGGTGACTCAGATTAGCGATACCTCCTAGAGCAAAGCAAAACAATGACCTACACACCTTTCCTTCCATGCTTTGAAAATTCAGAGCAGGTGAGGAAAAGGAAGCTGATAAAAAAAATAGTGAAACAGCTGGAGGAAGGGTCACTGCTTTTGACCTAGCTACCTTGCAAAAATCTTTGTTGTTTGCAGCAGTAAGCTTACAGACATCAATTTTTTTATTGCAGCTTTAGTTGTGTAACTAAGGTGATTCTTGGTAGCGTTTCAGTTACAGAGATGGCCATATGTAAAATGTACGCATCCCATCTTCCTTCTTTGGATGCATTGGTATTGTAATAGTAGAAAGTTTCTTCACTGTACACTGCATTACCCCTTCTCTGCTCTCGACACTTAAAGGATCATTACAGTTGAGTTACTCTGCTGATGAAAGTGTGTCATGCCATCTGAAAAGATAAAAGAATCCCGTATTTCAGGGCATGGAGACCAATTTTGGCTTTGATTAAGATGCCCTGCCTCTTTACCAAACAATCAAATTTCAGGTTTATATATTTTTTTTTCAGAAAATATTTAACCATTCATTTTCTGAAGACCAGAGAAAGCTGTCAGAAATCCGTTGCCACGTTCCTTGAGAATTCCCTGTAATACCATAAAATTGTATCAGTGTTATAGAAGTATTTGTAATTACTTTGAGGTGCCACAGATAGCTGTATTTTGTGACTGTCTTCAGAAAAACAGAAATCTGAATGTATGTGCACTCAGAGATGGTGTGGACTCCATTTTGACTAACTTGAAAGTTTCCTTTTTCTCTTAGACCTCTCTTTTAGCTATATATTTTAGGTGTTTATGTTCTCTTAACCTTTTACTGAAATATCTGAGAGAAATGGTCTTGTAGACCTAGAGGGAAACTGCTGTACATTTCAAAATATTGTCATTTTACTGTGCTACATGCAACGTATCCACAGAGAGCGGAAGGGTGTGATGCCTTACTTAATGCAGTCACTAGAGGGCAGTAAAAAGATGCAGACATCTTGTTCAGCACCCACACACACACGTTGCCCTTTTTGATTCTGCAAATAGTATGTTTGCACCAGAACCAGCACCTTGAATTACACTAGGGGCTGCAGTCTCTTAAATCCACCTCCAAACATTTCACTAGCAAAAAATGCTGCTTTCAGCAGAGCCTTCAGGTGACTGGTTTTATCTTTCTGGGGGTCTTCCATTCACAAAGTTTTCATGTCTGTTTGATTTCATGCACCATAACAATCTTTTACTGACTACATAAAGCAGTAGTTATGGATTTTCAATTTAAAGCAGTATAAATAGTACTGGTAAGCAGTTTGCAGAGTAAAGGCTGCAGGAAGGGGAGAAAAAACCACCTGTAGAGGGGAAAAAAACACTGCATATCAGATAGGATGAATTATATAATACAGTATTTGTCTTTCAGAGGATTTAGCACATGCCATCCTAGAAGGAGTTTCTGGTTCTGCAACTAGTTTCCTGTATTATCCTGTGTCAGAAACCTGAAGTACTCCTTGAGCTGGATTCACTTTGGAGAAAGTACCACCTCCTTTTAAAATTCTACTGCCTTCATTTGAGGTCTAGCTTGGTCAAGCAACAGGATAATTTGAAGCGTGTCCCATCACTTACAGGATGGCTCCCCATTATGATGAGAAGATCTTTTCAGGGATTTAAGGCTTTTTTTTAAACAGGAGTATTACAGATACTTAGTTATACATAAGTGCTGAAAAGGCTATTTAAGTTTCCATAACAATCCTTAGTAAATCCCTGCATTTTGCCCTTTAGTTGGCAGTTTATCTTTAGTTTTCATTTTGTTGATTCAGGTTGGTTTCCTGTATTTTAGACCAAACTATATAGCAGAAAATAATGACTACTTCTAGGTACTTTAAATCAAATTTAGCCACACAGGTTTTATGCACATGTATTTAACTGTTTTGCACCTGTTCTTCTAGGGCAGAAAAATATTTTAGCCATGGCTGAAACTGTACGCAGCAAGGTGTTCCAACACTGTGTAAGACATGAAGAGAGAATAGCATGAGTAGAAAATTGCCCTGCTTTCTGTAGCATGAGCAGTGAAGCATGCAGCTGAACACTGTGAACAGCAACAGTCATCACCTACATGCAAACTTAAGAGCATTCATTTTCACATAAAATTGCTTAGGACAAGAAACAACAAATCATCAAATTCCAATACATTTTTAAAAATCAAATTATTTGTTCAGCATTACATAATCCAAATTAAATTTTCAGGTACTGGTATGTTCAAGCTTTATGGCAAAAATAACATGCATTTAAACTGCCTAATTTTTTATTTTCCTTACTCTGATCCATTTTGGTTCTTAGGTTAGCCACCAGCTTACCTCCATCAGTGAAAGTATTTAGTTTACTATTTATTTAATTACAGAGTGGTCAGAGATACTTGACTAGCGAGTAGGAAGAGCCTTAAACCCCAAATTAGCACCTCTTATTCCAGAAGAGTAGCACCTTTTATTCAGAAATATGATTTAAGCTCTTAAGAACTTCAGATGTTCTTAAATAGACGAGGAAAAAAAAAAAGAGGGGGAAGAAAAAAGAAAAAGGTACTTGGAAGATGAGTCTGTTGAAATGAAGCTACCTTACCAGGCTCAATTTGCTGTACTCCTTTCTCTCGTATTCCAAATCAGTGTCATTGTCTCTATCTTCTTTCACAGAACGAATTGCTGCATTAGGCATTGACACTCAAGTTAACCCAGTTCCATCTAATGATTAACTCCATTTTCTGTTAAGTTCAAAAATTTACAACCAAGTATTTGCTTAGAGCTAAATCATGTATTTTGTGAGCATCATCACCACTAAGGATTCTTCTGCTTTCATTAGTTCACTAATTACAGTTTGCTTTATGCACACACCAAATTTTTTTGTAATGTACATAGCTGTATGAATTAAGAGATCTCACAAGTCAGAATTTAGTAACCAGCTCTTAAGAACTCTTAAAATAGGGGGTTGAAAATAAAAGGGCAAGTTTTGTCTTCAGTACTGAAGTTTGTATATGTAGCTGCATGTGAGAAAACTCAGGAAACATTAGAGTTGCAGATGCCCTCAAAGAACTGCTGAACCTCAAATCATTTTTGAAAAGCATTCCAGATGATTTAGATAGTTATCTTTCTTGAGTTTAATGTTCCTTTTTTCAGGGGGGAAAAAAGGTATTCTACTTTAAATTGTAAATTTTCCATCTTCTATGAATAATCTCTCTTCAATAGGAATTAGAGCTCTCATTAGAAGAAAGTACTGATGGCAGAGCCTTTCAGATGAGATGAAAGCTTGCAAGCTGGCTTTTTTAAATATATTTTTTAATATTTGATGAAGCAAAAAAGGACTTAAGTTACCACTCTGAAGGGCAAGCACTGATGGTCAGGGAAACAAGTTCGTATATGAACCAAGGCTTCTGGTAAAGTCTCTCTGATTTATTCTCAGGGACAGTTTAGAGCAGCATAGTGTTGAGCTTTTCATTTAACTGAAGAGGTTTGATGTCTTAGATATGATTGTGCCTTAACACTCACCTTCAACCTGCTGTCTAGGGAGCCAACCCAGCAAAAACCTAACACCCTGTTGCTTTTCAACATTAATTCAATTACTACATAGCTTTCCCTGTCATATAATAGCTTTCAGAACTACCAGGGATTTTTTGCTTTCCAGATTTATTTACTGTTTTTCTAGTTTGTGCTCTGTTACCTTTCTGTTGGCATGCTGCACTTTACCGTAAATCGCAGGATTAAGGGATAAAGACCACCACCACCAAACACACAACCTACAAGACTTTGAATGCCAACAGAGAAGTTTTCCCTCCAGGATTAAATACATACTTGTTTTACTTTTGTTGAATTTTCATTTTAGATTTCCAACAGCACACCAAGGAAAGAGGAGGAGGAAGAGGAGGAAGATGACGATGAAGATGAGGAGGAGGAGGAGGAAGAATTTTAGATGCTACTAAGAGACGTAACAAAACTGTTCTGAATGTCTTTTTTCTCAACTGACTGGAAAACAGAAAAGACTTCCCTTTACCTAAAGGCTTTTATGTATTAATTATAATACTAAAATCTTCCCTGAGGTTGTATTTTTTTAAAATTCCAACAGGAGCAAGAATTGCTACTAATAGGAGTGTATTCTACAGACAACAAATGACCAGTTTCAAAGAAATGGAATTAAATTTGCTGCAAGTGGACAATTTCAGTAGCTAGAAAATGAAAAATGTAAATAGTATCCTGTATTAGATATGCATAGGTGCTATACTGTAGTCACATTTGCTTAAACTTACATGACAAGCGACATTCAAAAACTGCACGAAGCTGACAAGCAGTTATGAACATAGGGGTTTTGCTTGTTACTTTGCCAATATATTACGACATTCTCTAGCTACACACCTCTTGGGTTAAATCCTCTAGTGGTACCTGTCCTAACTGGTTTTATCCATCCTAAAGTAACAATCCTGTTACATTTCATTTCATTACACACCCTGGATTACCAAAAGCAGAGTGGGGCATATTGTTCTCTCATTATTTTCCTGAGACTTGTCTAAGATGACTTTTGATTCCTTTACACATACACAATGAAGCATTAAGGGCCTAGCCCAGGATCTTGTTTTAATACTGCATTGCTTTTAAATAAAAGTGCCTTCATACTAGAATTAGGTGATATTTTATATAGTTGACATTTATTATGAATTGATATTCTGTATATATAGTTTGTTTCCTGTGTTTTAGTTGATTCAGTTACCATTTCCATCCAACACATAAGAAATTACACATTTTGAGTGTAATTTCCAGGTTTAGTATCTGCTAAATGTGTAAGATTTTCATTACTACAAAAAATGAACATTTTTAAAGGTTTTTAAGGTGTTAAGCACATGTATAAAGCCAGAATTTAAACCTGTAACTGGGAACACAGTTTGAAGTTATAACCAAATAGTCTCAGTTAAGGAAATAAACCATGAAATATTTTTTTTTAATATTGATGCTGTGTGTGTTCACTGATGTAAAGCATGCAACACAATTGCTTTGACAGGTGAGAAAACAGGTACAGCCAAAAATTAATGTGAGGAAAATAGAAGTGAAAATGTCAGTATAGAGGGTTCTGGTTTAAACCCAGAACATAGCTTTACAGCTGAATTACAAACTGTCATCATTTACCTACTGTTGACAAGGAGCAGAATTCTAATGACCAGAAATAGCAAACAACCAGAATTGGTAATGACCAGAATTTAGCAGAATGCTAGAATGTATCTAGGTAACTAATTCCCCTCTATTTCAGCAAGTAGGGCACTTAGATAGATACTGGTATCATCGCTGATCATCACCACTTTTCGCTTTCATATTGTCAAGTGATGTAGTTCATTTCCTAAACAGCTGGTTAATTCGATGCCTATATCAGTATGCTCTAGGTATGTGCAAATAGCAATTACTTCTGTACCATGTCGTGAAAAAGGGATTCTTAATAAGGAATGAAGTAGTGTTCACGTCAACTCCCAACTAAAAGATCAGTTATTAGGGTACAGAAAGGATTTTTTTTCCTGAGCAGCTTCTCTACCTCACAAAAAGTTTAAGACTTACAGAAGCGGAGAAATAACAGCGTTGGGCAACCTTTTCATCCTACATATATGTCTTAAGTTTGAATGTCGGACAGAAATTTTGTGAGCTAGAAACTAGGGACAAAAAAGCCAATACACGAGTTGATGTATGTTAAAACCAGAAGAATTCAAAATGTAGTTACAGAATGAAACATTACCTAAAGATACTTCAGCAAAGGTTATTCTGATGGATTAAGTGCTTCAAGACTGACAGTACTCCCTTTGTTCATGCACATTTTTGTCCCGACACCTAGATGATGCGGGCTTGTATCAGCTCTTGTGAAGAGCTTTTTTTCAGACTGTCATACGTTACGGCTTTCCTGAATGCCTCAAGCTGCTTCTTATGTGATCACTATTACTCGTTTTTGAATCCAGAGACTGTTCTCCTTTAAATCATAACTTTTGGACAACGGTAGCAAAAGCAACTGCCGATTAAGCGTAACTAAGGCAACTAGATGGATTCCAGATCAACAGCACAAATTGCAGCATTTCCTTTGTTGTTCTTTTACTGGACGGATGGTGCTTAAAAAGGAAGAGCAACAATTCACGCCATGTAATTACAGACATCTGTCATTGATGTGTCCTTTACTCTGAAAACTGAGTGCCTCCAAAGCTTAAACATCTGAACTATTTGTAGCAGGGAACACTATCACCGCACCATGCACTTGTACCAGCCTATTCAAGCAGAATCAGAATTCAATGCAAACTATATATACACGTCCCAATTAAAAATATTAACTGGAAAACAGGTAAAAATTAAGAATCAACTATCCTATTAACCTTATTAACTGATGTATTGGCATCCTGCCCTAATTTCCCTGTGCTTCAGATCCGTACATGCTTTGAAGCAGAGCTTCACGTAACTCACAAAAAAATTAATCTGGTCTATCAATTAGACATTTCATAGATTAACCTAGAGTAGTCATAAACTCTCATCTATAATTTAAGATTAAGTAGCTACAGGGAAAACAAGCAACGTTTTAAAATGCCTTAATTATGATCTCTGCCATTATAAGCTTTGGGACCCTTTTCATGTATTCACTGGGGTAAAAGAAAAGTTTACCGTTCCCCAAATTAACAGTTCCTTGTCAGCAGTTACTCAAAATTTCTTGAGAGCAGACAATGCCATTGGGGTAGGGTTCTTCCAAAACAATCTCACACCTGACCAACAAGTGACCCACTAAATTACCTTATCCTTCCAGTCCCCAAATCCTGTTTCTCACAAAAATGCATGTTATGTGCACCTGTGCATGGAGCAACGCTACTCTAGAGGCACGGTAAAAAATTTACCAAATTATATTCAGTATTTGACAACCCCTATTTTGGTGTTTTTAAATTCTTCCAGCTGCTACACATTACCTGGAGGAGAAAATAGTCGCTTTCATTCTTTACAAAACAACAGCAGGTAATAGAGGCAAGAATTAGTAGTAAAAATGTTAGTTTACAGAAATAAAGTTTTCAATGGCGTGATTAGAACATGCAACTTTATTTTGAGGATCCCTTTGGCATGCTATTATTTTCCCTGCAGTCTGTTGGCTTTTCAATCACTTTTATAGCAACTCTGAAGTAAAAGCAGCAGGGGTTTTTTTTATTCCATTTAAATTCAGAGGAGCATTCAGGACAGCACACTTCTAAAGTTCCTACCAGTCAGCAAAAAAGTATCCAGGCTTTAAAATTTAAATTTTAAATGCTTTTTTCTCAGCACTTAAAAGAGAAGACAAGTAATATGCACAAGAAATGAAGCTGTATTAGCTTTTTAAAAATGATAGATGAAGGGGGTTGTCTTGTTAATTTCTAAAGAGCTTACGTGAAATTTTGTAATGATGATGACTTTACATAAAAGAATGATTAAGGTTTGACCTCCAGCAAGGGTGATCAGGCACTGGAACAGGCTCCTCGGAGAGGCTGTGGTGGTCTCTGTCCTTGGAGATACTGGAAACCCAAGGCACAAGGCCTTGATTAACGTGTTCGAATTGGCCCTGCTTTGCACAGTGGGGTTGAATGGGAGACTTCCAGGTCCCTTCTCAACCTCAACTGCTCTATCAATCTATGCTTTTTTTGGTACTGCCTGAGCAAAGGTTAAAACTAGGTTTCATCATCGAGTAGCAAGTGTGCTGTCTTCGTTTCAGAGGCAACTACCAAAACTCCCTAAAATTCTTTAGTAATCCAAGTACTATCTCACTACAGTTGTGATTGCCACTGTGTATTCACACCAGTTTACTAGGCCTGAATTTTGAAGATGCAGAGGTTTCTCCTCAATCGGGATAGTTTTTATTTCTTACTAAAGTTTGTGTACACTGGTACCAAACTTGTCAAAGCATTCTGAACGCTGACAGTTTGTTTTGTTATACAAGAAAGAATAAAACAGCTCGTGAGCATGGTTGCCAGTGACACATTAGTTAAAACTGATTATGTATTGACCCGGAATGCATCCAGCCATCATTAGCAAGTTGATATTCATACAACAAGCACGTGGAGATGACCTAAAGACCACTGAATGTTCAGGCTGAAGCCAAAATTCTTGCTGTAATTTTAGTATTCATTTTCTGCCTCAAAGGTACTACATTGAGTGAAGAGAGCAAGAAAGCCTGTCCACCCAATTCGTGGAGATCCTGGAGTCTTTGTGAGCTGTGTGTTCATTGCTACGTTGACAAACTTTGAACAGTTCAATCCTTCCAGAGAAAGCAGCCAGCATCATTCTCACTAAGACCCAGGTATGCTGAAAATAATAGTTGAGGTGAGTAACTAGACAAGTTTTAATTATAAGACACACACTTAATAACAATTTCTTTTTTATTTAAAAAAGTTGCAAAGCCAGCAAAGCCAGCTAATGTGAACAGATCTTTTTTCTTCTAATAGGGATGCCTGCAAACACATGAAACCGAACAAAACCTGAACAGCTTACACGAAAAAAAAAAATCAGTCTTTTTTAATTTTATTAAGCTAACCTCAATAAAAACTGTTACTGACTAATGCAGATAGCACTGAAGTTTTTCTGTTTGAACCGTTTGCGTGGTCAGTCAACCAGCACTTACAGTTGTATTTGATGCAAAGTCAGGGGACACGAATTAAAGCAAACAGAAAAAAAAAAAAAGAAGAAAAAAACAAAGCATTAGAAATCCATGCTTTTATACCTTGCTGTAAAATATTCAATGTCCTCCAAAATTTCAGGGCTCTTCTCTGCCACAAGAAGTAGGCACAATGCATTTCTCATATCTTAACAGTACAGATATTTCAACCCAGAGCTAAACACCCCAACTAGGTATTATTTACAACCGTTGATGGAAACCGTTTCTTCTTCAACTTCTAGTAATTAAAAACGTAAAAACAACTGCCAATACTGTCAAATCTAGAATGCTTTATTCTAGAGCATCTTTTCCTCCTTTACAGCAAGCTCAGCTTAACTTTCCTGGGACCAATTGGCCTATCATTCAATTCGTTAATAGCAGCCATCGCTTCCTCATAGTTTGTCATAGCAACAATGGCATCACCCGAAGGCAACCCTTGTTCGTTATACTGTACGGAAACCGACTCCGGTATGACTCTGTAGCCATAGAAGAAATCCAGAATCTCATTAGGAGTCGCTTTAAAAGGTAAATTTTTCAATCGAATAGGAACGACACGGTCAGAACCACCACCACCACTGAAATTTGGGTCCGGCATAAATCTTCCTTCTGGGAAATTCCCCATTTTATTATTCCCAAACTCCATTCTGCCAAAGTGTTCGCTGTCACCACCAAAATCCATGAGGGGTGGCGGGCCTCTAAAATCCTTAGGAGGGCACATGAAGTTCTCAGGGGGGTGCCTAAATTCAGAAGGATGCCTGAAGTTCCCAGGGGGACCAAACGAGTGCATGGGTGGCCCTTGTGGCGGCCCAGGCGGTGAACCAACCGGACGGGAAAGCTCACCTCTGTCATACGCGTGCGAATGCCCCTGCATCTCATTTGGGGCCGAGAATGGAACAGTTACACCAAACTTCTGCATCTGCTCTTCAGATATCAGTCTCAGTAACACCTCCGTTCCCAAGAACCTTCGACGATTTAAGTTCTCTGCTTTCATGGCTTGTTCTTCAGATTTAAACTTCACTAAGGCTTCTCCCAGCCCAGCTCCTTTGTCGTCATAGAGCAAGTAAATGTCATCTTCATCGATATCAAATCTCTCAAAGAACTTTTGCACTTCGACTTTTGTCACATCAAATGGAAAATTCCTCACATAAGCACACACCTTAGGGCCAGAATGACCTTCCCGGTAACTTTTTTCTGTCATGGCCTGTCCAGGAAGATCTCTTTCCTGAGATCTTCTCCTCTCGTAAGAATCAATTATTTTCAACATAGACTTCCTTGAAATTGGAAAAATGTAAACGGGACGATTGAGAAGAACCTTTCTATGGCACTCCAAAGCAGCCTGATAATCTCTCTCACTCCTTAACATCACAAAGGCATCTCTAGTCCTCCTCTGATGCTTGTCCGTTAGAAGCTTGATTTGTTTGCTGCATATATCCAGATCAGGGAAAAAAGCTCTCAAATCTCTCTTCTCCACGTTAGTTGAAAGATTCCTTAAGTGTATGTAATATTCCTGGCTGGGAGGTGAACGAGAACGCGTTCTTTGTCTCCTTGGTGATCTCGAATGAGAATGTTTCCTTGCGTGCATGTAGCCCGAACTTCTTGGAGAACGTTCTTTGAAGAAGTGATCCATCTCATTCGGCACGTCTACCCTCCCGCCATACTCAATCCACCGTTCCTCCGTAGTCGGACTGATTTCTATGAACCTCTGCCCCATGTACTGTCTGTGGCGTTTAAGTCCCTCTAAGGCATCACCAGGCGTAGCGAATTTTACCAAGCAATCACCATTGTTTAAACCGTTACGATGCTTTATCAGAATCACCCCGTCCACGCGTATTCCGGAAAGGAACGCACGCACCGCATCTTCTGTCGCAGAGTACGGTATGCCACGCAGGAATAAGTACAGATCATCTGGGTTAAACGCATGAGAATCCTTTCTTGACTGATAGCTTGATTTAGGCATGCCTACATCACCGTGTCTCGTGCCATTGGCATGGAAACCAGCCTCCGGGTGGTTTGGCGGACCGTAACCAGACTTATTTATTCCTTTCGTAATAGCCGCGACTAAATGCGAAATGTCTCCGACACCCGATGCACCAGAACCATTAGCACCTGTTCGTCTAGACCCAGACAGAGTTTCTCGGCCCCCTCGGTCAAATCGTTTCCGGCTCATTTCTATGGTATTCTGCATCTCTGCCTTGCTGCTGAGAAAGAGCTCTACGCGGGAGTCCTTGATAAACCCTCCTGAACAGCTCATGGCACGCCGTGCGTCTTCGTCTGTTGCAAATATAATAAAAGCCTCCCCAATTTCTCCTCCAATAATATGCACACCTCCATCAGGAATATTCAATCCCAAGAAGAAACGACGAATATCTGCAGGACCCGCAACAACAGGAAGCCCCTGTAAACGGATGACTACAGCCATGCTGAGCTCAACCCACAGCAAAAATCACCTGCAGACAAAAAGGTACACATGATAGCACGTCTTTAGTACTCAGCTATTACAGTATCTTAACACTTAAGCCTTTTTAATGAATGCCCTTGTCTCAATCAAGAGAGAAGGCACGAAAAAACTCACACGTTCAAAAGAATTGGATTAAAACAAGATTCGCTGAAAGTTGATTAGTCAGAACAATTAAGCTACTCCACCTGCACACGTGCACAAGTCTATCAGTATTCCCTATCCTAAGGGCAACAAAATCCACCTCAGTCACTCCTCACCATCCACGATACCTGAAGAACACCTAAAGTCTTTCGTGGCATTGTTGCCGTATGCCGGAGATCTCTGCCCAGTCCCAAGGAACAAAAAAAACAATCCTGTTTGCTTTTGAACAGGACATTTGGGAACATAAACACCGAAAATGCTAGATGATAAAAGGAGAAAGGAAAAAGAATAATTGCGACATTGGGAAATGAAGTAATTCACCAACACTGATGACTTGACTGCTTTGACAAGTTGCTCTAACCAGTGATCGGTTCTGTTCAATACCGTACGTTTTCTCAGCGTTCAAAACTGTTGTCTCTTTCATGTAGTCAGAGTATTAATTGCAGCAGCCACATGCACTCAGGAGAGCATATCCTAGTTCCCAGCCACAAGACTGTGAGAAAAAGAGGCTGTGTACGATCTCGTCACAATACTCAGTGAGAAGTGTTAAGCTTTGGGCAGCTTACCTGTTTCTGCTTGGAAGACCTGATAAATTCTGTAAAATCAACTTAACTGTGGAAAGAAAATGAAACACAATTAATGGCTGATATCTGTACTTTGGTTTACAAACTGTGCTACATTGCTGCAGCTCATCCATAGCAGTGGCTAATATTAAAGCCAGGCATGTAACGAAACCACAATCTGGGATAAAATGAAGAACTCCTTCCACGTTCCAACACGTTATGCACTGCATCTTTGTGTTGCCATTTTAGAAGCAAAGGAAATTCAAAAGTTAAGTTGACTTCTGCAAATGATGAAAACACGATGAGGTTATTTGGTCATCGATTGTGCCATACCGAACTGTTGAAATCAAACAGATTGACAGCGAATTGAGGGGAAAACCCTCAATTCTTTGAGTCCTTGAAAGATGCGCAAGTCGATCTCAAGATTATGAAGTGTCCATTCTTCCAAAATCCACCTGCTTTCAAAGCTCACAACAAGAGTACGCTACTCACCAGTCCAGCACTGTACATAATGTCCACAGTGAAGACTATCAAAAGAACAAAATTAGGCAGCAAGGAGAAACTTCAGCAAGTGCTTCAATTCACAAAGCAGAGTTCAGTACTTTCCCTAACCGTTAACTGCCTTTCACAAGTAAGAACAAGTATCACTTAATCCACTGACTTGACCACATCCAGATTTTCAACACTATTGTCTAACGTCACACAACACAGAGCACAGTACTCTCAGAACAAAGACGAGCTCCCAGAACAACTAACTACATCCCTCTAAAACAACACAAGAGTCCAAGGCCCCGATGACAAGCATTTGTGAATATGCCCTGTGCAAAACCCTTGCTCAATAACCGTAAGGCACTAGATCCTGATGCCAAGTTATCTATTGATCACAGTAACTAGTCGCTCCACTTATGCCTAGCAAAACAAGAGCAAAGACCAAATTCTGTAACTACCACGTTCTAGGTCACTTCTCCGTCAGCACTTTGTAAACACAACAAACCCAAACCAACTGCCTAATACCTGCACTGAAAACCATCAGCTCTCCGTGTGGTTTTGGGGAGTGTTGACCCCAGCCAGCACCCACACAGTTGATTGTTTACCCCATCCTCACCAGCAGGATGGGGAAGAAAATCATAGGAAAGGCAAGAAGACTTGTGGGTCACGGTAAAGAAACTTTAATAACTGAAGAAAAAAAAGCAGAACAAAGGAAATCACTCACCACCTCCCACAGGTGGACTGATTCCCAGCCTGCCTCCAAACAACGGCCACCTTAGAAACCAAAAAGGCTCTTCCCCTCCACAGAAACCAAACAAAAAACCTTCTTCTTCCTCTACCTCAGTTCATGTTGCTGAGCATGACGTTACATGGCACGGAACATTTCTTTGGTCAGTCCGGGTCAGCTGCCCCGGCTGCGTCCCCTCACAACCTCTTGCCTACTCCCTGCCTGCTGGCTGCAGTGGCTGAGTGGGGAAAAGAGAGAGCCTTGACGCTGGGCAAGGGCTGCGCAGCAATAGCCAAAACACTGGTGTGTTGTCAACACTGTCCAGCCACCAATCCAAAACACAGCACCACAGCGGCTGCTACGAAGAAAGTTAGCTCCATCCCAGCCAGACCCTCTGCACTTTTTAATCTATCTTCTCAACAGATGTGATGGCCATGCCAAAAAAGCAAGGAGAGAATTCAAGGGCAGGATTTTCTCATAGGGCCTTCGTGTCTTGCAAAGTGAAATCCGCTGCCCTGCTACTTGATGATGCACTTTATCTGTAGTTGTTCTGAATTTCGCAATTCTGCATTCTCATCCTCATTTTTAAACAGCATTCAGAACAGATCTCCTCAGTATTTCTTCGGTGACAAACGGCAAGTTCTCCTTGATGGACCAACACACAACCTCCAGTGTTTAAACCCAGACACACTGATTCCAGATCTTAACGTGACACTCAAGAAATCCACAAACAGAAGCGTAAGATCAGATAGCAAGCTTTCAGTAGCCATATATTAAACAACCAAGAAGTGGTAGGAACTGTATTTAAGCCATCCAACTGTTAAATGAATGACCAGAATGAGTGACTTTTACGATGCATGTTCACGAACTGAACAAGGACTTCAGAGGACAAAGGTTTACGTAATGAACAAACTGACAACCTCACGGCAAGTTTAAAAGCAGAGGTATGCACATCAATGCTTTAAGAAATTCTGCATTTGCCTTAGTTAACCGGAAAGCAGTACTACACCTATACCTCCACAGCCCCTGTGAACTCTGTATGCCATTAGAGCTTCACTCAAGAAACACCTCCCTCAAAAATAAATAAATAAACAAACAAAACACTTCATGGAAGCTAAGCCTGCACTAAACTAGCATTTTTAGCACAACGCAAAGAGATTACAACAGTTCGCATGCAGCAGACGTGCGAGCCAGGAGGAGCAGCCACGGAAACACCCCGACCGTAAAAGCGAACAAGCACGAGGGTTAACGAACAACCGGCGGTTCCCAGCACGATCCGTCCTTCCGTCTGGGGGGCAGAGCGGGGCTGCCGGCAGCAGCGGGGAGGGAAGGAGAGGAGGGAGGGAAGGAGGAAGGGAGGCGCCGTGACAGGGCCGCGGGCCCGGGCAGCCGCCGCGCACCGCTCCACGAGGGCCGGGCTGCCGAGAGGCGGCGGTAGGGAAGCCCGGCGGCCCTCGGGGAGCGGAGGCTGCCCGGGAAGCCGCTCGCCGCCCCTCACGCCAGCCATCACCCACCGGCCGCGCCGCTAGGACAGGCTCCGCGCCCAGCCCCGCCGCCCGCAGCTCCCGGCACGGCTCCGCCAAGATGGCGCCCGCCGCCGCTTCCCCCCCCTCGGCAGCCCGCGGCGGGGGAGGCCGAGTGCGCGTGCGCGACCCCCGCGGGTCCTTCCGCCGCTTTGGCGCGCGCGGCCGGGAGCGGGCGGCGCTGAGGGGAGCCGCGCTGCGGCACTGCGCATGCGCGTCCCTATTATCTTCTGGGGAAGGGGGGGGGGGCTGAGGGGAGTCTTCGTTGCTCCCTACAAGTACCTGAAAGGAAGGTGTGGGGAGCTGGGGTCGGCCTCTTCTCACACATAATGCCATAGGACTAGAGGGAATGGCCTCAAGTTGCTCCAGGGGAGGTTTAGGTTGGAAATTAGGAGACATTTCTTCTCAGAGAGAGCAGTCAGGCACTGGGACGGGTTGCCCAGGGAGGTGGTGGAGTCACCGTCCCTGGGGGTGTTCGAGAAGAGGTTGGACGTGGTGCTTAGGGACACGGTTCAGTGGGTGGTGTTGGTGTTTGGGGATGGTTGGACCGGATGATCTTGGAGGTCTTTTCCAACTTTAATGATTCTATGAATTAAAGGAGCTCTAGCAAAACAAATGCATCAATAATTGTCAAAAACAAAGGGTAAGTAATAGCTGAGGAAATACAGAGCCTTGTTGGCTGAACTTCAGGTGAACAATCCTCTTTTACATCCGAAAACCACACCTCCTGGTCAGAAATAGCCCCCTCCTTGCTTTAAGCCTAATGCTCTTGGAGCATGCACAAGGAGTTAAAGGGTCACAGTGCCTTTAAAGAGAAACAAGAAAGAAATAGCTGACAAGAAGTTTTTCTCACATAACCACCAATTGTGGTAATTTTGTGTATAACTTGTAAGTATAAAAATGAATTTTCAGCAGTGAGACGTGTGCTAGCTTTGTGGAGCAACCACCTAGCACCCATCTGCACAGATACAAAAAAAAATCTTGGCTATTAATCAGCTCTTTACACTGTGTTAAGAACAATGCTTTGGATGGACAAAAATCAGCATTTATGGCAGATTCACCCTCTCGATCATCCGAGCAGTCCTTATCTATCTTTTCTAAGATTAACTTGAGCTTAAGAAGTTGAATTCGTGCCAGTGTTTTTGACAGAGCCATCCCCAGAGCACTGTTGAAAGCAGATTGCCTGTTCTCTTCCAGAAATAAATTTCCTGGTAGTAAAAATACACAGTGTAACTGAGACATCAGTGAGATGTAGTTGAGCAACTAGTATGATGAGGTCCTCCTGTCCTTTGGGTTCGAGTTTTGGGAAGCAGGTATCCATTCTGTGTTAGAAAATCCCTAGAAAACAGGTGGTTGGCCACAAGTTGTGAAGCTGCCTTCTTAGGACCCAGCAGCTTGCTGGTAGTTGTAGGACTTCTGTGAAATCATTAACCCTTTGGATTAAAGGGCTTAGATGCAGTAGTTGTACATCAAAAATAATAATTAAAAAAAAGGATTGAGATACCTGAGTAATAATTTTCGCACAGGAAGAAACTACTTTTTCTCGATTTTTTTTTCTAAAACTAACTTTCATGGTGCCATTGCCCAGGCATGTCTTGATACAGAAGTTGTCTGTCCTGATTAAAAACACTGGAGATGTTTTAAAAAAAAAAACACATGCAACATTGCAACGGGAAATACCTATGACAAGTGTTTGCTATCCCTGGGAGGGGTGTTAGAAACAGAGACCAAAACATAACATGTTTCTGTTGTGGTTTAACCCCAGCAGGTAGCCAAGCACCACACAGGTGCTCTCTCACTCCCCTTGAAAAACCTCATGGGTTGAGATAAGGACAGGGAGGTTGCTCACCATTTACCACCAGGGGCAACGTGATTCAATATGGGGAAGATCAATGTAATTTGTTGCCAATTAACAAGACTAGGGCAGTGAGAACTAAAAGCAAACTAAAACCACCTTCACCCCATCTACCCTCTTCCACCTCGTCCCCCCGAGCAGTGCAGGGGAAGGGGGAATGAGGGCTGTGGTCAGTCCCTGATGCTTCATCTCCACAGCTTCTTTCCGGTCAATGTCTGCCCCTGCTCCCCGTGGGGTCCCTCCCACGGGATGCCGTCCTTCCCGAACTGAGCCTGCGGGGGCTGCCCACAGGCAGCAGCTCTTCAAGAACTGCTCCCACACGGCTCCGTACCACGGGGTCCATCCCCCAGGAGCAAACTGCTCCAGCACGGGTCCCCCACGGGCGGCAGCTCCCCCCAGGCCCCCTGCTCCTGCGTGGGCTCCTCTCCACGGGCTGCAGCTCCGGCCCGGGGCCTGCTCCTGCGGGGGCTCTCCATGGGCCGCAGCCTCCTCCAGGCCACATCCACCTGCTCCAGCGGGGGCTCCTCCACGGGCTGCAGCGTGGAGATCTGCTCCGTGTGGGACCCGTGGGCTGCAGGGGGACAGCCTGCTCACAAGGCACAACCCAGCAGCGCAGACCTGCAGAGTACAGTAACAGGCTTCCAAGCAACACTAACACACAACCACCAGCAGGCCGCCCACGAGGCACAACCAGACTCCCCAGCGTGCCGCGAGCAGCCCTGGCAGCTCCTGAGGACCGCTAACTCCCGCAGTTATTTCCCAGCCCCGCTCTCGGTCCCTCCCGCCCGCCGTACGGGGGCGGCCCCGCCGTGAGGCTGCGCGGCCGCCGGTGCCCATGGCGCTGCCGCTGCCGCCGCCGCTGCTGCTGCTGCTGGTGGTGGTGGCGGGGCTGCCGCCCGGCCGCGGCTTCTCGCTGCCCCTGCAGCGTCCCGCCGAGTGCGGCCGTGCCCGGTACTTCGACGTCTCTCGCCTGGCCTGCGGGCCCTGCGCGGCCAACCAGACACCGAGCGCCGGCGGTGAGCGAGGCGGGGGGCGGCGGCGGCGGCCCCGGCAGCGGGACGTGGGGAGTCCGGGCAGGGACATCGCCCCCCGGCACAGGCGGCCCAGAGCCCCATCCTGCCTGGCCCTGAGCACCTCCAGGGATGGGGCAGCCACAGCTTCTCTGGGCAGCCTGTGCCAGGGCCTCACCGCCCGCATAGTAAAGAATTTCCCCCTTATATCCAACCTAAATCTCCCATTTTAGTTTAAAGCCGTTGCCCCTTTTCCTGTCCCTACGCCCCCTGACACAGAGTCCCTCCCCAGCTTTCCTGTAGCCCCCTTTAGGTACTGGAAGGCTGATAGATCCGACACTAATACCTGACAGCATCTCTCTTTAGAACTGGCAGTGGTCAGATGCAGATAGCTTCGTGTGTAACTGCTGCCCACCACCGGCGTGGTATCTTACAAAAGTAACTCCATACTTCATTTGCTGAAAAAATACGCTCTAATAGTTTTCAAAGCCCTGGTAATGTAGGTAGCTAAATCCATAATGCTCTTTTAGCCTTGTCTCTTCCTTTAACTCCAAGGCTTCAAGGAAAGGTAAATTCCCGGGGGAAGTCAAGGATTTGAGCTTTTCCACAGCACGTGACTGGAGCAGTGCAGGTAGATGCCACTCAGCCTGCTCCTTGAATCTTGTCTGAAATCTGTTTGGGACTGTACAATTCACGGAATCATTAGGGTTGGAAAAGACCTCCAAGGCCATCTGATCCAACCATCCCCTACCACCAATGTCACCCACTGAACCGTGTCCCTAAGCACCACGTCCAACCTTTCCTTGAACACCCCCAGGGACGGTGACGCCACCACCTCCCTGGACAACCCGTCCCAGAGCCTGACAAAGAGAGCCTGACTGCTCTCTCTGAGAAGAAATGTCTCCTAATTTCCAACCTAAACCTCCCCTGGAGCAACTTGAGGCCATTCCCTCTAGTCCTATGGCATTATCTGTGAGAAGAGGCCGACCCCAGCTCCCCACACCTCCTTTCAGGCAGTTGTAGAGAGCGATGAGGACTCCCCTGAGCCGCCTCTTCTCCAGACTGGACAACCCCAGCTCCCTCAGCCTCTCTGGCCATGTACTTCATGACAAGCTCATGGCTGTGGGTTCTGCCCTCAAGCAACATGCCTAAAAAATTAGTTATTGTTCACACAGTGAACATCACAGCTCCTCACATCTCTTCCTTGATCTGATCCTGCTGGGCTTTTCTTTTGGTGTCATTAAGAACAAGTTTGGTGTCCTCTGACTCAATCCCTGATCATTTTCAGAAATGCCATTTCTGTAAAACTGGTCCGGTGAGGAAGCTTTAAGGTGCGTTAAGGTTATAGAACTTTGAAAAGTTCTACATGATTTTTACATGCACAGTTCTATGAGCGTAAGTAATAATAAATATAGTTCATTAGTACTTAGCATCAATTTTATTTTGTAGTATATTTTTAAACATACAGTCCATGATAGCGAGACTGAAAACTCTTAGGAAAAAAAAAAGTTACAGGTGCTTAGAAAGTAGCGTTGGGTTTAATTTAATAGCAAATATTAGGTATGTTCTGTTATCCATTGAAAAACATTCAACAGAAAGCTTGATCCTCATGCAAAATTTAAAGGTGTTGAGTTTAAAATATCTTTAAAACTACATTTTTATTTTGAAAAAATTTATTACATATAAACATGTTTTTAAAACTGGCTTCTTATTCAAGGGATAAATATGAATACAGATTTTAATGCTGCTGGTGTAAAGAGAATGGCCTCAGAGTGGCATTGTGGCAAGATTTATACGCATAGATTCTATCTGTTATTAGACCAACTGATAGAGCTTAAGAAAAAATACAAAAACACAAGGTCTGTGGGCTCACCCTTGTTGCCCTTGGTGTATCAGTCAACCCAGTGACATTTTGTGAAAACCTTCCTACAAACGGTAACATGAACATTTTTTAAAAAGCTAGCTGATTTTCATGCCCATCTTACTCAGGTCTTTTAGTTGTATATCTAAAAAAATATATGGATCTCTTGAGAACAATAGCAGTTGTTTGTACTGTGAGAAAAATCAGTTTTTACATAGATTAAAACTGTTTTTGTTCTTGTTTTCAGGTAGTTCATGTGAATGTCAGCCAGGATACAGGATGGTTTCTAATAATGGTGGGTCCTCTGTTGTTTGTGAGAAATGCCCAGAAAATATGGTAAGTATTGAACTTTTAATACTTTGCAATAATAATGCTTTTTTCAAATTTAAATTGCCATCTAAATGCAAGCTGATTTTCTTTTCTTTTATTTTTTTAACTAATTTTTCCAAAATAGTCTTTGCATGGGATTTTTTTAATTTAAGATCATGTTTATCCGTAGTTTTTTTTTTCTCTTTAGAGCCGTTTATTACTATTATTTTGCAGACATTTTTTCATAATAAATTTGACCTCACAGACAAAGTAAGAGTATTTTAAATATTCAATTTCCTTCTACTGCTCTTCTATTCTGCCTCATGTTATGTTACTCTTTCCCACTCCTTTATGGAATGCCAAAGTAGAAATGCAGCTCGTAAGTATCTTGTTTGATTAGTTATATAATTTCTATTATTGTAATACTTAACCTGTATCGTCCTACTCCCTGATACTTCATCTTTTTACTTTTAAATTAACTGCTGCTTTTATGTTACTTTAATTACGTCCATGTACCTTTGCAGTTTGGTCAATTATTTCTATCTGTCTTGGCAAATTAAGCTATATTTTTGAGCCATATTTGCAGCACTGAACCAGAGACACCAGACTTAACCAACTAGCTTTCTTCCTCTACAGTAAATAGAAAAATAACATTTCTCCAGCAAAATCAACTTGTGAAAGAGCCTTCTGGAATATTTCCTTCTCTCCAATAATTGTAGAAAAACTCTCAAGAGGCCAGCTTAGTTGCACCAGTTACATATTTAGTGGCTAACTGGGTAATGCAAGTAATTTCCCTCTTCTTTTCATCATCTTGTTACACCAGACAAAGCTTTTGACAAATATCCACTGGTATTTTGGTCATTCCACTGTTTCTTTTCCTTGTAATGGTGGCATTTGTGTTCGATCCCATGGAAACAGAGAAGGGAATAACATCCGTATAACCTGAGGATGAACATTTATCTCCATTTTCCTCATTGGTTTTGATCTGTAGAACAGCTACTTCATGATATAACTGAAGCATGCATGTGACTGGTTTGGATACATGCAAAATTGCACGCAGTTATGCAAACTGCTTGATGTCAGACTCTTCCATTTCCATTGTTTCTGTATATCTATATGTAAATATGATGATTTATGCATTGCTATGATTATTGGTTTTTTGTTTGTTTGTTTTTGTTTGTTTTAAGCATAAAGCCTCTATCTTTTTTAAACCTAGCACTTCCAGTAAACTCTTATCTTCACTGCAGGTGTTAATGTTTCAGAAAAACCGAAGAACCCTTTTTTAGTCTATCTCTGCATAGGAATCATTTTTGCCAGATTGTTTAGATCGTTTAGCTTTTTTTTTTTTTTCCTTAACAGCTTCATGAATTCTGTCAATGTTGTTATACATGAACACATTTTCTAATAAATAACATCTGGCTCAGGAATTCTTCACAGATGTTTGGTGATTTTGATAGTTTTAAAAATTATAATAGCTTTACATTTTATTTTAGAGTGGAGTTACTCAAGATGGATGGAATTGTATTACTTGCCCTAAGGGCCTAACTTCCGAAGGAAAATGTAAATGCCTCATTAATGAAATACTAGGTAAGAAACACGTGCAAGTTGTGAGATAGTGGTGCTTATTTTAGGTATTAGAGATTATTAAGCCAAGCACTTCTGTTAAATGAGAAAGGAAATTTAAAGCATGGTTACATTTGTACCATAACATTTCAACATTGCTGTTGATTTTAAACCTCATTCCTCAAAGAGAGCAGGTAAATCTGTGCCACTGTTCATTGCAATGATAAATATTACACAAACATTCTAGAAATGAATACTGCTACATCATTTCCTTTAAGCTGGTTGGCATTGGTGAGTGACTGTTGAAATGGGCATAAAACAGTATCAATATAGACTAAGAAAAACACATTTGAAAGTTTTGAAGGTTATAAAGTGTAAGTACTTCTCAGTACAGGAATTATACATTCATAAGCAGGTGGAACAGAATAGCCTGAGCAAGCCAAGCAAGCTACTGTGCATTAAGGTCTGTGGATTTCATGCTTCCCTTAAACACGACTGTATCTCTGATTCCCTGAGACACACTTGCCTGTATCTGCAATGCTTACTTGATGCCCTGTGAAAGCTGCAGACTCATTTCAGTAAACACAAGAAAGGAATTTTGCTGTTAATTTTAGTGTATATATTAAGTATATTTTTGCTTATCTTGCATAGTAAAAAACTAAGAGCAAAGAATAACTTTCATCAAGGATGTAAAATTATCTCCTTGGAGCTCCAATTTTCTTCATTTGCAAAGACACAGGGTGGAAAAGGTTTTCCATGTGCCTGTAATTCTTTGATTAAGTATTTGCTGATGTCCTGTTTAGGTATCTATCTAACTGAGTGTGCTGGAGAGTCACTCTTTTCCAGGTGACTAATTTAAAAATTTTCTAGGAATCTGTAGAAAAGTTAATACCACATCATCTCCCACAAGCTTTGTGAGAATTGAAAAAATATATGTTCTGAACCATTTTGGTAAAATATTGAGAGTAAAGCTCCTTCTGTAATTTAACCTGCAAAGCATCAGTGCTGAAATTTTTTAATGCCCCCCCTTTTTTTTTTTTCCATAGTTAGACTTAAAATCTCTTGCCAAATGATTTGCATTCTGGAAGAGGCAGTTTTGAAATTTCACATTTGTGACTTTTGCGTAACTCATTTCAGATGAAAATTAATAATTATTATTTTTTCCAGTAATTTGTAAACTTGATGTTTTGAGTTTTATATTTGCAATGACGCCTTGGTTTGAAATTTGGTTCTGAATAAATAGCAAAGGAACAGCAATACTGGACATGAAATATTGCATGTGCACAGCTATAAACAACACATGCATATATATATGTGCATTATAGGGATGGTTTTTTGCAAGTTGTGCTCTTGATCTTTGGGAAATAAAATCTTTGCATTTATTTCGGAGATCTGCATAGATGGTTTAATTTTAACACTATTTTGACCTCCATGGCATACTGTGCATCATGTTATTAAGCTACAGTTGCTTTTCTTTTCCACTTAGTGGAAAGAAGTGTTGATGGTGTTTTGCTAAATGAAGCTTTGTGCCTACATTGTAATGGAAGTGAGCCGTCATTCTCCGCTTCAGATGTGTTAGGAAATAGGTAAGTATTTTTGTTCCTTATGTGCTGATAATTTTGAGAGTGTCATATTCTGCTTAAATGGAATATTCTTGAGGTAAAGTCTACATCTGTGGGATATAAATATTTTTGGATAATAGAAGCTTTCTCTTTTGTTTCTTTTGTATACATCTTGAAAGCTTAGTGACAGTTTTAAAAGCAGTGAGTTGGAAATCCTCAAGTCCATATCAAATTCAATGTGTACTGTATTCAGTGAAGTCATATGATTAGCATTGCTCTTTTGTTTTTTAATTGTTTGTTTTGCTTCAGTGTGACTACAGGCAGGATTTGGACTGGAAGCAGAAACACAATTCTTATTTTGACAATCACCTATTTAATGTCTTTACAACTTCACTGACAGAAGAAAGATTGGTAATGGGTTTTGGATTTCAGTTTGAACTCTCGAAGATGCACAGTGTTATCAGGCCTTACCTCTTTAAAGGACATACTGTATAATCAGTTTTCACTAAATACTTAATCTCATACTTAACTACATTTTAAGTGTTTTCTTCATGTTTGTGATCCGTAGGTGTGTAAGATGTGAACAAACGTTCATCAATGTAAGCAAGTCTTGTGACTGTAGCAGCCCAAACATCTTAGTAAGTAGAAGAACGCTTATTTCAATTAAGTTCAGAAAAAAAGAAAAGCTATATTGAAAAATACAAAAATTTAACTTCTGTCTTTTTCAGACTGGGGGATTATGTTTCAGTGCCACTGAAAGCTTACCTCCAAAGGCAATAGCAACTGTTCGGTTTGGACAAATAGTATGTATGTTTATTCTGAAACATTTTCAAGCTATCTCATTATTATTTTCAGTAAGTCTTTTAATTCTGTTGCTGAAAACCAAAGGTGGTGGTTTGCTATTTAATCATTGTGATTGCAAGGTAATTAGCATCAACACAGAGAGTGTAGACATGGAGACCAGGCAGGCATTGCTCTAATGGAATAGGCTTAAGAAAATTCGTGCCCTCTTGGAAACTGAAAAACAGAGGTAATTCACATGGATTTGGTATCAAAACAAGTATTATGTGGTCTATTGTATTTACTGTATGCATTTAAAACACGTCCTTGTATCACAAAAAATGCTGAAGAGTTCATGAGAGCCTCTGGGCTTTTTTTTTTTTTAATATAAAATTAACATTCATATAACATATTTTAAAGGAGTTTTAAAAGATTGAGGGGATATTTTTAGTTATATCTACTGTCCAAAAAAAAAAGCAATTTTCAGTTTTCCTGACAACACATACTAGTTGTGTTTTTTGAAAATGCAGTATTCTAAATAATATCTTACTGAAAACATGTATTTTCGGTTGCTTACAGTGGGTATGAAACCTGTGTTTTCAACAAATATGAGGAATTATAAAAAGGCAAGTTGTGAAATAATGAATATGGCAGTTTTTGTTCTTAGTTAAATTTACCGCCCAGTCAGCTTTTTACTCTTGCAATCATTAGTACTTCCCTTGTGCAGTAAAGAAAACTTCTTTGTCACAGATTCTATTTTAAAAATTTAGGTATTTCCATTCTTGTTCTATGTATTCTGTCTAACTTGATGAAGTGAAACAAATTATTTCGTAATGGTTCGGTTTTGAAATGAGATAGTTTGGTTTAGACATTTACAAAGGACTGAAATCTCTTAGAAAACATAAGTAGCATCTCTTAGTTGACAGTTTTTCAGACTGTTTTGTGTTGGGTTAATTGTTCTGAACAAAGACAGTGAAACAGTTCCTTATTTACAGGGTGTAACATTGACATCAGCCTGGTTTCTGAAAAACCTGCAGGCCTCAGCCTCTGCCTGTTGGGTGAGTTTCATTAATGTTTCCAGTTTGCTTTTTTATTCAGAAGCAGTACTTTGTATAAAAGACATGAGACTTTAATTTGTGGAAGTTAGTTGTGCTTATTATTAAAGAACCTTATTTTGAGATGACAGTAGATAAGAAAGTAATATATAGACAGAATGCTTAGAAAGAGTACTGAGCAGTAGTCTGTGGTAATGCAAGTCTCTGTGGCTGGAATCTACACAAAGATATATATACCTTGTGTTTAAAAAATATCCTGCAGTAGTCATAGTTAGATGAGCTATTGAGTATATTGCATAAGGGATCACTCAAAAATTACCTTCTTACATGTCCAGTACTTGGCAGCTGGTCTTTATCTCTTAATTGGCTTTCAGTTATTAATTCTGTTTTGTGATGAAGAAGAATAACCACAGAACCATCCTTTTTCCTTTTTAGGTTTGCTTTGATTTATGCATGCAAATGTTATTTAACATTATATTGCTCTGGGTACCTGTAACTGTCATGGAAGTGTGGGTTCAGCAACAGAATCACGCACAATTTTGAAGCAGATAAGCCTCTGTCTCATTTTTACCAACTCTCCTATAACACATCCTCTTTCCTCTTCCTTTTTCCTCTCCTGAAAATCACTCTTTGACTTCTCATGACCCACCTTTTCTTCCCATCTCATACCCACATCTCCGAGATGCATTCTGCTCATTTCCTTCATTCTCAAGAACTGAGAATATCCTCATCGCTTACCTAAGTTTATCCTGCTTGTCTGCTTCAGCCTGCTGAGCTCTTCTGAGGTGCTGTGTGAATGTCTGTGCAGCTGCTCATCTGACCCACACAAAGGCAGTAGGTGATAATGCTAGTTAATACTAGTGCCAAAATCCATCTACAAACAGATGTGTTTCACATGGCAGCTGCTTGTTTGCCAAAACTGAACAATGGTATAAATACAACATAGTTTAGGAAGAGCAGGCTAGAGTAAGTACTAAAACTGAAAAGAGAATATTTATGATACACATGACTATAATATGTTGCCAGTCTTAGGTCTTTGATGGAGTCATCTTTGTCATACGGCCTAAGAGGTTTTAAACATTTTGATTCTAACTGTATTTTTCAAATGCAGATTTTGACATTTTTGTCACATCATATCATCTAGCTGATGTAGTGAAAATAAACTCTGAAAAAGTTTCTTTCCATACTGCCATCTGCAGACCTTTAAAAATGTAGAACCTGAATAACTGGAAGAAAATATTAGATGTCGGCAAAACAAAATCTCATTCAAGTAAAAATGAGGGTTCAGGAATTGCTTGTTAAAGATAACATCAATTTTATGGCTTTTATTTTTTTATTTTATGAACTGAGGCTCATAAATACTTTTCTGTGTTCCTGTGTTTCTCCACTACAGTTGTACTCTAATCTAACTGCATGCCAAGCTCTTGGAAATATGTGTGTGATGAATATGAACTCACTGAGTTCTTCAAGTACGGATGCCTGCGGTTTATTTCAGTATATTTATGCCAATACAGCAAGGCTAGGCGTCGTTCATTCAATAGCCTACTGGTAAGTTAACCTTTTCCATTATGTACACTCTGTAATAGTGTTTATGGAATTTATTATTCTAAGTCGTCTTTGATTTAAAACATTATGTTTCTTTAGAGACAGCATTGTCATTTTTTTCAGGAGACACAATCTTCCATGGCTATATTACGGTGATCAACCAGGTTTAGCATCCCAAGTGCTTGAGACAAATCATTTCCCTACAGTCTTCAGTTTTAAAGGAAAAAGTAGGGTAAGTGTTGGGTATTAGACGTGGGGAAGCAGACATCAGGAAGAGGACATAATCACATAAAAATGTGCAGATCTGTTGCAGATGTAGGTCCACCAAAGATCATTTTTAGGCAGCCAGTGTAACAAAACTCAGAGATCTAATGGAAGAGGAAGGTGTATTTATGTAAAAAAAAATCTCTTAAGTAGGGTGATTTTACTGATTCACACTCACTTGCACACACATTTCCTGTGTTCACACTTTTATACCCACTTCTTATAAGGCAAGGACGTGTGTGCCTGTGTGATCTGACCAGGACCAATTGTGTGTGACACAGGGAACAAGGGATGCCAGCTATTAAGTCTTTGTTATGTCCATAGGATTCTTCTGGATTGTCAGTGATGAACTAATATTCAGGCAGATCTTTTATGCTCCTTAGAAGTTAATAGTTGTTTTGGCATTGTCCTTTGCTTCAGGGTATTGTTTACTTCAGTTTCCATAAATCTGAGGCAAAGAGGTTTTGTGTATCTTTCCCTTGTTCAAAATGTATACATCCTTACAGCCTTTCTCAGTTTTCCTGGTGAGCTAATTGGAAAAAGAAGGGTAAACAGGATGTGCCATAACTTTTCTGCCATTTTCCTGGTGCCAGGATGCAGAGTTATTGCTGACAAGTTGTCTGATCTGTGGTTTTATCACAACTCATTCCTCAGTTTCACTGCTGGGAACACAGTATGCTTCATTCTTGCTACACACTATTTAACACTTTCCTTCTCTTGTTTCTGGTGCTTACACACACATTTCTGTTTGTACAACTTTAATATTGCTGTTACAGATCTCAGCAAGCTGAGTTATATCAGAGATGGATTCAGTCTATAGCTCCTGTCCAAAATTTTCATTTTATTTTACAGATTCATTTTAAAATTAGTTGAACTGGAATAGTTCATTCAAATTAAATTAATCACACAAAGTGGGTAGTACTAATGATAACCCATTTGTCAGTTATATTGCAAAACATAGCTTTTCTTCCTATTGGCTCAAAAAATAAACATTTTTTCAGACAAGCCATAAAAGTTTGTGTTTTGAATTAAAATAAGTTGCAATGTTGCAGTGCAGCTTCTGCTTTAACAATTAAAAAAAATATTATTCACCTTAATGCTGAAGGTCCAAGGCACACATTAATCAGAAATCTGCATAGATTCCTGATTAATTTAGGGCATGTCTATCAGTGTAGACATACTTAATTTGAATAGATTCTTTCGGTCCTAGTAATTCTAATAACAAAGGCCTGTAAAATAAAACACTTTTTACATACCTACAGGAAATGAAAATTTGAGGTTGGTGTGATGGACTAAATCCACCCCTCCCAGATAGAAAAAGACCTGTTACTGATAGGACTGAGCTGTCTCATCACTGTCAAACAAAATGTCTAGGTATTTGTTAGTTTTGGTAGGTTTGCCTTTGAGTACCAACACTGAGATAAATATAGGTCGTCACAGGCCTCTCTTAGCAGAAATCAAGAAGCAGGATTCTTGCTCTGTTTCACTAAGTTTAAAGCAGTGTTTTTTACACTCACTTGGCTACAAAAGCAGGATCCCTTGTGAGCCAAAAATGACACACCTGGAACTCTGAATCTTTATCTCTTTCAACACCTTACTTTATGTGTCTAGTTTTTAAGCATCTCTTAAACATGCGAACACTTTAATGTATAGTTCATACTGATATACTGACAATAGGCATCCTGTTTGTCAAAATTGTCATCCTTTATTATGATGTTGTTCCAGATTTCTTATTCCATTTTGTAGCAACATTTCCATGCTCAAAAAAAAAAAAAAAAAAAAGTGGGCAAGCCATGCTGACCTTTATTTCCTCTTTTTGTTTCCTCTTAATCAGTAGCAGAACCAATTTTCTGGGTGTTAGGGTGGCTTTTAATAATTAGTGTATATGCCACTGTTCATTTCTGTCAAGCAGTATGTTCAAATATAAAATTTTCTGTAAAGTTAAAAAAGCTCAGTGTAATCAACACCAAATGCTAAAGTAGTTGAATTAATATAGGTCAGGTGGTAGTACAGCAGTACTACAGTTATGTGGCTTTTAGGTTGTAGATAATTTGTTTTGACTTTGAATTTGAGTAGAGCAAATGTCTGATTGTCTGCAATTGTGCATATAGACTCAAGTGAAACTAAGTCATCCTCTTAGAATCTGTCATTCTGGGGACAAAAAAAATCCAAGTAAAAAGTGAGACTGTAGATGAATGGAAAATTAAGTTAAAAAGTAAAAGTAAAATACCAAAAGCAATATTAAAAATAAAAAATCAAAGGGGAGAAAATGAAGCATTATGATGAAAGTTTCAGGGAAGCACCAAACAATGAAAATGCAGTACCTAAAATGTGTATGCCCACTATGTGTTGGTTTTGTTGTTTCTTTGTCCTTTTTTTTCGTCATTAGGATGTAAAACTGCAATTTATTGCAGCCTCATATGATGCAGCAGGAAACTTTCTTCAGTGGCAAAATTTGGAAGGAGGCATCCTACAGGTAGGTTTGATTTTAATTGCCTTTTTTGATAGTGTAACATTCTGAATGCCTTTAGCCAAAGCCTTGAAACAAAAGCCAAGTGTTTCATTCCTACAGTAGTGACAGTTCGTAAGATAATCATAGAGTTAGATTAGGGAAAATAGCCCTTGATTCATGCTCAAGGTGATCTCTCTAAATTGAAGAGCATAAACTCAGCGACATTGTCCTCATCCATTGGACCAGTATCAATTTGGAATATCAGAAAGTTCGGAGAAACGGCAGTAGTCATTTAGAACCAAGTGTCTCTTTCTTGCGTTCAGCATCATACTGTTATCTGTGTGCATATTTATTATTAGCCTTCTTTTTCTTGATGAGAAATGTGTATTCATTAGCTGTAAGTCCACATATATTTATGGAATATTCTCTGTGCATGTCCCTGTTGGATGCTGCTACTGTTTTCACACGTTATAGGAATGCAAAGCAAATCAGTGGTTATATTGTTGCCAAGAGACGTGGGAAAACAAATCTAGCACCCCGTATTCTTTTGGCTGACTTTTGTTTTTTTGTTTGAAATATAGAGCATACACATTGGCCACTGTCTACCTGGCTTTTTTATAACATGAAGTTGTAACAAGTCTCTGGGAGACTTCACAAGGAAATAGGGAGCACTGGTTAGAAGATTCAGAGTACCCTTGGCCACTCTACCCTCAGATTTCAGTAGCACACAAACACATTCCACTTCAGCAGTACCATGCTGTATAGGGTGCGAAAAATGCAAGGAAGAAGCAAGTGGAAAGTGCAATAGTAATTAGCCTAACAGTTAGCAGAAACTGGTTGCTGTGAACTGTTACAGAGCAGAATTTGTTTAGCAGACCAGTGATAGTCTAGGCACTCTCAGCAATTCCCTAGGCAGGCAACAATATGAACACTGGCAAAAACAATTGGGAATTGTCCATCCCCTTTTCTAGGCTGTTCATGTCACCCTTGGAGTATGTCACTTCAAATGCTCCAGTATTTACAGAAGAACAGTTGGCATTCAGGGTTTAGATAGTGACTGCTATTTCTTTTGTTACTGTCTCAGAATGAACTCTTTTGCTTCACCTCCTAAATTCTGAGGAAACTGGTGTCTGAGAAAACAGGTTACTTAAGCTAGTGATGACATTGGAAAATACTATGCAAGCCTGAATAAGTTAAAACAGCATTTTAAGAACACCTATATTGCTACTATAAATAATGCGGTTTACTCTTCAAAATTAATCCCTCTCTTCTTAAAAAAATAGTATGGAATAAAGCTCAGTGTATCTTTTATGAGAACTGTGAATACATAACTGCTTGGGGTACCCGTGAATATTTCATGTGAGAAAATGATATCTTTGAATTACCCTAATCATTACTGTGTTTTGTTCAGCTTTGTCCTGATACCCAGGCTAAACTGAATGCAGCTTATACATTTGGAACAACTTACGAACAAAGTGTAAGTAAGAGATAAAATGCTTTTCTGAGTATTTGAATTAAGTTGTTTTATGTGTCACCAGTAACTCAGCGCATATTGAAGGACCTCTGGAGTTTAGCCATAAGCTGAAGCACAGAGATTGCACAGCCTCCCTGGGAAACTTGTGCCGGTGCTCAGTCACCAGCACAGTAAAGAATTACTTCCTGGTGTTCAGAAAGAACCCCCTCTTGTTGCCTCCCCAGGCACCACTGAAGAGAGTCCTTTTTGCTCCCTCCCTTCAGGTATTTGTAGACATTGATAAGATCCCCCCCTCAGCCTTCTTTTCTCCAGGCTGTACAGTCCCAGCTCTTTCAGCCCTTCCTCATAGGCGAGGTGTAACTGTCCCTTCATCATCTTTGTGGCCCTGCACTGGACTAGATCAAGTAGCTCCATATCTCTCTTGTGCTGATGAGCTCAGCACCAGACACAATGCTCCATGAATTAAGTGTTCATGCTGTTTCAAATTTTATGTCTGTGAAAGCTGCTAGGATATTTTTTCCGAATGTGTTGAAAAATAAGAGAAGGAATGTTAGTAGAGCTTCATTTTCCTCATTAGTCATTCTGGTCAATTGCAGTCATTTTTAAGAGGTTTGTATAAAATCATTAGTACTTCACAATCACTTGCAAATAGCTGGAATGCCTTGTCTTTTGCAAAGGGCGTAGAACAAATTTCACAGTAATTTTGTAGGGGAAGAACCCACAAGTTGATAAAATTATTAAATGGCAGAAAGTGGTCTTATTCTAACTTTTTTTTTTCACATAGTGCAAGATTTCTGTTTCCAAGATTTTACTGGATTTTGCTAATCCCATCTTTTATGACCTATTCCTTGAATATAACGGTGACAATGGACAACAATATCTTTGGGCTGTGCCAGTTTTAAACTTGAATCTTCAGTACCGGGAAATGTATGTGAATCAAGGTAAGAATATCACAGTAACATTTCTTTGAATTTAAATAATCTGAATAACTTCAAGTACAAAGAATTTGTATTAATTACAGATACTCAGTAGTTTTTTGAGATAACTCAGTTCACCATAGCTTGTTTCTGCTTTAAGAATTTATCATTTTGTGGGCAGGTTCTGATAGTGTTATGTGCAAGCTTTAGTTGAATACACTGGCTCAATCAATACTATGCACAAAAAGGTTATCTAATTTTATTATATATTTCTGTAAGTTGAAAATAAATAATTTTACATCCTGAATACATATTGCTTTTAGTAGATTTCATTCCTTTTATGTATTGAATTAATTTTTAAAATATTACATGGCTCTGTCATGTTTTTTCAAAGGCAGCAATATGAACAACTGGCTTTTGACTCGTCGATTTTTTTTGGTGGATGCACTAAGTGGAAAAGAGAATGACTTGGGAAAACTACCAAAAGTAGTTCGAATTGCTAGCAAAATAGCAATAAGGTAAGTAAATGCATATAAAATATATTGTACATAGAAAATAAAGCCAATCTTGTGCAATCGGCATTTTGTGGTCTCTTAAATGAAAGTTGGCTTTTTTTTTATGTTGTTTCTAGTATGTCCCATTTTGCTTTTTCCATTGTATAATTGGAGATAGCAAGAGTTTCCGTAGGTTGTTCTGATAAGTAAGAACACCTAACACTGACTTGTGAGGGTTAAGATTGCTGTGGTTGCTTCTCAGTTAAGATGGATCAGACCATGCATGCATAATGCAAGTTTGCAAGCGTTCAGTAAACTCTTATTAGCAGTTGTCATCTGGGAAGATCTAACAACTCCTCTGCTAATTGTTTTTCAATGTGTATATTGCTGATTGTTCAAGGATGCTCTTCATATTCCATATTCTTTTTTTGCAGTATTTTTTATAGCTGTTGCCTATAGGTGCTGTCATACAATCCAGAAGGGTTTTGTAGTCATTCAGCTGAAAGTGTGAGACTACCTTTTAGGGTCATTACTGCTTGTTAATCTGAAGTGGAATATGTTTTAGAACATCTTTTTTCCTTCTCTATATAACATCTTTCTCTGAGATCACTGTCTAAACAAAATTGACGTTTCTAAACAAAATTGAAATTTCTTTCAAAATTCTTCAAAATTCTTCAAAATTTATTGTGAAGTTGTAGTTTAAAGAGATTGCTGTCTAGCAATGTGTGCTTATCCATACAGGTAAACATCTTGAAGATTAATTTAGTGTACTAACTCCCGTTTGCCATGAGTTACATATTACACTATTTCAAAAAATAAGGATTAGTTTATATACCTTAGGAGAGATGTGTCATCCTCTGTGTCATCATCTGTCATCCCCCCTGAAAAAAACAGTGACAGAAATTCAAAATAAATATAGAAAAGGTCATTCTGTAATGTTTTGGAATAAGTCGCCTTTTGCAATTGACTTCAGTTGCAACTGTTTTAATGTGAATAGTAGGTGAAGATTGATTCAGGCATTTTCTTACAAATGAACAATTCTCACGAGCTTTTCATTTTGTCTGTTTGTGTACGTGCCTTTGGAGTTGCTTTTAAAATGTGAATTGCCATGTCTCCGAGTTTGAAACGCACATTTTATTGATCAGATTGTTCTCTTTGTTTCGTATTTTCCTATTAGTACAAGTTTCAGTCAATACCTTCCAAGCAGCTCATCCATTTTCTGTTTTTAAATAATATTGTTTGTATTTCTGCAGCATTCGTTTGGTATCCCATACTCAGAGAGGAACTATCTACCCACCTCTAATTACTATTGCTTACACGGACGTGCTTGTCCAAAACCCTGACACCCAGAGTGTGATGGTGAGATCTTTGTGCGATCTTAATTGATCTGATTTGTTAATCATACTTTTCGTTTTGTTGGAATTCCACTTGAGCGAACACGTTGGGGGCTGTAAAAAAACTAAGCAGTTTATAGTTCAGCTCAGTTTTGAAGTTGTATTTTTTTCACTAAAACTTAAAGCTTTTAAGACAAAGCAGTTCAAAGTATTTTCTTATTAATTTGTCCTGATTCATTTTTAAATCAAAATACGTAAAATACATAAAAATAATAGTCATTATCATACAGGTGTTAACTTTAGCCTTGCAGCAACAAAGACTCAAGCCACAGTGCTGTAAAACCAAGACAAAGATTTTCTCTTCCTTGTACAAAACCTTTAGACCAAAGCCAATTAGGTCTTAGGGTAAATATCTAGAGAGAACAATTTTGACCCCATGTGACAATTTTTATTTCATTCAAATTAGAAAAAAATAGTGTCTGAGCTATGTAAGAGCTCATTTTACGATTTTGTATAGTGGTGCAATTGCATTAAACTTACTTTTAATCAACACTGACAAAAGGAAAGTATCAAACCTGTGGTGTCTCCTTTCAGAAGGGAAAAAAATGTATGCACGGTTGAAAAGATTATATAATCAGATGCAGCTCTTAATTTGGAGGTGGATTGGGTCCATCCCCTGGGTTGCCATTGGTAAAATCAGCACTAAATGTAGCAGAACACGTGCTAGTACTGCGCTTACTGTAGCACACCAGGTGAGGAGGTATACAGTAAAAAACATATGTTGCACCTGTATAGTAGCCCGAAATAGGAATCCCCACCAACTAAAAAATGTGAACACCACTACTAATTATAATGGTTGTAGCATTTAAGAATTTTTGTAAATATTTACTTTTTGTATTTTAATATTCAGGTTTCCTTCTCGGTCAATTATGAGATGAATCAGTCGGAGGCTCAGATTCAGACTGATGTAAGTTGCGTTGCTCCTTAATTGTTGATACAATGATTTGCTTGTATCTTGTCTTTATAAAAATACCTACAAATAATTTTTCATTCTCTTCAGATCGCATTGGGTGTGTTAGGTGGGCTCGCAGTGTTATGGTCCCTTCTCAAGACTGCGGGCTGGAAGAGGCGTACAGGAAGCTCTGTAATTGACTTGCAGGTATAAATAGCTGGTAAACCAAAGAGAGTCATGTTTTCTTCTATTTAAAGGAGACCTTTGCTGTCATTCCGTGTGATATAACTGTTCTGTTTCTTATGGTAATTGAAGTAATTTCTAGCCTAGCTGCATAGAACTGTGACTTGGAGTTGGGGTCACTTGAGGAAGTAGGCTTTTTGCATTTTTTTGGATTCTGATGCTGTCATTCAGGAAATAGCTCTGCTTTAAAAAAAAAAGGAAAAAAAAAAGCTCACAAGGAAGGGTATTTATAAATAGAGTTGTAGTTTTCATATTCATTCTTACTCATTCTTCTCTGAACAAAGACTAGCACATAAAAGTTTCAGATACTGAACGTACCATAAATATACGGCCACAGTAGAAAAATGCTGTCAGGGACTACTTTTTAGTACTAGGGGCTCCTGTAGTATGAGCTGCATCATATTTTATAGAAGTGTGTATATATGTTACTTAACTAATTTGTACAGTGTGCTTTTATAATTGCAGACAGTTTTGAAGTTCTTACTATTTTATGCTGGAGACCTTGCCAACGTTTTCTTTATCATCACAGTGGGCACAGGAATTTATTGGCTTGTGTTCTTCAAAGTAAGTGTTTTACCAGATTTTGCTGTTACAAATACCTATTAATACTGCATTCATTTTTGCACAAAAATTCATTTCTGTTTTTTCTTTTTCTCTTTTTTTTCTTTGCCTTTCTGGTCAGACTATTGAGGCAAGTTATATACAATATTCTGTTTTGTGTGCTTAAATTTTTGTGATCGCCTCTTTCTCTCCCATAGGTTTCATTGTGCTTGCAGTCACATTAATAGTTAGTTAAAATATTTTACAATTTGAAACAGTTGCACATTAAATACTGGTCTTTTTCTGAAAAAGGTATTCACTTTTAAGCAAGTACTGTGTTGTTACATATGCTTTCCGTAGTGTTTCAATGTAGCTTCTCAATTACAGGCTCAGCAGTTTGTCTCTGTCCTCTTGCCACTTCCTTCTCAAGAAAAAGCTTTTGTTACATACATAGCATGTGCTTTCAGTCTGAAGGTAAGCATTTTTTCTTCAGGCATTAAAGAAATGTTAGCATATGCTTCTGTACATTTTCAGTAGGCTTCTTAAGGATCTTGAACAGTACATTTCATTAGCGCATAAATGGGAACAGTTAGACAATTAAGAATTAAGTAATTTTCTCCATAGGAATTTATATATATTTTGTTAATACTTCTAGACATTGTCACATGATTTACCATTATTCCAGGCCTTTAATTAAAATGTATATATATTTATCTATGAAATCTTAGTAATGAAGTTGCAATTTCAAGTGTAGTCAAGTATATTACTTGTTATGTTTAATGAATAACGTGCAATGACAATTACTTCATTTTTGCCTTTATGCTTTTGCTGTTCCTATTTTGAGTTCTATCCCTGTTTTTTCCATAGGCTCTGCAATTTTTACAATTACTGGTTTCGCAACTTACTATAGATATTTTTTTTATTGACTGGGAAAGACCTAAGGGCAAAGTTCTTAAAGCAGTTGAAGGTAACTCCAGCTACGCTTGTTTGTATAAACAACTTTGGTTAAATTCTCATATTGCTCTCAAGTGTTAAATTCCAGAGCTTTATTATGTGTTTATTATTCTTAGGTGAAGGTATAGTAAAAAGTGCTGCTGCACCAGTGAGCATATGGAGAACATACTTTATAGCCAATGAATGGAACGAAATTCAGACAGTGAGGAAGATAAATCCCCTCTTTCAAGTGCTTGCAGTTCTTTTTTTTCTGGAGGTATTACTACTACACTTATAATTGTTATTTTTATTATTTTTTTTGATTCACGTCCAAAGTTTGACATAATGGTCTGTATTTTAATTCTTGCAGTTTTTGTGGTAATAGTGGGTGACCTTCAAGTTCGCTTGAAAAGATATATAACTGTTTTGATACCTTTTTTATGTGTATGTATGTATGTGTCATTGCACTAGTTCATTAAGGAACATTAAAAAAACCCACAACTTAAATTACCTTATAGACCTTTGTTGGTTTTATTTTTTTTTAAGCTAATGAGTTACCCTAAATGGCTTAAGAGGCTGATAAATTTGTGTACACACTCACTTCTTTATTTGCCTACTTGCTCCCTCCTGCCACAGTCTGCAGCTTTATTTCTGCTTCCATATTTATCTGGACAGGAGCTTCCTTCCTGCTAATTTGCTATAGTGACCTTTTATAAAGCAGGAAATGAAATGTGCCAGTTCTGTTTCTGATGTCATAGCATGAGGCAGTATGCCTTAGTTACAACTCAAGGATATGTGAGAAATTGTGCTTTAGCTTCTCAAAATAATTTTCTTTTATTTCTTCTGGACTGTTTGGTAAGCACTTTTAATTTGGCAAGCACTCTTAAAGCATATAGTTGTTCATGTGAAGTTCTCTGACATATTCTTACATGCCTTTAATATTTTTATTATTATTTATGGTTTTTGATTATTATTTATGATTTTTAATATTTCTGGTTTTGAATTTTCTATTTTCTTTTAAATTAAAGAGTTAAAAATATAAATTTCTCTTTAAACACTTCAGTATTTTTGGTAAATACAGGCCAGAACCAACTTCAGTGCCATGATACAAGGAAAGAATGAGAGAAAAGAGAGCAAGTATTCCCAAAACTTAACTGGCATCCTCATTAATCTTCTTAGGCTCCTGTTATTACAAGCAGGGAGAGACTCGTTTTTACATCTTGCTTGGTAATTCCTGCTGTGAATTTACCTCTGGAAAAGTCCCTTTCTTGTCACTGATAGTGGAGGAAGTCATGAAAGATTTTAACCTAAATAGTAGGCTAAAAATACTCCAGTTACCAGTTTCGATAAAGTGACAGTTCAGCTCTCATTCATCATGGTGCCAGGCTGTACAGTAGTAGAAAAGAAGCCTGGAAAATTATCAGTTGGAGGAAGTAGGAAAGCGTAGAGGGAGTCTCCCTTGCCTTAGGCCGTATGTCTGGCACCAAAGCAGCCTCTGGCCGGCACTGGTCATCATTGCAGTGTTGACTGTATGGATAGAGGAGATAGCACTAGCAGCAAAACTAAGGTTTTGAACATTGCACTGTGTGTGGCTGGAATGGAGTTAAATTTCCTCATAGCGCCCCATGTGGAGCTGTGTTTTGGATTTTTTGCAACAGCGATAGCACAGGAATGTTTTAGCTGTTCCTGAAGACCACTTGCACAGTATCAAGGTCTCCTCTGTCTCTCACCGTGCCCCCCGCAGCAAGTAGGGAAGAGGGGACAACCAGAATAGCTGACCCAAACTGACCAAAGGGACCATATAACATCATGCTCAGCAAAAAAAATAAAAACAAAAATGATTAGGGTAGGTGTTTTGGGTACGTAGCCATTGCTTGGGGACTGGCTGGGCATTTGTCTACTTGTGGGAGGTACTTAGTGACTGGCTTTGCATCACTTTTTTTTTTCTTTTGTATGTGTGTGGTTTTTTTTTCCTTTCTCCTTCCAATTTCTTTGCTTATTAAATCTTTGTTTTGACCCACAAGTTGTCTTGCTTTTGTTCATCCTATTATCTGCCTCATCCTGATGTGGTGGGGTCACCCCACCACAAATATCTATTGCAGCTTCAGTTCTGAATGATTTTCACAAATTTTCACCTCTTAAGTGTTTCAATGCCTAATTTTTCTCTCATCATTTTGATTGGGGAACTTTTTCTAGATAGTTTATTTAAAATAGATTCAGCTATAAGGACAGTAGAGGGAAATGTGTTTCTGTTCAATGAAAAACAAAAACAAACAAAAAAAAAACAAAAAAATCAATTTCTTACATCTGAAAACAAAAAATATATTAACTCTGGAATATCTAGGACCAGAAGGCTGAAGTTTGGCTGAAATAAGACCCCTTTACAGTCTTTATCAGTAGAATCTTTTGGACTGTTTCAGCAAAAGTCAGTGGTGACTTGTCATGAGATTTAGCTGTGTATGTTTGTATATTTATACATCAACTTATGTATGTATAATTTGTTTTTAATTATGTTTCTCAGTAATAATACTGGATCCCACAACTGGGCTGTATCAGAATGAACATGCTGCTATTCCCAGCTCTGTTTTTCTTGATTTTTTATCTTTTTATTTCCTGCTATGGTAGAAACAGCTAAGTTGTAACTAATGCTATTCATTGCCTCACGCTCTTGTATTGACCTTCTTATCTCTTCAGGTGGTGGGATTTTCAAACCTGGCTTTAATGGATTCTTCCTCCAGTCTTACAAGAAGCAGTGATAGTTACATAGCACCTTGGAGCCGCATTTTAAGATTTGGTGTGTCTGCTGCACTATGGTTAGCCATTGCCTTCCTCCAGGTATGACATACAGAAGTAACAGTTTTTCAGACTGCTTCTCGGAAACTAGAATGTATCACTAGGCCATCCACGCTACTTACTGTAGTGTTGAGTATATTCTTAACTTTTTTTCTTTATGTAGACTGAGCTTCTCTAGTGTAGTACAACATTAGAACCAAAAATGAATCTTCTGAGCTATGAGAGATTGCTTTGTTAGTCACAATTTTCATCCCCCAAAGGGGAGAATTTATGCAACTACTTTGTATGGTTTTAAGCAACTTTAGAACATCTCCCACGTTTGAAATAAAAATCAGGTTATTGCTACAATTTGATTTCACAGGGGAAGGATGTCAATCTCATTTCATAGATCCCTATGCAATGATGGCCACGACAGAAGTCTTTAATTTATGGGTATTAAACTTTGAAGTTAATTGCTTTACAATTCATAAAATAAAGTCAAATCCAATGAACTAATAAAATAAAATCTGGTTGGTTTATTTCAGATTATATTTTTTGCTGTGTTTTATGAAAGATTTGTTGAAGACAAGTTAAATCAATTTGTTGATTTGTGTTGTGTGAGCAATGTAAGTATTTCTTTGTTTTATTTGTACAGTGATGTTTTGAATACAATAAAGCATAAGATAGTTTAAAGAATATTAAATAATATCTATTCGTGTAATTTATTCAGAGATCACTAGCTAACAGCCAAAGGTGATATTTCTTTCAGCTCACTTTATATTGGTGCAATCTACAAGAAAATTTCATTTAAATCTTAGTTGAAAAAAGATTCTGGAATCTTAAGTACCAATATGTACTTCTAGACATGATTTTTAGGTTGCTATTTCAAATTATATTGGTTATATATGCTCATACAGAATTAAAAAGTAACAAATTGCGACAGAAATCTGGCATGGAACCATTTAGTGTCGTTCTTTCTACTGGTATGCATTTTAGTACTCGTCTTCTAGGCACGACTGCATTGGCTTTGTTTAATATGTGTACGTTCGGTTTCTGCTCTTAGCTTCTGGTTGTCCCTCAAATGCTGAACTTCATGGTTATGCCTCCTGAATAGTTACCACCTTTCTCAAACACTTTCATTTACAGCTGAACTACTTCCATTAGTTTCAATATGAGTCTTGGAGCTTTGTACTGCAAGAAGAGTACAGTTAGAACAGGTTGAATTAGTTCATTTGGCCAGAACCTATTAAAAATACAGGATTTAACCCCTTTTATCAGCCTTTTCAGCCATGAAAAAAATTTTCAGCCACTTTTTCCCATGGAAAGTCCATGTAGTGCATGGGTTGTATAAATAGCTAATTTTGTATCTTACGTGATATATAAGCAATATATCACATTGAATGAAATTCTATTATATACAACCTCCTAGGAGCTTAACTGAAATCATGCATATGTATTATGTATCACAGAATCGAAATAAAAGGTAATATATTTGTTTGTTTTTTGGTTCTGTGGAATTAGATGCTGATCCTTGCTGTTGATAAACTAAGTTTGGAGCTGTTGTCTGTCTCTGGTTAAACATAGATAAACAAGTTGCTAAATATTTTTCTGGGATATGTGTTTTGGTACCTATTTATTTTGTGTTCTAGAAGGGCTGATATTACCAATCTCTGTGAAAAAATAGTATTTAATGACAGTATTCTTCTCTTCTACCACCTCTTTTAGATTTCAGTGTTTCTCTTGTCACACAGCTGCTTTGGTTATTACATCCATGGTCGCTCTGTGCATGGACATGCAGATACCAATATGGAGGAAATGAATATGAACCTAAAGAGAGAAGCAGTAAGTAAAAGCAGTAAAATTTTACACTTGGTCTGTTTTTCTAATTAAATTTTAACTATAATTTAAAAAAAGGTTTCCATTATGGATCAACTCTTCTTGCATTACATTATACCAAGTTATACGTAAAAGATACCAGCTGTTGGCCGGCAAATAACTGACTCAATAGTTCTGTTATAACTAGCTCTTCACTTTTCTCCACTACTCTCTCACTTCTTCACAATTCTTAGATATAAAATTCCTGTTTTTCTAACTTTTTTTTCATATATTTATACATGAGCTTTTTAGTCTTGAAGCCTTTCATAAGCTCATGGCCGCATGCAAAAAGATGTGTACTAAGAAGATTTCATAAAGAGACAAATCTGAAAAACTCCTAGTAAAGAATCATCTGCTCTTCCAGTGAATTATTTTGTTCTGTCTGTCCTCTTCTGATGACATAACCTGACCTTTACAGAACTTAATTTGAATATTTTTTCTCTTTCGTTGTATGTTGCATCTTTTTAGCAAGATCAGGCAAATGTCTAATGTGATTGGTGCATAACGGGAGCACTTTGCACTAAATTTCGTGACATCTTGCATTTTTGTATGGACAAGTAGGAAGAAATTATTTTAGGCAAAGGATGTGATTATTACTGATAACTGAAAAAAAAAAAAAAAAAGCTAACCGTGTGAATATTAACATTCAGATGTCGAGGAATCTTTTAAATATAATTTTTGACTTGAATGTGTTCCTATTTTTTAAAATTGTTTAGTTTATTATAATTTTGGAAAAAGGTGTTTTTTTTTTTTCCCCTATGGAGATGTTGAATTTTCTATGTTCTTCGTATTTCTGAGATCTGTTAAGAATTACCTGATAAAGATATGGAAAAGTCAGGAATCCAAAGCACAAGAAAAAGCAGAAAACTACAGAATAAATGATAAACATGAAACAAAAGGCTTCAGAATGAACATTAAAAGGTGTTTTAGAAGGTAATGAAAAGAACATCCGTAAAAAGAGGAATGACTTTGTGACAGCAGGGGTCAGGATTTCATGTCCTAAGAAAATCTTGCTATAATAGAGCCAAAGATGCAATGGATTCAAATATTTAGAAATATCAAGTACTTTATATACATGAAAGAGAGGAAAAGAAAAGCCTTTGACTTTTTTTGGTCTATGTATGACATTAATTATTGTTTTAATTGTGTAGGAAAACCTGTGTAGTCAGAGAGGTTTGTTACCAAACACAGATGGCCAGACATTTCAGATTTCCATCTCAAGAAAAATGAGACTGCAGTATGACAGGATTCATGAAACCCTAACAAGAGTAAGTGAGACATTTTTATTCTGTAAATGTTATTTAAAATATGTATTTTTTTTTCCACTGAAATCGTGGTCATATTATTTTTCAGAGACGTGGTCCTGCTAGGTTTTTGGACTCATCTGCAAATACTTTCGAACAAAGCACAAGGGCCTACAATGCCATGAACAAATTTCTCAGTTCTTTTATTGATCACGTATGTATTGACATTAATATATTAAGGAAAATTACATTTATAGTAAGTAGAGACTAAAAATTGTAAATTGGAAAGACTGTAATTTTTCTTCAAGCATTTGTGCTTAAGGACTTGCTTTATGGCAACCAAAACAGTGGTTCACTCAAGTAAAAAATTGGAGTACTGTCCAGCTGTACAGCATGCTCTTAAAAAAGACAAATCCTTTTTTTGTTATGTGTTTGTTTTTATCTCGAAATAAACTAGTGCTTTTTTCATTCGTACAGGTCTAAGTAGCTGTACTCCACTTTGTAACAAGTACATTTTCTTTGTAATCATAAAACAATTTTTGTCTTTCCTTTTCTTGTAGGTTCATAAGGAAATGGATTATATTGTTAAAGATAAGTTGCTGCTTGAACGGATTCTAGGCATGGAGTTCATGGAGCCAATAGAGAAAAGTATTTTTTACAACGGTAAAATTGTGACTTGGCATTTGCACTTATAATATGTAGGTTTCAATGTAGATTTATTTCACAGGATTTACAATCTAAAGTGGATTTTACAACAAGAGGTGTCATTAAATATGATAGTTTATAAGGGAATTATTTAACAGGTGTTCTCATCTTCTTACCCTGTTTATATTATGTCACTTAATTGCAATTTTTTATTCTTTTAGACAACTGAAAATACTGTGTAGAGTTGTACACATGTTTAGGAAGTGCTACTGTGACTAGATCCAATATACACTTTGTAAATGGAAAGAAGAGCCACAATATTAAAATAGCTCAGTGCTATGTTTTTGTATAGAAATAAGTTGCTTATGAAACAACTAAACATACAGAAAGACAATTTCTCTAAAGAGGATATTGATCACAGTGAGGACGCTTTAGTGGAATAGTTGATGTTAATATACCACACATCTTTGCAGACTGCACTGAGTAATTGGGGTTCTTGAATATTTTATTTTGAAGCTTTTTAAGTGTTGCCGATACCTACACCAAAATGAGTATTTCAGCAGGAACAGGGATGACACAAGTTCTGATTCTGGTCCCTGGGGCTATGTGGAATCAGAGACTTGGGTTCTCCAATGCACCATCCTGAATCCCAAGCCCATGTTAAACCTAGCCATAAGTATTTCCAAGTACATGTGGTAAAAATAGATTTAGTGAAAGCTCTTAACCATGTATCAACCTTCAAGGTTTCAAGGTTCTGAAACCCTGAGTTGTGGTCTCCTCCTCTAACATACAGCCTAGGCGTCACTATCCACATTGCAATGCGATATGAGCTGTGAACCAGTAAGAGTTATGAGCCTGATGCCAGTCTGTTTCCTCAGTCCCTGAGCTGATCAGAATCCATCAAAACATAGTCTTTCCAAGCTTCATCTTTGAAAACCTTAGTTCAGACCCTTATTCTACCCCTAATCATAAATATGGCCATTACCTTCATGAAACCTAAATATTAACTAGTGATCTGTGACAATGCAAGCCCTCATTTTGAGTCCCTCAGGTACTTGGCTCTCCAGCCTCACTGTTCAGAAACTTTAAACTTTATCAGAACCATAATCCAATCCATTGATATTACCAGATGACCAAAACACATCCTAAATATGTTGCTGTCCTTATATGATAGCAATCCCCAAATTAGATTATTGAGCTGTGCAGAACTTCTGCTGCTCTCCTGGACACCAGGGCTGCAAAAGCTGAACCCCTTGTTTGAATCACAAACCTTGCTATATAATCTGGAATGCAGCACATGCTTTCAGACTAAATAGAAGCCATGGCTGTAGTGTGATGTCTTTTCTCATCCCAGATGTCTGAGCTACACATAACTCATCAAAGGATCAGGCTCTCCTTCCCAATTAAGGCGAAGCGCTGTCTTTAGCAGTGAATATTACCAGGTAACCAGTATCTGGGACAATCATATAATATTCAGCTTTAGTCTTTTGACTGCCATCGTTTCAAACATCATCATCACAAGTGTTGATATGAATATATCGTTTGATGGTTTAGACTGCCATAGCTCCCAGAAGTTTAGATACAAGTCAGGATTTCATGGAAGTCAGATATATACAGGGTGTAATGAAAATATGCAGTTGCCAATAAAGCTTGCATTAAACATTCTTCTGAAAAAGCAGAAAGAAGGAAAAGAACCTATTTTCAGTAGTTAAGTGTTTTCTCTTTTGAGAGCGGTGCTTGGTAACAAAGCAAAGAAGTTAATAAGTGGTTTAAACTGTTTTGACAATGGAAAAAGGTAATTTAAGCTTAAAAGACCCATTTTCTGGAAGACTGTTTAGCAAATGAGCAAAGATAACGCTATGCTCTGAAGCTCCTCTTAAGTAAGGTTTTAAGCATGTGTGTCATTGTTTTGTTGAGTTGGGCACAGAGTTAGCACTTGTTAAAAATCTCAGTGATGAGGAAGTTTTGTCTGCCTCTTGTTCAAGGCAGCCTTTTTTTAACAATTTGATTGAGACTTCTGGAGTGAACAAAGTTGTGTGTGGCACATGTGAGCTTTTCCTATTGTTCTTGTCAGTATTAAACCATTTTATAAGCGAAAAGGCTTGTAGTATTTTTCTTAAGTGGAAAGCCATAACTAGCTTTCAAAATACCCTTTTGCTGTAAGTTTCATTTTTCTTACCAGCTTTATCTGTGTGGACTGATGAACTTCACAAACCTGTACTTCACAGAAATAATCATTTTTCAAAAATTTCTTTTTTTCTGCAGACGAAGGACACTCTTTCGATGATGTTCTCTATTACGGCAATGAGACAACACTCCTCATCTTTGATATCCTGTTTTTCTCCATTGTGGATCTGGCTTCCCAAAGTTTTGTTTTAGCAGCTATTCTAACATACTTGCAACAGGAGGTAAATTTCAATTTAAGAATACAATTGTATTTTTAAAATGTGGGTTGGCATGAAAGCTTATATAGTTAGATAATTAAACCCTGTAAGCAGTATGTGGTGACAGAAGATTATACTGAGAGCTTATAAAGTTACTCATTATTTTTTCTTTTTGGAAAACAGGCTTAATTTTATTCACATGCATGTCATGAGTAAAGAGGCTACAAGTAGCTCTCAGTAGAAAACACAAATTTCTGTTAAAATTAATCACAATTTTATCATATTTCAAGGTGAAAAGATATTGGAAGATACTTTGAAATTGCTAAAGGCAGTTAAGCACCTAATTCACTCATCTATTATTTAAATACAATATGTAGTTATTTTATGTTGGGTATTGAAACATACTGTTTTAAGTACTTCTTCATTAATACGGTTTCTCTAAAATGTTGTTAGATATTCAGGTTTATTCGTAATACAGTCGGGCAGAAGAATTTGACATCCAAAACCTTGGTGGATGAACGATTTCTCATTTAGTTAAGAAGACTACAGACTTTGGTGAGGAGTTAATCGTGGAAGTTGTGTCCAGGATCAAAGCATCTCTTCTGACCTACAGGTTAATTATGGTGTACTTTTAAATCATAATGTAACAGTTTTGCAATTTATCATTTTTTATATTGTCTGGTATTAAGTTTTATTTTTGTATATTTACAGATGTTTTTACGTTGTGAACACTAAGCCATAGGCTTTTAAAAGGAAAGATAAATGAAAAAAAGAAGTAAACCTAATGTTGTTTTTATTAGAAGAAGGTAAAGATTATTTAATGGCTTTTGATAAGATATGGACCACTAATTTTGAGGCAATAATTTGAGCATTCTATGTGGCAGGATTGGCTGTCAACTCTTAAGTTTTCTGAAAATACCTTAAATCTTTTTTTCTTCTTTTTTACATTTTTTGTTGTTAATTTATTTTGAGGTATAATGTTTAGTAAACATACTTTGGTTTTATTCAGCACAGAATTTGTTCTGAGCTGAATTAATATTTCAAGAGGACTATCAAAAAATCACTTATTTATAGTGATTCCAACTTGAAATTTTAACTTTTCTTCATTGTGTCATAGTAGTGTATGCTTTTGTCTCTTTTCTTTGAGTTTATTGTTCTTTTCTTGGGTGTAGACTATACATGACAAAGTTTCCTTATGTCTGAAATACAGGCATCACTACAGCGATGCAGAAAAACAGGCTAATCATAATTGCACGGAGGAGATGTTTATAGGTATTTTGGGTTTGATCCTGATCTTCTCTCATTTGATGTGAGCTGCTCAGGGAAATAATAATAGTACTAATTCTGTGCTGTTTCCACACAAGTGAAACACAAGCAACTATTCATATCTTCTTAAAGTGTTCTTCACAGGTGCCTATATATGCTCATATACTTCAGGCTCTCTAATTTTCTGGCTTTGTTATCTTTGGACTTAACACAACAACCATTATCATTTTAGCTTCATCATATTTTTGAAATTTAGACAATTTAATAGTTATTCAAGTGCCATTTATTAAGTGTTAAGGGAGATTACGAATGGCCTTTGAAACACCTTAAAGTGAGGTGTCTACCTCCCATTTGTATCTTTGAAAAGTCTCCCTGCTTTTTAAAAATAATATTTTTCATTAAATGATTAAACATGAATATTGTTTGCTGTTTTTGTAACTGTCACTTGTCTTTAGATGATTCAACAAGGGACTCTCACCAGCAAAAACACCATAAAGGAGTAAGTCGAGGCTAGCATCCTTATTCAAAACAGATTCAGGACATGGTTAGTTGCACCTACCAGATTTTAAATGCAGACATCCTTATCAGAGTTGAAGCAGCATTGTTTTTCAGGTGTTTCTTGGTTTCATGAAGAGGAAGGTGTTGTTAATGTTGATACCATATCATATTGTAATTTTAAACTTACGTCCAGGAATATGGACATAAATCTCAGGGTCACTTGTTCTAATGCATTTGCTTTTGGTGTTGCAAAAATAGTGTAGCTTTCTTGTCCAATGTAGTTGTTACTGACTGATAGAATGTGTATTTGCCAGTAAGGCTGTAAGGTAGATAAGTGAAAGGTTGATTTTTCAGCAAGACATCCATTTATTAATATGCAATTTAGCACAGCATTTCCATACCATGCTTTATTTTTGTCTACTGCTGTGCACAATTCTCAGTTTCTTGGTGCACTCTATTCCACAAAAAGGTGTGAATATATAATTTGCAACAGCAAAATGTCCACTGAATAAAATCAAGGTTGATGTCTTTATAGGGAGTGTAGTAATTAGAAGTGTCCTTTAGGTTCTGGATCTGTTAAAACAGCCAAAAACCCTGTTTCCACTGAGGACCATGATGTATGAGTTCACTAGTTGTGAGGTTTCTGTCATATTGCCTGTCAGTGATCTACTGAGTGCCAAACCTCTAAACTAAGCTAAGGAGCCATCTGAAAAATAGGCAATAGGACATTTGCAAGGCAAAGTTAGGCTCCTGTGTTCCCCTGCATTTCTCTGGGCAGTATCTTTGCATAGCTTAACTACATGTAACTACACTTTCCAGCTCTTGCAGCTCTACTGAAGTGTTGATGTACAAGAGGACCGATGTGACTAAGAGAATAGAGAGTTGCTGTGGTCCATAGCTGAGAAAGTACATGATGAATGACCCTAATACAGGGCTTTTCTTCCTTTCACTTTCCAGCAATAGAACTGAGCATCATCGTTAATGATAATGGAAGCTTTTTCTCTGTGTAGATTCTGATTATGGGTTTGTAGTCCAGAAGTTAGTTATGTCAGGGAGTAGAGCCATGCTTCAAACATAACTCCTCTAGAGTGTCCTGGTTTGTGACTGACTTCAGTCAGAATAAGTAAAAGGTGGTAATCAGACCCTGCTAAACCAGGAAATGTCTGCAAGCATAAAGTAGATGTGATTGTGCCATCTGTAGACACAGCCATGTAGTATTAATTTAGTCAGTCTGGTAACAGCAGAAATGGAGACCTGGCAGCGTGTGGGCTCTCACTCTCTACCTTATTCTCAATGCTTTTGCTAAGCAGGTACATCTTTCCATGCAAAAATTACGCTTTGAGTTTGCTTTACGTATGCCTTTGATTAACTGCTGTTCAGAAGGGCATGTGAAAGCTTTTAATGGCCTTGTGGTTTGAAAGAACTACTGGTAAAGGCAACTCCTGTTGCAGATAAATGATAAATTAACCTAAAATTGTCTTGTCAAAACAGTTGAGTCACTTGCTCCCCTATTTCTCCTCAGTGCTCACACTATTCTGTTGTGTTTTAGTTTTCCAGGCCATTTATCTAAAATGTTAATATAGCTAACGTTGTTGCTGTACATGATTTAGAAAATAATTACAGGAGTCAAAAGCTCCAGGAATTCATAGAAGATTTTCTTCATTCTTGCTCTCTAGTGAATGCTTGAAATGGGTTGACTGTGCTATGTTCTCCTATTGGTTGGTATTTGTTCAAGAAATAGCTCTTGTGATTGTATTTCCAATTTAATGAGTGTTCTTTTTTTCATTTTTTTAAATTAGTCAGCAGCTACAATGTGTCATTCATGTGTTGAATGTCTTTTAACTTTATAAATGTTTTAATCACACAGCATATCAAACTTTTATATCTGTCTCTCTGAGCAATAAAATTTTCAAGGATTGGAGAAGGGTTTTTTTTTTGCAGTCGTTCACTCAGCTGACCCAAGTCTACAATACTCTTTTCCTTCCATAACCATGAGAGGTTTCAGAACAGGGCAGGAGGTGTTTACTCGTTCAGCAGTCCACGAAGCTCTCTTGGGACAAGGGTAAGAAAGGGACATTGCAGGCCGTGTGGCAGCAGCGGGTTATGGTTTGGGATAACCACAACTAACGGAATGAGCTTGTTGCTTATTGCAGTGTCTAATGGGCTAGATGCCAAAATAGTCAATTCCATAATTAATTATACTTCCTATATACAGACAAGTCATAATGACCAGATCCAGAAATTTCAAGAATTTGTTTGAAATTCACAGTCTCGTTTACTAGTGAGGCCTTGACTGATTTGCATTTTACTACAGCATCCATTTCAGTGATAGCGCTGGGTGTGTCTGTGGCTTTTACATCCACTGAGGTAATCTTACAAGAGGGGGGAAGTGCAGCTGGCATGAGGCTCAAAATTCCACCCTGTCCGTCAGGTTGCTGCAGCATGGGTGAGGTGGCAGTGCCACCAAAGCATTTCTGTTTGTTTGTTTGTGAAGTGTGACTAGTGGATGACTTGGGGAGGGTGACGTTGCAATATACTCCTGAGAAAATCATGAGTAAGCTGGGATGGCAGAAGAAGGTGACCAGCCAACTCCTCAAAACCAGTCTCCTTCAACAACACCTGCTTTCCCCTACATCTCTGCTTTTCTCTAGCCAGTTTCATGGCCTTTTCCAGCATACCTTCTCACCATTTGAAAGCACCGATCCCCTTTCCCTCTTTCCTGCACCTCATCCTCCACAGGCAGTGCCTGCCGCAGCCTCGTACTTCGCGCATCGTCGGTGGACATGTGGCTCCTGCCCTGCCTTCCTGCACGCCAAGTCAGGCAGCACCACTCTGCCTGGGGCAGCTACCGCATATCCGTGCCCCTCTGAACAGAGGAGGAAAATGCAGTCTGGCCAGATGGGCAGATGGCCTTTGTAGGGGAATTTTATCAGGTTGTGTAGCCGTGAATTACGTGCCCAGGTACGTCATAGGGCAGCAGCACAGGTTCTACGGTGAGAAGAATGAAAATCCAAACATGCCATCAGAAACCAGTTTAAAAGCAAGAGGTCCTGACTTCCACGTCTAAAGGGAAGAAAGAATGAAACCCAGACACCTCCAAGCTAGTTGTTCGAGCACTAGAAAGAAGCAGCCTGGCTTCCTGCGGCTTTGCCTACATGCCACCTCCACCCCAGCACCCCCAGCTTCCTCATGTGACCCTTGCACCACCGCAGCAGACAAGAGATGATGCACGTCGTAGCTGGCTTGGGAAAACCACCGGGCTCACTGGCCAGCTGCTGGTTGCTAAAGGAATATAGGGCAGGAGCTCTGCTTGCCTTTTTCTCAGCAAAGGCATTAATAATTTAAGTGAATGCAGGCTCTTTCCTGTACCAGCCGCTGCTGCTTGTGCAGGAACTTCATAGCTTGGGGACTTGGCACTTTGCTCAAAGTTGGCAGCTTCCTTGGGGAATCAACTGATAAGCCCTGTTTCTGCAGGGAACCAGATGGAAAATGATGCTTTCAGCAAGGAGAGCGGGGCCGTGGCTGTGGCCCTGCAGGCTGGCATCTGCACTCCGGTGCCTGTGGGGACACCTGCTTGAGGCAGCGGGTCACAGATGAAGTGATGTTCCCCAGAAACCTCACAGAAGATGCATTTCCCTCTCTGTGAGAAGAACACTTCTGTGTTACCCCAGCAGAGCTTTGTAAAGCCCAGGTAGTACAGAGCCCTGCTAACCTGTGTTCCTCTCTGATCCGGGCAGTTTTACCAACATACTGCCGCTACTCGAGACTTGCTGCCCCCTCAGTTTTCCCCAGTGACCTCCATCACTGCAAGGACAGCCGCAGGCCTGACAGCTGGGGAGAAGTGAGGGAGCCCGTGGGATTAATTAGGAAATGTGCAGTGTATTCACCTGTAAGAACTTGCAGGATCGCTCCAACACGGGTGACTCTGCGAACATCAGGAGGCAGCACTGCATTTGACGACATTGAGAATTTCCCTTTAGAGGATCAGAATTTCTTTTTGTTGTTGTTGTCCATGACAGGAGAGACCGTACCAGCCAATCTCATCACAACCTGTTGTGTTTATGCTAAGCAGAGAGAGAAAAACATACTTGTCATAGCCCAAAAGTGGTTACGCCTCGATACCGTGCAGTAATTAGGAGACAGATCTAGGTGTTTTCTCACCCTTTTAATAGGTTCCTGCTATTGTAATGGATATTGAAATTCCTCTTTACAGCGCTCTTCATCAGGGTGGCAGAAAGCCATAGAACAAGGTTGGTTGGTTGGTTGGTTTTTAATCACAGAAAATAGTGAAGGAAAAAGTGGCCAGCTCACGTGGTATGGAAGGAACTGAAATGAAAAACAAAGAACCTGTAAAACCATCTTCTTTGTGACCTTTTCACCCTGCTTTACAGCCATGGGGAAATAATTGCCTTCTAATCATTCACAAAATCGGCCACCGGTTGCAGGAATGCAAGTGCTGAACTAAGATATTTGCTTTGGGCTTAGCCCGATCCCAGGGCCGAGCAGCACTGCGCCAGCTCTGTCCCCAGCAAACAGCTCCCTGTGGCCCCGGGCCTGGCCCAGCCCCGCTCCTGTCGGTGCCCCTCGCTGGACCCCCCGTTCCCCAGCCTGGCTTTACCCCAGCCCCCGCTCTCCTCGGTGGTCCCTGTGGTCACTGTGTCCTGGGGACAGCCGGAGACCATTGGGATGGGTTTTGCTCTTTTCATAGAATCACAGAATCATTCAGGTTGGAAAAGACCTCCGAGATCATCTGGTCCAACCACCCCCCTGCCACCAATGTCTCCCACTGAACCATGTCCCCAAGCACCACGTCCAGCCTTTCCTTGAACACCCCCAGGGACGGTGACTCCACCACCTCCCTGGGCAACCCGTCCCAGAGCCTGACTGCTCTTTCTGAGAAGAAATGTCTCCTCATTTCCAGCCTGAACCTCCCCTGGAGCAACTTGAAGCCATTCCCTCTAGTCCTATCGTTAGTTACCTGCGAGAAGAGGCCGACCCCAGCTCCCCACACCTCCTTTCAGGCAGTTGTAGAGAGCAATGAGGTCTCCCCTGAGCCTCCTCTTCTCCAGACAACCCCAGCTCCCTCAGCCACTCTTCACAGGACTTATGCTACAGGCCCCTCACCAGGGTTTCCCCTGCAGGTGGTTTTGTGCCTTTAAATCTGATGCCTTGCGTTAATTGTGAGGTTTTCTTAGCTTATCACGGTCACATCCCAATCTCCATTTACTGCAGAACAAACAACAAAGCAGTGGTGCTGTGTTACAGCAGGCATTACACTGCGTAATGCCCTGCACGGCCTGGGGCAAAATGGGGGACGGGGCCAGGATCTGGCTTTGGGGTGCAGGGCCCAGGCTGGCCCCTGCCTGCACCAGCCCCGTCCCCTCCCCTCTTCATTTGTAGGCTCTATGTAAGAACATCTTTGCTGAAAGTTTGGGGTTTATTGCATTATACTGTAAGCTTCTGACAGGTGATGCAGGGAGAGAGAGTTTTCAGGTGTTCGTTAATCCTAAGAGCATACAGTCAGAAATCAGTTTGTTTCACAGGGTGAGGAAAAGACTGTATTTTCTTTGGAAAGGCAAAGTCTGCCTGCATTTTCATTTTTATTTAAATTTTTTTCGGTGTGTGGATATAAAGATCTGGGCCTCACCATTGGAAGGCCTAAAGCTGCTCACCCGTGCCTTGTATGCAGTAATTTTAACAAACACTGGAAAATGCTACGGCATGGTCAGACACACGAAACGATGCGCAGAAAGTATTTCTGTGAAGAGATTGCTCTGCACAGGTGAGGTGTGGCAGGAAATACCCGCGCCCAGGGCAGAACCTGCTGAAGCTCCAGGTTCCCCCAGCTGCATCCCAAACACGTAGGGCCAGGGAAGCATCCCTCTCCTTCCCTCTCCACATTCCTCCATGTGGACGTGATTACAGAGATTATGGTTCAACTTCCTGCATGCAGCTGAAACCCCTTCCTGCCTAACGCTGGTCCTACTGCACGTTACTTCTCCTTCGTGGCATCTTGCATGTGGATATGAGAGCACCTAGCGATACGCTCTTTGGAAGGCAAAGCCCTGAATTCATGTGAAGGCTGAAGATGCTGGAGATGTGCTGCTGCTGCAGCCCCATTACCCACGTCGGTGCAGCGAGCTGACGGCTGCCATCAAGGCAGTTTTGCTTCCTCACCCCCGGTACCGTGAGGAAACCGCAATTTCCTGAGCCGCTTTTGCTGTTTCGAGCGTGCTCTGCTCCCCAGTGGCTTGTTTCTGACACCGCGAGGAAATGCAGAGCGGTGCTTCGATGACATTTCTCGGAAATAGTAATATTCACTGCCCATACTCGGCAGACGCTGAGCCAGAAGAGGCCATTAGACGGTCGAGGCTCTCTTGCCGTGTGCCACGCGGTGCTCTCAGCTCTCCTGACGCCCCGCTCCCGCTGCCCTGGTTTGTCATTAAGGGCCGTGCTGCGGCCTCAGAAATCATTACTGGGGGAGGGCTGGGACTCTTAAAGATGCAATTAAGAAGCAGATGAGTTTAAATGTAGCTCGACACAGGAACGGAGAGGAGTTGATCCCTTCTGGGGAACGGCTTTTATTTCCCGAGGCTTTTAGCTCTCTCAGCTTCTGCCTTCCCCGCTGGCCCACCTCGCCCGCGAGAGGCCGCTGAGGTGGAGCTGGGTGGGGAAGCGGCTCTGCAGGCCCCAGGAGCCACCAGATGCGTTCCCCAATCCAGCACTACCGCGTTTCCTCAGAAAGGTGCACGCAGACCTGGGTGTTGCCATCCCCGAGCCTTCCTGTCATGGGGGAAAGAGCGAGAGGACGTGCGGCCATGGGCCCTCCTGGTGAGCCACGAAACCAGCCGGAGGGACACGAGGAGGCCAGATCTTCGTGACAAGCACACAGCAGCAGCAAGGCTTAAGGAAACAGGTATTTATTGGGAGATTTATTAATGTTTGCCCCATCAAAGAACATACACGGACCCTACTGGCCTACCCTGGCCTGTTTCTATCAGCCCAAGAGCCAGCAGGACCTCATAATCCCCATGGCCCCAAGGCATTGCTTAAGAGTTTGCAGGCAGGTTGTAAGCAACCATAAAAATGTCCCAAAGCTCACATCTCGGTCCAAAGTCTTGCGATGCTGCAGCTTTCTGTCTCCAAGGACTGCTTTTAGCTCAGGGAGAGGGGAGAAAGAAAAATCCTCTTGTTTGCTTTGGCTGGGGCTGCTGGTGCCTGTCAGCACTTCTGTCAAAAAACCCCACAACACCAAGCCCATGCTGAAACCCCACTGGTGGCCAATTCCCATCGCTGCCTGGTAGTACAGGCTCCTACACGGTTTGCTTCCAAAATATTTACTTTGTGATTAACTTGTGAGTGTGGACATCAGGCATGGTCCCGACAAACTCTGCAGTGAATAAAACGTAATTTTCCTTCGGGTTTACACAGGCACGATGAAAGCTGCACTCAAAGCAAGCCTTGAACAGGAATGTTTCAAATCACTTCTCTTCGGTTTCTTCAGTCCTGGAGTGGAACTGACTTCAGAATATTGTCTGGCCACTGACCTGTAAGAAAAGTTTAAACTTCTTTCATAACTCAGAGAGAAAACAGGGCCTCTCAGTTAGCCCTTTCCAAACCTTCCTGCCCCGGGCACCAGGAAAACCAGGCAGCACCCGGTCCGTGGCACAGCACAAAGGCAGGATGGAGCCCATCTCGTGCCAACACTCAGACCCGAGCTGTCCCGTCGGAGGTGAAACCGGAGGGCTCTGGAGCAGCAGGGCGAAACGCAGCTGACAATTCCTCTTCTGTCTGCTCCTGGGCACGCAATTTTAAATGAGACGCAGCTTCACAGAGTGATTTTGGAAGTCGCTTCCCCCTGGCTGAGCCAGTGCTGGAGCCCAGCTGGGGCTGGCCCGGCTCCTGGATGAGGGGCTGCGCTTCCAAAATGCGGCAGGGAGCTGGCAGGGGCGGTTTTGTGGCAGCCAGCATCTTTAGGAGCGTGTAAAAAAGCGGGACAAAGGACCCATTTCTACAAACCATGGGCGCTGGCTGAGGAAGGGTGTTTCTGGCAGCCCTCCCCCCCCTCCAGCTGCTGCTCCAAGCACAATCCCAGCAGCACCGCCGCACCCCCTGACCCGCCTCCGAAAAGGCATTTTTGGCACTGACACGGCGCATTTGGATCAAAGATGTTGTGCAGCGGCTCTGCCAATCCAGCAGAAAACTCCCCCTGTACAGCAGCTGCTGCTGCTGCTGGGCGGAGGAGGGCGAAAACGCCCAGGAACACAGGAGGAGTGCCCCTGGATGAAGTTTGCTGCTGTTTTCTGAAAATACCTGGCCTGAGGGCTGAAGGCATCCGTGTGGCAGCTTAACTCACGTGGTGCGACCGCAGCACGGGGAGTTGGGGGTGACTGGCGAGAAAGGTGGCTATGTTATACTCCTTTCTGGCAGAAAGCCTCTGCCAAGTGCTTGCAGACCGCTCGTCCGAGCCAGTCTGTGCAGCATGCTCTTGCTCAAAGAGCAGCAGCACCAGGACCAGCCCTGGCTCAAATTCTGCCTTCCCAGAGGCGACTCCAGCGCTGCCGGCTGGGTTAAGTGCTGAGGCTGAGCACAAGTCCCCTGCTGCCGTTTGAAGTTGATGGTGTGGAGGGCTGTGCTATCTCGTGTCAGGAGCTTTATCGCAAGAGATCGGTGCTTTGTGCTCTGCACGGCCACGTCAGCTGCAGGCTGCCTTGTTTCATGGGCCGCATCCAGCATTTTCTCGGAGGCTGAGCACAAGCTGCAACATCTTGGTCAATGTGAGCTAACAAAAACACGAGCTTCTTCAAAGAGAACAGAGCTGTGACATCCTCTGACCGTCCCATCCAACCCCTGCACACCAGATGCTGTCACTGCTGGCTGCTGAAGGATGATTGTGAGGCAGAAGCCAAAGAGCAAGCCTCCCATTTCTGCCTGTGACAATCTCTGCATTAATTCCTTAAAAGGGTTTCAAAACAAGAAGCCTGTAACAGGACCTGATACTAGAGAGAAAGGTAAAAGTAAACAATAACACAGACATCTGTGTGGCCAGAGGACAGACAATGAAAAAATATATTAAAAGCTGCAAAAGATCGGGTTAAAAAAAAATGTGTTGCTTAAACCTCCCCCTGCCAGTAAGTGACCTTAAATATTCTCTGTTTTACTTGGTACGAATTTGCTTATGTTTATTTGGTTCAGCCCGCTCCATGCTGTGTCTCCGGCGTGTCTTATTCTTGTGTCACTCTCATGTCCTTTTGTGAAGCCGGCAATGTCACCCCACCGCTTTCCTTCCCTCCGTGCCAAGGGAGGAGGCTAAAGGAACAAAGCAGCAGAGCTGATGTTTCCAGTGGAGAAAGCATGGTGATGAAGCTAATCAAAAACAATCTCTCTGGAACAATCTCAAGCTAATGTTATTCTTACAATGCTAGGCTTACAATAATCTGAGTTAAATGTGCCATATTGTATTCTTATACATACGTTTTATATATGTTTACTGTTAGATGGAGAAACACACAAATAACCCCCCTGCCCTCAGCTCCTTATTACTGATCTCTACATCTTACCAGATTTAGTCAGAAAGTCTGAATTATGTCAAAACAGGTAGATATTACCAACCCCCCAGGTATTTTATATCAATCCTGATCAGAAATGTACATCCATGAAGCGGTATGTTGGGGCCACACGCTCACCTGCACGCACCTGCATCCCCTCTTTCTGCAGCGTAATCACTTCAGTGGTCAAAGTCAATTTTTTTTTCTAACCACCAGCACAGCAAAATGGAAATAGGCAACTTGTTTTGCTGCTCTGCTCCATACATCATTGCTGAGAATCAGCCACAAAAGGGCTCAGGAATTAGTGCTTAGCTGGCAGTTCTGCTGATAACGCATGAGGCGAAGCAGCCTGCTCGTTTACAGCCGCATTGTCCCTGCTGACAGAAGTAAAAATGTGCTTTTGTCACTGTCAATAAACAAATTGGAAACTGCTCAGGGAGATAGGAGCCCTGCCTAGCCCCGTTGTGTCAACAGGCAGAGAAGAGCAGCCAGCTGAGGGAGATGGGAAGGAGGGAGGAGGATGATCTGCCGGCACCTCATCCTGCTTCTCACTGGTCCTGACCTGTTTCAGGGGGAATTTTTGGACCTGGCGGCCGGTGAGGGCTGAGCGGGGCTCCTCGCTCACCTGTCCTCCTGACGCCGGTGATTGCAGCCCTGCCGGGCAGCGAGGTGTGTCCTGCAGCTGGAGGGAAATTTTCCATCAAAACAACAGGTTTTCATCAGGAAATGCCACTTCATCAAAGTCAGAGTGCTTCGAACCAGCTGAGCGGTTCCTAATGGACTCCTGAGGAAAGCAAGGAACAGATTTTTTTTCAGAAACCGTCTCGTTCATTGATGATTATTTGAACTGCAGGGGAGCCACATCTATGTGTCTGGGGGACTCCTAATATTCCAGACTCCATTTTCCAGAGCTGGGGATGCTGGAAATGCCTACCAGGAAACAGGGCTTGGCTCCCTGCAGTGCCGGATGGAGTCGGGCATCCCACAGGACACCATCTCACTCCGAGGACATGTGGGTTTCCATGCCCACCCCCAGGGAAAAAGGAGCCTGGGCATATTGAAGAGGGCATGGATAACAAAAAAGGAAGTTAATGGGGAAAAAAGGGGGTTTACAGGAACACCAAACCTGAAATAACTGACCTCAAGCCCAGGTTTTCCATTCAGGTCTCACACACGTCTAGGTGTTTATCCAAACTCCCATTTTGAAGTTGGACAGCTGCTGTGCAGCCTGTGAGGACCAAACACACCCATCCTTCCACCGCCGGGCAAGGAAAGCACTGGGGCTTGGTAGCGCTCCTTTTCATTCAGAGGCATTCTGCAGGATTGCAGTTACCTAGCTCCGACAGAAACACTTCCCAGCGCCCAAGGGGCAAGACGCACGCTTATAACCTCCCCGTGAAGAGCTTCCGCTGCTGTTTCTGGTTGATTACCTGCAGTTAAGAGTGCACTTAGTTATGAGCACGGAGCTGAATTCCTCATTAACATCCATATCAGATGCCCACACGTTCCTCCAGAGCACTGGTTTAGCTTCAGACAAGCAAAAGGTGGCAGCCCCCGCGCTGAGAGCAGAGGAGGTGCCCCATAGCTCTGGCTGCGTTTGAGGAAAGGCATTAAATATATTAAATACATCTCCTTTCTTTTGCCTGCAGAAAGTAAAAGGAGTGAGCGACACAGGCAATGACAAGGGAACGTGAGGAAACATGAGGGATTTGGAGGGAAAAATGTTTTCCTATTGTCACCAGTGAGGCTTGGTGCCTACAGCAGGGGTTATGATCTGTGGAACGTCTCATCTTTTTCCCACCCTGATGGACATGGGTTTACTGAACTCAGAGACACAACTGAGCAGTCTTTTACCTCTTTCTCTTTGACCTCTTTTTGCTTTTGCCATATTTCATAGAACCACAGAATGGGTTGGGTTGGAAGGGACCTTAAAGCCCACCCAGTTCCAGCCCCCTGCCATGGGCAGGGACACCTCCCACCAGCCCAGGTTGCCCAAAGCCCCATCCAGCCTGGCCTTGAGCACCTCCAGGGATGGGGCATCCACAGCTGCTCTGGGCAGCCTGTGCCAGGGCCTCACCACCCTCTGAGCAAATAATTTCTTCCTATCTGATCTAACTCTCCCCTCTTTTAGTTTAAAGCCATTCCCCTTGTCCTATCCCTACACCCCCTGACAAAGAGTCCCTCCCCAGCTTTCCTGTAGCCCCTTTAGGTACTGGACCTCTAGTTCCAGTGTTACCTCACTCTTAGCCTCATCAGATTTTCACTACAGGAAAATTATTTCCACTACTTGGGTTTTAATTAAAAAATGGTTTAAATTCCACTCATTATTTAGTGGAACTTGAAGAGCTTTAAATGAGCTAAACATGCATTTATTCTTTTCTTTTATTTTTTTTTATCGTATGGCTTTTCATCTTCTAATTACTCCATCAAGGCTTGAAAAATCACAGATTTCCTACGGCCCGTGTTTCAGGTGAGGGCTCAGTCCAGTTCGCTGTGTGGTATTAAATACAAAGCAGAGATCAAAGAGGAAATGCAGCACTCTGTGTTCGGCACAGAATCTGCCAGTGCTGTTCCAAGGCGTGTTTCAGACGGAGCCATGAAAACCGATTTGCAAAGGCAAACTCGGCTACAGGCTTTCTGAAAGAATTCAGTGCTAACTGAACCAATGATCTTTCTCACTCTTTTTTTTTTTTAAAAAAGGAACTCTATCAGAAAAAAAAAAAAAAAAAAGAAACATCCTTAATATTCCTAACACAAACCAGGCTCGATTCCAGAAATATTTTACCTCTGAGTAAGCGGGGAAATGAGCTTCTTGTGCCGTCCTACTCCAGTGACTCACGGCACGGCGCAGCCCAGAGCATCCTTGCACAGCCCCCCCGTCAGCAGCAGTGCTCAGCCAAGCACGTGCCTCCTCCACAGCTCACGGGCTGCAAGCAAATGAAAGATTTATGGCACGGTGGGTACGAAATACGTATTCCTTACGTGCACTCTGTGACATGCGTTTAAGCTCTGAGAGCTCTCATGTAAAATTAAAGCACGGTAAATGCTGATCTTCCTTAATGTTGTGCCAGTTTTGTATTGCATATCTTGTTCAGCCGCTTCGAGACAAAATCCTGTCCCCACTGGGTTATGGTGGGTTGTCCCAAACGGCCAGTGGATCCCTTTGGTAAGGTAAGCCCATGCCTTATTGGCGTCTGGGGAAAAAAATCAACAAAAATCTTCACAGGAAGGTTCTGCTTCCCCCTTACCTGGTGTTCCCTGGCTGCAGTGAATGGAAAACAAGGCATATTTATTCTCACTACTGTTTTAAGTAAGAGATGCTGATTCTTTAACAAATCCCAAGGCAGCACACATCTTTAAGCTCAAAAGGCACGGCTGGGGGATAGAGCAGAGCCAGGAGGAGAGGCAGACCCATGGCCCCAGCCCAGCAGCCCTCACGCTCCTCTCCAGGCAGAAGCAAGTCGCCAAGCAAGCGATATCCAACGCAACGAGAAAAAATGATTTCCAGCTCTCCAGCACTGAGGCTTGGTGCCTACAGCAGGGGTTACGAGATGCCTTCTGATGTCACATATATCTTGTCCTGATGTGCCATCCTCTTTTCTCTAGCATTCATTCCTTGACTACCTTGATTACCAGGGCACAGACCCAGGCGCGCCAAGCCCTCGCCCGCGGGGCGGTGTGACCCGACTCGCAAAATCTGCTTTGCAATGACCCAGGAGCCTGAAAAAGCTCCTGAATCAGTGCCGATTATTCGTGTGTCACTTCGGATGCAAACAGCAAACAGCTCCTGGAGGCGAACGGTTCTGACAGTCGGAAGATACCGTACCACGTCTCATCTAGAGGAGCTGTTTCCTTCTCAGTAGGTATGACGCGAAGTCCTTGACAATTCCTTCTTAGCAGCCACCATCTTCAGTCACCCTAAGCTCTTTTTTTTTTTTTCCCAGTCAAAATAAATGCTAATACAATGCGGGTCTTTACACGCAATATATCCTTTATAAAAGGAAGTCGTGGGTGTTCTTGTTTGCTTTATGGTTTATATTTTTGCAACAAATAAAAATACCAAACTAACTTTCGGGAAATAAGAATTTATGCACCGAATTTATGCAGGCTGGGTGCAGCAAATATCACGCAGTTCACTGGTCCTGGTGAAAATGAGAATGAAAAACGTCCTCCCTCACACGTTTGCTCAAGCATTGCTAAATGAGCAAAAGCTTTCATATCGTGGTTAATTACAGAAATGGCAATGTGTCTTTCATTGTATCGGAGCGAGAGGAGCGAGATAAGAAACGAGAATTACAATATAACAAAGCCAATTTCTGAACCCAGCTGTAACCACGGCAACCTTCATTCACAGTATTTAACTGGGAGTATAGAAAGATGGTGCACTTGGCAAGCCGGAATAAATCATCTACAACATTGGCTTGCAAATGTTGCAAAGACGTGAACTTTTACAAAAATTAAACTTTGCAACCAAGTTTACGTCTGCATAAATCACTTGACATTACCTCTGCATTCCCCTGCTCACGTTGGCTGCAGGTAAATGTCCTCACCGCACAGGCAGACGTTAGGGGAGATACATTTCAGGATGATGCACAAAGGGAAAAAAAAAATAGATGAATTCCAAAATTAAATATTAACACAGACCCTAGTTGAATACGCCGTGCTGGTGCAGCTGGCGTTAAAAGCTGGCACCGTCACCAGCAGTGAGGATTTTAGATTTCCTCGATCGTACAAAGTCGAGGGGTGGCCCTGAGCCAAGTTCCCCTCTCGCTCACGTTTTTCCCTCCCACTTTCGCTGGCGTCAGCAGCCTCAGCCGCTGCGGTGTCACGGTCCCCGGCGGCTCCCCGTGCGTGAGCTCGGGTACGGGAGCAGTGTGCTATTAACAGAAAACAAAACAAGAGAGAAGTCATGGATCGATACCCTGACGTTTCCTCCCCGCATCCAGCCTCTCTGATGCTCTGGGCTGCCAGGAGGGCACTTCTCTCGCCGGCTGCTCCCTGGCACTCGGTGCAGCCCCATCGCTTTGTTCTGCTTCATACCGTGGCTTTTTTCCTTCCCATTTGTGCCAAAATTGTGTTTTTAAAGCGGAGTGCCCATGGCAGAAGTGAGGGACCCAGCTGCAGCCCAGCCTGCCCTGCTCCTCGGCTGCGGGGGCAGCTCCCAGCAAGAACCATTTTGGAAAGGATCCCGAATCCAGCAGGTGATGGGAGCCCCCTCTCTGAGGAGGGAGGAGGGGGAAAATTGGGATCAGAAACTATTTATGTGAACCTCTGTTCAGGAAGTCTTTGCATTAGGGTGGGCTCTCCGGGGAGAGAGGCTTTGTGCAGCTGCAGGCAACTGGTGCAGAAAGTGGCTGTAGCTGGCGGGATAAAGCAAAAGGAAGAAAACTAGCAAGTTTCCAAAACCAAAACCAAACCCTTCCTCTTTATATATTTGATGTAGCTGTCTGGTTTGAGGCAGCTAGTGAATGTGCTTTCACTTGCCATTTAACGGTGGTCAAAAGAAGAGGAAGAATGCCCCAGATGCTTTGACATCCACTACAGCAATGTGCAGTGACAGTCTCTTAACCAGAGGTAGCCCCACAAAATTGGTTAGTGGTGCTTGGAAGTGAGAAAGAAGGAATTTCTAGGTCACAGGGACGGGCAGATTTCTGGCAGGACTCCTATCACCGAACCTCCTCCTCCACAGCTTGAGAGCAGAGCCATAGCAGGGACGCAAAAGATGAGGTAGCAAGGTGCCTGGCACCGCTGTGATTGTTGCAGGCACGCCAAGACCCTGAAAACCTGAGGGTCTGGCACTGTGAGTGCTGTAAACGCGGCTTTAAGGAATGACTCTGCAGCGCGGATTCAGTCGTGCTGTAGTCCTTTTTCCCTTAATTGAGTTTTCCTTGTTTTATGTACAAAATCCCTGCTCAAAACGGGCTGGCACTGCTGGCTACCAGCACGCAGGGCTTTGAGACCAGGAGGTAGGTCTGTGCCCGTAGCTCATCCTTAGGTATTTAAACCCAGCCTTATTATTTTTTTTTTAGAGGAAGACCTGGCAGCATTTGTAAACTTCTCTTTCCTACCACGGCTGGAATGCCTGGGTGCGAGCCCTGCCGCAGCGAGTGTCGGAGCCGGGCAGCAGGTCCCGTGCCTCTGAGCACAGGCTGGGCACGGGGAGCGCACCGTGCGTGCGCATGGGGCCCGAATATATCACAAGCTGGAAGCGCTTCAGAGCTGCCGGCGGCGCAGATTCGCTACTCAAAGCCCCGCATAGGTGAAGGACACAAGGCGCTGACCTTTCCTACAGCCCTGGGAATGTGGCTGCGGCCCCAAATGACTCTCTAGAGCTGCCGCCGCTGCTCGAGGCGGAGAAGCCTCTTTGCCAGCGCTGTGTCTCTGAACAAAGCACCTTTTTCAAGGGTACTTTCCAGGGAGAGAGACGAAATTCTCTCTGATTCAACAGGGCATTCAGATCCCCCTTCCAGGCTGCTGCAGCGCCTTCATTCTGCTACGTGGGCTTCAAATTAAAAGTTAACGAAAACCAACGCACTCCTCATTTCTCCTGAGGGGCATTTGCTGTCTCATTTCACGGCTGAGAAAAGTAAGTCGGGAGAAAACACCTCCTCGTTTGACAAAGGCTGCGGGGTCTCCGAGGGCTGTCTGGCAGCAGTATCATTGCATCCGTGTCACTGCTGTCACGCTGCGCTCCTTTTCCTAAGGGTGCCCTGCGCCAACCTCCCGCACGGCAACGTGTGCGCGAGGCGAGCATCATCAGGACTGCCGGGCACCCTTAGTCCTCCCCGGGGAAGCGACCGAACGGCGTCCTCAGAAAGCTGACAACCGGAGAGCAGCAGAAATCACGGACTCATGTTTGGCACCGGGTGTCGCGCTCGCAGCTGCGCTGGGTGCCTGCCAGGAGCCAGCTGCCCGCAGAACATGCCGTCTTCGGGCTGCTCGACCCGAGATTGTTCAAGAGGGTAACAGCGGCGCCAGGGAAGCGAACGGGCCTTCTTTTCGCAGAGCTCTTGCTTGGTTTTATAGCTCTGCTCCGGAGGAAGGCGAGCTGGCTGCCAGTTTCCAGGCGATGGCAGCTTCACGCAGTGCTTGCCAGGTTAACCCAAGGCTTTTCTTTACGGCTCTGGGAAAGACATGCCTCCATTATTAATATATAAGAAAGATAGAAACCTTTCAGTCATATATTCTACCCGCTGATACACGCAAATACAGAATAGTAACGCTTGAATCTAGGAAAACCTGTTGTTTTTTTTTCCTGTTTGATCCCAGCAGTCACACCGAGTCACGACCCTGGTACTGGTTACGCCACAGCAGACTCGAGCACTACTCTTTATACAATTCCTTGATTTAACAAGACACGTACAAAGTTCCTGTTTTTTCTGAACAAAGCAAAAAACACGCGGGCAAACAGCAAGAGCCTACCTGTGAAGCCTTTTCCAGGAAGCCCTTTGCCCTAGTGTTCTCTTTTTCTGTCGTTTTCAGTGTCATGCCCCTGAACTCACTTCACTGCGCCCTTTGCATTTCTACCCTTCATTTATTATTTATTATTTATTATTTATTTATTTATTTTTACTATTTTTTTTCCTTACATGCACATTTGTGACTCTACAGACTCATGGGGTGTGCTGTTGCCTTACATTGTGATACAGGTGCAATATTTTGGGTGCTGGATTGTACTGTTCTGTTTTGTTTTTGTTTTTTTGTTTTTTTTAAATAATCAAGGAGTCATTTAGCTGCTTCCTCAAGCTGAACCAACACAATGTATCTTACCTCACCCCATAAATTTCTTTTGCTATTTTCAGTAAGAGTTGATGTGATCACATGTTGATTGCATTTTGCTACGTGAAAATGGAATTACGGTTGCACATGTGGGATTTTGCAAATGGCCAAAATGACATTGGGATAGTTGCATAGCCTAATGGAAAGAAAAAAAAAAAAGAAAAACCCAAACCAGCCAGCACTCCCGGGGCACGACTCTGTATTAGCTGCTGCTCCCTGGCCCTGCTGCATGCTCTTCCCTCCTGCTGGAGGCTGCCACCCGCCCCATTCTGCCCGCCGAGCAGTCTGTGGAGCTGCCCCCTGGACTGCTCTGTGTGAAATGATCGGAGCTGGAAAATGTTCTTTGGGTGCTTCAGAGCACTTCCACTTTAAAGCATGGCCAGCCACGGGATTAGCACTCTTGCAGGGGTGGTGATTTGGAGAGCCAGGGGAGGGGACGTGAAGGAGGAAGCAAGAGAGAGCCGTCCTTTGTACGTGGGCGCAGCCAGATGGCTTCAGGCTGCCAGACCACAGCGGGAACAGAAACACGAGGACCTGCCCTAAGGACCTCCACCGCTGATGTTCTCCTCCTCTTACCTGACCAGCAGCGCTGTGACTAAAGCAGATCACACAGGAGCACAGCGACCATTTGTCACCGTAAGCGGGGCGTCCACTGGGCAGAGCGAAGCACTCGAGTGGGCACTTCGACTGTTTTCCAACAGTACGGGAGGTTAATTCTTGTGGGCGCTGAAAATGAATGAGCATTAAGGCGGTGCCTATGATGGCAACGTCTGTGAATGAGTTTGTTTTCTGAAGACTGAGAGTAAATACTTAATTCGTTGTCTCACGTGTGGATGCATGATCACATCAGCAATGCATTTAAAAGAAACGGGAGCACTGTGACACTGCAGCTTGATAAGGAAATAGAAATACCGACTTGAAGTCAATCAGTGCCTGATAACCAATGCTGTAATTTAAAACGTAAATGCCTTTCTGAGCTCATCTATTCTAAGCTGGATAGAGCCCAGCATGTTTCAGTTTTTAAATAACTCATTCCCATGACCTTTGCAACTCACTAACTTACACAACCGCGCAAAAAAGAGCCTCGTACACATGACTCAGGCTGCCTTAGGGGTGCTGAAATTTAAGAAGGCAGCCTACATAGCATGAGCACAAGCAAAAGGAAAATAAAAGGCTGATTATATAACATGCAGCCAAATCGAACAAACCTCTGCAGTCATACAAAGCTGTGGGCTTCAGAGATGCAGCCACAGCTCAAAGAAGTTTTAAAGAAATCCCCTGATGTCGCTGGTGTTTAGCCCCAGCGTTTTGTATCGGAGCTAGTAGGAGAGAGAAATAATCCCTCCTCTCAAAATCCTGCTTTAAAACACATAGCTTGCAATCTGGACGTGCTCCAGGACATCTGAAACACATTGAGTAAAATGACCCCGGGGAAAGAGTAAGGTGCCTGGATTGCTAACTTGCAGGCCCAAAATCATCTGCAAGAAACGCACGCTGTGAGTTCTTGAAAACATGCCGGGTAGCGGTCAACTTTCGCTTACTGAATGCCTTTATGTCGCTCCTGGATCTTTCTGAAGGGTCCTCAAAGGCAGAGTCCACCTGTGGGGAAATCTGATTTTGCACCACCTCCCTGACTCCTGCCATCGGGGTGTCATTGATCCGTGCAGCTGAATATGCAGATTATTTGGACTTGCAAGCTAAATCCAGCACTGGGCTGGAATCCAGCCCGAGGAAGGCACCCAGGTGCCAACCTATGGCAAAACCAGAGCTGGGATTCCTAAATGACCTAAAAACTCCCGAGGGCAAGAAAGGCAGTCTTAAAGCAGGCCTGGTGGAAATGGTCACAGTCAAGATTTATCTTACAGCGAAAAGCCTGGCTCAGGAGCATAGCTTTGTACTGTTGAGATCCACAGGATCTCTCAGAGGGAGGTGTCAGTTCCTCAGTGTCAGCTCCTCCAGTTCCTCAACACCATAACAGAGCTTGACTTATCTCCTAAGACATGCTGTTGTTCCTTCCTCTGGTTCCTATCTCACTGTGTGAAGCTTATTCCCTGTAACTGGAAAACACTGGTCTAATTTTCACCTTGCGTCCGCACCACCTGCTTTTCCAGGAGAGCACCCTAAGTGTCCGGTCAGCTGAGGTGAGGGTAATCCCTACCCCTGCACCGACGACTGGTGTCCGACACGCAGGAATCCACCGCGTCTTGGCTCAGAGACAGCGGCCGGGGCCCCGTGACCTTCTGCTTAGGGCACTCAACCTGGAAGAACGAAATAATTCACTGGATCTGGCCTTAAGATTTCAGATATTTTAAAACGTTTATATTAGTTAGACCACATTCTCGGTTATTTGTCTGTGTCTAGACCGAAGCTAATCCTTACAACGGCCAACAGGAAAGTATTTTCCTTGTTTTGCGAAGCCCACTGTCTGAGGACAGGCAGACAAGCCAGGCTGAAGGTAGGAGGACAAAACAAATACGTTTTTGGTTTGTTGTTTAAAAATATAACCTAAACATACAGTATAAAGCAAAGAGTAAATATTTATGTAGGTGGGTTCACTTGAGATAGTAATTCTATTTATTAACCCAGGAAAATAGTACCCTAACTCATCTTTCTTCTAACGAAAAAATAACAAACACTTATATTTTTGCATCACATACAAATTTTGAACCCCAAAGGACAGAGCTGGGTCTTATTTTTCCAGTGCTTAGGCAAGAATAAACTGCAGGAAAGTAAATAGGAGTGAACAGGAGGTCACTTTTGGCCGGTAGTCCTCCTTGTTACAAGTGGAAACGGGACCTGATCTCACCCTGGGCAATAAGAGATTAGCTCAGAGGCCGTTCCTGGTTCTAAATCTAAATTTCCAGTTTCCTTTCATTTCCATCACTACTTTCCTCTCCAAAGTACGCCCTCGTGCCAGGAAGATAGCACCCCCTGGAACTGATTGCTTCTCCTCATTGCTGGGGAAATTGCTGCTCTTTAGCATTCATATTTGCCTGGCGAGATCTCAGCCAGACAGCTGTTTGCACAGACTGGCTGCCGGCTTTCCGTCTCCTTACTACGGCGATCTCACACAGAGAAGCAAGACCACGTTCGGTTACCGATCTCTGAAAAATCTTTAATTTCAGGAGTATCACGTATGGTAAAATGAAACCGTGATATCATTGTCCCAGCAGTGTTAGGTAAAGGATATTTCATCTGTTTCCGTCTGGAAAAATTCAGGCAGATTCCTCTCCCCTCCCAACTTGCATCTCCACTACTTCCCCTGGAGCCTTCTGAATCTTTTACACATCAGCCACCACAACTGCAAATGCAGTTACCTTTTTAAATGCCTGTAACAAATTTAAGAAATGCACACCAAGAGCAACAGCTGGAGAATGGATCAGCCCCTTCAGAGCCAGGATTGTTGAAGCCAACCTCCTGATAGCCTGAAATTGTTTCCACATAGAACAGGCACTGATAATGTCATAAGTGTCTTTCCTGAAGCTTGCCAAAAAGTCTTTTCCACTGACATTTCGGTGCAGTATCTCCTTTACTTCAGCAAGTTAGCAGAATGCTTTATTCCTGTACTGGGTCTGGCTGGGATGGAGTTAACTTCCCCTGCAGCAGAGAGCGGTTGTGGTGGAGTTCGGCTGCCTAGCAAGGTAAAACCACCACAATTCCTCAAATTGGATACCAAATCCTGAAAGATCTACCCAGATGAAGTGTGTAGGATAGAGCACAGCTCCTATAAAGTGCAAGAAAATGTATTTAATTATCTGCTGATGAGATCTGAGGAATATGATAGGATGGTGCAAGGAAGTCCTGAAGGGCAACAGGCAACAGACACAAGCTGAGCAAGAAAAAGCCTGTTTAAGGGGAAAAAAAAATCTTCACAAAACAAGTGGTGAAGCATGGGAACTGGGGCTCAGGCAGGCTGGAGAGTCTCAGTCCTCAGAGGTGTTCAGAACCGGCCTGGCCGAGGCCCTGGACAGCCTCACTGAGCTGTGCAGGTGGCCGTGCTCCGAGCAGGGAGCTGGGCTGTGGGACCTCCAGAGGTCCTGTCCTAGATTATCCTGGCTCTGGGACGCTGGATCCCAACTGCTTCGTTTTGGAAAGGAACGGGGCGTTAAGATACAAAGAGCCTCCAGGGAGACGAAATAAGTGGAACCATCCTTGGGTCCCACAGCGATGGCAAAATTGGCCCTGACAGCAGCTGCCTCTGGGATTCCCCACCGGCCTCCCCTCGCCTATTTTGGAACAGGCAGCAGGCAGAAAGGAATCACCCGAGCCGAACCTCCTGTACTAGGTGGCTCAGTGCTGCTGGTTCACTTAAGAGACATTTTTAAAAAGTCACCTTTTGTAGGGCGTACCGTAAAACTTCAGAAACATTTGCCGCACCCAGCTGCGTGGAAGGAGGACAAATGCACCATACGCAGCAAACGCTCCCTGAGAGGGCAGCAGAATACATAAATGTGCAGCCAAAACCTTTCTCTGAAGCAGTCTGAATGAAGATCACAGGCCATCGCTGTCTGCAGGTATGCTGTCTGCTTCGAGCTCTAATGACACGTTTATTTTTGCCACGTAATGCTTCTGATTTCTGCTAAAAATAAATGATTGGAACAGGCTTACATTGCTGTCATTGCTTCTGTGGTGCTTTCAGGAAAGGTGACAAGATTAGTTTAGTCTTGTCCTATCCTTCCTATTTATTCAGTACATGCCATGTTTCTCTGCCTTGTTTTCCCCTTTTCTTTTGGCTTTCCAAACTTGTATGACTCTTCTATTTTTTATTTTTTTTTTAATGCTCCTGGCCAGCATGCCAGGTGGAAGTGTTTGATCTGTGCATACAATTTTGAGACAGGTTTTATAGGCGACTGCTCTTTTCACTAGGCACAGCAGCGCAACGGCATTTCGGAAACACTGTGTGCAAAGACATTGTTAAAACGTTAAGCAGTCAAGGGCTATAAAATCAATCGAGGTATTACCCTGTAGTCCTGAACCGGCTTTCAGTACAACTGAACCGATACAATATTTATACATGAGGCACAAAAACTTGTTTAAACTAGAAGGCTATTACAAACACTGGATTTAAAACAAAACCCTATTGCAATGATCTGTAATGCAGTCTCTCTGGAAAGCTTACGGAGAAAGCTTGAGGGTAACTACTGCAGCAGTTCAGCTGCAGTGATAATGCATGGCTGCCTATCGGCTGCAGCGCAGAATTACCACTGCTGGCAGCAGATACAGCAGACAGGAACGGATGTGTGCCGTCCCACTCCGCCGATAAACCCCGCATCCAGAGAAACAGGGAGACTCCACGTATTCTGAAGTAGCTGCGAGCAGTTGCTTTTCCACGAGTACCCGATGCGAATGCCAAAACGCGCAGCCGCGTGTTTTTATTCACACGTTTTCTTTAAAATCAGCAAAGCGGCCGGTCGACTCAAAGTGCACAGAAAGGTCTTGGCAGCACCAAGGTGAGGAGAAAGCAAACCTAACTTTCCAGTCAGACTGCAACGCGCAGCTTCTGGCACGCCAGCTCACTCGTATCAGTTGAGGACCAAAATGTCAGCCAAGTTTTAGCATTTCAGCTTTCATTTGCAGGATTTACATGCGAAGGCCGAATTTTCTCCTCTTCTCACTATGTTAAAATACAAATTCTATCTTTTGGTCAAGGAGATACGTGGGATCAACGGGATACGATCAGACGAGGAGCCATGGCCTCCAAAACCAGCTCTAAAAGAAGTTCTTCTGGCCTTAAATCAGGAAGAAAAAGGGATGAATAAGATAAACAGGGTGACATAACTCTTAACCTTGCAGTTTCACAGCATATTACGGGGAATGGAATTAATGGTCACAAGATGTTCTGAAGACCAAAATTGCTAAATGCTAATTATTTTGTGGATTTTTTTTCTCCATAGATAACTACAGGCAGTGACATTTTCTTCAGAAGTCGAACACAAATTCACCCTACAAAACCCGTACTTCCAGTTGGGAATAGGAGGTGATCAGTGGTGACTTCATCCCAACCCATTTCTGTGCATCTGCTCATACAACGATCACTTAAATAGACCCGGGCACAGGTCTGCCTTCCCACAGGCTTTTATCTTCTGATGGAGAAAGAGGATGCCTCAATTGTGCCTTCTTACGTAGTCTTTAGGAACTTTCTAATCTCGAGCGCTTTACACTCACTCTTGCTGCAAGTAGAAAATGATGTAAATGGTTGTTGTTACAGCACACCCTGCCAATCTATTTCTATCCATGTGCTACCGTTGAAAAAGAATGTAAATTATTCATCTCCCATGCCATTTAATGAAGTATTTTATGTGCAATGGTGTCTGTCAGATACCATTAACTTGCTTTTTATTTTAAAATGGGCTTCAAAGAGAGGATGATGGTGTACTTTTTTAGATAAATAAATGTCACAAAAGTTACCCAGAACACCAATAAACTGTCATTTTAATATTTTGTGCTTTCAGCTACTACTGTGGAAGACTTGTATATTCAAGGATGGCATCATACCTTCCCAGCTGGTTTTCATATACAGGGTCACCAGGCAGAACTTTTTTATATCCTAATTAGATATCTTGAGTCTTTTGGGCAATACACACAGAGATTTTCCTGTTTCCTCTCCTCATTTCTGTATACATCTGTAAACAACCTACCAAAGCTGGATAAAAATGAAAATATAGTCAAAATTATGGTTTCATTACAGCTGTTAAAGGAATGCTTATTGCAACACTTCACAGGTAGCTGCACATCTGCTGCCAACGCCACACAGCACAGCAGAGCAGGCATCCTGGCCACCCTAGAATTAGAGGCATGAGGGCACACGCACCTATAAACAGAGATGCTCAAGGAAACCTAAACATTGCTGAATTTATGCTGTTCTTGCTTTCGAAAAATGTATGCAGAGAATCCAGGCTGGCTCAAAGCATCTCAAAAAAACCTGACTGTTGCTCTGGAGATGTGGAACGGGGACAGGATTGTATCTAACAGAGGGGGAGGAGGAAGGGTGGGAAGGCCGCCACTCTTGCTGCCTGTTTCCGTGGTCAGCACGATGGGCGCTGCTCCTTTGGGCAAGGGCTGTTCCTGCCCCACAGCTGCTGCCCTCAGGCCGTTCCTCGCTGGCAGCAGCTGCCAAAAAACTGATATTCCCAGAAATGGGGCTGGTGTCACTGAAACACCGGGGCACAAATGTGAAGCAGAAACCCCCAATGTTGCACCATGGGCTTTGGCGGCCTCCTGCAGCATGAACAGGCTTTGTGGCCGCGAAGGCACCTCAGGAGCATTTCAAGGTAGGGACAGAAGAGCACATTTCCCTCTTTTAAAGTCGCTTCGGACTCAAAAATCAGCACGCCACGCGGAAGCTTTTAACAACACCCCTGCTTTCAGCTTTATTAACGGTTAGCAATGACAGGGCTCTGCCTCCTGACCCAGGAGGAAGCCACCACTCCTTTCCCTGCAGCTCCTCGGCGGGGCACCGCAGGCCAGCAGGAGGCCGGGCACAGAGCCTCCACCACACATGGTGAGAAGAAGAAGAAGCTCCGGGAAGAGCCGGGGGCCGGGGCAGGGGCAGCCCCCACGATCACCGCCTCAGGAATCGCCTCAGCCATCGCCCCCCCCCTGCCCCGCAGCCTCCCCCTCCCTCTGGGGGGGGCAGTGGGGGTGGCGCCGCCGCCTTCCCGCCTTCGCGCCCCTGCGCGCGGCGCGCGCGCAACGTCCCCTCCCCCTCTCCCTCCACCCGCGCGCCTCAGCGGCCGCCGAGCCTCCGCGTCACGTGCTCCCCCTTGCCCTCCGCGGCAGCCAATGGGCGGGCGCGCCGCGGGCCGCGCAGCCTATATAAAGCGGCGCAAGGCGGGGCGGCCTCGGCAGTGAGGCGGCGGCGGCGGCGCGTGTGGGTGTGCGCGGGGCGGTGCCTGCGGCGGCTTTCCCGGCTGCGGCCGTCCGGGAAGGAGCCAGGTGAGCCAGGTCTGCGGCGGCGTGGAGGGGAAGGAAGGAAGGGCCGGGGGGAGGCGAGGGGGGCGGCCGTGTTAACCTGGGGGGGGGGGTAGCGGTGGCCGGCGGGGCGACCTGGGCCCTGCCCTGCCCCGCCCCGGGGGAGCGGGCGGCGGCGGCTCGGTGTGTCCGCGGAGCGGCTGCGTGTGTGCTGTGCCTCCCTCCCGGCGTCCCCCCGGGGCGCTCCGTCTTCTCTAACAACCTCTCCGCCTTTGCTTCTTCGCCCTCTTTTCTCCCCCTTCCTTCCCTCCACCCCCCCCCCCCCCCCCCCCGGGCTTCTGCTTTGTGGATGTTGGCGGCTTCTTGTTGTGACAGGAGAATGTGTGTGTGCCCCGGGCCCAGGCGGATCGGTACGTATCTCGCACCGGTGGGGGGGTTTGGGGGTCCCCGGGGCTCAGCCCGGCCGGCAGCAGGCTCCTGGCCGCGCCGAGCCTGCCTCGTTCCTTCTCCCCTCCTCTCCAGCAGCCTTCAGGTCAAGTGTCTGACAGCGTGGTTAAGGAGGTGTTTTGGAGGAGCCTGGCAGAGCAGCATGAAGTGGCCTTCGTAGGACAGTTGTAGTAAGCCCTTGTTAGAGGAAGGGAGTAATATGCTTCTGTTTTATCAGTATAGTACTACAAAACCCATAAACTGACCATCTGGCTCATTATTTGCTGTGGTTGTGGCCTGGGAAGTAGTATTTGTACCCAGTTCTGGGTCTGAAGAGGCTTTAAACACTGTCTTGATACCAATCACTTGACAAATCTTGGTTGGATAGTAAAATTTCTACTTCATATCTTTTGCTTTTGTCCAATCATCTTCATCTACTTGAGGTCTTTAAGTACTTCAGGGCTAGCTGCAGTGTGCTGTTGTTTTGGGCATCCATGTTGCAGGGGTAAATGGGAGAGACTTGGAATGGCTTCAGTTGATGTTGGAAGACTTGGAATTTCTCTGACTTGATCAGCTGGGTCTAAAATCAGGCACACAAAGCAGATTTGTAAAAGCTGGCATGGATTCATTGTGAGAGATACAGGCAGTGGAAAATTGGAGGCTATTTTCTTCATGCATCCTCATAGGTTTCACTAAATATTTGCTAAAAAAACAAGGATAGAAAAGAAGCAAAATAACTTCTAGTGGCACTGCAGGGCCAGCAGTACACTTATAATTTTGCTTCATCATGGGTCAACAGCAAAGCTGTCGGAACAGCTGTAGACCGTGTATGGGTCAGCACTGAGCTCAAGTATGTAGCAGCCAGGGGAGCTTGCCTCAGCAGGAGTCTAGCAGGAGACCAGTGTGAGATCCGAGGTGCTGCTGTAGACCTGACATGTCTGTAGAATGCTGAGGATCCCATTCTGTAATCAAAGTTGTTGCTTTTAAATGTCATGTGAAGAAATATACATGACTGTTACCAAAATAGCTCTTGTATAATTAGAAGGCACTAATAGACTTCAAAATCTATATTTGGAGTTGCAGTTCAGTTCTGTCATACTGTGTGCATATGAAGTCTGGGCTGGAGAAAGACACTTTCTGGGAAGCCAAAGGCTAGCATAAATTTAGCTTAAGCCTGGAAGTTCAAGCCAGTGCACTGCTGCTGAGTATATGGGCAGCTGGCCGGGGTCCACAGGACTGTGACCGAAGCTCTCCCTGGTAGCTGAACCACAGAAAATTGGCCTGTTCAGGCATTGTAGCTGTCAGTAGGAGACCTGGGAGAGGTCAGTGGACAAGAAATTTTTGTTACTGCAAGTTCAGATTGACAAGCACTTCCTCAGGGAATGAAGATACAATGTGAGAAAGCCAGTGGAATGGTAAAACGTGAATTTTACTTTTCTCAGTCACAAAATATGTAAAATGCTGAAAGCAGCAGGGTCCGATCCTAAGGAGAAGAGGCAGGCTTGGAGAGAAGAGCACTGCTTGCTTCCTTCTCTTCCAACACAGAGAATGGGGTGTGTTCATGTGTTTATTCTAGATACTTCTCAGCTGATAGACTGCCACAGAATTCTGATCGATGGGAAGCAGAGAATAGGTGAGAGACTAGTGCCTAACAACACTTAGGGCTGCAGAAGCCTTGTATAAGAACTCTAATTTTTTTTTAGAAGAAGCAGTTATGCTGAAACTTAATCATAAAGAAACTGAATCATAGAAGATGGAAGGAGAAAAGCGAATTGCCATTAACTGTGTACACTTTGCATAAAAGAATGCAATTCTGCTCTTTTCCCACTGGATTTTTTTCTAGTTTCACGCTGTAAAATGCTACCTGAGAATGAAGCATAATGAATAAGAGGTTTAAGAAGTGCTTGTGCTAATGTTGTGATTGGGTATGGAAATGGGGACAAGGAATGTGATGTTACAATAAGTTTTCTCTAGAGGAATTAAAAATTATTAGGGAAACTTATGTATGGCAAAGTATTAGTGTTTTTCTTGGGCACTAAATGTAGTTACTTTACTGTAGCACTGATCTAGCTTTGGGTTAGTGTGCGTGGCTCTGTTCTAGTGATGGAAGAAAACACAGGTTGTATGTAGTCTTTCAACTGACTAGATTTTTTTAGCAATTTATAATCCTAAAGCTGAGGTAGATCAGCTGTTAGTAGCAGATGTACGTTTTCTACCACTTATATTTTTTATCTGACAAACTAGAAATTTATCACCTAGACTCCTGTGGCTGCTTTGTGTATATATACACACACCATGATGTTATGCAAGTGTGGCAGTTTTGCATGTGAAAGGGGGGAGAAGGAACAAAACTTGCTATTGGCTTCTCTTTGCCTAAAATAGGTCTGCTGTCTGCTGCTTGCTTTTTATCATCCAAAGCATCTTCATCTTAGTGCTGGTTGTCTGTCATCTGGATGCTGTTTCTTTAGTGTTATGTTAGTGTTTCTTTAGTGTTACGTGTTATCTATTCGGTCTCACAAAGACCGCATCTTCCTGTGCCACATCCGGCTCTGTCAAGTTGGGATCTCAGGAGCAGCAGGAAACCAAACCTCCGTAGAAGCCTCGTGGAGCATGGCGCTGCTCTGTTGCATTGCTGTGTGCTAATTGTTGCCTGAAGTTTTACATGGAGCTGCATTGTCTGTCTGGATCGCTGTCACTTCCTTACTGCTATTTGAGTGGCTGTAAGAGCTACCGCATCTATGCTGAGCTTCTAGGTATGATGCAGCTTATTTTGTTGTAGCCCAGTGCTGTGTAAACAAGCACTTCTTCCTCTTCTGTTTATTTCATATTTTAAGCAACTTTGTTTAGGGGCTGTAAAAGTCTTAACACAGACTTCTGGGGAAAAATCTGTTAGCTGTCCCCCTAAGCACAGTTGTTTTCTTGTGTTTCAGCAATTCCAGTCCGAAGCTCCAGGCTGCCATTGCTGTCTGATGCCATGCCAGCGCCAACTCATCTGTTCCCATTGATTCGTAACTGTGAGATTAGCAGAATATGCAGTACTGTTTGTTACTGCCACCATAAACATCTGTGTTGCTTTTCCTCTCATTTCGCTCACGGTCACTTCAGATATGCGCCTCAGAAGAGATTTGCAGCACTTTATAGGCCAAAGGAGAACTTTAATCATTTTATTCATGCGAGGGATTATGCTTCTACACCACAGAGATTTTACCTCACTCCTCCACAGGTCAACAGCATCCTGAAGGCAAATGAATACAGTTTTAAAGTCCCAGAGTTTGATGGCAAGAATGTGAGTTCTGTCCTTGGCTTTGATAGCAACCAGTTGCCTGCTAATGCTCCAATCGAAGACCGGAGAAGTGCTGCCACTTGCTTACAGACACGAGGGATGCTTTTGGGTGTGTTTGATGGCCACGCAGGCTGTGCTTGTGCTCAAGCTGTTAGTGAGAGACTGTTCTACTACATTGCTGTCTCTTTGTTACCTCATGAGACTTTACTTGAAATAGAAAATGCTGTGGAAAGCGGTAGAGCTCTGTTGCCTATTTTGCAGTGGCACAAGCATCCCAATGATTACTTCAGCAAAGAAGCTTCCAAGCTTTACTTCAATAGTCTGAGGACTTACTGGCAGGAGCTGATCGATCTCAATAGCGGAGAGACTACTGATGTGAAAGAAGCTTTAATTAATGCTTTTAAGAGGCTCGATAATGATATTTCTCTGGAAGCTCAAGTAGGAGATCCAAATTCTTTTCTCAACTACCTAGTCCTGCGTGTAGCGTTTTCTGGTGCAACTGCCTGTGTGGCCCACGTGGATGGTGTTGACTTGCATGTGGCAAACACAGGTGACAGCAGGGCAATGCTCGGGGTTCAGGAAGAAGATGGCTCTTGGTCTGCAGTTAATCTCTCCTACGACCACAACGCACAAAACGAACGCGAAGTGGAACGGGTGAAAACGGAGCATCCGAAGTCTGAAGAGAAGAGTCTTGTGAAACAAGACCGTCTCCTGGGCCTGCTGATGCCTTTCAGAGCTTTTGGTGATGTGAAGTTTAAGTGGAGTATTGAACTACAGAAGAGAGTGGTTGAGTCGGGCCCGGATCAGCTGAACGACAATGAATACACCAAGTTTATTCCTCCAAATTATCACACTCCCCCTTACCTCACAGCTGAGCCAGAGGTCATCCATCACAAATTAAGGCCGCAGGATAAGTTCCTGGTTTTGGCTACAGATGGGCTGTGGGAGACTATGCACAGGCAAGATGTGGCTAGAATCGTAGGGGAGTACCTCACTGGGGTTCACCATCAGCAGCCCATAGCTGTTGGTGGTTATAAGGTGACTCTGGGACAGATGCACGGTCTCTTAACAGAAAGAAGAGCGAGGATCTCTTCAGTATTTGAAGATCAAAACGCAGCGACTCACCTGATCCGTCACGCAGTGGGCAATAACGAGTTTGGCACTGTGGATCATGAGCGGCTGTCCAAGATGCTTAGTCTTCCAGAAGAGCTGGCTCGAATGTATAGAGATGACATTACGATTATTGTGGTGCAGTTCAACTCGCATGTTATAGGTGCATGTCAAAATGAGGAACTGTGAATTTTCATCTAGTGACCTGGTTACCAAAGCTGTAACAATGGCCAGTACGAGCAGCAGATGGAAAAACAGACAAACTCAATAAGTGAGCAAACTCGTTGCTTGCTAGATTCAACATAATCGATTGTTCCTGCCTTCCCACGGAGCTCTAGATAGAGGGGGAGTGCTATTGACCTAACATAACTTGAAGAGGAAGTCACAGTTTGGGGAAAAGAGGTTTTTGTAATAACTTTGCACTATTGATTTCATGAATGCTGCTAGAACAATGTCTTGAATTTGGCAGAGTTGCATGAGGGAGGGAAGGGAGGATTAAGAATTAACTACCAAACATCTGGCTGTTCAAGAAGCAAAGCCTGTTAACATCTGTAAATATCACTGTCTTAAAAGATGAGTAACAAGGAATGTCGTTGAATTCTTACAGGGCTAATTCTTGCTGAGTAGGTGTGGTTATTTGTGAATATATCGACAACCTTTTCCTCTAAGTAGGAGGATGACTTTAACCGAGTAGGTCTTCAATGTAAAAAAGTTATCTCACTCTCATATAGACAATGTCATTTGCTTAAGGATATTTGTCTAAGTGTTGACTTTCAATGCAGGTCTAAGCCATAATCAATACTTGAGATTCTGTTCTGGTTTAATCATATCTTTATACGCAGTGACTTCTAAATGTCTGTGCATCAATAGCTTCTTGGCTTGTGGGTTTCTGCACAACTTGTAGGGCAATAATACATTAAAACATGCAGTTAAGATATCAAGTAACTTTGTGGAGGACTTCAGGATGAAGGAACTTTCAGACTCCTTAAAAAGAGTCTGTTGCTAGTCAAGACTGTGTTGGCTTTCCTAAAGGTCATGTCCTTCATGTGCTCCACCCTGTCTGGTGTTACTTATCTGGTAAGATAAAACCTTCACCTGAAAAGATCAGGAAATCATTACTAACCTCATTGTGGCTTTGTAATTTGCACTTGTTTTTACTTTGGCTGTTTCAAGTGGTCACATAATGGATGTCTTGCACTTGAACACATATTTGTAAGAATGTCAGATTTAAAAACTACAAATTACAAAAAATGAAGTATGGCTTGTACATAGGGTTTTAGTTGGGGAAACTAACTGGCATGCATGTGTATGTTTAGTGGCTTTTTTCTCGCAGCTTTATTAGCAGCTCTGGTTCTCTGGACAGCTGGTGTATGCATGTTCTTACAGTCCAGAATGTTACCACATGGCAGTCTCTTAAACGGGTCTGTTTGGCTTGTAGTGGTTGAATTTGAACCTAAAAAGTATTGTCCTGGACTAAACTCATGTGCCTCAAGTTGTTGGGCTTGTAACTGTACAAAGTAGGGACTGACAACTAACTTAAAGGTCGTCATTGCGTCTGTTTTAGATATGTTACATTGTACAGATTCCTCTTCAGCTGCCCTTAATTTAAAAATTGAGATGCTGGCTAAAATACCAGTCCTTGGTGACTGAGAGAACACTTGTAACTTGACTCATGAATTCTGGAGAAACTCTAGATCAATCATAGGTCAGCATATTTGATTTCACAGAGGTGTTCCAGTTAAAATAACTTCCTTAAGCCTTCATTGCCAATTGAAAAAGAAAACACAAACACTTTAAAAAAAAAAAAGCCCAGCTTAGTTTGGTTAGTTGAGTAATGTGGCACTTTCCACTGAATGCAAATATTTCCAGCTAAGCCTACAGTTACATAGGGTACACTTAGCTTGAACAACGAACCTGTGCTATAGTAAACACTGACTCCTCAAACTCACGAGTGCTGTGTGTACTTAGTGGCCTGCAGCTTTAATATGCCTTTCTTTACCCAGCCCGAAAATACCAGGATCAACTTTGCTGTAAGGTTAATGATATCTTCAGTTTGCATCCAAGATGTGAACAGCCCTTCTTTATTTGAAGGGAAAAGGGGAACTCTAAAATGCTTAGACAAGTACTGGCTGTTGACATTGCTTCTGTATGTTGTGTTTTGGTGCCTGTCTTTAGCTAGGTCAGTAGACTCCATGTTCTTCTATCATTCAAATGCAGTATGTATCTAAGCTGTTACAGTATTTAACTTTCTTACTTTTTTTTACTGTTAAAGCTCTATTACTTGTATTGATGTATTTAACCTATGATTCTTGATACGGATTTGGTACAAGTCATGGCTAGAAGAAATGGATATTGGTCCCATGTACACAACTTTTGAGGAAAAGCTGCTTTTTGTAGTAAAGATGCATATGTATGGGGTCAGACAATAGTATTTATGTATTGCTTGGAGACTTGCTCAGTATGTATGCAGTGAACAGAAACAGCGTAACTGCCTGCTGAACAGGTGATCTGAACAAATGTCTTTTAATAGATTCCAATAAAATGATCAATTATGCAGAAATCCACGTGTATTGGCTTGATATAGAATGCAGTAGTGGCTCTGCCAGGGGTGGAGCTCACGGAGCTCTCTTCATTTCAAGAGTGTGTTCTGTTGTGCAGTCACAGTTATGAACAGACCAGATGGCTCAACAATGCAAAGCATAAATGGAAGCAGGCTGGGAACTGGGCTTCAAAGCTTCCAAATGCCACAGGGGCTTGTACCCTATGTCAGGTGTGCTGGTGCTGCCGCCTGCTGGCAGTCGAGCTTAAAAGTTAGAGCTTAAATCCTCTGTTGGTACCTCCTGAGCATTCTCTTTCCCCTCGCTATTCCCTCGGGAAGGGACGTGGGGTTGCTGCAGACAGCAGGTTTCAGCAGTGCACAGAAACTCGAGGCAACAACGTAAGTTGTGGACCGTACCCTATACAGAGCAACGTTTCATCAGCAAATGATCTATAATACATGCAGGTCAAAATGGCAATGACTTGATGGTGAACTAAAAAGGAGCAGCTCTTACACCACAGGCAGAGGACGTGCTCTGTTGGGTTGTTCACCAAGCCTGTTGCACTGCAGGGAGTATTGGTATGTTATATGGAAGGAGGATGCAGCAAATGCTTTTTATACAAATACAAGTTGCACAGCTGCAAGTATATGGCTTAACCCAGAAGGATGGCTGAATTTTGACAGTCAACACAAGCCTTCAAGTTCACCGTTAAGTCAATATCTTTAAATGGTTCTAGATGAATATGTGACCAGAACCATTTTACAGTAAAAATCCAAGGTAAGGGGGGAGTGGGAAATCTTCCCGTGGTCTGCTTTCATTTTAAGGATCTAACTCTGTTCCCTCATGTCTAAAAAATGGTATGTTATAAAATTCTGCCAGAAGCAAATATAACGTGTTACAGCTGTTACTGTGAGAGCTTCCCCATTCTCAATTTGCCCTTTGTATGCAAAACTTGATGAGTTCAGAACTCTTTTTTTTCATTTCCTTACCATAGGGCAGAGTTCTGCACGTAGTGCTCCTAAAATGTGATGCATGCTGTAAGAGCATAGTCTCATCATGACTTGCTGTTTATAGCTGGACTCTTAGACTTTGGTTCCTGTACTTTGAACAGTTCTGGAGCAAAAGGATGCCTGGTAACTGTTTCCAGCAAGTGTGCTACAAAAGGGTTAGGCTGCTCTGGGGGGAAGGCATATCTGTAATGAGATTACCTGGCAGAGATGGATAATACAGGTTTTCAGTCCCGTCCATCTGCAATGTCCCAGGCTCCCTGATGCAGACAGTGTCTGGTTTCACGACTTCCAGTAACTCCATGCCACCTGATTTGTACCAGCGATCTTTGTCAGCGTGACTGCTGAAGAGTCAGCAGTGCTGCTGCACGGCAGTCCAAGGACAGTACCTGCACAAGGCATTTGGGCGTGCCAGGGGGATAGTTCTTGTAGTTAATGTTTTTCTTCCTATGTAGGAAGCTCCTCGTTGCTGTTCAGTAACATGTAAATAGAAACAATCTGCAGAGATGGAATATCAAATGTCAAAATGTCCTGTCTTTAATCTGGGAAAAGCTGAGAATGAAGCAGATCCTGTGGGTAGGATGAGAAGGAGCTTTCTTGCAGCCTGCCAGCTGGCACGTTGCAGGTTGATGTAGTTATCTTGCTATATGGAACAAAGAAGTTAAGTTTAACTTATTGAAATGAGTCCAAAGTGACTGTTTCCAGAGATCTGCATCTTCCTGAGAGGTGCTTCAAGTGTGACAGTAGTGCTTTGGTAGACGCCTTTTTCTGTTATGTTCAGAGGCTTAAGTATAGAAGCTGATGAGATACTTCATTGCTGTGTATCAGTTCCTGTGGTAATACAAAGAAGCTTTAAACGAAGCAGGCTTCAGAATGAATGCATTCATGCCTTAAAATGGTGGTTTAGCTGTTTTGTCCTTTCTTCTCTATTTTAATTTGAAAGCCTGCCTTTGCCAAATGTTTCCACTTTCAGCTTTTTGCCTTTTACTCAGTTTACTCAGCAGTGAATGCAGAAAGTTGTTCACATCTTCCAATGATATAACTCTCTACCCTTAGGTGTTCTTTGTGTAGGAAAAAGGCTTGCTGATGCCTTCTGGATTAAATTATTTGTTCAACAGCTACAGCATATTTAATTTTTCTGCAAACAAAAAAGGAGTGTTATTAACTAAATGCAAACTCATTATCAGAGTATTTCTCAGCTGTATTAACTCAATTTACCAGATCTTGATTAGGGGGTTATTTCTTTTAGATGAATCTCATAACATACCCTGTTAGTCGTTCAGAAATTAAACACAAATGTTATCAAATACCCGTGCAGTGAAGGAAACATACAAGTTCACTTTTTTCTCCTATCCCAGCGAGCTGGTATTAAACACTGATGACTGATTTTAATTGCTGTCTTATGAAAGCCAAGTTTCAAGCTAGTTCCCAAGTTGTCTGTATCATGTAAAGTATGTGCCTGGTGGAGGGGAGAAGAAATAGACACTTTTGTAAGTACAGTGTCCTCTAAACAGACAATCTAATTTGGATTCTGATCCTTTGATTTGCCTCGCCATCCCTGTGAATGCTGAAACAGCCCACATCGGTTGTGCTCAGTGTGCTGCTTGAACGAAGGAAGAATCAGAAGAACTGAACTCAGTCACTTGGCAGATTTCAGTAGTAATAAATTGCCCCCCACGTTAATGTGATGATAAATCCAGGGTCATATTTGTGATACAATAGATAAACCTGTCCTCGTGGCTTATTCTGCTGGTTATGTCTTCTGTCTTGCTTCTGCCCCTGTGTGTATTTTATTTTAACAATAGATGGCAGGGTAATGGGCAGGGATAACTTTCTGACCTTCATAATTGGATCACAAATGGAACTTGAGCTGGCAGCAGCACTGCATTGTGAATACAAAAGCAATCTGAGACGAATAAATGCTCATCTGTTCTCTGTGCTGCAAGGCCGTGGTGTTAAAACCCTGTCTCCTGTGCTAATGTCAGCGTGCAAGTCTTCTGGAAAAACTGCATTTATTGCAAGTGACTCACCTAATCCCTTGTGAAACTTTCCAGGATTACATAAAATGCACCATAAGGAAGTTCAGGCACTGAACTGATAATGGCAAACTACTTCCCTGTGGCAATTAACAGGAAATTAGGGTTTGGGGATGGGAATTAATAAAAGGAGTTGACTAAAAAGTGACTCCAAAAAAATAAATCAGGCCCATTCAGCAGCAATGTGGAGGATGGCTCTAGACTTCTGATTACTTTGAGATGGTTCTGCCTTTATCCTTTCATCTCACTCTGGGCAGGGGAAAAAAAGATTGAAAACCAGCTGGGTGTGTATCTGTTCCTGTCTGAATCAGAGCGAACTGGCTTTACAGATTGCAGATGGTGTTGTGAACGGCTGTTTGATGTCATGGTGGGTCTTTCTTTTTGACCAGGAAATTTGTCCTTGACTTCTTTTATAAATTTCTTAACCAGTAAGTTCTGTTTAATACAACTTGCCAAACTATTTATGTGGCATCATGATCAAACAGTCCATTTTTAATATCCTGTATCTGTGCTTAAGGGTAGCATTTGTTGGTGCCTCACGTAATTGCAAAGTTCATCCAGTTAGGTCTGTCCGTGTGCGGTGTCACGTGTCTTTCAGCTAGCTTTCAGAACAGGAAAAACCCAATGAAAAACAGGGAAATGGTGACGTTAACAGGAAAACACCCCAGGAGCTGACACAACCACGCGTTAAGCCCAGCTCTCTCCAAAAGCTCTGAGTTCATGAAATGAGTCAGCTCCCGATGACTTTTGCCTGACAGAACTGCTGCAAGCCTACAACCCTTAATTCTGCAGGTGCTCCCTGTTGCCCATCCCTGGTGTTGCCTTGCCACACTGGTGGCTAACACCTGGGCCACTTAAGGATTGTGCAAGTTTTGTGGACATATCCATACCAGCTTTAGTTTAAGACCCCTAAATCTGGGTACCCACGTGTATGTACGAATATGCTGAGTGTCTTAAGCTCCTACTGCAGATGGTGGAGCTGTACTGAATACAGGCCATGGGGGTTTAATGTGGAAGCTGTTCAGCCCACTCCAAAACACCCCCATTCAACTCCACTGACTGCGCCAGCAGCCGGGTCATCTTGTTCACATGTGGGCAGCTCCATTGGGTGCTCGCTGGAGGTGAGTCTCAGCCTTCCTTTCCAGAGTCTTCAAGGATCTTCAAGGATACAGTCAGTCTGCGGATCCTGCATCTGCCCATCCTGCACAACAGCTAACACATCTTGGTTTTTGAATTCAGCGTTGTACCTAACGTACCTGTAAGTAGCCCTATTCTAGTTTTGCCCTTTGGTCCGTTAGGTAAATGGAAGTGCCTGTCATGCCCACTGTCTTAATATTCTTACGTTGACCTACACAGGTAGGGTGTAGAACATGGCAGTCTTGAGCTGTAGGTTTTTCCTTCCATGCTATTACACTGAACTCCCTTTATTTTCCCCGGTAAACAGTTTTAAGTGAGCAATGTACGGTTTCATTGTCGTAATCCCTAACAACTGTCCTTCACTTGTAGTTAATGGTACAGAAGGGAGTCTTCTAGCAGGGAGCTGCACAGAAGTGTAATGTAGCAGCGGAGGGCAGACTTGCTGGTGAAACTGCAGCAAACACTAACATGAAAGTGTCTGAGGAGCTGTCTAGCTCAGTGTCAGAAAGGCAGCTAAGTATGAAATACATTATGTTTCTGATGAGCTAGCTGGCAGTATTTCTTTCATGGTGTTTGGACCACGTTTATGTAACTTCATGCCATTTCATCCGAATCTTTTCCAGCCAGGTGAAAAGAAGCCATAGCTGCTCATTTCTGAGGAAGGCTACTGACTGCTCCTGGTACTTTGACAAGAGTAGATAAGAAGTTATTGTGAAAATCCAACAGACCATAAAGTACAAGGAGGAAAGAAAACAATACAAGGCTAGGTCCCCAAAATAGCAAACACCTCCCTCCCTCCCCTCCAGGTAGGTAGCTGGCAAGCATTCAAGCTGATATTACTTGCATTTTTAAAGCCACCTTAGCAAACAATATTTTACGAAGGAAAATTGCCTGAGCTACGACAAGGGTTCGAACAGGTGGAATGTCATTACTGAATTATTCAATGATGATTCAGACAGCTTTGTCTTCTGAACTTGCTAACCTGTGTTGGAATAGAAATCTGAGTGCTGTGCGCCCTATTTCCTGATGCAGCTTCTTGCAGGAGCCTTTGAAGCACGTCACAGCTGCGAGATTAAAAGCTCAGTTCCGAAGCCAGGGAATCGTGAAACTCTGATATGAGATCAAGCCTCCCAGTGTACTAACACAAAGGGTGCTTGAAAGCTCTGACTCGGTGCCTAAGTTATGTTTAAAAAATAAAATTAAAAAAAGATCTGTCTAGCTAATGAAGAGACAGAAAAAGCACATCATGGTCTCTAAGGCAATGAATGAAATGGCAGTAAGTAGTTAGACTGCTTCAGAAAAGAAGCAGAATGTGTGGTTTTTCAATAGTACGCAAATATAGTGAGAGCGAATCCTTAAAAAAAAAAAGTAAATCAGGCAAACCTAAGGAGGAAAATAACACTGTAATATGTCTTTGAAGTTGAAATTCTACACACAAAAGAAAATGTGTTATAAAACATATCCAAAAACATATCCAGAAAGGTACCACAATAAACTACAACAATGTCAGACGAGATTTTATCAGTTACAGCAGTGGCATGGTCCTGCCCAAAAAAAAAAAAAAAGGCAGCAGAATGAATGTACGAGCAGAAATAGCTGAATGGCTAAGGCAAAGACTAAAAAGCTGCTGCTTCCAACCAAAAGAAAACTGAACAAAACACAGGTGCTGCTGTTTTAATTTCTAATGAGGCTTGCTTTACCTCTTTTGTATCCAGAGCTGAAAACAGACAAGTCAGCGAGACGAATTTATGAGTGTAGGAAACTTTAAAACCAAGGCCTGTGCAAATTAAGGAACAGTACCTTTTTGGTTTTTATATTGCTATGACCCTTCAGTGCAGAAGGAAGAAAGAAAGCTCCAGGGAAGAAAGGAAAAAAAGGAGCAGAGACTAAACAGAGAAAAGAAATCACAGCTGAGGAGCACCTGTAGAAAAGATGGAAGAAAAGTAGAAAAGCACATACAGAAAGGAGCCGGCACATGAGAGTTCATTTAGCTTCTTTATTGCATTGTCAAGGATAGTGCACAGTCAATAATCCGTCATATTTCTCTTCGTGTCACTGCCTGGTGAAGGTTATTAACACTTCATTTTGTTTTTCCATCAGCCTCCAAAGTCTTCTAATCTGAATGATTGCAGTGTATTTCAGATTTTTGTGCCTTCAGGCTGTGCTTGTAGACTGTTAAAAGCTATGCTTGGCTTGCAGTATCGTTAAATGTCAGCGTATAGCTGTTTTTTTACAGTCATTAAAATGCAAAAACCGAGGTTTTTCTCTCATACATTCTCATACCAGTTGCTGCCCAAATGAATACTAACTGTTGTAGCATTCCCTTGTTCACCAAGTTTTTCTAGGTCTCTACACCTTGGGTGATGCTATGGTCCTGAAGACAAAGTACAGAAAGTTAATTTTGGCTATCTTGAATTGCTCTAATACAATGGAGGTGCCAGCTCATGCTCACAGAACATTGGCTGTGGGCATACTTCAAACAAAATCTTCTCAGGGCACCGAGAGACCCTGCCAGTCCCACAGAGAACGTCAAACAACCGTGGCGTCTACTACCAAGAGCGCAGTAAACCATCAGGTGACAGAGTTGTTTGCAAAACTGGGATCATCACATGATTCCTGGCAGCTGCAATCTCATGGAGGAAGACCTACGATTGATATCATAAGGTAGCTTTCCGTGACATGTTGTTTCCAGACACACCCTCTGAAATATATTTAGTTCCTAAAATACTCCACTGGTGAGTGTTTGGCGGAGCGGTGTGTAAGTCTGCATCGAGGATGTGATAATTTGGGTAAAACCTGCAAGGAACATAACTCCCAACATACTTTTGGACTTTGCAGTAGTGAATTGTTGAATTATTAAACTGACATTTCTTACTATGCAGTAAGGAAACAATGACATTTTAGAAAATCAGATTAACAGGGACAATATGCCAAGACCTGGCAGCAAGGCAGAACAGGAACGCAAAACCCAGTCAATAACAAAATTGACTCAGATCTTAGACGCAATAACTTAATGGGCAATGCTATATATATATATGTCAATACAACACACTGTTTTCTGGATGAAAGTTTGTAAAATGTGAAGAGAAATACCCAGCTCAGCTGGAAAAAAAAAACCTCTCTAAATTCAGTTTTCTTACAGACGAGGAGTAAGAAGAGAAAATGAGGACACAGAAAATGTTTGATCAAATTGACATTAGTTTTGATCTACTCCTGATTTTAAGACACCAGACCTACCCAAGACATTGATGTTTCCAGCCGTTTTTATAGGAGGAAACTAAGAAGCAGCCAAATTGAGGATGCTTGCAACAGGCACCTTGGATTCAAAATGTGTATTCATTTTCATATGCTTAAATCCATGTGCAAGCATTCACGTACATGAATTTTCTGAGTCATTGTGTGGAGAAGCAGTGCACAAGAACAATAGTACTTTCAAATTCTTTTGTTGCCATTTTAAAAAATTTCAGTCAAATTAAAACAGTATTTTGTCACTAAAGAATTTGAATAAATGACCCTAAATCTGTAAACTCCTCCCAAATACTTTATAGTAGCTCTTTACTATTAATTCCTTTATGATTTGTAATTAGTCACTTGAAAGAAGGTCAGAAGAAGGAGGAAATTGTGGTTTGAAATGTTCTTAAAAGTTCAAACAATAAAAAAAAAGAACTGTCTTTGCTGTTCTTTAACATGAAGAAAGGTCTGGATGCGTTTCATCAGGCTTCATTTTCACAGAATCGCAGAACAGTTGGGGTTGGTAGGGACTGCTGGAGATCATCTCGCCCAAATCTGTTCAACCCCCCCATGTCAATTAGACAAATTGCTGTCACAGTCAAACCAAATAAAGCAAAGCTTCAGGCAAGTCGGGAATAGTTTAGAGAGAGCAAGCCTCAGCCTGAGGCCTTGCAAGCTCAGTACAAAGCTTATTACCTATTTCTATTAGAAATTATGTAGTAATACAGGGCTCATGGTTACAAAATCCATGCTGATTGCACCCAGTCACATCGTCCTTTGTACACTTGGAAATGGTTTCCAGGAATATTTTCTCCAGCTCACCTTCCAAGGCTGACGAGCCTGTATTTTCCTGGGTTCTCCTCCTCGCCCTTCTTGAAGATAGAAGAAACATTTTCCCTTTTCCTTTCTTTGGGAATCCTTCTTGGTCATCATGACCTTTCAGAGATAATTGATAATATCATAGAATTGTAGAATGATTCAGTTTGGAAGGGACTTTTAAAGATCATCTAGTTCTACCATCAGCCAGCTCTCTCAGCCCACATGGATGCATCCTAGCAGGTCCCTTGGACTTGTGTATGTCCCATCTTTTCCAGGTGTTTTGTAACTTCACCCTACTCAACCTCTTTTGCTTCAGCCTGTCTCGTAGGTCCCAGGAGCCTGGGATTACTGAAAGCTGGTCTTACCAGTAAAAACTAATGTGAAGAAGGCACAGAGTACCTTAGCCTTCTCCATATCCTTTGTACTCCATTCAGCAGCAGGCCTGCGTTTTCCCTGGTCTTCCTTTTGCAGCTGATATACATGTAGAAGTCCTTCTTGTTGCTTTCCATGTCCCTTGCCAGATTCAAATCCAGGTGGTTGTGGCTTTCTCAGTCCTGTCCATGCATGCTTGGACAGCATCTCTATGTTCCTCTCTGGTCACCTGTCCTTACTTCTACCTCTTGCACGCTTCATTGTGTTTCAGTTTTGTCAGGAACTCCTCATTATGTACAGACTTCAGCTTTCTAGATCATTCTGGGGCTAGAGTAGACATGAAAACCAACTGGCTCCCATGGTCCCTTCGCTCTAGGGTTGTATTGCACAGGATTTTTCTAAGCAGGTACCTGAAGAAGCCAAAGTCTGCTCTCCTGAAGTCCAGGATGTTATTCTGACGTTTGCCTTGTTCCCTCCTTGCAGAATCCTCCACCAGCTCATGGCCACTGCAGCCGATGCTGCCCCTGACCTTCACATCCCTGATGAGGTCTTCCTTCTCTGTAAGTGTGGGGTCCAGCAGAGTGCATGCCCTTGTTGGGTCCGTGGTCTCCTTCACTAGGGAATTCTCATCAGTGTACTCCAGTAATCCTTCGCCGTGTGGGCAGCAAATTAAGAAAACAGAAAGGTAATCAGGGTAGTAACAGACAGAAAAAAGAAAGAAACCACTAACCTTGTGTTGAATTCTATACATAAAATAAATGTCTAAATAGGAAGGAAAAAACATGCCATTTCCAGATAAGGCAGGTCAGCTGAGAACTGAACTAACGCCAGTTTACATGAAGCAAGTCTTGAATGAAATCCCGGCTCAAGTGAATTCAAGAGAAACCCTTGTCGGTTCTCATGAAGACATGTGGCAGGATTTTACTCGCCTTTAACAGCTGAGGATTTTGTTCCTTATTCTGCCAGATGCAACTGGGTAACCAAAGACAGTTTGCCTAGGGTGAAGTTTTCAGACATGGCTACTTAATTTACAAACCTGAGGTTTTGGATTTTGATTTCAAAACCCATGCCTAGATGGCTCAGAGTGCGCGTGCATCTTTCTGGCGTCGCTTGGCTCTCTGAAGGCTCACCACATCTGAAAACCACGCAGGAGGAGTCACAGCAAGCAAACACTTGACATTCTTGGTCTTATGTCTTGATATGTGTCAGTGCTACAGATTTGTATAGCCATAAAATAGTAACGAGTCTATTCACAAAGGCTGTGCAAAGTTAAGCTAAGCTTTGTAGGTTATAGTGAAATAAGCAGAGTAGATTCAGAATGCAAGCTGCTGTTACACATTCACATAGTAACTTTATTTTGTGGTGTAAAACTTTATACCAACCTTTGCAGTTTTCTTTCAGCATCACCCAGCAGTCCCCAGGGATCCAATTTCTCTTAATCACACCTTCCTGTCCAGGCAAAATGTGGTTGGCATTGTAACTAATTGAGTTTAACAAAAAGCCAAAGCAAGCGACAATAGTACAGCGATTGGCCTGTTTAATTAGTTAGGTGCTTTTATGTGATTTTATAGACTCTTGTTACAGGCAGTTTGTCTTTGATGTTCCCTCTCTTTGTGTTTGTCTCCAGCCATAAAACATCTGTTCCCCATGTAATTGGGAGAAGTCAGGATAATGTAATTAAGGAAACATCCTTTAGCTGCTGAATCTTCTTCCTGATGGGAGTCGAGCTGAAAGCAAACACTGTTTATTTTATCAAGCAATGATTATGCACTAATCTGTTTAATCTGGGTATGGGCTAACAGAGAGCTGCAGCGTATTTTTTTAACGAATTATTTGTAAACTTGGCTCCTCCTTGTGGATGATCTTTGTAACACACCCCTGGGCAAATGGGCTCCAGTCTCTGGAGAAAAAACAAAACACACTGGACCTAAATTTTCAGGTTGCCCGGATTTAGAAACAGCAAATCATTAACAATTCATATCCAAAAAGCATTTCGGCCATGTGCCAACACCAAATCCCCTTTTTGTGGTGGATCCCTACTGCAAGACCACAAAGTGGTTCATGGCCATGGGATCTGCAGATGGTTCTGTGAACATCGAGGCCAAGGTGGTGCAAAGGGAGATGCTTTCCTGAGGAGACCAGCAGGCCTTTTATTCACAGCTATGGTGTTAGCAGGTGACGTAATTTGCTGTGTTTCCAACCTTTAAAATATCATATCTGAATGTTATCCTGAGATGAAGGATCTTTTTGAAGCACAAATTCTGCCTATTCAAGCCTGAAAAATTCTGTATTTGACCTTAGTAGCATTTTATAGATCCTTCTTATATGAAGTTTATCTTTGATATTCTCTGTTCTGCTATTTATTCCCAGTCATAAAACATTTGTTCTCCACATAATTATGAAAAGTCAAAATAAAATTAGGCCCACCTGAAATAAAGATACAGATTTTCTTAGTTCAGTCCTTCTGGGGATTTTTTACGTAAATTTGAGTATTTGTGAAAGGCAAACACTCTCAGAAAGGAAACTGACACATTCGTTATAGAAATGATGAAAAAAATATATTTTCTGTGATTTAATAGACCAAATATTGCATAGTTTAGAATGCACAAATGGACAGTATGGTTGCAACAGATGTTGTTGTATAATGGCATTTGAGAAACATTACAAAAAACATGTTTTTCATGTCTTAATTGTCCTCCCTGTCTTTTACATTAACTCTGTTTGTTTGTTTGTTTTTACAGTGCTTTTAGGAAGTACTGCTTCTCTTTGTATCTAACAAATATACTTCCCGGGCAGGAAAAGCAGTAGGATCAGAGGGTGGTGCTGTTCCCGGTGGTGGTGTTTCTGTGGCTCCCAGCTTTGCAAATAGTGAGTGCAACATCCACGGTCACGTGGCAAAGACTAAAACGCAGTCATCCATCTTCATTTCATTTTAATACTGTTTTCTTTTCACGTATAAAATGAGGAGAAGGAGGAACAAAGCTATGTCTCGTTCCATCATCTTTATTCTCTAGCAAACCCGTAATCAGAGGATTTGTCACAAAACTTCTGGGAAAGGAAACCTTTTAATATGCAGATGACTGGACATGGTCCAGAACAGGGAATAGCTCATGCAGCCTGTCTTTGCTTTTGTTCTCATTCAGATTTTCACCCTAGACAAACACGAGCAATGACATTTCTGAGAAGCGTGCGTCGTTCCCATTGTGGCTGTGCTGAGAGACGCACCTGCTCCTGTGCGCGCTGCCAGCCACAGGACTTGTGTGGATGCTTGGCAGCACAATCATGGTCCAGGGACTTCTCCTGTCCCTTTCCCCATCCCTTCGCTTTACCCTACCTAATGAGGGATGAAGTGCCATCTGATCCTCAGAGCAACCAGAGCAGACATCCAGACATCTTATTCTCCAGTGTGGATTTAACTGAGGATGTCCTTGGGACATAACGGTGATCACAGTGCTGTTGTGATTTTCCTAGCAGCAAATAGCTAGGTATATGGATTTTTCATTAAGGTTAGGATTGCAACAACAATAGAGAGATGACATGGAAATAATTAAAAACTCATTTTCCTAATCTGGCTAAGTAATCTGACTGATACATTACTCACTATCCGTGCTACTGGATGCAGAAAAAAAAACAACTATGCAGATATGGGAAGCTTTTTCTGTACCAGTCTTTAGATAAAATAACCCAATTTGTTTGTTCTTTTTTGTTAGAGAAGACGACATTCAACAGCAGTGAAAGCAAGAATTATTAAAGAAAGTTTTTCTTATAACCAGCCTGAAGAATGCGTTGTTAAGAAGGTATGAATCAGTTGTTGTTTGTGAGTCACTGTCACAGAGATAATGAGGGCATAAACAGCTCAAGTACTTGCAGCCTTTTATAAATGCATTTGGAAATTGGAAGGACTTTCATACCTTCAAGATAAAAACTATTTTGAGCGTGCTAGGGAGAACATTGTTTTACTGCCAAGTGGTTTTCTGACCACATGGTATGGACTTCTTGTACCTTTCTCCAAAGCTCATGATGTTGGCTGTGGAGATGGTATAGAAGACAGAATCTTGGAATATGGAAAATCACAGAATCATTAAGGTTGGAAAAGACCTTCAAGATCACCTGGTCCAACCATCCCCCTGCCACCAATGCCACCCACTGAACCGTGTCCCTAAGCACCACATCCAACCTTTCCTTGAACACCCCGAGGGACGGTGACTCCACCACCTCCCTGGGCAACCCATCCCAATGCCTGACTGCTCTTTCTGAGAAAAAATGTCTCCTCATTTCCAACCTGAAATGGTGTACTAATTATGTGAATATGATGTATGGATTTATTAATTGTAATAATTTGGTAAATATATTCCTGGCTCAGTCAATAACCCAAACACTCGTTTCCTACAGAAGCTAATGTCACTGTATTGTAATTAAAGCAAATTTCTTGTTCTGAAACGTTAACACAAAGACACCTTTTAAAATTCAATGCACATACTGTTCCTTGAAGGAAGAGTAAACTAGTCTGACCAGGTTGAAAAGAACTAAGAAGATAAAGAGTTGGAAAATATGTGAACTGACAGATCTGATTTAGGAGAGAGATGTTGATATATGAATGGGTAAGTATGAAATTATGACCAGCTTGCCCATCTCCATGCAGAACATGAATAGGTGCTTCGTGACAAGGCATGCTTAGGCGTTTCTTTTAGTATGAGGTTTGTCTCCATGAATAATTCCGTGTTTTAGGAGACCTTAAACTCTTCTAAGTGTTAATACTGACATTTATGAGTCATTAATTCTATAGTTGTCCTGAAAATAACAGAACTGCAGGTGCTAAATTCAGTCAGAGATGCTCAGATGAGTTGCACAGTCTGTAACCCAAGATCTCAGCCGAGGAAGAAATACTGCTCCCCAGCTATAGAGACTGATTTTTGAAAGGGAATTTATTGAGACAGCTACCAGTCTTTCAAATACCGATGGTTGTCCTAGTGTTTTGCACTAAGTGGACTCCTAACTTGAGCTCTCTAAAAATTATCTTGCTAAATTTGGTCAGTAGTAGTCAGTCTTCCTCTGGGTACCTTATGAGAATCATGTTCACATGTAAGGAAGCCAAAGTATTTTTAATTTACTGCTAGTATAACTTGCTTCCTGGCAGAATACTGGTAGAGCATCTAGTAGGGGGCAGCTTCTCAGGTTTTATTTGGCAGATTCCAGCCTTTCATCTAATAACAGAGCCTGCATCGGAAAGATAAGGCAGTTGTAGCCTAGGAGATTCAATTATTTCAAGGCTGAAAAAATCTCAGATACTCTGAATTATATGCAAGTTCACAAATTTGGAAATAAGCCAGCACATCCTGAATTTTTCGAAGCCTTATTTTTTTTTCTGGTGTTTGCAGTGCTTAAAAGAAACCAGCCATGTATCAACAATAACTGTAGGTTTAGGATTTACTTATACATAAACTAGATGATAAATGCAGTGCTAGGGAGATAACTGCTGTGTAGGAAACACTTTGCTCCCTTTTGCTGGCAGCATTGCTGCTGTATCTGTGTACTTCTTGACATAGCGTAAATTCAGGCCCTCGGCTGGAGGTGAAATGTCCATCATCGTTCTCTGAAACAAGAACCGTGTTTGTTTGCATGACACTGGTGTGCTGCCCTTCAAGACCTGGCCTCTTGGAAGGAATGGGTAGGGGCTGAGCTGTTGGAGTCGTTGGGTAGCTTTATTTAATTCTTCTTTGAATTTTCAGAAGATATTTGCAGTTTTTTGAACTTACTCCATGTGACTGCTTGAGGGCAGCAACTGAATGGCATTTCTGTTTGCTATTTGTTGCGTCTGTCAGAAAGTTTGGCCCGGCTGAAATGCTACCAGCGGGGGCTATCTGGGAAAGCCTCCCCAGCTGGCAAGCCTGAGCGTGTGTGCGCCCTGGCTGGCACGAACGGCGTGACTCATCCGTCAGGAACGTCCCTCTAGATTTGCTTCAGCTTTATAGCCCGAGTGCTCTGCCTTTGCTTTTCAGCTGACATCAAAGAATGTCGAAATAGACAGGGGTTTTGTCTCCAGGCAGCTTCCTTGGTTTAAAGTGCAATTCTCTAATGTTTCCATTTCCCAGAGCAGCAAACTCAGTATTTTGTGCTGAGGAAAGAAACGTTTCTTACGTGGCGCGAGTTGGGCAGCCATGTCCGACCTCAAGGCCGTCCCTCCATTCCTTGGCCTTTCCTGTTTACTCAAGCAAACAAATGCTCTTCAAAAGATGGACTCCTTGTTACATTTAGAAACATATTTCTGGCGGGAATTACTGGAAACCTCATTGCTCAATATCAAGTGTAAATATTGTCATTGTGTTAGGATCAAGGCCTGAGTCTTTACAGGTGAGGCCTTCATTTTGCTTTCATCATCAGTCTCCCTCTCTCCCCTCAGCAGCGTAGGCAGGCAGTAGGTCCCATGGGTCTGACAGCTCCAGGTAGATCTTCAGTCCTTCTAGGCATGTAACGGGTTCAGAACAAATTCCAAATGTTAGAAGACTAAAACAAGGATTGTCCCAAAATGTTGACCTGTTTCTGTGAGTATTTGGCACCTTCTGAAGCCTCGTATTGTATTGAATTTCCTTACTTTACATTGTGCTTGGAAACACCACGTTCAATCAGTTTTAAAAAGCCTGCAGCCTCACCTCTAGGCTTCTGTAAAGCCAAACTGCCTCTTCTGTAAAGCCAAACTGTCTTCTTGCTTAGCCCCACGTTAGGGAATCAGATTCATCCCTCCTGCAGAGTCTGTCACAAATTGTAAAGAGTCAGACCTGATCCCATTTCCCCGCCCACTCAGACCTAATGGCCGTAGGCGACTGCCCTGCAGTTTTGGGATTTGAATCCTTTTCCCAGCATAAATAGGGATATCCAAGTGTGCACAGGGCCGTCACTGTGCCCACCTGGGTCGGTTGCACGTGAGGAGTTCGGTGCAGCAGGTGACTCGTCTGTCCCATTGGACACGGCAGGGTAAGAGTCCTGCCCAGTGACCTAGCAAAAAGCTCTTTATCCAAAAACAAACTGCTCAGTTGCCTTCTGACTATTTTGGCAGAGATTTTACCTGGGATTGTTATGTAAACAGGCTAAAACCATCAGCAGAACCATTAATTTCAAGCCCTACTGGCAGCTTCTTGTAGTGAAAGACTGGCTGCAGTACTGCGAGGGCTGCTCAGAAGTTCACAAGTTCAATCATTTTGCACTCGAAAGTGCTGATTTCTCAAACTGTGTATTGGGAAAGGACAGTTTCAATAAATTTTGAAAGTCTTTAAAAATGCCCTAAGGTTGTTCAGATGTCCTATTTCAACTCTTCTGAGTGAAGTTTTCAAGAGGCCTCATTTTAAAATTGAAATTCATTTTCAGTAAAATTAAAGTCAAAATATAAGAAATATTTTGATGGTAAAAATAATAATAATAAAAAAAAGATCCAATCTAAAGTTACTCTTTTGCAAGCTTTCAGTGTTTAAGCATGCTTTTTTTTTATATACTTTTTGTTCTAATTTTGGATGGATATTGTTGTTTAGAAAATTCAATATTTTTTTCATGGAAGAGGAAATAATTTTCAACTTGATTCTTCCTGATTGTTCTGTTGCATGGATTTAGCTAAATCATACAGAATGCCTATCTCTAAGAATGCCCATTATTAAGATACAAAACAGGATAATTATATATTTTCAGCTGAAGAAAGCTGATCAAATCTTGATTAATTTGTGAAGGTGATGATGCTTTGATGGTGTCAGGATTTTAGCATACCTCTAAATAAAATGTTCTACTCTTTTTAATCCATTAAGATGTCTTTATATGCCCATATAATTATGCTTAGAAGTTAGGTTCTTTCTGTTTCTCCCGGATGTTGCTTGTTTGGTCAGCGCAATGGGGAAAATAAGCTTGAGAGCATTCTTGTCCTCCAGCAGCAAGGTGACAACGGCACTCTGAGCTGCAAGAAGACACTTGGTGCAGCCACTTGCTGGAGAAGCCGTGTCTTTCCAGGTATATTTTTTACCTTTTGGTCGCATGATTAGATGACCCTATTTCCCCTTCTATTATCAAACCCTCTGTTACCCTTGCCTGGACCCGAAATGGATGGCACATCTCCCCAGTCCTTCAAACTACTAATGCTTCTCTCAACTTCCTTTCTCCAGTCCTCAGCTTTTGTTCGCGTGGAAGCTGAAATCACAGTCTCTGGCAGAGATACCTAGACATGAAAATTCATGTGTAAAGATGAAGAAGGCGGGGAGCATCGTGGCTACAGGTATCAGCAGCTGCCGAGCTGTCACTGGCCTCTTCATGTTCATTGCAGGAAGCATTTGAATTATAGTCCACATTTATTCAGTGTTAGCTAATATTGTTGCTGCCCACAGAGTTTTGTTAAAGAAACTCCTCAGGAACAGAATTTGGGTAATGCCTAATAAAATGGGGCTTGGACCCCTAAAAGAGCCTCTGGTAGCAACTGCAGTATAAATGCTCAACACTACTAATAGCAATAAATGCAATCAGCGTCCTACACGGCAGTCATCCTTCCTCTGTTTTTAAAAAGAAAACATCCAAAATCAGAGTAGGGAACTGCTAGAAGCCTTGAAGAAATGGCTTATAAAGATGAAGACCATACAATGTACTTAGGACATACATATATATATATATATATCAGTTGGGATGATCAGAGTAGCTTTTATTGCCATATTGATGATCACAGCTCTCCCTAGAAATATTTTAGCTAAACATAGGAGCAGGGCTCATGGTGGGAAGCTTCTCTTCTGGAGTGCCTTGACACTTCTAGCAGAGCTCAGAAATATAGAATGGGCTTTTGTAAAATACATTTTATGTAGAAAAAGTTAAATATATGTGCAAGCATTCCTGATTGTTCAGGGTCTTGTCTACATCATTTTAAAATGACTTTGATTGGAGTTTTTGGAAAAGAGACCACGTTACTTCTGGAAATTTAGCTGCCCCTGAAAGGAAACCAAGGGGATTTCCAGTGTTATTTTTTGTTGCTGGAAGGAGAGAAGCAGCAAAGGAACTGCACTGCAGCTCACCTACCTTGGGTACAGTTTCCTCCACGAGCTGGAGGGCCCAGTATCACAGGACATTACAGACTTTGGAAGGGTTGGCCTTCAAAGCAGCGCATGCAAGAAATGAATGAAGTCCTCCTGAGACACACCTGTTACCCTGCCAGGAGAGGCGAAAAGTTTTATTTCCCTTTGCTAGAGCTCGTCTGGGGCCAGGAACGGAGCAGCCAGACAGGGGGCAGCATCTGCTCAGCCAGCAGCTGGGCTGCGGCTGGGGGGAGCCTGCAGGGGAAGAAAATGAGCTCCGCTTGCTTGGGTGCAGCTGTTTTGCAAGCCCAGGAAACAAGTTGTGATGCTTTTTCGATAAGCTGCGGTGGCTTCTGTGGTGACGGCCGATCAAAGTATAGGCCTCGTTTCTTGGTGATAGACAGGGCTGTTTCTGTAAGGACACAAAGAGCTGCGGATTGCTCCGAATATCTGAATAACAGAACGCCCGTACAGTTATTTTCTGCTGCTGCTGACACTGAAAGCAATAGGTTAAGGCCTGAATTGCAAAAAGATTTGAGCCAATTCCTAGGCCTTCTATAACAGAAATTGTACAAAAGGGAACAGTGGCAGCTCCTTTTCAGACTGGGAGTACCTAAAAAATTAGTATCTAACAGTCCGTATCACCAATCCTCAGTACCACTGTGGAGCTGAGCCTGTGCAAAGTGATCAGCATCTGTCAGATGCGGTGTGTTCTCCCTTTCATCTCATTGCCAAGAGAGCGGTGCGAGCAGTGAGATGTTTCTAGGGTGTCTGGTCCTTGAGAGCGTCAGCCTTTGATCACTTGCAGCCATGAGACAACCTCCATCGTTAGGCAGGGCCACCTTCCTCTGTCCTGGCTGCCAGATGCCAAGAAACCTGGCAGGTTGTTGCCTGCAGCATTAAAGCCATTGCCAGCTGCAGAAAGGTCCCCGTCCTCCTGTTGGCTTCTGCGGTCCTGGTCTATGCTGCGGAGAGCTCCAGAAGCAGGAGAGGCGATTCCCTGGGAAGCCAGGATAGACCCCGCAGGCTGGGTGCTGGTGTGCGTGCAGCAGGGGCTGTGCAGCATGCTCTGGCAGCTTTGTGAGCAGTGATGCCTTGTGCACGCTGGTGCCTCCTCCCCTGTGTTCGCACATTGACGTCCATAATGTGATGCACTCTTACAGCCCGGCTGTTTCTTCATCCTGGGTGAATTCAGAGATGAATTTAGACAGAGATGAATTTAGACAGGTTGGAGGTACGTAGTCCAGAAGCAATTTAGTGCTTACTCTTCCTAGGCATTTCCTTCGAGCTCTCACTTTGCATGCTGAGATATTCTCAGTCTAGGACAGCAGGTTCAGGGCTTCCCTCACAGCCAGGTCAGTCTGTGGGAGTAAGGCAGAGTGGTGCCATAGACACTGGGGGACCCAGTCCAGAAGGCTCAGAATATGGGCCATGGGGACACACAAAGAGCCATCAGGACTGCTGCTGCCTTCTCACTGCTGCAGGACTGCGTCTGCCTCTTATTTCTGACTACTTCATATGTTACAGACATAATCTTATAAGAGGGAGCCACGGCGTTCCCTCAGCCTTGTCAAATGCCTTTACCACAACCATCATGTTTTCTTTAAGTCTTCTCACCCCCTTTCTCTCCCAAGTCCCACGTCTCTCCCATCTGGTCCTGAACCAGCATCCAGTTTTGACAGAAGGAGGGGCTGTGTCCCTGTCTCTCCTTCCCTCCCCTCCTTTAGCAGTTATTCTGGGAGCTGGCAAATGCTTTGAGCTCCGGTCTCTTGCTTCCTAGAGGAACACTGTCATCACTGGTCAAGCAGACAAAAGGTGGGGACCATGTCAAAATCTAACAGTGAATCGTGCTTTGTTCTTTGTCATGACGTAGGTACCCTTCCTCTGGCTCTGGGTCTCCCAGGGCAAGCACCTACCCACAGCCCTGAATTGATTCCCTCAGATCCTCAGAACTTCAGCCTCCTTCCTCTGCCTCATTTTTTATTAATTAGCTCTGAGTAGAGGGGTTGTGGATATTTCTTTGGAGCCACCTGACCCTATCCCACAAGGTGTATGTATGCCCACCTCATAGCAGGGAATCCTGCTTGCTACTCAACAAGTTCATTATTGCCTAAGTTCCTTACTGTTTTGCTAGGGATTTGTGTTAGTATTTATAGGCATTTTTTTTCATAGGTTATCTCTTTTAAACTTTTTTGGTTGCAGACCCAGTGTACGGCTGTACTAACCATATCACTGGGTTAAGCCAAGTGAAGCCAGTGGTTTTGTACCAAGGGATGCAACGACTCAGTTTCTCAATCCGTCCTCATGGTCCCTAATCTGTCTCTAGCCTTTTAGTGCCTTCCAGTTAGTCTATCCTAATGTCCAAATAAAAAGAGAAATGTTTCTTTCCAGTTCTTTTCCTTGCTTAAAATTGGAAGTGTGCGTTGTAGCACTGAGAGCAGGCAGAGTGGGAACCCAAAGCAGAGATATGACTTATTCCAGGCTGTAGTTTTGTAGGATTTGTAAGATTTAAGGCTTGTACCATTCTCTACAAAGTAAATTCAATTCACATAGCTTACACTGCATGCATGATTATGATCTTAGACTTTGACTGCATGTGCTTCATTTTGTCACATATGGGCCAGGTTGAAAAAATTAATGAATACCCAATATTATCCTAGCAAATTGCAAGCATGTTTGTTTTCTCATTCAATTTTAATTAGGCCAAGACTACTATGAATCATTTGAAAGGTTCTTGGGACCCATCTTAATGACATCCTTTTGTTTGTTTTTCCATGCAAACTTTAGCTGTTGTACTCATGGAAAAGATAATTAGCAATGCACAAATATACTCTTCAGAAAGCAAAGTTGTCTTTGTTACTTAGTAAAACAAACAAACAAACAAACAAATGGGTCTCATTTAGGCATGGCAATTTTCTAGATAATAGGTATATAATTGAACAACTGAAGTGAAATGATTGGTATCTCTTTTTGATTTCTTACTCAGGTATGACATAAGGATTTAGACCAAAAAAAATAAAAGACAGGAGGGACTCCTTCCCAGTTGTGAAAGTGCCTGATGAAAGACTTATTTCCCACCTGCGGCTGCTAAAAGAGAAGCCACGACCCAGCGTTAGTACCAGGCCTGTCTCCATCGCACAGTGGGTACACGCTGTCCCATGCCTGTCTGCCCAGATGAATGTCATCAGCCATTGCCCAACACTCAATTAGTGTTTCAAACCAGAATTTCTTCTGTCCGCATTCCCTAAGTGTTCATAGTCATGGTATACAATGATGCTTTGCATTAAAAAAGAAGAAGTGTGCGTGTAGGAGTAAGTGAGCTGAAACTGCTTAGAATGGCTGGCTGGCTCCGCTGTGTTCCCCACCATAGTCACTGCCCCACGCAGGGAAGTCAGCCATCAGATTACCTTTTGCTCCAACACTTATGGGAATGTTTTATTTCTATCCTATAGCACTCAGGTATGGCTTTTCTACGTCTTCTGTAACAGACTTTAGAGAATTCACAGAACTTACACATTTTTCTAAGCCCGTGCCAGAAGGTGTTGCGTTTCCACACAACAGAGCACAGTCCTGTGTCCTTCTGCTTTAAGATGTTGCTCTTTAGTAATCAATTAATAATTTCATGCTAGCATGGTTACTGTATCTTTTCTGAGTTCATTTACAAGCTGGACTATTACCATGGTAAAAGTTAAACAATTCACTGTAAACTGCTTCACCCACAGATCAGTTTTATTTTTCTCAATTAATCTTGTGTGCAGGGCCATCCGGATGGCTCTCCTTCCTTGTTTGCTGCTGACACACTGTACTGTTTTACAAGCTAACTCCTCTCATTAATTCTGCCTCGTTGTTTTTGCCAGCGTGACTTGCTAGAATGCAGACAGTGCCAAAGTTTGCAAAAAAATTTCCATGCGGCTGAGGGGTATTCTGCAGGGAGGAGGAGACGTGACACAAGTCACCTTTTATTAGTGCTAGTGTCTTGACTCCAACGTAAGGAAACGGTGCAGTAAGTGACAGCTTCTTTAGTTTCTGTTTTTTCTGCAAGAGTAGCTCCTTTGTCAGCCAGTCAAAGTGAGTTTCAGGGAAATTTATGGAAACTCGTTAACTCTTGGAGTGCTAGAAATATCCTGTGAGGTGCATAAAAAACCTTTCTCTACTGAGATTTTGCACTGCAGTAGATGTCCTGTGTGTTTACATATGCCACACATCTAATACACCAGCCCTTTTCTTCAGGCATCGAATCAGCCTTTCAAGAGAGATTTCGATGGAGCATCCTCCATGGCGCAAGTTGATCATCCGTGCAGGGTGGATCCTTCAAACTTGTTCATGGTTGGATAGGAGCCTTGGTGGGTTGGGTGGGAGGCCTCCTCCTAATCCCACTGAAGTCAGAGGGAAGACTCCCATTAACAGGCTTTGGATCAGTGCCTGTGGGAAGCTCTTTTATAAATCCCAGCTTGCTTCAGGCAGCCTAATGCCTACAGCTCTAACTAGCAGGACATGCTGTAACATAAAGCCATTCTGTACTTCAGTTTTTCTAGGATTACTTGGAGGAATAAGGTGGCTCTGTTGAGCTAAAAGTTGGGGTCTTGGAGACTGGGAGAAGAAACTGATGGTTTGTCCAGTATTTATTACAACTCTCTTGCTTCTAGCACCAAAATCTTTTTGCAACATCATTTCTCAGTCTTTTAACAAATGCAGTCTTATGCCTGTCCACAATCCTGCCATTGTTGGACCACGTAGCACTCTCTTGTACAGTCTGCTTACTTTCTCTTCCAATATAAATTAGATCCTCACTCACAGCATCTACCATGACTATTTCCCTACTTAACACCTTCTATTCAGACTCTTTTTGTGCTGAATATTTATACTTACAGTCTAAGCTTCTGGGGAAGAGACCATTTTGTGCTCTGTGTTTATGCATCAGTTGTCTCCTGGCCCAACATAATGACAACAACAACAACAACAATAATAAAATAAACCATGTTGCTCCCAGTGTTCTGCTTTTCTGGCCACCTCCTCCTCTACCCAGTACTGTCCCAGGTGGTTTTCCAGCTGCAAAAGAGCTAATGGGATGGCTGTTCCCAGCACCATATATCCCAAAGAAATTATTAATTTGAAGGTTTCAAAAGGGTAAGGGAAGTTGCCAACAGAAGGGGAAGGGCCTGAAATGGTGTAACTGGCCATTTCTTTCCTGGCTGAAGCCTACAACAGGTTGAGCCGCCCAGTTTAGGTCTGGGGGCAGGTATTCAGGTTTCTTGAGGGGAAGGAGGCTAAGATCTGCAGAGCTGTCCCTGTGCATGTGGGCAGCTTGTTTTGAACAGTTGAGTATTTTCCGAGAAGGATGAAGTTACTAATGAGAGTATTAAAAAAACAAATGCTTGTCAAAGCTATTGCTGACAGGATTTCCCATCTCAAAGCTTTGTAAGTAAGGGGAAAGACTTTCTGGAAACAAATTATTTTCTTTGAAGAACTATGTGGTATCAAGAAAAGAACTCACTGTGTTTGCGCCGATCTGTCAGAAGGTGAATTTGGAGTTGTTGCTGTTGCTTATCCTGCTGGAGCACGGGGTTGATTTGTGAATGTGCAGTGTTTACAGGGGGGAATGTGAGCTGGACAAATGCAAAGATGAGAGTTACAGTTTGTCAGCACAGTATCTCTAAAAAGGAAGATTATATGCAAGCATTAATAATGTAGCTTGGGTGTCGGCCTAATTCTGAAGGCTTGTGCTGTTCATTATGATGGCATATGGCATTCCTTAGTGCTGGGAGATCATTTTATCACAACATTTGAAATATAAACTGAAGTCAAAGTTGAAACCAGCTTTTTTTTTTTTTTTTTAATTGCTGGCGGGAAGGCCATACTGTACCCTGCCAAAGGAGAGTTCAGGGCACAGCTGAGGGCATCATTAAGTAGAGGCACCAGCCGACCTCCTGAAATGGCTGTGCAGGCAGCAGAAGTTAATTTCAGCAGGGCTGTTGCACTGATGCTTTGTGTATAATCACTGCGCTACACAGGGCTCTTGCTCCCGTCATTTCTTCTCACAGTAGGGTTATGTGATGTGGGACAGTGCCACGCTGAGACACCAGCTCTGAGTGAGCTGCCTTGGCTACCAGGAGCACTTCTAATCATGTTGATGCAATGCCTGACTTACATTAATTGGGCTTTCTGAGAAACTACGTGCAGTTGTCCAACAGGCTCTGCGTTGACATGCCTGGTTTGTTTATAGCCCTCACATTACCTAGAGGGTCTTCTGCTGAGCCATATAAACATATTCCTGTACCAACTGTATACAAACCATCCTCTCTGGTCCTGGGTACTGTGAGAGGTAGTTCCTATCATTACCTTGCAGATATGAATTACAAATCACTCACCTTCTGCTTATTTCAGAGCATTTTTGTCTTGCTGATATTTTGGCCCATATTCTTCTGGCATACTCAAAACTCTGAACAGGGCATGTAGGGAAGAATAAGGTTACACTAAAAATACAGGCCACAAGAGAACAGCTGTGTTGTGCCTATCTATCATTAAATAAAGAATAGAGCTCTAAAAGTGTTTACAGATTGTAAAACAAAAGCAGATTGAATATGTTTTAAATTCTAGGAACTAACCTAAAATTTGCTATAAAACAAATATATGGCTTACAGCTGGAAACCTGTCAAAACACACAAATGATTGCTCTGCACTGTCTGGAAAGAGTTTCTGTGCCCAAAGACTTCAGAACAGCAACAGATGTACTATTGCATAAGAAAGACATCCCTGTTTTGAATTTCAGTTTACACTACAGAGAGGCATACAAGAAATACAGTTCTTTTCATCTTACCCAGGTCCTTCTGTTTCCTTCTTAACATCTTGCTCCATGTACTTCTCCTGTGTTACAGTGATTAGCAGAGATATAGAAAGATGAGAACATATATCATTATAAGAAGAGAAAAAGCCATCTGGCTCAGTGTTTGTGGCTGGCTCTTAATTCGACCATGTTGGGTTTTTTCCATGCCCCTCAAGCCCCTCCTTTTCCAGAAACAATCTATGTGATCCCACATCTCTTCTTCAGTAACTTGTTCCAGATGTCCAACTTTACGGAGAATAAATTTGCCTTAGCTACTCAGTATTTTCCTAGTTTCTTTGTTTTTAGATTGCTTCCCCTTTCTTTGAAACTCCTTTACCCAATCATCTAGCTCTCTCTGGCTTTTTTTTTCTTCCTAGTTTTTATAGTGTAATCAAAAGATATTTGTGTCACACAAACATTTTTATCAAACCCCAGTCCATGCCACACAAGGATAATGATGCTTGTTTTTAAATGAAGATGTGCAAGAGGGGTTGTGGCAGGCTGTGCAAGTAGATAGCTTTATAGAGAGCATTCAGTTATTCAGTATGAATTTAACATTTTCCTTGACTATAATATTCAATGCATTAAATAATGTTTATAGTAACAGTGAGCCGTATCACTGATCTGATAGTGCACTTTAGGGTGACACCTGCACTTCAATCTACACGTCTATCTCCTTGTCTCCTGCTTGCCCATGTGGCACAAGCTAGAGTTGTCTCTGGACCTCTCTTTGGAGGCCACCAGCCGGTTCCCTCTGAAACACGGTGTGCACCTGGTTTTGGAGTTACCTTCTCACTCCTGAGACCCCCACGTTTCCAGGAATTATGATGCTCATCCTGTTTGACTCCCTCCCCTTGCACAGCCCTCTGGCACTGTGCAGGCAGCCTTTGCACCCTCATGCAGCCTCGCTTGCTCTCCTTCTACAGCCCAGGACACACAATATCTACCCTTCATTACATGCCCTAAAAATACTTGACATGTTGCTGGGACATTTAAAACTGAAATAACAAAACCCACGGAAGAGAATCGAGTCCTTGGACATGCCAGCGGGCCCAAGGGGCCTTGTCTGTGTCCATAAACAAAATCCTCAGGCCTTGCCCTTGCGGCCTGAGGCATGGCCAAAGCCTCGCAGCCAAATGCCCTTCCTGAGTGGAGCAGTGTTAGCCGTGCATGCTGTCCTGGGCATAGCTCCTGGCCAGGCTGTCCCCCAGATTCAGATTCAGATTCAGATTCAGATTCAGATTCAGATTCAGATTCAGGCCACCTGCGAGGGCACCTGGTGGCCTGGGCCAAAATGGCGCCAGGCAGCTGAGGGAACAGGCAGGCACCAGCTGTGTGCCAGCGTTCAAGCCCTGCTCGGTTTATTCGTGTCGGTGGAGCTGAGGAGGCTGTATTTACAAGAAATTTTAGAAACTGGAAATAATTAGGAAAACATCCCAAGGCCTCATGGGAGTTCAATAATTCTGGAGATGGAAAAAGATGGTCTTTTATAATGGGAGTGTTGTACCCTCAGTCCTCCCTGCGAGGAAGCAGCCTGCTTTCCTGGACAAGAAGCAAGACCAGGCTTGTTACGTTAGGGAGATTTCCCACATTTTCCATCTGTCAGTGCAAATTTTTGAGGCGACGAATGTGTGACATTTGACAAATTCAAGAGGCTCTCTCCATCTATAGTCAGGGGCTACTCCTGTTCAAGAAAAGCTCAGGATTTAATATATAATTTTGACGAGAGAAGCAGTCTCCAGGGCAAAAGAGCTGCAGACCCCGATGTACAGCCTGTCCCCAGCCTTGCCACGGCTCGGTGGTCGACATGGGGGTTTCAGGCTGGACACCCACCCTTCAGCACACATCCCATCTCTGCATCACCACTTCTCCCTGCCTTTGAATGAGGACTGAGGTGGCTCAAGCCAGGGATGGGGAGAAAAGTAGGCAGAAAAAGGCTCCCCAAACCCTTTTCCCCAAATGCAACATGATCTCTGCTGAGGCACTGTGCTTTCCTGGGATGTCTTGCTGGGGGCTGACCATGAGAAATGCTGTCGCTGCAATCCCTCTACCTGGTCAGTCCTGAGTCCTGGGTGATGTGCTCAGTGTATCGTGTTCCTGCAGCAAGGTGGTGAATGCTTGAGGTGACTAAAGAGCAGCAGTGGGGAACCACACCAGCCATAGTATGCGGCAAAATATGCATCTGAGCTCTGTAACAAAAGCTAAATTAGCCACTTTCAACTTACTGTATTGAAAACTATATCTTTTCTGTTACACCTTCTCTCTTCCACAGAATATTTAACATCAATTAAAATTAAGAGGCTCAGTAAAATGCAGAATAACAGATTGACTTCTATAAATACACCTTAAAACAAATATATATATATATATATTTTTTTTTTTAACATGGAAAAAAATATTAACCAAAACAGTGGATATCTCACAGCTCTTACTGTTTAGAAACAGGGATTTTATTTTTCCAGTCTGACTCTTAATTTTTCCATTCTCTCTCGGTTTGGAGTGCAGTGCAAATACAGTACAGCTACATTTCTGCTTTCTGTCCTACACCTTGCAGATCACATTGACAACAATTTAAGCAAAAGGATTGCTCAGAGTTACAAGGATCATCTGATTTACTGAAACTCCTAGACTGGAGACATACCAGGCTCTCCCGCAGGAGAACAGAAAAGAAAGAATGTTTGTGTGGATTATGTCGCATATTTTATTAATATCTTTGTTGTCTCTCTGAGTTCATGCTAGCTATGAAGGAGTAAAACTTTCAGAGTGAAGTCTGGCTTACCAAGGTTGTTAAGTAAGCCTTGTTCCAATTCTTCAAGCACAATGACAAGAGCAATCAATCAAACAATCCTTTTACTTTTTCTTTTCATGTTCCTGGGTGGGGATGTTTTCAGAAAGCTAATTGTTAGTATTTGTGTTCAATACAGGCATTAGTAAGACTCAGAGGTGCAAACATGAAGATTATTCACACTCATTTCATGCTGCAGGGTATTCCATGGGCAAGGATAACAAGATAAATGCATTGTATATAAATGTATATTATGAGGGATTATCTCTGCTTTTTTTTTAGATTAGTAAGTGAGCAATAAAACATTGCAGTCATGTTCATCTGATCTGAAGTAGGACATCAACTGAACCGCATTTTCAGTTGTTACATTTCATTTACAACAGCTTTTAAACATCTGGGCTTACCTAGCACAAATACCCAGGAAGTGTTAATGTTAACTTCACCTGTTAAAACAAAACCCCAGCTTTCTGTTCTGTTATTAGCTTTTTCACCATATTGTTGCTGATGAGGATGTCTCCATTCTCTAATAGAGACCCTGTGGCTTTGCCCTTGGCTTCTCTCTCTCTCTGTCTCTCTGTCTTTACTGCTAAGAGTGCAACTGAGCTGTGGAAATCCATGGCTCGGGAGCAGCCACTTTTCACCTAAAGCACTGCAGGTGCAGGCTGCAGTTTTGTATTCTCTGGTATCTAAGCACCACTGTCATGGTGTGGTTGTTTTCCACAACCTAAGCCAAAGCTGTGTGCCTCTGCTGGTTGAATTTCCCTACCTGCCGTATGATCATTCGTACTGCCCTGGGCTGAGCCTTTTCATAGAACGACTCAGGTTGGAAAAGACCTCTCAGATCATCTAGTCCAACCTTTAACCCTGTACTGACAAGTTCACCACTTATCTATGCTATAAAGGATACATCTACAAGTTCTAAGTACTACATCTTTTGCCGAATATTGCCTCCTACACAGTGAAGCACGATGGAATTCACAGCTTGTAAAATGCCCAGAGCTAAGCTGAGTCTGCTTCGTTTTTGATCTGCAATCAGTACCATGGCTTTGCTCTGAGGCGTTTGTTTTGTTACATATACAGTGATTTTACAGTGTAAATACCGTGGTTTTAAAGGTTACTTTCTCCATGGTTTCAGAGGAAGAATAGATTTGTTCTTCAACCTGGCAGTTATGCCACGGCCTTAGGGACAGTTCTTGCCTGTTGGAATCCCTCCCTCTCCCTTCAGAAGGAGGAGGAGATGGAGGCAGGTAGGTAAGGCAGATGCTGGGCCCCAGTGAGCAGGGAACTGTGTTGGTATTTCCTTTTTCACCTAGATCTGTACATTCCTCATGCAAGCTTACGTACCTGGCTGTTGGGCTTGCAACCCTTGTAGAATTGTTGCTTTCCTCAGCATCCCTTTGGGAGGTGTTTAGGGGTAGCTTGTGAGTGGGTCGTTTCCCCTGGGCAGGGCTGGGCTTGGTGGGGTGGGTGCGGGACCGAGCACAGCCTGGCTCCAAGGGCTGGGGGTGATCAGGCAGTAGGGGCAGCAGAAGGCCCAGGGGAAGGCACCACACTGCAGCCCACAGGCGCTCACAGCGTGGGTCTGCTCTGGTGGGAGCCGTCACGGCAGCCCGGTGGCTGCTCCCGCCTGGGAGCGCTACCAGATCCCCGTGACGTTCAGTCTTCTGGCAGGGAAAACTCTGTGGAAAAAGCAAAAGTTGCACTGGATCTTGTTTTGATTATTTGTTTCTAACCTCACTACAAATGGAAAAAAATTCTCTGGTGAGTGCTTGCTTGTTATTTTCCTATTGTTTTATCATCCTCCCAGCTCACAGTAGGGATGAATAATCCTCAAATGTCACTCCAAAGGCTGATCCCTAGGCCAGGTTATGGAGCTACAGCACTGAGGATGGTTCTTTTCCTTCTCTTTTTTTTTTTAAATTATTTGTTTCCTTTCACTTTATTCTGGTTCTGCTCCATTCTTCTTCTCTTTTCTTTGTGTCTTTCCAGTGACTAATTGCAACCAGCAGTCCCTTCAGCAAACAAATTCTTCCTCTTCCTCACCCTTTACTTCTGCTCGGAGGCCAGAGCTGGGGCCTGGTTGTGTTAAATGTGTCCATTTCCCTAACTGGGACAAGTAGCGGGTAAGGAGCTCGTCCATACACAGGCAAGCAGTATAAAGCAGGGCTATAGGTGACTATTTTTCACGTTGGCTTTTAGGAGTATTGGTATGATTTGTAGTAAATTTGCACCCCCTGAATCAATGAGAGCCAAAAATTATGTTTGGAGTGCCTTTTCTCAAACACATACGGCCTTTTAAATTTCAGAGACTGAGCAGAAATCGCAGGAAACCGTAGGCCCAAGGAGAAAATTTGCTATCAAAGAACTGAAACATGGCTTCACTACCTGAAGGTCAAAATTTCACATCGAAGAAGATGGGTAATGAGAAGACAAAGGGAAAGGCAACAGGAACATGCCAGCTTTTCTGCAACTTCAGTGACTACAGTGCAACTGGATGTCTCACGTCATTGGGCAGAGAGATTGAGGGTGTTTTTGAGCATGGGTGAGTTTTTTCAAAGACAAAGATGTTATTTCAAATCCATAGGGTTTTGCATTAGGTAGCAAATTATTTTAAAATCACTCAAGCTATAACCTATAAAAAATTAACTTGACATTATCCTGAGAAGTAAATTTATTCCAGGATCATAGGATTTATGTTACAGAGAGGTATGAGATACATTAGAGTGCCGAAGTCACGCAGAGGAGGCTTATGCAATATTTAGCTATATCTAGATCTAAACTTAGGCCTTTTATCCTTCCCAGTTTTTAATGTTTTCATTTCAATGAAAATGCTTGTTACTCTACTTAAAAATACGGAAACATTCAAAACATACATTTGTTCTTTGTTTCTAGGATTAAAGCACAATTCCTCTTGTTAAAACTCAGTTGAAAAAATCTTTTATAACTTAAATACTAGGAAGAGTGCAATGCCACTTCTAATCTCAGCTAACATTACCTGTTCTCTACCTGTCTGAAATAGAAAATAAGCATCCAACAGTGTGAGGAAATAACACTTATACCTGATTATTGCTGGTTTTCAAAGCATCACATCACATGTAACCGTTGTTACCAATAGCAGCAAAAGCTCACACCAGAAGGAGGTGGCAGAACTGGATGAGGTTAGGAGGAAATCTTCACTCAGAGGGCGGTGAGGCCCTGGCACAGGCTGCCCAGAGAAGCTGTGGATGCCCCATCCCTGGAGGTGCTCAAGGCCAGGCTGGATGGGGCTTTGGGCAACCTGGTCTGGTGGGAGGTGTCCCTGCCCATGGCAGGGGGCTGGAACTGGGTGGGCTTTAAGGTCCCTTCCAACCCAAACCATTCTGTGGTTCTATGATCCTATGAACTAGGATGCTATCCCAAGTCTCCCAGCTTGCCTGTCTGTTGGACCATACTCCTAACTGTTTCAGGAGCCCGGCTGTTACAGAAGTTGAAGGTTATCTGTAGTGCTTTTCCAGATCGCTCACCCAGCCCACCCCCAAGTCCTAAATGCTGTGCCATCTCTCAGTTGCCTTCTCCTCCAGCAAAGCAAGCCTGCGTTGAGGCTGCATCAGCCAGCTTTGTCAAATAGATGGAGATCTTGGCAGTCGTTCTGGATCACAAGTTCCTCCTTAATATCCAAGTCACAGATGTCAAATAAATATCAGTTTTTGCCATCATTACACCTGACACTCATTTTGTTTTCTTTTCTGTCAGATGTCGGGTGATACATGCTTTGTCACATGCTGTGACACTTCGTCATGCCTTGCAGTGCACTCTACAGCTCATAAACCGTGAGCTGGGCAGAAGGGCAGAAAATTCATGCGTGTGCTTGGAGAAAGGATGGGGCAATATCCAGTGGATGTTTCAAGAACTTTATTAAACCATCAAAATCTTTTCAGCCAGATCATAAATTCTGAATTTCCCCTGCTTATGCCCACCAGACAGAGCAGGATCCATGGTTCCCCTTCTTTTTGCTCCCATGGGCAGCCTCTCGACACATCCCACTTCGCGTGAAGCTGTGCTGCTCCTCTCGCTCAGCTCTCCAATGCACTCAGGGTGATGTCCTGCCATGAAGAAGTCCAGACCACAGAGGAGCCTGGACAGAAGACAGCTGAATTTCAGCTTCTGCCACTAATGCATTATTGTTACAATATTTCAAAACAGAAAATATGTTTTTTTTGGTATTCAGTTACTTAATGGCATGAACAGTTCCCACAGTGGCGACTTTTTTTTTTTTTTTTTTTTTTTATGAAGAAATCTGTTTACTGAGATCCCTAATATTCTCAGTAATTTTTGGAGATGGGACACCATTTCGAAACCATGTCATATTTGTTTACCATGGACTGCATTGCTTCTCTTTGTTCAATTTAAGGATGGGACATTTGGCCTTCAAGGTTTGAATTTAATTTCCTGGTTGGGTGAGGAATATTGTTGTATTCCCACCAGGTTTCTCCAGCCAGGGCCACTCAGCACAAATGCTGGGACAGTGTAGACCACACGCTGATGTTGCACGAGGACAGAGTTGACCATGGTCATCCTCTAGTTCTGCCATGGAGACAGCAACCAGTGCATACCCCATCTTATGTCCTCTCAACAGAAAGGCATTTTTAGATGAAAAGTTTGAACGTGGCCCTTCCTGCGTTTGCTAAGTGTCACACAAACGGATCCCTTTTCGACAAGGGATCTTAACATCACACAAGAATGCCAAAGTCTGAATGATACTAAAAATCTTTTCTCCACTGGGAACAACATACCTCCTCCCAGCATGCCTCTAGATCCCTTGTTTTTGCTAGTTTGATTGCAGGAACTTTAATAGAACATTTTTTTTAAAGCAATTCCTTTCTTTAAAAAGCAAACCTCTCTTTTTTTAACTTTTGCTGTGCAATAATCTTCCTAAAATCTAGTGCTCATAAAATGACAACACTGCCTTAGGAATTTTTTGCAAGATTGAGTTATTTCTCCCTGCTGAACTTTCAAATTACAAGAAAAATATACTACCCTTTTCTAAAAATATATTCTCCCCGTTACATTCAGAAATAAATCTGTCAGTAGGTGTCCTGACAGATGCAGACTTTACTATTGCTAGTTAATAAACAATGTTTGTCTTTCCAAATCTTCCTGCAGTAACTTATAAAAGGTCTGTTTATTTTATCCTTACCTGAGGTTCATTGTTCGGATGTCAGATAAGGAGTTATAATCTCTGTATGTTTTCCGTTGTGGCGTATTGATTTTTGACACCTTGCTACCCTAGCATACGCCTTTAGAAAAAAAAAAGGCTGAAGCAGTGTAAAATATATATATAAAATACATATTGCTCATTCAATTTGCTTTTGCAAGTTGCAATTATATAATTGCCACTTAAAACATTGTGCCGTTTGAGCATCACTATGCTTATATGTATGGGCAAACAGTTTTAAATTGTTGCATCTGTTAACATCTATCAGCTTCCCTTCCCTTCTCTTCCCTAACACCACAGAGCTGTCAACACGGCCTGGCTTTATTCCATTTGGGGATTACCAACAAGGAAACATTCTCCTGTCCATTTAAGGTAATTTATCTCTTTTTTACAGTAAATATTTCATGTATTTTCTTATGATAGGAAGGACAGAGTCACGCTAAGAGATGCATCTTGTCTGAGGTGAACATAAAATGGCACTAAATCACATTTTTCATCTTAAAAAACAACCTCTTTTTTTTATTTTTCCTTTTCTTCTCCTTTGTTTGATGATAATTGACCTGAACAACTTCATTGATTGACTTCACTTAAGTTTTCTCCAGTGATAGGACTCAATGATCTTTGTGGGTCCCTTCCAAGTCAGGGTATTGGATGATTCTCCTAAAGGGTTTTTACAGAGTTCATAAACTGCAAAATGTTTCACAAAGAAACAGGAGGTACCTTGAAAAATCACTAGTCAGTAAAATTGGGCAAGCATAAATATACAGTAGGAGGCTTAATGACTGGGAGGAGATGCCTCCTTGGATCCAGTGAGACTCCAGAAACACAAAGTGCAGTAAGGCAGCCTCCTGAGGGCTGAGCCATCCTTCTTCCAGCTGATTTTACAATTTGCCATTTGCTTAGATATATCAAGCGGCAAACACTCAATTTCAGTGCAAGACCGCCCTTGGGGTCTGTATACATTTGATTCAGATAGTTGAATATGCCGAAGTGAAAAAAAAAAAAGCCATTTTGTTTCAATAGCTAAGGGATTTTTCTTGTTTGTGATACATTTCCTGCTCTAGTCTGTCAATATAACTCAGAACTACAAGTTCACTTAGAATTACATATTACAAGGAAAAACGTAGTAATCATCTGTAGACAGACTTTTTTTATACAGACCAAGTAAGGACAGAGATTCTGATTCTCAAGGTGGAAAGCTGACACTTAAAAACCTTATCCTTTTTTCCATTTTGCCTTCACTCACTTCCAGAGCCACAGTCAAGATCAGGATTCATGGCTTCCCCCATGACTGCACAAGGAAGCATTATATTTTTCATCATCTGATAAAGCTCATTAAAATGTTGTCTACAGCACTTTTCTTAGGTTATTTGTTCTCAGTGGCATGTTACATGATTTTAAATGATTCCCAAGGGAAAGGGCCTTTTCATTTTTCAGCCGTTGGGATGAGAGAGAGAATGTCTCACATTCTAAACGAAGGGAGATTTATTAATACGGAAACAATGAAAGAGTGGTCTGATTTTCACTGAAGTAAGGCCCCTTTCCATTGTTCTTTTTGGGAATAATATTTGATTAAAGACTGCAAGACTTGCTCCAGTGAACTTGAATGTACATTTTCACAGCCAGTGACATCTAATCAAATCTCTGTTTCTGAGTATATCAAAGCGTGGATATAACCAGTGAAGCGGAGAGGTAGCCCAGCGTTATGTGGCTGCTCTGATAGGGATCCAAACAGCCCATGCTTTCTGGCCCCGGACAGTTGGAGGCAGCACAGTTATTAAATCAACATGCTACGGCAGGAAGTGTTGCTGCAAGAGTCCTGCACAACCATCAATATATTAGTGACAAGGGAAAAATCACACAAGCATTTCTGAGCTATCAGTCACAAAAGCACTTCACAACAGCACGGTAACTGGGTCCCGCTACTGTCTAAGTGGCAATACTTGTTTCTGGATTTGAGAGGAAGAAGCATGAGAAATAAGCCAGCGTTTATCCAGGATAAGAGGTCTGTGTCTGTGGCTGCTTCTGATTAATGATCATTTGTCCAAAAATCCAGGAAAGCTACAAAAGTGTAAGAAACGTTTTATTCTTGGTCTTTTGGCCATTTTGCCTGCTTGAGGCCAAGAGGGTCGCTACAAGCGGATGCAGGGGACCCTGCCAGCTTTAACACAAGCAGACTCCAAATGGGGTGGGTGGCAGAGTGTGAAGAGAGGGGTTTGTCTTGAAATCTTTATTGTTGTTGTTGTTGTTGTTGTTGTTTTCTGGTTTGTTTCTTACATAACTAAGTTAGAATTTTGTAAGGTTGCATCTGTCTGAAGTGGTGCCTTCATAAGCCAGAAAGCTTGCATCTCAAGTGGCTTCCTAAAAATGTGCAAGAACTGGGGGTGAGGCAGCACTAGGTCTGTGTCCATGGCCTTAAAACCATTGCTACGAGGACTGACAAACTTTAGGCATGTCTGGAGCCCCCACCAGGCAGCTGAGGCCAGGGATGGATGGAGCTGATGCTTAGTTTAGCTCCATCAGGACGAGGGCACGTGAAATTTAGCATGTCTTCTTGCAAATATCTCTGAGAGCCCGGGGAGAAGGAAAAGGAGGGGGGCTCACCCAGATCTCTGACAAGAGGCTTGTTCGTTCGAGTTACGTTTAATAATGATGTCTACCAATGTTGTGGTTTTCATCTGCGAGTGTGTCTCAACCCTGGAATACATTTGGTATTGTCAAGTTTTAATGTCAAATTAACTCGCCTGAAGTTGAAGCCAGGCTCTTGCGGTCTCTAAGCAACTGTTCCAAAACAGCGGCTAACAAGGGGCTGGGACGAGCGAGGCTCGAGGAGACGAGCTTGGGCAGTGGCAGATCCCCCGTCTCCCTCGGGCTCCGTTTCGAGCTAG